>NC_041020.1:32556984-33222035 GCF_004193775.1 Glycine soja
GCAATGCATTCCAACCACCATATTTAGACAATAAAATTCTTGCCTATAGCTGGTTCTGATTATTAGTCAACTCCCAACCCCATTTGCCAAGCAAAACCTCATTAAATTTGATCAAGTCTTTAATCCCTAACCCCCCTTTGTTCTTAGGAAGACAAACTGTGTCCCATTTCACCCAAGGGATCTTGTTGGCCTCAATATCACCTCCCCATAGAAAATTTCTCTGAATAGCAACTATCTTTTGCACCACTTTTTTAGGGATTCTAAAAAAAGACAGCAAGTAAATGGGTAATGTTGTTAAAACTGAATTAATGAGGGTTATTCTTTCACCCATAGAGAGACATTTTTGCTTCCATTTTACAAGCTTGGCCTCAAACTTCCTGATAATAGGCTGCCACACAACCCAGCTTTTAGAACTCACCCCTACTAGAATTCTAAGATCAGAGAAAGGAATTTCCAGCTGGCTTCAATTAAGAAATTGAGCTGCATCCCTACACGAACCCTCTGATTTGCCCACACAACCGAAATGGCTTTTAGCATAATTTATCTTGAGACCAGAAACCATCTCAAAACACCTCAGGATAATTTTTAAGACTTTAATATTATCCTTAGTGGCAGCCCCAAAAAGCAGAGTATCATCTGCATATTGGAGTATGTTAACTTCCTCCTTTTGACTTCCCACTTGGTAGCTGTTGAAAAGGTTCTTAGATATGGTTGTCCTCATCAAACTTGTAAGGCCTTCCACTACTATATTAAAAAACAAAGGTGGTAGGGGATCACCCTGCCTTAAGCCTCTCTTAGGGGCAAACTCCCTAGTGGGACTTCCATTAATTAAAATGGATATAGTTGCAGTAGACATACAACCATTTATCCATTTCCTCCATCTTTCACAAAATCCCATCCTCATCAACATGTAATTTAGAAAGCCCCAATAAACCGAATCATACGCCTTTTCAAAGTCCACTTTGAAGACCATACAAGGTTTGTTTTTTGACTTAGCTTCAGCTATAACCTCGTTAGCAATCAGCACACCATGGAGGATGTGTCTCCCCTTCATAAAAGTTATTTGCCTTTCATCAATGAGATGAGGCAACACAAGGGCCAGCCTTTTAGCCAGAACTTTGGCCATAATTTTATAGATACAACCTATAAGAGAGATGGGTCTATAATCATTAAGAGATTGAGGGTCATTGAGCTTGGGAATAAGGGCTAGGAAAGATTCATTGCTTCCTTTTGGGAAAGTGCCATTGATGTAAAACTCATCCATGAACCTAATAAAATCAGGTTTCAAAATCTCCCAAAATTGCTTGATGAAATTGAAATTTAAGCCATCCGGACCAGGACTTTTGTCCCCACCACAATCCCATACAGCTGATTTAATCTCCAATTCAGAAAATCTAGCTACAAGACTTTCCTTCTCTCTTTGGCCAAGAGATGGAAACTGAACACCATCCAAGGTTGGTCTACTAAAATTCTCCTCAGAAAATTTGTCCTTGAAATAATTTAGGGCTGCATTTTTAACACTGCTAGGCTCATGAACCCACACACCATCTATGAGCAGACCTTGAATAGCATTGTGTCTCCTTCTATGATTAATCAATCTATGAAAATAGTTAGAGTTGTTGTCCCCTTCTTTTAACCACTTCATTCTATCCTTTTGTCTCAGCATAGATTCAAATGCATAAGCTGCATTCCAGAGTTGTTCTTGAAGTGATTTCTTAAGCTTCACTTCATCTTGAGATAAGGTTCTATCATTGAGCCATTGACTACGTATCCACCTTCCTTGGGGCTTGTCTCAATGGTTCCTTTGAATCCTTTGTACCATGGATCCATTGGCACCATTGTCTCCCCACTCAATAAACGCCTAACATTGGCAATGATTTCCCTTGGATTATAATTGGGAATGTAAGAACTGCAGTCTATCCTAATTCGTTGACTACCATTGACAAGAACCAATGGTATTACTGGTATGTACCTGTAAGGCCAGACAACAAAAATTATGTTTAAGGGACACATGCAAATGCAGTAGAAAAGACAAACAAACTTTACAAACTGAAAAACTGTGTTTGAATACCATAAACAAACAAGGGCTAAATTGTAGATGTTTCACTCTCAACCGCACCATCAAAGATACTGACAAAAACATGTTGATGAGAAGTGGGAATAGAAGAAAATCTTAGTTAGATAGGAAAAAGGATCAACCACTTTTTGATACTCCCCTCAACTTTGAAGAGCTCTTATTTCCTCTTCATTCCTCATGTGCTTTGAAACCCTTTTCCCTACAACATCTAACAATGGTTACATTCATTCTAAAAGGTATCCCACTTGTGCACATGGGTTTGAATATAAATTTCATACTCATTTTTTTGTATGAAAGACAGGGATGTCATGTTATATAGTTGCACAATCCTACAGGTTGCATGGTCCCTAGTCCTCCAAATGGCAATTGATGTTGTCATTCCTTATAGTAGTAGTCTAAAATTTTATACTAAGCATAACCGAATGTGATTAATGCTAAAATTTCCCCTTATTGTAGACTACAAAAGTATGAAATTCAAACATACCATAAGTTGGTCAGAATCAAAGTTAAATAGACCAAAAAATGACTTACATTTTATCTTATTCTGATTCAACAACAATTAGGAATTGGGGATTACATGAAATGAAGCCAACAAAGTGAATATAATACAGTTGGCTCCAACAATGCAATTCAGTTTACTCTGGTAGGTAGAAGTTATTAATTTTCCCCCCATATAGACTTTGGCTGAAGCAATGCTTAGTGCTCATGGGGCAGCACCAACCATCATTGGTCTGACAATAAACAAATGCAGTTGCTATAGGATTAACAATACAAGTTTCTTTGCATATCGTGTCATCAGAAAAAGAGGGGAACAACTATTTTTTGAATTTGCTTGAGTGATAATTCCTTTAGTCACTTATTAACTGCATCATATGTGATCAATTTGTCATCCAATGCTCCGATATCATTAAACAGGTGATACGGGATGTGAATGTACATATATAATTCTATTGATGAGTCACCAACCTTGCAACTCATGCTGTTGTGAGCCAATATGAGAAAAACATCTCTACTAGTTGTACTATTTTATAAACCTTAAACATGATGCATTGTTATTTGAGTATGATTGATTCAGCTGATAGTTTCCCCCATTGATGGTACAGATTATATCTCGTCATCACGAAATTTGTATTAGTGTGTCCTATATAACTACATCCCCACACTCATTGTCATTGATACTCAGCATCTTTCGAGGTATGTCTCTATTTTTAAAAATGTTGTGATTGTAACATGTCATTGTTAAAATATCGGTATTGTTTCATGTTACTATTACTTGCATTATGAGTGAACCTTAGTTGCCCATTCGAGATTCGATACACCGATTAATACGGATAGTTTGGATTAATCGATGTATTGATTCTTGAATTGTTCGTTTGGACAGTTTAGGATGACATATTTTTATAGTTGAATCATACGTAGAGGTAAATTATCTTTTGAATGATTTGAAGAAATTTCGGTATACTCCATTTCACATTGTTCTTCGGGTGCATATTTGACTGCGGTGATTATGCACACATTCACCACTTTCATCTTGTGTACCTGAAGACCAATGCGAAATGCTGCCGAAATTTCTTTAAATCACTCAAAAGATATTTTACCTATACGTTTGATTCAACTATAAAAAATGTCTTCTTGAATGGGATAGGGCCACACCTTTAATGCAAAAAAGTGAGTTTAGCATGCATGACAGAGAACTTATTGATTGTGATGAATAGCAAAGACGAAAGATGGATCGAAGTTGGATGCAAGCAAAACACATTAGTGACGAGTATGAGAACGGGGTGGAACAATTTCTACAATTTACTCAACTTAATGCTGAAAGTTTGAGGGACAATTATTTATGCCCGTGTGTTAAATGTCTTAATGGTAGACGACAATCAATTAATGAAATCTGATCACATCTGATATGTTACGGCATCATTCCGAATTACATAAAATGGATATGGCATGGGGAATTGCTCGACATTCCAATTGCTTCTCAGTATCAGGCGGTACACGAAGACAGTGGTGAGGGTATAGAGGACATGATTCGTGATCTTGGAAAGGATACTTTTGAACAAGCGCATGCACCTCTATATGATACAATAGAACGTGATTACAACACGCCATTATATTCGGGGTGCACATCTTTCACGCAGTTATCAGCATAAAAGCTTCAGTGAATTGCTGCTGTTATTGAAGAACATGCTTCCTGAACATAACACTTTGCCAAAAAATCACTACGAGGCAAAAAAGATTTTGTGTCCAGTGGGAATGGAGTACAAGAAGATCCATGCATGCCCTAATGATTGCATATTGTACAGAAATGAGTATGCAAAACTACGGCAATGCCCCACGTGTGGGGTATCACGATACAAAGTGTAGTCTGACGAATTAACTGATGATGCAAGAACCAATAATTGTCGTCCTGCAAAGGTTTGCTGGTATCTTCCAATCATACCATGGTTTAAGCGATTGTTTGATAATGGACATGATGCAAAAAAACCTTTCATGGCATTCAGTGGACAAAAAAAGTGATGGCTTATTGCGACATCCTGCTGATTCTCCATAGTGGAAGCCAATTGATCGTTTATATCCAGAGTTTGGGGACGAGCCAAGGAACCTAAGGGTTGCTCTTGCTTCTGATGGAATGAATCCTTATGGTAACTTAAGCAGCAACCACAGTTCGTGGCCAGTTTTACTGATGATTTACAACCTTCCCCCCTGGTTTTGCATTTTGCGTAAATACATTATCCTGTGTATGATGATCACGGGTCCAAGGCAGCCAGGGAATGATATTGATTTGTATTTTACGCCGTTGATCGAAGACTTGAAAAAATTGTGGGAAGAAGGGATAGATGTGTGGGATGCAAATGTGCAGCAAACGTTCATGTTACACGCAATGGTGTTTTGTACTATTAATGATTTTCCAGCATATGGAAATTTAAGTGGATACAGTGTGAAAGGGCATCATGCATGTCCTATATGTGAGAAAAGCACAAGCTTCATCCAACTCAAGCATGGAAAGAAGGCAATATATACGAGACACTGAAGATTTCTGAAAGCTTTTCACCCTTATCGACGATTAAAAAAAGCTTTTAATGAAAGTCAGGAGAATGAAGGCCCCCCGAAACCATTAACTGGAAACGAAGTTCATGATTGGGTAAAGGACATTGTAACCGTGTTTGGGAAGTCCCAAAAGAAGACATCATCTCCCAACAACATGTGGAAGAAACGCTTAATATTCTTTGATCTTCCATACTGGTCTGATCTACATGTGCGTCATTGTCTAGATGTTATGCATGTGGAGAAAAATGTGTGTGATAGTTTAATTGGTACTCTTCTTAACATTAAAGGGAAGACAAATGATAGTTTGAAATGTCGTCAAGACTTGGTTGACATGGGAATACGAGAGCAATTGCATCCCATATCACAAGGTCGGCGAACATATTTTCCCCCAGCATGCCACACAATGTCAACAGTAGAGAAGAAAAGTTTTTGTCAATGTCTGCGGAATGTCAAATTTCCACAAGGATACTCTTCAAATATCAAGAGCCTTGTCGCCCTCAATGATCTTAAGTTGGTTGGCTTGAAATCTCATGATTTCCATGTCTTAATGCAACAATTATTGCCTGTTGCGATTCGCGGCATCTTGCCTGACAAATTTAGGGTTTCCATAACCCGTTTGTGCTTCCTTTTTAATGCCATATGTAGCAAAGTCATTAATCCTCAACAATTGGATGACATAGAGAATGAGGCTGCCATTGTCATTTGTCAGTTGGAGATGTATTTCCCACCATCATTTTTTGACATCATGGTTCACCTAATTGTTCATCTTGTGAGGGAAATTCGGTTGTGTGGTCCGGTTTTTTTGCAGTGGATGTATCCAGTTGAACGCTACATGAAAGTGTTGAAGGGATATACCAAAAATCAATACCAACCAGAAGCTTCTATTGTAGAAAGGTATGTTGCTGAAGAAGCTATTGAGTTTTGTTCGCAGTACATGGAAACAGTTGAAGTTGTGGGGGTACCGAAAAGTCGTCATGACCGGACACGAAGAGGTCAAGGGACACGAGGCTACAATGTTGTAACCATGAGTCGACAAGATGTGTCACAAGCGCATTTGTATATCTTGAATAACACACAAGAGGTCGTTCCATACATACAAACTCACAAACAATATCTGACATCTATTAACCCAAAATTGAACATGATGAAATTGATGCAAGAGCATAATAGAACTTTCATAAACTGGTTTAAAGAAACAATCATGAGTGATGACAATGCTTCCAAAACATTAAGATTGTTGGCTATTGGTCCGAATCTAAATGTCCCCACTTGGAAGGGGTATGACATAAACAATTATTCGTTCTATACAGAGTCACAAGATGATAAAAGTAGTGTGCAGAATAGTGAGGTGATTGTGGAGGCTCATTCTGAGCACTTTTCTAGAGCATCTGATAACAACCCAATTGAAGCCTCAATGCCTTACTTCGGAGTTATTGAAGAAATTTGGGAGCTTGATTATAATCAATTCAGAGTGCCAGTATTTAAATGTAAATGGGTTAATGGAAATACCGGTGTTGATAGAGATGAAATAGGATTCACTTTAGTAGACCTTAACAAGGTAGGTTACAAGGAGGAACCATTCATTATGGCAGAACAAGCTAGGCAAGTGTTTTACATCCAAGATCCAAATGATTGTAGATTATCAGTGGTTCTACAAGGAAGGCCAATTGGTGTTAGGGAACAAATTCATGATGCATCCCTTGACATTTGTGAGACTCCTCGTTTTTGCACAAAAATGCCTTCAATATGTGAACAAGCAGAGGTGGATGACGTACATGCGATTCGTCATGATCATGCTGAAGGTTTATGGGAGAACATTGCTCCTTAACCGCCTTGTATCAATGTAATGTTACTATTATTTTATTTGTTATTGAGTTATATGTAACATTCATATTTATTTTGTGTTGCGTACATGCTATTTTTAATCCTATCAAATTAATCAAAATTTGTTTCATTTGGACAGCGTCATGGTGACACCGCCAAGGTCCCCTCCGCAGTCAGATGGTAATACAGAGCCACAACCTAAGAAGACAAGACAAAGCACACGTCTTAGAAGGCTGACTTTAAGAAGTTTAGATCAGCCTAGACCAACAGTTACTGTGGATCCTGCAACTGGAAGAGCATCAGGCCCAGAGAAGCAAAAGTTCCACAGTTTTTTAAGGGTCCTAGCTCGAGAAAAGATCCCGATTGTCCACAGCAATTGGAAAAATGTGCGAGAAACTCTTAAGGACATGGTATGGGGGGACATTTTGGTAAGTCACGTTAACAGTTTGATGTATTGAAACATTGAGTTTATTTTCGAAAAAATGTTTACATGCACTAAAATTGACCTGATGAATATTTAATGCAGGCTAAATTTGATATCCCAGAAGCCGAAAAGGCCAAGAAAAAGGTAATGTCCATGGTGGCCACTAGATGGAGGCAATTTAAGTCTTCACTAACCACTAAATTTGTCTATGCTGACACGCAAGGCGGACAGAAAGAAAATCCTTCAGTAAAATATGGTATGGATAAACAAACTTGGGATGAATTTGTTGCAAGTCGTAAGACCCCGAATTGGCAGGTTACATTTTTGTTCAATTTAGTTTAAATATGTTTAGAAATATACATTTTTAACAATTAAATACATGCAAATAATATATGGTCAATGACAGGAAATTCGGAAAAAGGCACAGGATAGTCAAAAAAACAATGACTGCCCCCACGTACTGTCTCGGGGGGGGGGGGGTTATGACTTGCTTGAGAAAAAATTGTTAGATGAGAAATCAAAGCAAAGACAACAGGAGGCACTTTTGACTGAGAATCCATTGTTTGATCTCGAGGAGCTGCCATCTCCCATTAAAAGGCACGTGAAGTGGAAAATGGCTCGAACCAAACAATATGGCCAGATGACATCAAAGGCGGCACAAGAAATTTCGGATAGAATTGTGAGTTGCAGCATGATTATAATCAATTGGAAACTAATTTTTGTTTGCTTTATAATTACTACCTCATTAACTCTTTCAATATGTCGTGCTTCTTATAGGACTAATTAGAAGAGCAGACGACACAAGGTAGTTTTGTTCCCCATGGTCGGGATGAAATCTTGAATATGGCCATTGGCAAACCGGAACATCCAAGTCGAGTTCGTGCAGCGGGATCTGGTATGACCCTTACTCAATTTTATGGTAGGGTAGCACGTACCTCGAGTAGTTCCTCAGCAACACTAATGCAGCAACAATGGGTTGACATTATTAGGAACATAGAGGAACAAGTAAGGAATCAATATCAAAAACAACACAAGAGGAGTCTGGAGGAATTTAAGAAGGAGTTGTCCAGTCAGATCTTCATTCAGTTGAGTTAGATAGGATCACAATACTCTCCCCTTATTGAGGTGGATTTACAGGCATTGGCTGCACGTCTTAGCACTAAAGGAAGTAATGTAGAAACTGCTGGTGTTGACCCATCAGGCGACAAAAATGTGAGTTTTAAACCCACTATGAGGTTATACGTGCAACGACAACATACTACGGTGTTGGTGGCCTTGGGGAAAATATGTGAGGGAGGGTCTTCCATTCACAATGTCACTTATGCTTATGATGTTGTAAGGGTGAGTGTTGACAAAGTTATAGAAGGTGACACCAAAGTTCCCTTCCCGACATCAGAGATTCAATATGTCAGGCAGGCTCTTTAAACATTCATTGCATGGCCAACAAATCTTGTGAAAAAAGTATCACATGAGGTGAATTTGGTGTTATTATATTTGCTGCATCACATGTTTACATTGATATATGTTAGTTTGTGACATTATGTAAATTTTTGTTTTCATTACACATTTAGGAGTCCCATACTAGTCCAAAGAAACTTCTTGAAACAGATGAAAGGGGGACGAAGGATTTTGAACATGATCCGATGCGTCAACTGATTAAGAGCCCTATATTACATGCACGACACACCCATTGAGTTGAAGTGGGATGGCAGCAAATTTGGGCTTCCAAATGTTGATGTTTCATTCTTCTTAACATTCTCTGATGTAAATGAAATAGTAGTAGGATACAAATGTTTGAACATATCTATACTATAGTTATGGATGCTGTAAGTAAATTTAATATGATTCATTGATAAGTAGTATTCTGTATGGTATGCATGAGTATCAATTTTTATGTATTTTTTATCAAAGCAGGTTTTTGGATGAGTGGAGCTCAACTTTGAGTCATGCTTCCATGTATGGATTCCTTGAGCCACAATCGATACACCATGCAAAGGACCGACGTGCTGAATGTGAGCATTACTTACAAGCATGGCTCAAGGAATCTCAATGAGAGGTGTACCTAGGAGCTTACTTAAATCAGTAAGTAATATTAATTCAAATGGTTATAAATAATGTTGAAGTTCTGTGTACCTAATAATTGTTTCTTGTAGGGGCCATTGGCAACTAGTAGTACTGTGTCCTGCGATCAATGTTGTTGCATGGTTTTGTTCGTTACGTAAGAAACTTGATACTCATATCAAAAATGCAATTAACAAGTAAAGTTTTGTATTGTCCCTCATATGCAGTCTAATATTTTTTGTCAACCATTTGTTATCGTCGTATAGACGTTGATCATGCTATTATTATAAGCAGTGCAATGAAGATAGCAAACACAACTGCGAATGGTACAAATAATCAAGCAACTCCTAAGTGGATTGAAGTCAAGGTTAGTGATGCAATTAATGCTTATTTTCCAGTATTGATCTTCAAATGATAACCTCAATACAATTGTTAGATTGAATTATTATTTATATTGAATTTAGAGCCATGTTCAAAGCGGAGGGTATGAGTGTGGCTATTGCATGATGCATTGGATGTGGAACATCGTCAGTGGGGGTTTAAAGAATGATTGGAGCATGGTATGTTCGGTTTAACAACTTGAAATTACTATTTCAATAATATTGTGATTGATTTTACATCTTCATTAAATACACCCTTTGTATTCTTAATATTTTGTAGTGGTTTCTTGATGGAACGACGTTAGACAAGGAAACAAATGTGCAGCATATTTTCTTAAAGTTCAAAGCAATCAATGTACAAAGTCTTAGTTGACATAGGAAATTTTTTGGTTATTGTGAGCATTACAGAGACAAATGTCACTATATTGGCCTGTATTTATTTGGAAATATATTTATCAAATTTTGTGTTTTGTTGTCTCTACAAAATTGTTGGGCTGAGAGAATGGAACTTGTTATTTTAATTTCTTGTGATTGAGGGCAGATGGAAGGATATCAAGTAAGGGAATACCCTTAGGTTTTCATCGGACCTTTTGAAGTAAATCATAATTATATTATTGACAGGTCTATGGATGATTAAACAGGATATCCAAAATAAAGGCTATAAATATGTTTGGCAACAAACACAAGATTTGAATAATACTGGATTTAAGAAATTTTTTATTACAAGGGCTGTTTATTTATGTTTTATTCTTGCAGATGACAAATAAAGTTGGGAAGGAAATTTTCCAAAGGGCGGGAGAACTCAATGTGCTAGTGGGCTTCATGTGCATGAAGGTGTTTTTACTTCCTTTCCTTTTATTGCATACATACAAGAACTATCTTGTAAAGCTTCTTCCCCTCCCAGTAAGACAATTTTAGTTGCCATGACATTCCTACTTGTGGCTTATGGTATTACTACCCTTCTATGCAGTTGTTGGGACACATTTTTATATGAAGTTGACAAAATTAAGAATGAATGAGTTGAATAATTTCAGGGGCTTGATCTGCATATTTCTGAAATTGAGCAATTGTGCGCAAAATTCCCATCAACAATTGTATTGCTTGATCACTTGGGATTTCCTCATGAACTTTTATATCAAGGAAGCAAAGCATGCATAAAATTTTCATTAATTACATTTTTGCTATACAGCTGATTCTTTTTTTTAATCAGACAGCAAACATAAAATTCACAGATTTGTAACTCTTGTACATGCTTATTCTTTTTTTACTGTAAAGAAGCAATGCATCTTATTAGCAATGAGATCTCTTTGCCTTTATCAGATTTAGAGTGGATCATGGGGAGGACAGCTACACAACTCTTTCAAAACCAATTGACTCCGGTCAAGAGTTGAGAGTCGGGATGCTGTTTGAGTTGTATAAAAAGTTTTTAGCTATTGTAGGGGAAATTAGATGTTGAATACTTGAATATAAATTACAATAGTGGCAGCACTGAAGATGCTTTTTAATTGTCTTACCGAACTCTTCTTGTTTTTGGTAACACGGTGACAGAGCATGTTGAGAGGAAACCAGATGTGACATTTGAAGCGGTGAGCATTTCAACTTTTATAGATTGTGACTTGTTTAAACCACTAGTGACTTGTTTAATTATGTAGCAGAAGTTCATTTTTTTTGTATGACAAATTATATATATTCACTTGGCCTAACGTTACAATTTACTATCATTCAGGTTGCAAGTTGGGGTGCCTATTGTCATACCCTAATTTCGTCCGAGGACCATTGTTTAGTGGCATGCAACTTTCGTTTGACCACTTCGAGGTACTTGGCACCCATCGTTAGAAAATTCGTGAAGTTTTGTGACATGTCGGAAATCAAAAGAAAGCATCGTTGCACAATTCGTGGAGTTCTGTGACATGCCAAAAATCAAAAGAAAGCATCATTGCACAATTCGTGAGGTTCCGTAACATTCCGGAAGTCAAAAAAATAGGATGATTATGTAATCCGCAAGGTTCCGTAACATTACGGAGGGAAAACAAGTGTCGTTACGAAATTCGTAAAGTTTCGTAACGTTACGAAAAAAGAATCACCAAAAAAGGCAAGGGGTGTACTTAGTAAAAATGGGGGTGCAAATAGCAACCAGGCCCACTTGGGCCTTCCAAGATGTTCCTCCAGAAGGCGGTTGCTTCTGGAGAAAGCAATCTTGCTCGCCTGGGCGAGCTGGGTGGCAAGCTCCTCCCCTATTTTCCTATAAATAGAGGGAGGAGTGAAGGAGAAAAAGGTTCAGCCCTTCTGGTACTTCGTAATCACTTAAAATTAGTGAGGAAAATTGTTTCCGTGAAGAAAATCCAAGCCGAGGCACATTCGTAACGTTTCCGTGGGTGATTTTGCAAAGATTTTCAACCGTTCTTCGACGTTCTTCGTTCGTTCTTCGTCGTTCTTCGGTCTTCAACCGGTAAGTTCCCGAAATCGAACTTTTCAATTCATTCTATGTACCCTTAGTGGTCCTCATTTTTTTCACGTGCTTTTATCTTCATTTCATTTACTTTCCGTACCCCCCTTTTGACGTGCTTTAATCATTTACTTAAGTCATTTTCTCGCCTAATCAAAAATAAAATAAATTTCCATTGATCATTTGAATTGTAACATCTGTTAATTTCTGTTAAAATGAAATCCGACCGTTCGGTCATGTCGTGACCACGTTGGAAACCAAAAAGAGGTAAAATAATAATATAATAATAAAAAATATCTTTTAGTAAAATAAAATAAAAAATCAATCGGACGTTTTTCTTTGGGATTTCTCTTTCTTAATCGAATCGACTAATAACCAAAGTGAAACTAAGGCTAAAATCAATTCATAAACCAAACTTTTGTCATCGCCTAAAAAAGCCATTTTCAAAGGTCCAACGCCTTGAAATGGTCTTTTCCGCTTTTATTGGTTAAGTGTAGATTTCTAAAAAGCCTAAAATCAATATGTAACTTTGTTACCTCTTTCAAAAATAAAGAAATCATTAATGGTCCAATGCCTTAATTTTTTCTCACTTTTCAAAAGAATCGAAAGATTGTCTAATGGTCCAACGCCTTAAATGACCTTTCATTCAATAAAAACATATCTTGCAAAAAAGGATAAAAAATAACTTAACCAAAATGCTTTGTTCACAAAAGAACTACGTAAGTCTGATTTTCTCATCACAATTGAGGAATACGTAGGAGCAAAGGTAAACGCCTTTGTCGACCACAAAAAGATAAAAACATAAAAAGGCATAAAAAAGACATAAGAACGTAAAAAAGGAAAATAACATAAATTGAAGTCATATTTGCACATTTGATTAAAGGCTGTCGTCTCTTGTGACGGACGTGTGGGGTACTAATACCTTCCCCACGTGTAAATACAACTCCCGAACCTTTCACTTAAAGTTCGTAGATCACATATTTTCCGGTTTTTTTCCGACGTTTTCCTCAAATAAACGTTGGTGGTGACTCCGCGCGTATTCCTTTCTTGGAACACGCACCCGCGAGTCACGCGTCGCCCTCCCGCCGAAGGGTAGGTTACGACACCTATCTTCTGTAACGTGACATATTAGCAGTGTCATTTGCACCAAGACATACACATGAAGCTCAAGTTCAATTTGCTCTTGAACGAGGAGTTCCTGCATTGATAGGAGTTCTTGCCTCAATTAGGCTTCCTTACCCATCAAGATCCTTTGTGTGGATGTGTATGACTAATTTTGTTTCTGGTTTTGAAATGGTGATTGGCAGAGGGGATTTATTTGAATGAAGTTGATCGAGTTCTACATCCTAGTGGGTATTGGATTCTATCAGGGCCACCCATAAACTGGGAGAACCACTAGAAAAGTTGGAAGAGGACTCATGAGAGTCTCAAAGAGGATCAGGATGGAATTGAGAAAGTGGTGAAAAGCTTATGCTGGAAAAAGTTGGTGCAAAAGGGTGACCTTGCAATATGGCAGAAGCCCACCAATCATATTCACTGCAAAATCACGTGAAAGGTCTACAAGAATAGACCCCTCTGTGAGCCAAAGGATCCCAACACAGCATGGTAATTTTACATTTTTTATTTATTTGACAATGAGTTTAATTTTTATCTTCTGTCAAGTCACATTTTTTACATCCTTAACCAGGAATCATGGTTATTATAATTTTAAAGATAGTTATAGATTATTATTATAGAAGTTAACAAATTCATCCTGCATAACACGATTTATAATCGAATGATTGTGATTGATTTTTAATATTATTATATGGACTATTTTCTCTTTAACGTGACATTAATGTCATGATAACTATATAGGCAGTATGAAAGTTATTACATTGACATGTTAGGAAGATAATTATCAGATAATGTCACTTTATGTTGGCAGTTTTGGGGAAAAATTAACTTGTAATCACTATCAGTGTTAGTTTCGTGTGCTATAGATTTTGGTTTTGAGCCTAGCTTTTGCAGTTTCTCTTTTTAATGGATAAAAAGCATATTATGCTTGCTTCCAATGGATAAAAAGCATATATAATTTAAACTAGTCACTAGTAGATTCTGATTTTTATTCCTAAAAGATCATGGAAGAGGTGTGCAGCTCATGTTCACATCAGTCATTTAATCAACACTCTAGAAGTGCCAAAAACACAGGTTATCATGGAAGATGGATGATGACTCCACTGCTCACCTTGTTTTTCATGCCTACAACCTCACTAAACTAGACATGTATGCATATATATTATATATTCCTTTCTTTCTTTCCTTTTCTTTTTCAGACCCTCAATTCCTTTCTCTTCTATAAGGATGGTAAAATGTTTCTGATATCTTCCCTTAGATGTTGATGGTCTTTCTTAAACATCAAAGTAAACTTTCTGTATTGATTTCCTGAGCTTTGGAGATGGATTTTGAATTTAAGTTTACAAATTTTGATTGTACGACGAGTTGAATTGGAAATTACCTCTGGTGACTGGTAGTATTTGGAGAAGGTTGATAACATGCTTATTTGGGGATAGATGGATAACATGATGCTTTGTTTGAAAGCATAGGCTTTCACTGTGACTGTTGTAGTGATTTAAATTGCAACTGAATTGTGTAAATACCTAAAATAGTAATCAGAGAAATGGGATTCTGCTAGATTTTTTAACTCTTAAGTCAGAGTCGTATTTGTGTTTTATTTGAATCTGCACCATTTGCCTTAAGCCGTATGTCTAACCTTTTTCTCCAGATATGTGGGAGCACTGTGGGAGGGTTAGGGTAATAGAACAGTAGTCATTTTAGTTTATTTTCTCTTTTGTATTAAGTTTTCTGATATGGAGATGCCTATATTGAATAGGAGTGAGGGATGTTTCGTACAATTGCAACTAGTGATTAAAAAAGATTAGATTATGCATGTTAGGTGTGTGATGTGTCATCATTTTCTCCTATTTCTTAACCCTTTTTGTCACCATTTTAATTACTTATTAGCCTTAATTGTCAAATTAATTATGCAGTTTTATCATTTGGGCCTACTTGACTAATTTTGTGTTTTTAATTTAATTTCAGGAGAATTGTAAGCAATTGGGCTTGAATCTGGAATTGGGCTTAGACTTGAAGAAAGCAGACAATTTTATCAAATTTTTTCTTATCCAGATTTTATCTCATCTAGATATTATTTCATCTAGATTTTATCTTATCTTATCTTATCTAAATTTTATTTCATCTAGATTTTATTTTATCAAATCTTATCTTATCTTGCCCAGATTTTATTTTATTTATGGGCTTGGACTTAAAACAGATTTGCAAGCTTTGGGGCTGAGAACCTAGATAACAGCACCAAGGTTTTAGTTTTAGGGGTCTCTTTTCGTTTTGGGAAGAAAGAAGAATTTTAGGTTTTGCAATTCCAGTTTTTACTATTCACGTAGCAATAAAATTTCGTTTTCTGCTTCAATCTGCAATTTCGTTTTCTACTGATTAATGGAAGGCTAAGTCTCCAGCATTGTTTTCTCTTGAGGATCAAGCACAACTCTATTTGAGGTTTTATTATTACTATTGAATTCTAATTCGTTTTTCCCCTTCACCAATTACTCTATATTTGTTGATATTAATCCATGCATGCTTAGTGCTTGATTAATTGTCTTTGCGCTTAATTTACGTTCATGCTTAATGATCAGTTTCGTTCATGATTAATTGGTGTATGTGTTGCTTAATCACATAATGACTGCCTTATGTTAAATTTCGCTTAGTAATTTAATTTAGGGTTGGATTAAGTGGTTGAACTGATAAAGGATAAATTCTCGTAACCTAGGATAAGAGACTTGCTTGTGAATCAAGGGGAAACAACGTGTTTTTTATTCTGATATTTTCTAATTAAAATTTGTTCGCTGTTTAATTTACAAAAACAAACAACCCCCCCCCCCTCACCTAATTCATTACTGTTTTATTACTATCTGTTATGAACATTTGGTTGACCATTGTTCGTTGGGAGACGACCTAGGATCACTTCCTAGATACTGCATTTTTAATGTTTATTTGATCCGGGTACAGCCATCAGTGTGCCACTGACTTCGATACCTAAAATTTGGCACCTGATAAAAACAATAGTTGAGTTTGATAGTTTATCACCGATTATAAGCTGACGAGTTGTCATGATGTCAAGAATGTAGATCTAAGATGAACAACATTTATTGTCTTTTGTATCTACAGACCAAGGAGCCACTGGGGTTGCCAAATAATTGATGCTGGACTTCTCAGAATATCTTTTGATAAGTGTATCAGCAATGTGACATCTATATCATTATGGGGTTTGACTAGCATCACCAATGAAGGTGTTGTTCAATTGGTATGTCATTGTTCTCTGCTTTTGTAACTTAAAATGTTTGGGGTGTGGGACATATCGGCTTGGAATGACTTGTTAGGAAATAGGATGGGACTAAAACACAATACTTGTCTTCAGCTCTCAGAAATTCTTTATTAATGTGTCACAAACATATTATACAAGTGAAATGGATATACTTAACATCACATAGAACACTGCGTAGAAAGACAGATGTTACATTGTGCTGAATCTATATAAGTGTATAACCTTGAATTTGCTCAAATCAAAATCTTTTCCTTCGTTCTCTTGAAATTGTTATGGCAAAAATGTATACAATTTGTTCTTCACACTGAGGATTATGGATGTGCCAAATATCTATGTATAAAAAGTATAGATTATAGACCAAGTCCAGCTTTAGTAGAAAACTTTACTAATTTAAATGGGAATTAATTATATCTAGAGAAACAAATGAAAAACTTGTGATAGTTAGAGGAATCAAATTAACAAGCAGAAGTCAATGTAAACTTACTTCTTTGTTGAGGCTTTTATTTGAATTAGGAGCTACTGCAATTTTTCCTTCTCAAGTTGAGGAATATTTCATATTAAAAATTCATGGTGTTATTTATTTGTTATTGCTCTTCGTAAACCACTTATAAAGACAACTCTTGGTACCTGAGTTCAATTCTTATGAATAAAAAAAAGATATTATCACACTATGATTCAAGACAAAGAATATAATATCACTTGTGTTTAAGATATGTTCAAATTGACTTAAGAAAATTACTTTTGTTGGAAGCTGATGATAGAGAGAATCAATTTTATTGCAAAGATTTGCACAAACAAATTACACACAAGAAAGAATAAGCAAAAAGGAGAGATTGACAAAGAATAAGAGCTCCTAACTGAAGAGCAATAACTATGTATGATTTTGATCTTCATTGAATGACGCTTGTTTGAGCACATATATTAACCTATAACCTATAGGGATGTGTCTAAATATGTATATATAATAACTAAAAAGTATAGAATAAGTCCTGCTTTAGCAGAAAAATACACCAATCCTTGTATGGTATCTCCCTAGGTGTTTCAACAAATGATGGCTGATGATGCATCACTCTCTTGCTACTCTTAGAAGAGCTAGTTCCACTGTTTCTGTGTTCAGCTTCAGCAGTTACATATATAGTGTCTCATGTGGCTGTGACAAATTTGGAATTGGAACTAGTATGATTGCTAGTGCTAGTAGCAATTTCTATTCCTGAGCTTGTGCCAGTGCCTTTTGTGCTATTTGGACTAGTGTCAGAAGAGGAAGACAAAGAGATGTACATAGGATGGTAGTGAAATGAAGGGAGTCTGTGCAACTTGTTTGACATGTTAGAAAGTGCCTCCATAATCCACTTCATGCTTGGCCTTAATTTAGGGTCATGGATTGTGCACAAGAGGCTTATGTGAATCAAATGCTCCATTTCAAAAACCTTGTAGGAACCATCTGTTACCCTTGTGTCCACAACAACAACAAGCCTTCCTTCATCACTAAGCCTTCTGATCCAATCAAGCAACATGATTTTCTCATCAGAGTATGTGAGATCAATAGCCCTTCTACCACAAACCACCTCTAACACAACAATCCCAAAGCTGAACACATCAGATTTTGAGGTAGCAATGCTCCTTCTCTGGAAGCTCTCAGGGGGAAAGTAACCAATTGTGCCACCAATCCTTGTTGTCTCACTCAGCCTGAAATGCTCAAACTTTCTTGATGTTGATTCTTTCCTTGTCTCATACTCATACTCAAGCTCACACTCAAGCTCACACTCAAGCTACCTTGCCAAGCCAAAGTGAAGTGAAACTTATAAGTAATGTTCATCATCGGAATCTCGTTAGACTTCTTGGTTGTTGTACCAAAGGCCAAGAGAGAATCCTGGTTTACGAATACATGGTAAATAGTATTCTTGACAAATTCTTATTTGGTAACTTATCCTAACCTTGAATAGAAATATATTTAATATATTTATCATTTTACCTCTCTTTTCAAAAATCTAAGTTTCTAAAATTAACTTGGAAAATTAACAACAAGTGACAAAGGTTCCCTCAATTGGAAACAACATATGTTCAATTGACTTTGAAAATTATGCTTCTCATTAAACACACTCACATGTGTTCTCACACATACTTATGGGTCAATGCATCTAATAATAATAAAATCAGGTTTGTCATTACTGGAGAGTAGCACAAACCAACTCCCTAAGTGAGTGTGCACTTGAGATGCTAGCCAAATGGTCTAACCATCCAAGTGCACAAAACACTCTTTAGATTTGTACTGAAGGTTTTGAAGAAACCTTCTAGTGTCCAACTAGACTTGATGCAGTACATGAAGCTTGCCAATGCACAGTGATTTTCAAGCACCGAAAAAACAAATGATTGAACCAACTTACAGGGTCAATAGTTGAATATAAAGTCAAAACCTCTGCAATACTGCAGCTGATTAGGGGGACCTAGCTAGTCCCTACAATGTCATTATTCCAGTTAAACTCACTTTAGAAATTCCACATCTTCTCAGCCTTAAAGGTAGTGTCTGCTTATTTTTTAAAAGACAAG
The DNA here is from genome assembly GCF_004193775.1 of Glycine soja. NCBI lineage: Eukaryota > Viridiplantae > Streptophyta > Magnoliopsida > Fabales > Fabaceae > Glycine > Glycine soja. Next base: position 32,576,170 of record NC_041020.1, read on the forward strand.
GTTTAGCAAAATACAACTTAGTGGAATACTTGTGATCCTATAAATTAATAATCTGGAAGTTTGAATAACATTTACATACTAAGTGCAAATTTTGGGAAGGTTATTCATCAATTACAACCCTGATCCCAATGCTCACTAACTAGCTCCCTTTTTATTTTTTATTTTCCTTTCCATGCATGTAACCAATCACATTTAGTAAAAAGATAGTTTAACACTCCTTTTGAGTGCATATACTCCATTAACGAAGAAAAAGATAGGAATGAAAGATAAAGAAACGAGAAATGTGAATAAAAAAAAGGACTGAAGAGTGTTGGGGGTGTAAGGACAACTTCCTCCAAGGTATTTTCAATAATTGCAAAAAATCATTTTACCCTTTCCAGTGATACTTTTTTCACTTTATTATACTTTAAACAACTCTATCCATCAATTTTTCACCTCAACTCAACAACTTAAATAAGTTTTTAAATGAATATGTCTACCTAAGATTTGGTGAGATAACATCACAAAACACATAGGTTAAATGTGAGACTCACAAAAAGTTGTAAAAGTTAAAGTCATCGTAGGTAAAAGCTCTTCAATGGTAACTAATTGCTTCTAAAGTTATTTGTACATGTTGTTCACTTAAGAGCACATGTATTAATAGTCGGTAGTATTATCCTTTAATTAGTTATGAATAGGAACTTAAAATTTGTTTATTCTATAATTGCACATTGTAAAGTACTACCTAGTAATTATGCATATGGTTGCTTTTGATGTTTGACCAGCCTTTTAGGTGGCATCGCTTTGGTTATTGGACTGTACTGTGTGCTGTGGGGAAAGAGCAGAGAGCAAATGCCAAAAGCCTCGTTAGACTTGGAGGAGACATCATCAGGTTAGAGTGGAGCTAGTGATTCACAAATCATAATTGTGGGGTTGCTTAATGGATCAAACGAAATAATGATCTACCATAAATCAAGTCTATAGACAAATTATTGACCTCTAAATCCTTCTCAATGGTTTCACCTATAGTTTTTCTCAATCTCCAACCTTTCCATCTAGCAATTAAGCTACCTCCATATCTGATGTACTCTCCTTACTAGAGCTTCTACAAACTTCTCTGCACATGCCCAAACCACCTAAGGTGAGTTCTTCCCATCTTTTCTACTTTAAGTCCTACCCTGTCTATTTCTCTAATCAATTTGTAAATAGAGAGAGAAAACAACAGACATTTGATGAATTCCATCTATTTGAATTACATGGAAGAGCATATATTCATATTAGGTGTCATAAATACAAGGATAATTACAAATAATTACAAGAATATATTGTTCTATAATTAACATATATTCTTTCCTATTTACATTATTACCCAAAATGTTAATTTTCCTACAGATTTATAAAACTTGAATGTAAAAAAAAGAAACCAAAAACATAAAACTTGAATGTATTTCACATGCAAACAGAAAAAAACATTACAATACAGTAAAACAAAAATTAACAATAGGCAGAGCAATGCTTTCCTTCATTTGAAGCAAGGACTTTATAATTGTTGAGATAAAAAGGATTTGATTTTTACCTGGTTTCTATTGGCATCAACCAGAATACTATTGATTTCATAAACTTTAAAATCTTATAATTTCACTCAAAATCTTCTATAAATAGATAAAACCAGCCCATACATTTTTTCTTTATTTTTTGTTCTAATAAACTAGTTTGTTTAAGAATAATGTCAAATGATGTGGAATTTGGCAATCCATAAACAATAAGCTTTAAGTTGCAATTGTGTTCCATGATTTCAACATAATTGTAAATATACATCTTAATGGGTCCTCTTCCCTCTTCCATTGCTTCATCATTTTAAGTAAAGTTGTTTCTCTTCTAGCCTTCTAAAATCGAATATGGTTTAATCTTACTCGCCTCATCTTGAAAGTATTAAGAAACCTATCTTGTTCAAAGAAGTGTATCAACATTTACCTTGTATAAGGCTCCGACCTGCACGTTGCATTGATTGTGATGGTTCTATTAAATTAACTTTTTCTACAGATTTTGGCCAAACTTCTTGCAATGCCCTGCATCATCAGATTTGAAAGTCAATAAAAAAGTTCAAAAACATTAATAAAATTATAAAATCAAATTGTGTTCCATGATTTCAACATAATTGTAAATATACATATGAATGAACGTGTCAGGACAGGCATCTAGGTTGGGGATTGCTTTATCACGTTTGCACACTTAATTACTGTGTTGGTGGTGAGGTATTAACTATTTTCCCTTCTACATTTCTACTCCCATGGAGACTTAATTCCCCTTCTTTTTGTTTTGTTCAAGACAAGTGTCGTAATCTTTTGATGCTTATAATTTTGTATGATTAGATTTTACATTTAATTGTTACATCTATCTTTGCTTGTCATATGCTTTTATGGTATTAAACTATTTGTGCATAATGTTGCACAAATAACTACTACATGTTCATTTGCCTGAAATTTGATTTCAAATTTTGTTCTATAATTCATATTTTTTTTATTCAAATTTAAGAGTTCAGTCTTCAGATATGAAGTTTTGTAATTAGTATTATTATATTACCTGCATCCTAATGAAAATACTTGATTTTATGGTAGTGTGGCTCATTTTCTGGAATCACGAGGTATGATAGAAGATGCTCTTGAAGTACCTACTGACCCTGACTACAGATTTGATCTACCAATACAACTTGGAAAACTAGATGCAAAGGTATGCTCATGTAATATGTCTACAAGGAGATCTTCTTTAATTTGTGAAAGTTGTTAACTTGGGTATCTAATTTTCTTCATTTCTCTTCATCAGTTTGATTTGTCATTTTATATCACAAATAATATACCTCCTTTTTCCATGCAGAGTATTGCAATAGAATTGCAGAGCGAGCAGCAGTTGGGAGAATTAGCTATGTTTACTGGAAATTAAAGGTGTTTTCTATGTGATTTGAATCTTCAGTTGTATTTATTTAACCTATACTATGTTCTTTGTGTAAAGCTTTATTGCACTCCTAAATATCCATAGCCAAGTGTATTATACATTTATGTGATAGTGTGCTACTGAATTTGACCGTGTGCACATGATGTATAGACCTTATTGAAGCTTTTGATATGCAAGAGATTATACACGTTTTACTTATGGCCAAATTAACACTTGCTTTGTTGCATGTTACAAGTTATAGTCAAAAAGCTAGTTAATGCCTCATTGCTTCAATTATGAAATTATAGAGGGTTTTTTTTGTGAACATTGACTTTGGGTTTATACTGGATATTTTACTAGGACAAATATTTGTGGACAAAGAACATAGTATAGGTTAAATAAATACAACTGAAGATTCAAATCACATAGAAAACACCTTTGAATGCCTGGAAAGAGACTAAAAAAACATATAAAACATTTGGGGTGAAAAAACATCAAATCTGAAATCGCTTTCAAATACGGTTATTAGGTAATAACCGTCTTTGAATGTCGAAGCAGACACAACATTCAAAGATGGTTATTAGCAAATAACCGTCTTCGAATGTCGAATACGACACAGCATTCAAAGGCGGTTATTAGCAAATAATCGTCTTTGAATATCGAAGCAGACACATCATTCAAAGACGGTTATTAGCGAATAACCGTCTTTGAATGTCTAATCAGACAAAACATTCAAAGACTGTTATTAGCAAATAACCGTATTTGAATGTCGAAGCAAACGCACCATTCAAAGACAGTTATTAACTAATAACCGTCTTTGAATGGTTCTAACTTTCAAAGATGGTTATTAGAATAATTGTCGTAAAAAGCAATTTAGTTTTAACGACATTATATACAACGACAGTTCGCAACTGTCGTTAAAAGCGCTTATTAACCGTCGTAAAAAGCTCATATTCTAGTAGTGCTAGCCACAACTAGATTACTTTCCCCCACCAAGATTTGTGAAAACCTCGCCCCATCCAAAGTTGGCCTATGACTTCTAACTTCCTTGAATCTATTCCCAAAGAAAGCTTTCACCTCCTTCTTGATCTCATTAGGATTCTCTACCCATCTACCTTCCTTTTGCACCCCTTTGAACATTTTTTTTCTCCTCCATTTTACCAAAGCATGAAAGTATTTTGAGTTTTGGTCTCCTTCTTTCACCCATTTACTTCTAGATTTTTGTCTAGAAATAAACTCATTATAGGTAGCCACTCTCCATAGTTCGCCACTTAGATATATTTTTTTTCCAAAGTCTCCTCCTCACATAATTTCACATTCTTCTCTCTCAAGTCTAGTTCATTTATTTTTTGCACTATTTCTTTATGCTTCTTCTCCACATCCCCAAATACATTCTCTTTCCTCTCTCATTTTTTTTCTTCCACCTCTTTATTTTTTCTTTCAACCAAAGCTCCCCATCCACTCACCTCTATCTCACACCACTCCTCCTCAACAAGTTTCCGGAAAATCTTTTCTTTCAACCAACAATCAAAGACCCTAAAAGGTTTGGGTCCCTAATGTTCGAATTTTTAAGAAGAATTGGGAAATGATCGGATACACTCCTTGGAAGAATATAATGAGAGCAACCTTGCCAAACATCAAGCCACTTTTTTGAGACCAACACTCTATCAATTCTACAATTCGCCCTTCCATTTGATCTATACCGAGTAAATTTTCTTCTAATAAGTGATACATCCTCCAACTCTATATCCTTAATAAAAGCATTAAATTCCTCCCTCTCACTTCTTCCATAACCACTCTCACCCACACCCATCCTCTCACTTGACCTTCTCACACAATTGAAATCTCCCACCAAGCACCATCTCTTAGTATCACTACTTTCTCTTTTCTCTTTTATTTCCTCCCACCCTTACATCTTCTACTTCTATCACAAGGAGCATATACATTTACCACCACCACATCACAATCTTTCTCCCTCCAAACTCCCTCTAACCCAATAAATCCCTCCCCTTTAAAGGTTGATTTCATCTTAAAGCAATGTATATTGAAATAACAACAATCACACTAGAAGGAGAGTTGAATAGTGTGTTAATCAAATATACTAACTTTTTTATTAATAGAAACTTTAATCGCAAGCTTAAAAGAATAGAAATAAAGAAGTCGTCCACTGATGAGAAAAACTATGTTTGATGAAAACAAAATATAGTCATCTTAGTAATATCAAGACAATATTTTCACAAATGTTTTTTAGTGAAACACTTGGTTTGAAGAAAGTACCAAAATCAACTTAAAAGAATACTCAATACAATCACTTAAGACAGACGTAGAAACACTTTATTTATATTGGTTCACTCAAACAGAGCTACATCTAGGTCTCATTTACTCAACTGTAAAAGGTTCTACTAATCAAAACTTTGATTCTAAACAAGTATTTTGACCTACCACTTCTGGCTATACAAGTATTCTCTTTGCCACTTCAGTGTGAAAACACTAATGTTCACAATAAGTGGGTGTGATTGTTTTAACATTACATTGGAAGCTGAATATCACTTAATAAAATTGTTTTCCATTTTAAGTATGGACGCGACTTACTAGAGTTGTAGATGTTGATATAATATCGAGTGAGCTCTTTTATGAAGTTAGTCCTATGTACTTAACAACTCATAAGTACATCAATGATTTATACTTTTGTAAACATCAAAATCCAAGGTGTGGTAAGTCATCCAGTGGTTAGTGGATTGTCTAAACCTAACATATATCTCATAAGCATAGAATACCTCCCAATGGCTCTTCTGATTGAACTAAAGTCCATTAGACATCGTGATTCCCCCATAATGCATAACATAACTCTTTATTCACTTCTTGTTTTTTTTTGTTTCTTGTATACATAGTAATTGAACTTCTTCCTTGACCACCAAACTCTGAATAGCCTTCCACTTGATACTACTCCCCATCACCTTAATATTTTGTTAGAATCTTCATAATCCACCTTTTTGATCCCCCATGACACTTTCGCTCAATTTTTTCTATCTCTTGTTGGTCCCTCTTCTCCATATTTTCCATTCCCTCTACCATAATTCATTTATTGCCATCATAAGTAACACATGTAACACCTATATCCTACCTTTAAGCCCTTTTCTTTTGCCCAGAATTTCTTATTAGAGTTCTTCACATTAGAATAAAAAATAGAGTTGCTAATGGAAGAATGACACACCTTATTTTTTTGAACCTTTTTTCTTCAAAATCTTACCCAAAGAAGATTGCTTCAATTTAGTTGCCCCTCACCACTTTGCTTGTGTGAGCTTCACTTGAAGAAACTCTTATCTTGCCTCGTGTCACCCCTGGGCCTTCACTTGTCTTTTTAAAAATTGAGGCTTCTAACACTTGAAGATACATCGAACCTCCACATCTCAATTGGCCATGTAGCACTTTGTTTTGGAGACTTTTTGGCTCTTCTACCATCTCTAGAGAATTCATATTACACACACTATTCACACTTAGCCCTCCCACACCATGTTGCCACTCATAAACTTCTAACATTGATGCCACCTTCCCTTCTGGGGGATTACTTTGTGCACCCAACATTTTTCTGGTACACCCAACAATTCTTCATTTTTCAAAAATTATCCCTTTTTGAAAACATACGGATTGCAAATCCGTATGAAGGATTCATATGGATTCATAATCCATATGATTCTTATGGATCCGTAAGAATCATATGGATTCACAATCTGTAATAGCAAATCCTTCATATGCCACCTTCGTCGCACCGTAGCACTACCACCGCTCCAACCTCCGATGCGCCACAGCACCACCACCTCCTTCATGGCCATCGCCCTCCCTCTGGTCAGCTTCAATGTGAGGCTGCTGACATCACCTTCACTCCGAGATCTCTTTGCTCCCCTTCACACTACGCCACGAGGTTTCTTCCCTCACGCCGCGTGACGAGGTCCCTTTGCCTCCTCCCCACATCGCGCCTCCCTTCCCCCATGTCGTGCCACCCCCTCACGCCGCATGAGTCCTTTGTCGCCGCCAACATTGTCGTAGAGGTCCATGGCCTTACGGATTGTGAATCTGTAATGGTCTTACAGATTTCGAATCTATAATGGCCTTACGGATTGACAATCCGTATAGGTTATACGTAAGGGTGTTTTTGGTTTTTCACCCTAAATCTTGGGTGTACAAGAACAAATGTTGGGTGTAAGAAGAAAAAGCCTCCCTTCTGGCCCATTCACATTCTCTAGACCCATTGAAAACATGTCTTCTTCTTAGCCCATTTTTAGAGGCACATTCTTTACTTTACTTTAACTTTTTCCCTTCTTTTCTTTTTCCACATTAACATCACCATTTTTAGCTTTGTTTTTTGTGCTTTAGACCCCTTATCACCTTCAACTTTCAAATCCTCTTCTGTAGTGTCCTTTTCACAGTGTTCCTTTTCTACTACGCATACTTGTGACCCAATAACAACACTTTTATCTAATGTGTCTTGCACTATAGTCTCTGCACAACCATTTTTACTGTATTCCATATTGTTCAGTGGATATTTCACTCTTCCTTAGTCCCCTGTGTCTTTACCTCCAACCATCGTCGACCTTCATCTGCTTCCTCATAGAATGAGCACCCCAAGTCTAAAGATATGATATCAACCCTACCACACCACATTTCCCCTTGTTTCGTCACTTGAGTATCCTTCATTTTTCCATGACCAAGACATACATCGGGGCCACCGAAGACATTATTTCTTCTACAAAATGAACCTTATACACTTCTCCATTAATCTTGTCATTATAGTAGTGTGAGAACATATTTGGTTCAAATATCCTAACCAGCATCCTTGCTCTATCTAATCTACTCATCCCCATTATTTCTTTATCAAGCATAATCAAATATCCAAATAGCCTAACTAAGGACCCAAAACATTGCTCGCCCCCAAAACTCCAATGGAACTCCATAGCAGGTTACCCAAGCCAACCTATTACTAGATGTTAGGCTCTGATTCCATGGTAGAATGGAGTGAAACAATGAAAAAATTCCTTCTATCTTTAAAACAAGTGTTTGTTGCGCCTTGTCTAGTCCCAACCCCCTAATGAGCACCAGGTCATCTCCTAAATAATTTAGACTGATGTTTCCCCTTTCCTCCAGTAATCTTAGATTTTTTAGTTTTTCGAACATAGTTAGATCTTTCAGGGTTCCCATCAAACTTTGGTGTAACCATTCCTTCTTCTCAATATGTATTATTGCCTCTGTTCCATTCAAGACCTTCATACCATTCATCTTTTTATCCCTCACCACCATTGCATATGACTTCCTATTACCTAGCACTTCATCATGCTTCTTTTCATTTGTGGTTTGTTTCCTTCTCTTCCTGTCTTCATACTCTCTTTTTTTTGTCCACACCGAGTCCACCATGTTTTGCAAAGTGTGGAATATTCACATGTAGCTTAATGTTTCCTATAATGATGGCATCCAACTACTTCTCAAATTCCACATTGTTCCTTACCCCTACGAACTTAACGAAGCCATATATGTAGCCATTCTTATTCCTTTTCCTTGCTATAAAAAGATCACACCCTTTCCCCTAATGACTGAAGATTCTCCATAGTTCAGATTCATTTATTGCATTTGAAAATCTTGAGAAGAAGTAACTTGACACCCTACCAACTCCCTTCCACCATTACCTCTTGTCTCCCATGGAGTCTCAGACGAGGATCTCACATGGAAATAGTGATTTCCCTCCACCTACATTCGTTATTTGTCAACTTTTGTACTTTTGCCTCATGAAACAAACATCAAGAATCAATACCCTATATTATGTGTAGTAAGATTCTTTCCCATGATCACCTTGCTATTCTTACAACTTCTTTTATTAGCAATTCTTACCGCAACAAAAAATTGCAACCTTGAACTCCTACTCTTATAACTAATTTGATGTTCCTCCCACTTCTTTAAACAAGTGTTTCTTTAAGGTTTTAAACAAATGTTTATAATCCTAAAACCATAAGTTATAGAGAAATGAAAATTAGACTATCCTTCCTCATTTAATTCTCCAAATTTATATTATCAAATTTAGTTAAAACTAAACTATAATAAAAAAATAATCAAATTATTCCTATTTTTAAATATTTTAAAGGTATACATTACGTTCATTTTGATATACATAAATAAATGACAGTAAATAATTTTATATTGATATTGTAAATATAATCTATGTTAAAGAATTATGTAATCCAACAATGACTAAAAATTATTGAGTGGTGTAAGAATAAGAATAAGCTGTAATTTGATATTTCTCCAATAAAAATATCTATTATATGAGTTTAATAATTTTAATTTTTATGCACCATGATGCAAAAATTTTACACTTTTAGCAAGTAAAAATCATTATTTGTTTTAGTTTTAAGATAAACATTTCAAAAATAAAAAAATTATTATATATTATGATTTGCATTTAGATAATAATGCAAAAACTCTTTAAATTATTAGACTATTTACTTTCAATTTAAATGCAATTGTTTCATAATTTTAACTAATCTTAAATTAACCAAAAAAAAAATATTTTTTCTTTTATACATTTATTAACTTTTAAAATAATCAAATTCACTCGGTTGATGGATTTAGTTTTTAGTCAATTATTATTTGTTTTTCCTTTCCTCTCCCTTTCCACATTACAAGCATGATACTTTATTACGGCTCGTGTTTGACTTGGTGTTGGGTAGGCATGGCAACAGGACCCGCACCCATCCAAACCCGCTCCGATTTTGATGGGGAAAAACCGAGTTGATTGGATTCGAGTTCAAGTTCGAGTTTTAGCCGCATCTTAAATTCGTGGATGGGGGTAGTTTTGGTAATCCTGATATTTGTCCTGCCCTTGCTCACGCACCTATTAAATTACAAAAGTACCCTATATATATATAGATATATATATATATATATATATATATATATATATATATATATATATATATATTCTAAAGATTTTAAGTGGCGGGGCGGGTTCGGGTTTGGGGTCGGGACGGGTCTAATAATCTCATACTCGTACCCGTACCAGACTTTTGGTTACCGGGGAAAACCCAAACCCAAACTCATACCCAGTCAACTCGGGTATTACCCGTCAAAGTCGGGACGGATTCGGACAGATACTCACGGGTACGAATTTTCTTGCCATGTCTAATCTGATCCCATCAATTTTTATGCTGACTGTTGTTTATAATTAAGTTTTTAACAACCCCCCCTGGGTGATGCTGATAGCGGGCCCATATATTACCCAATAATCTTATGCTATTATTATTTCATAGACAATTCATTTCAATTGTCATTGTTCAATCAATTTCTTCACCCAACTCTCTGATTGGTCGGTCCATATATCCATCAAATCCGGTGAGGCTTGATTATAAAATACGTTTCAATGCCCCCGCCAATTTGTTTATCACTTCGATCGTCAACAAAAATATCTTGTTTATCACTTCATATTTGCACGAGGCTATTTAAAGCAATTATGTTTTAAAAGTAACCCATTAGGAGTTGCATTTATCATTTAAATTAAATAGAAAGTATATGATTTTAATTTTGTGTAAAATTAAAAATGTATTTCCTTATTTTTTTATCATAGAAACAAACTTATTTTCAAGAACTTTTTCTCCTGCACTTCGCCCGCGTTTGAATTGTGTTCATAAACATAAGATTTCAGGATTATTATTAACGTTTGTTGTAATGAATGATACATAGGAAGGAACGCAAATATTGTTTTCGTTTAACATGTGTTTTAAATTTAATGTTAATACTTGTCTCGCATTCTTTTGTCAACCTGGGCAAGTAATCAGATTAATCTATTTCCTAATCATGTGGAACTTTTGGAATAAATTAATGAAAAACGAATAGAAATAATCAATCAACAAACATTAAAAAAAAAAAATCAATCACCACCTTACAATTGTAGGCAAAACATGCAAGACATTTTCTTCATCTTAATTTCAGTTTTTCAATCATTAATTCAAGTGGATAACTTTTAGATATAATAAATTGATAAGCTAAAGGTTGTAACTAATAGTATGCGTATGACGATTTTTAATGGATGTAATTTTTAGAATTTTAAGAAGCAATTAATCAGTGTTTATTCAAAAAGTTTTTAAAAGCCATCACCACTCCTATAAATAAATGTTCTTGACACATTTTATCCTTAACTTTTAATGTTTGACACATTTTATCTCAAACTTTTTTACTATTCAGGGTTCATAAAATACACATGATACCCTACATGACACTATGTGATACAAGTCAACCTTCCACGTCAGCCTTGGAACATGAGCACAAACATTCGACCCTTAGCATTCGGACTCCCTAACTGATAGATTCTCACTAATCTATTAATATTTGAATATATTTAAATCTCTTTATCTATTGGTAGGTAGTTAATTATCTGCAAAGTCACACATGATCTACAAGGTACAATTTTTATCATTAAGATACAGTTTATCTCTAACATTATCTACAAGTTATCCGTTATTATTTATAAGAAGGAAATTATCTGCAAAGGCTATAACAACCCCTACAAACAAGGACCTGCACCTATGCTCCACTCCCATAAATATCAGGTTCCATCGAACCCACAATGCATCGACTTATACCTTGAGCTTACGCGTACTTGCTCTCATACACATATACTTGTTTTATTCACTTAACTCATATACTTACTTGAGCGTCAGAGTCCTTTGTTTTGCAAATCCCCCCTCATGTCCTCCTAATAAAGGTACTTCTCAAGGCTCAACATGTGAAGTCTAGGAGCCCAATTTGGCCACGTCCATCCCGACGTGTGTCAACTCCGACTTTTGGTAAGTACACTTTTCATAAACTTGTGAATTTTAGCATCCGTCATTTATTCATTAATAAATGTAAAAGTTGGAGGTAAGTTTTGTCAAAATTAAAAGATTTAGGAGTAAAAATTTGGAGAAAAAAAAGTTGGGTGCAATATTCATCAAATAAAAAAATTGAGGATAAAAAGTGTAATTATATTAGGAGTAAAATGGCAAAGGGTAAATTGTGCCAAAATAATTTGTTGGAGGTAAAATTTACAAAAAAAAATGGGATAAAAAGTGTAATTAAGCCTAAAAGAAATTTAAGTCCAAAAAATGAGAGGGTTTCTTTTGAGAAAAAAAAAAGTGTTTATCATTCTTTTAAACTTTTGAGTGAAAAATTTGAGTTTGTAAGATGACACTATTTTGAGAGTTTTTCAGGTTTGAACAAAAAATTTGTAATCTTATTTGAAATAGTAAAACATTTCTTGGTTAATGTTATTTGACAATTGTCAAATTATGTTAAACTATGTTTCTTTTGTTATTTCTATCTTTGGTATGTGTTTTTGATATGCTCCTATGTCTTTGATACGATGTTGTGTGTGTTGGAGGTGTCTCTCAACAATGATACTGAAGTTGATGATGCAATCAAGTAACTAGTTAGACAAGTTTTTAAGCAAGATGAAGTTGATGGTGAATCCATGTGGAAAATTTTATATCAAAAGTCTTCTTGGTGATGTAAAAGTCAAAAGGCATGTATTTTGTTAGTGGTAATTAATAGTAGTGTGGATATAAAGAATATCATGTTCCATTACTCATGAATTAATAATAAGGTCAAAGGCACGGTAGAGAGCACATCAAAGTTTGCACGACAAAAATATGATGTGTTAAAAAACCGTTAAGTTGGTTGCGACGATCTTCTATAACATTGGGAGTTGAAATGCAGAAATTATTAGTTTATGTATGATGATAATGATTTCTAAGAAAGACTCTTAGAATGGTAAGGTAAGAAGTCATGAATTAGTATTCATTCAACAAGTCTTTTAGAAGTCTATCACTACTATAAATAGAAGTTCTTTATAACCAACTAACTTAAAGAGGTGATCATGTATCGAAATAGAAGTTATGCTAGTTCAAAAGATGTGAGAAATCCTCTTGTGAATGAGATAGTGTTTATCATTCTTTGTAACTTCTAAATAAAAAGGTCAGATTTATTAAATGATATACTATTTGGAGAGGGAAAAAAAATCAAGGTTGTTCAAAAGAACTTATGATATGAACCCACATGGCACAAGGGCTGACTTAGGATCGTCTAGGATTAAACCTTGATGGAGAATGCGGAAATTGATTAAGGAAAGGATGGAAAATAAGGTGGCTAATTTCGTGGGTCTTAATAAGGTGGTTCTTGGCATAAAATGGATGAATGGGATGGTAAAACGTAGGTTAAGTGGTGGCTGGATAGAAATATAGAAATGGCAATAACTGAAGCTACAGGGCTCCAAATGAGGTGATTCCAAAACGAGGTGAAAGGTCTCGTTTTGAAATTCAATTTAGGCTCAAGAATCACTTAATTTGAGTGCGTAAAATGGGAGTTATGGCCACGAGATAATTCTGGGCAGAGGTGGATTTTCTGGAATTGTGGTTTGAAAGAACAAGGGTGATGATGAAAGGAAGGAAAGAATCACTCTTTCCAGCGAGGGCAACACACAAAGGTTGTGAAAGTCCTTTGATACAGCCAAGGTGTTCTTGAATCACTCAAGAATTTAGGAGAATCACTCTCACTAAGATAAAAGAGATAAACTCTAATTTTCTGAATAAAACTCAACTTGTGTTTATTGATAAAATGGTTCAGCTTATATAGAAGCTTTACAGCAGATTTTAGTAATGACCCACTAACCTAGAATTAAAATAACTTAATGCCATTAACCTAGGGAATTAAAAAAAACTTAATGGCTGAGTGTAACTGAAATTGTGGCAACCAAAAGTCACCCCAACAGCCAACAAGTCAGCCACCATTTGGTCTCCCAAAAGGCTGATGCCTAGGTTGCCAATTGGGCCCTTATTACAACTTGAACTAAACCTAACTAAAGCCCTTTTAGTTGATTAACCCAAAACATATTTTTGGTCAGCCAACTTTACAAGGATTGGGCCATTATTTAAACAAACTAAACACTCTAAAATTGAAACAAAGTGGTGTCATTTAGTCCTCCTCCATTTGGGCCATGATACAACTCACAACCTTGGACTTTTCTCCTTGAAACTTGGGCTTGTATTCAAACAGTATGGACAACACTTGTTGAAGAGCTTCCTTGGCTTTCCTTGCTCTAGCCCTTGTCATAGGTCCTCCAAGTCCTTCAAGTGGATCCTTGCCCTTGCTCTTGGTCATGTCCTCATCATTCTCTCCCTCTTGAGAAGGATTTGTCCTCAAATCGGATTCTCCTTCTGCATCAAAAAGAGATAAATCAGAGACATTGAAGGTGGAACTAACATTATACTCACCGGGCAGCTCAACTTTGTAAGCATTGTCATTGATTCTTTCAAGCACTTGAAATGGTCCATCTCCCCTTGGTTGAAGCTTTGATTTCCTTTGTTCCGGAAACCTTTCTTTTCTCATGTGCACCCAAACCCAATCTTCGGGTTCGAAGACAACCTTCTTTCTCCCTTGGTTGGCTTGTTTAGCATAGCTTTTATTTTTCCTCTCAATTTGATCTTTGACTCTCTCATGAAGCTTCTTCACATAGTCCGCCTTTGTTTGACCTTCTTTATGCTTAAAAACAGAAACATTAGGCATAGGCAAAAGATCAAGAGGAGTTAGTGGGTTAAAACCATAAACAACTTCAAAAGGAGAACAATTAGTGGTGCTATGAACAGCTCTATTGTAAGCAAATTCAACATGGGGTAAACAAGCTTCCCAAGTTTTTAAGTTCTTCCTCAAAACTGTCCTAAGCAAAGTTCCCAAAGTCCTATTAACAACTTCCGTTTGCCCATCGGTTTGTGGGTGACAAGTGGTTGAAAATAACAATTTAGTGCCCAACTTGCTCCACAAAGTCCTCCAAAAATGGCTTAGGAACTTAGAGTCCCTATCACTAACAATGCTCCTTGGCAAACCATGGAGTCTCACAATCTCCTTGAAAAACAAATCAGCCACATGGGAAGCATCATCAATTTTTTTACATGGAATAAAATGAGCCATTTTAGAAAACCTATCAACAACCACAAAAATGGAATCTCTACCATTGCTTGTTTTTGGCAGCCCCAAAACAAAATCCATGGATAAATCAATCCAAGGATACTTCGGAATTGGCAATGGAGCATACAATCCATGAGGCTTTACCTTAGACTTTGCCTTTTTACACACAATGCAATGTTCACAAAATTTCTGCACATCCTTTTTCATATGAGGCCAATAAAAATGTTCTTGTAATGTTTCTAGAGTCTTTTGGACCCCAAAATTCCCCATTAAACCTCCTTCATGTGCTTCACAAACAAGCAAATTTCTAGTAGAACATTTAGGCACACACAATTTGTTTTCTTTGAAAAGAAAGCCTTCATGTCTAAAGAAACCATTTTCTGAAAAATTTTCACAATTTTTAAAAATTTCTCCAAAAGTTTCATCATTTTCATACATGCTTTTCAAACATTCAAGACCAATCAATTTTGTTTCAAGCATAGAAAGTAATGCATGACGCCGAGAAAGAGCATTGGCTACAATATTACCTTTTCCCTTTTTATGTTTGATAACATAAGGGAATTGCTCTAGGAATTCCACCCACTTCGCATGCCTTTTGTTAAGCTTGCCTTGCCCCTTGATATATTTGAGGGACTCATGGTCACTATGAAAGACAAATTCCTTGGGATAAAGGTAGTGTTGCCATGTTTTCAAAGCACGTACTAAGGCATACAACTCCTTATCATAAGTTGAATAGTTAAGGGTAGGACCACTTAACTTTTCACTAAAATAAGCAATTGGATGGCCTTCTTGCATCAACACAGCCCCAATCCCAACATTTGAAGCATCACACTCAATTTCAAAAGATTTTTGAAAGTTTGGCAACTCAAGTATGGGGGCATTAGTTAGCTTTTGCTTAAGAACATTGAAAGCTTCTTCTTGTTTCTCTCCCCATTTGAAACCAACATTTTTCTTGAGCACTTCATTGAGAGGTGCTGCCAATGTGCTAAAATCCTTCACAAATCGTCTATAAAAACTTACTAAGCCATGAAAACTCCTCACCTCGGTCACAGACTTAGGTGTAGGCCATTCTTGAATAGCCCTAACCTTCTCCTCATCCACTTGCACTCCTTTTGAACTCACGACAAAACCAAGAAACACAACATGGTTAGTACAAAAGATGCATTTTTCAAGATTGGCATACAATTGTTCTTCTCTAAGCACAGTCAAGACAGATTTTAAATGATCAATATGCAAATCAAGTGAAGTGCTATAGATAAGAATATCATCAAAGTACACCACAACGAACTTTCCTATGAACTCTCTCAAGATATGGTTCATTAATCTCATGAAAGTGCTAGGAGCGTTAGTTAGGCCAAAAGGCATAACCAACCATTCATACAAACCATATTTTGTTTTAAAAGCAGTTTTCCATTCATCCCCTTCTCTAATCCTAATTTGATTGTATCCACTTTTTAAATCGATTTTAGAGAAGTAACATGCACCATGCAATTCATCAAGCAAATCATCAAGCCTGGGTATAGGATGCCTATATTTAATGGTGATGTTATTAAGGGCTCTACAATCGGAACACATGCGCCATGTCCCATCCTTTTTAGGGACTAAAATCACTGGGACAGCACAAGGACTCATACTATCTCTTACCCAACCTTTGCTAATGAGTTCATCCACTTGTCTTTGAATCTCTTTGGTTTCTTGTGGATTACTTCTATAGGTTGGCCTATTGGGCAAAGAAGCTCCCGGAATGAGATCAATTTGATGCTCAATTCCCCTCAAAGGTGGTAGTCCATTTGGCACATTTGGTGGAAACATGTCTTGAAAATCCTGCAAAAGAGTTTTAACACTAGAAGGCACTTCAAAATCATCAAAAGTGTTAGTGGTCAAAATCTGATTTTTGCAAAACAAGATATATAGTGACTGTTTAGCACGAAACAACCTCTTGACCTCACTTTTTGTGGCTAAATAGCTCTCCCTCACTTCAAGTGTTTCACTCTTCTTTTGTTCACTCTTTTTCCTCTCAAGTGTTTCCTTCTTTTTCTCACTCTCAAGTGTTTTGCTCACTTTTTCTTTTTCTCTTTTCTCTTGAAGAAGTTTTTCTCTCATTTTCTTTTGATCCTCACACACTTCTTGTGGACTCAATGGCTTGAGCACAATCTTTTTGTCTTGGTGCATGAAAGAGATCTTGTTGGTGTAACCGTCATGATTGGCTCTTTTATCAAATTGCCATGGTCTCCCCAAAAGTATGTGACTGGCCTCCATTGGAACAACATCACAAAGTACCTTATCATTGTATTTCCCAATGGAAACGTCCACTTCAACTTGCTGCCTCACTTGCACCTCCCCATCCTTACTAAGCCATTGAAGTTTGTATGGCCTAGGATGTGGTTTAGTAGCTAAATTTAGCTTTGACACTAATCTAGCACTAGCCACATTGGTGCAACTACCTCCATCAATGATCACCATGCACACCTTGCCATTGATTAAACATCTAGTGTGAAAGATGTTTTCTCTTTGGCTCTCCTCCTCATGCTTCAATTGACCACCAAGTAACCGCCTAATCATCAACAAATCTCCCTCCGGAGTCTCCTCTTCCTCTACGTACTCACTCTCCTCTTCCTCTTCAACATCAGATTCACTTATATATTCTCCATCTCTAAGAACCATGGACCTTTTGTTAGGGCACTCATAAGCATAGTGTCCTAGGCCTTGGCACTCGAAACACTTCACATCTCTACTCCTTTTAGAGGGTTCCTCTTGGGACTTTGAGCGAGTTTTTGATGGGATAGGTGTGGAACTACTAGAAGTAGCAGCCCCATCTTTCTTACCTTTGTCTTTCCAACTAGAAGAACCAAAGTTGGTAAAACTCCTCTTAGCCACTCCTTTCCTTTTTAATTGTTGCTCTACTTGGATTGCTTTGTGAAGCAAATCATCCATTTCAACAAACTCCTGCAGCTCAACAATATCACGGATATCATTAGTCAAACCATTAAGAAATCGAGCCATAGTTACCTCCTCATCTTCTTCAATATTTGCTTGAATCATGAGCACATCCATTTCCTTGAAATACTCCTCAACCCCGTTGTTGCCTTGGGTTAGTTTTTGGAGCTTGAATTTCAAGTCCCTTGAGTAACTAGCCGGCACATACCGCTTCCTCATGATCTTTTTCATCTCCGTCCATGTATCAACCATTGGCTCTTCATTTCTTGCTCTCTCCTTTTGTAGCTTGTTCCACCACACAAGAGCATAGTCGGAAAACTCCGTGGCGGCAAGCTTCACCTTCTGGTCCTCCTCATAGTTGTTGCATGAGAAAACATGCTCTATTTTCATCTCCCACTCCAAGTAGGCCTCCGGATCATTCTTTCCTTTAAATGGAGGAATGTTGAGTTTAATACCATCAATTCGGTTTTGTCTAGGAACACCATCATTCCCTCTTCTCCTCCTTTCTTCTTCATTATGATCTTTATTCTCCATTTGATCCAACCTCTCATGGAGCGCATCATCTCGTTGTTTCATTAACCTCTCCAAATGTTGCATCAAAGCTTGCATTTGGAATTGCGAAAGCCCCACTCCATCATTAGGATTAGTACCTGACATCTCAAACAAACAAATCAAACGTAACAAGACAATTATAGTTGCTGTTTGAATACCTCACCCACTCAAGTGTATCACACAATTATGGCTTTTCTCTAATGAAACACTCTTGCCTTTTACCACTCTAATTCCCCTTGAGTTCTTAGGCAATTCAAGAGATTATGGCCACAACAAAGAACAATTCACCAATATGTGTAAGGTAAGGCTAGAGAGACAAGGAAAAGGTTAACCAAGAAAAAGGCTAACAATGTTTTTAGGCACAAATGAAGGAAATAAAATTCAGAATTTATGAATTCAAGTAACAATCCTTCATGCAACCAATATATTACCTTAAAGAGATTTTTTTTAAAGTTCTTCAAGCATGAACCATTCAGCCCAATTTTTTTTTTTTTTTTTTAATTTTGCTTATACGAAATTCTGCTTCTTTTTTTTTATATATAACAAAGAGATCAAAAGGCTTAACTTTTGCAATGGTTCAACCTAAAAAAATATATATGAATAAGAAGGTAATATAAATGGCAAAGAGAATAAAGAAGGATGTTACCCAATATTTCCAGCAAAGGAAGTGTTGATCCTAGAACCGGAGCTCTGATTACCAAATGATATGAACCCACATGGCACAAGGGCTGACTTAGGATCGTCTAGGATTAAACCTTGATGGAGAATGCGGAAATTGATTAAGGAAAGGATGGAAAATAAGGTGGCTAATTTCGTGGGTCTTAGTAAGGTGGTTCTTGGCATAAAATGGATGAATGGGATGGTAAAACGTAGGTTAAGTGGTGACTGGACAGAAATATAGAAATGGCAATAACTGAAGCTACAGGGCTCCAAATGAGGTGATTCCAAAACGAGGTGAAAGGTCTCGTTTTGAAATTCAATTTAGGCTCAAGAATCACTTAATTTGAGTGCGTAAAATGGGAGTTATGGCCACGAGATAATTCTGGGCAGAGGTGGATTTTCTGGAATTGTGGTTTGAAAGAACAAGGGTGATGATGAAAGGAAGGAAAGAATCACTCTTTCCAGCGAGGGCAACACACAAAGGTTGTGAAAGTCCTTTGATACAGCCAAGGTGTTCTTGAATCACTCAAGAATTTAGGAGAATCACTCTCACTAAGATAAAAGAGATAAACTCTAATTTTCTGAATAAAACTCAACTTGTGTTTATTGATAAAATGGTTCAGCTTATATAGAAGCTTTACAGCAGATTTTAGTAATGACCCACTAACCTAGAATTAAAATAACTTAATGCCATTAACCTAGGGAATTAAAAAAAACTTAATGGCTGAGTGTAACTGAAATTGTGGCAACCAAAAGTCACCCCCAACAGCCAACAAGTCAGCCACCATTTGGTCTCCCAAAAGGCTGATGCCTAGGTTGCCAATTGGGCCCTTATTACAACTTGAACTAAACCTAACTAAAGCCCTTTTAGTTGATTAACCCAAAACATATTTTTGGTCAGCCAACTTTACAAGGATTGGGCCATTATTTAGACAAACTAAACACTCTAAAATTGAAACCAAGTGGTGTCATTTAGTCCTCCTCCATTTGGGCCATGATACAACTCACAACCTTGGACTTTTCTCCTTGAAACTTGGGCTTGTATTCAAACAGTATGGACAGCACTTGTTGAAGAGCTTCCTTGGCTTTCCTTGCTCTAGCCCTTGTCATAGGTCCTCCAAGTCCTTCAAGTGGATCCTTGCCCTTGCTCTTGGTCATGTCCTCATCAACTTATGATCTTGGTTGAAATAGTAAATGCAAGCTCTCCTTTTTTTTAACACAGATATTTGTTAAGACGTGTTAAGATGTTTTCTTATATTATTTTCCCAAACAATTTTGAATCCGTGACATGCTGGATCCCTTTATAGCACTAGTTGAATGTAGTAAAAGTAGACTACGATTCCAAGACAAACTTTATTTGCAAAAGTCAGATGCTGCAAATAAAAAATCATCACAATATAAAAAGACTCTACCTAATCATAGTCTTTCATTGATACTTGTGGAATATCCGGTCAAAATTTTTAATAAAATAAAAGTACATAATCTACCACTAATGAGAACAACTTTTTTTGTTTTCTTAGTAACAAAACAAGTGGAATATTTTGCAAGTTTTCTGATAGAATAAGGGTAGAAACCTATTAGTGTCAAATTTCAATGCCAATCAAACTTTTACTTGCAAAAGGAAAGAATATAACACAACAAAAATGGAAAAGAATACAGATTTGACAAAACACACTTTTTTTTTCTTCTTTTGTTTTGAGTAAAATTATCCCTTCTTTGGCTTTCCACACTGGAGACAGATTCAGATCAGATGCTTGGCTCAGCTTCTTCAATCATTCTTGAATTAAAATCAGCAACACTGATTTCTCAAGTATACAGACACCAAAATACATAGTCCAAACTCTCATAATCGAAGTCTACTAGAAGAAGCTTTTCCATATAGGTTGGCATAAACAATCCTTGTTCTTAACACAAGAACCATGCATAGGCCTGCTCCAACCACGCATAATCCTGCCATGATCATGGAAGTTAGGAAGAAACATACGGAACCTTCGCACTTTAGAGGCTCACTAGCATTCAGCACACGCAACATCATATTTTGGCGATGTTGTTTCTCTGCTTCAGCATCATAGATGGTGCTGGCAATGAGACTAGAGAAAACCAGTGTTCCTGCAGGGTTTGCTATAGTAATGAAATTGTACAAAGCACCAAAGTTTCTCAAACCAAACAACTCAGAGGCTGTAGCTGGAACAATTGCCCAATGAGCTCCATAACCAAGTCCAACTAGTAAAGTGCCAACATACATTGACCCTGGCCATCCCATACCAAGGAAAACATGCCCAAGAGTCATAATGAGTTGAAATACAGCCAATGCAACTGGCCTTGGATATGCATGATCCCTGCTCAAGAAAAAAAAAATGGAATTTGAAATCAAATTAAGTAGTTATGTTAGGGACATCAAACACCTAAATATTTAAAGCATTTTTGTCGTGTATGGTAAGATCATTGATTTTTGTAATAACTACTATAAAAATTGATTGACCGTGTAAAAATCTTTACAATGACTACGCATAATAAGCTGAATTAAACATGTAATCAACATATAAACTGTTTTTTTTTACCTCACAACAAGCTCAGATATGTAACCTCCTCCGACACGGCCAAGAAAGTTCCAAATACTGATCATGGAGACAAATATATGTGCATTGTCATATCCTAGAGACTGGCTCATCTGACCCAGATTGTCGATTACAGTCAACCCGGATCCAGAACCCATGATCATGGAAATGAAAAGAAGCCAAAAGTCTGCTTTGATCAATGCTTGTGTCAAGGTGAAATCTTCCCCTCTGTGTGGTCCTCTTCTCCTCTTAACCCTCACTGCTCCTTCTGCAGCTGCTTGGAGCAGTCTTTGTTGCAAGTGCGCGATACGTTTCTGCCTCTCTGATGCAGGGAGCATGTCAACTTCCTTAGGCTTCTCATCTTCCAACTCACTCAGTATCACTTCATCAGAATCCAGCTGAGATTTCCCTGCTTCTTTATTCTGTGGTGGTGGAAGAAGTGCTTCTACCTCTGGATGCCTTTGCTCCGGGCCAAAACTCAATGTAATAGGAATAACGATTGGGACAAGGAGGATCAACAAGAGAACCCCAGTGAATATAGAGATTACAGTTTCACTCACTTCAACCAAATCTTGGACAACCATGACTCCCAACAAATATGCAGCCAATAGAAGGCACACACCATAGATCAATGTGAAGCATTTGCCATCTGATGGCCTAACTTGTTTGTGACCCCCAACAGGCCTAACAATGAACATAAGACCTATTCCTACCAATGATGGACCAACAGCAACCATAAATATTAGTGATGCTTGATTAGGGGCATGGAACAGTGCATATATCTGAGTCAAGATTGCACCACTCAACCCAGCAAAGCCCTTTAGAATTCCCACCACAGGACCCCGGCTTTTGGGGAAATTTTGTACACAAGACACCAGAGAAACTGTATTGAAGTAGGTTTCACCATTTGTTCCCACAAAGATAAGAGCACACATCTGCATGACAATAACCATTTACCATTTAACTTGGGCATCATGATCATTGGTCAATAAATATCACTAAAAGACATATCTTGATGAAAAAAGGTACTAAGCTGATTTTCTTATGATTATATTGTCATGAAATATACATTTAGAACATAACACATTAACCGGTGTGATGAACATTTATTAAATTAAGCTCCTGAGGAGACATCAAATAGATGCCAATAGTAGAGATAAGGGCATCTCCAGAACTTGATTCTCATTCTCCCTTCTAAATTGGGGTCACTGATACAGTCCAAAAGTAGACACAACATTTCAAGCAGTATTTTGTAAAGTGTGAAATTTTTTTTTATCCGTAGAAATTGAAAATAGGTATCAAGGAGTTTACAGCAACTCACAATGAACTAATTGAATTAGACATCCTTAGCTTAGTTGTAAAGTTATATATCATAAAAAAACCTAATAAGAAGTGTAGAATAAATATCAAAAAGGGAGATCGGTTATGTAAGTTGTCTCTTTGTACTAATTGTTAGAAAATTTGAACAAGATTTGGCACCACGTCACATGTTGGTTTCACAAGGGAGACAGCTGACAGCCAAATTCAGTAGAGTGCCGTTTCATTAATTAAAGTGCTTAGTGTCGTGCACAACCTTGCAACAATGTTCTTGTGCCCTGTGGCAACGTGCCACATTTCACACTACAATTTTAAAAGCAGATGGTGACTCATCAATCATCACACTGGTAATAGTGATGTTCACCAACCAAATTGGAGAAAAAAAGGAAGTACCCAAATGAAATTAGAGCATCGAAACGGAGCGCTTCACCAACAGATTACTCTCATGGAAAAATAAAAACAAAAAAGACCAGAAAGGGGAAAATTTTAAGGCAGAAAATGGAATGTTCATGTAAAAGGAAGTGTCTGTAAAGTACAAAGCTCTCACTTTTCAATTTGAATAAACACCCCTTTAGTCCGGACATTCTTTTACTAAAAAGGTCGAATTTTAACATATGGTTACCAAAATCAACCATATGTTAAGATTTAAGATTCAGGTAGAACTTCAACTACACATAACCTTGAAGACAGCCCCATATTTAACATATGGTTACCAAAAATCCACAATATGTTAAAATTCAACCCTTTTATAAAAAAAAATAAAAAATGCCCGGAATATAAGAATTTGAGCCGAATGGTATCGTATAGTCTATGTAGTTGACTTTGCAAAATTAGATAAAACTTCGTTGTTATTGTTGATTCTGGTGAACAGTAAACCCAGGATCAACCGAATCAAAGAAAGCAAAGGTAGAAGAAACTGGAGCAGAACAAAAAATTCCATTGAGAACCACGTCAATTATAAAGCCAGAAAAGAAGAATAAAAGTAAACTTTTCAAGTTCATACCTCATGGTAAATTAAACCCAGGAAAAAAAAAACCTTAAAAGCTTGTATAATACATGTTAATCTGATATAGGGATCAAACAAAAAATCAAGAGAGAGAAAGACAGCATGCTAAGATTGGCAGCAACAGCATCACCCAAACAAGAGAGTCGAACCACCCCAAATCACCAAGCCTGATCACCACCATCTCAAAATGATAAACGAGTAAATCCAATCCAACATGTCGTCGGTTGGTCTGAGTGGTACTTGGCTCGAGTCCCTTAAGAAAGAAGGTCTCGGGTTGGAGCCACATGGATGGATCAAAATGATCATCAGGTAAAAGAACAAATAAATCCAATCCAGCATGTGGTCCCGTGATACCCGACTCAATTTCCTTAAGCAATGAATTCAAGGTGGATGGACCCAAAGTGATAGGTTTCTCAACGGAGATTAGTCACAGTCTAAAAAAACAAAGTAAGAAACCAAAACATTGAAGAAAAAAAAGGAAGAAGAGAGGCACTCACAGCCCAGAGAGGCAAGACAGGGACTTGAGAAGTGACAACAAGCCAGACCCAGCCATATCCCACAAGGTTCAAAGCAGCACCCACAAGAAGCGCGCCCCAGATGGGCAAGATCTCACAAAGAAGCCCGGTCATGAACCCGACGGCGTCACCAAGGTCCTTGGCGACGCCAAGCATGGCGAGCTGCTTCTGGTTGTAGCCAAGGGAGCTTTTTATGACAGGAGAGATGCTCCCGAACAAGTACCCGATGCCCGCCCACGACTGCAGCCACATTGCGGCCACGAACACTAGCCACCGGCTCTTGTAGAAGGAAGAGAGCTTCTCCTGTAACACCCCCATGATGATGATGATGATGAGTGATCAGTGATCATTCACCGAAGATGAAGACAAAGACAAAAGAACGTGCTTTGTGTTTGTGTTTGGATCCTTGTTAGTTTGATCGGTGGGAAGAAGAGGAGGAGGATCCTGATATGGTGCAAGAGGAATAGATAGATAAAGCGAAGGAGGAGGAGGCAGAGGAGAGAGAAAAGAGAGCGGCGAAATTGGAGTGGTGGACCAATACGGTGAGCTGGCACGGCTTATTTATTCTCCTGCAGTACTGCTACTTCTGTTACATTGGTCTACCAGACCAATTAATATTTCTTCAATTTCATCAATTTTTACTTTACTAATTTATTACATCAAAGATTTAGTATAATGATAATTAGTGTTTTTAGATCATGGGTTAAGAAATTAAAAAAAATTATTAGAATATATAAAATTATATTATATATAACTTTTTTATATATTGTTATAATTTTTACAGTAAATATTTATTTTTTAGTTTCTTAATTATTATCCTAAGAAAACTAATTAATAAGACCCTAGTCTTTTTAAACTTATACTCATTTTTTATTATATTTCAATCATGTTTGAAAAAAAATTATCTAAGGAAATTTTACTAATATTTTTTATTTTTATTATTGATTAAAATTTATCAAAATGAATAAAAATGTTAATTTTATTTCTTCTTTAATGAGCTTTGATTATAGTCTGGCCATTATATAAGTTTTGTAATATATATATATATATATATATATATATATATATATATATATATATATATATATATATATATATATATATATAGTACAGTAAAGAAAAGAAAACAACAGATAAAAATCTATACAAATTAAAATTGTTATAAATAATATGAAGAAAGAACACGTGCTTTAAAATAATAGCTATATCCAGTTGGATAAGAAGAGTATTTCTTTTGAATATTTTATAGATATTTTGAATATTATAAGACATATTTTATCTGAGTTTTAGTGGAGTTTTTGCCCCTCCCTCTGACAAGAATATATATATATATATATATATATATATATATATATATATATATATATATATATATATATATATATATATATATATATATATACACTATACATGAGAAGATCCAAAATTCATTTTGCACAAAATAAGAATTAAGTCACTGGATATGGCTGATCTTATATGAGAAAATAACAAGAATAAAGTTACTGAAACAAAACTATAAAAACTTGATGGTATATATTTTTTATAATTAAATTAAATAATAAATGGATTTATATATGGTTAACATATTAATTATTTAATTCAAGAAACATTTATGTTATATTATTGATTCACGTTAGGCTTAAATATATTTTTGTTCTCAAAAACTTAATTTTTATTTTATTTTTGGTTTTTATAATTGTAAGATTTTAAATTTTTTTATTTATAATTTTCATAAGTTCACACTTACATAAAAATAAAATTAGAAAAATGTAAACCTACAAAGACAAAAAATGAATAAAATATTTTATAAAGATCAAAATTAAAAAAAATACCAATTTAAAGAGAATAAAATTAAAAAATTAAACTTAGAGAAATCAAAAATTTTAATAAAAAAAAAACTAACTTAAAGTTTAAAAAAACATATTTAAGCCTTGAGAAATATCAATCTATGTTACATTTTATTTTAAGAATAAGTGTTAAATTGAGAAGGTTCCTTATCAATTGAACCAAAATCATTTTTTTTATTGGTAGAAATAAAAATAATATCCAAAGTTTACGATATTTATGTATTCTATTCAACCAATTGAACTAATCCCCTTAAACATTGAACCAAATCATATAAGACATTTTGTATTTGGTCTTGTGAATCTTTTGGGCAAGTTTTGATGTTCCAAGCATTATATTAAAATGAGAAAGATAAGGACATGATTAGATAACAATTAAAAATCACGAAAAGTTAAAAAAAATAATTGGAGAAGCATTATTACAAATGTAATACGTATTTTTTTAGGAAGATAGGTATTATGTTTATTTTACCAAAGTTAGTATCTTTTTTCTAGAGTAACACTACATTTGAAATGGCCTAAAAGGGGAGGAACGAGAAAAGAACATAAAAGTTAAATTGTTTTGGAAATTTTCTATTTAATTTGATCTTCTATTATTATTAAAATAATTAATTTAATTTCTTAATTTTCAAATTTGATTTAATATTATCATTTTTGTCTAATTGACTCAAATAATTTAACTCTTAAAAAGGTAAATTGGCATGTGTCCATAACAATTAGCACTTTGATGTCAACTAGATGGAAATGTTGCTTTTCAAAAAAATGTGAAATTGACATGTGTTCTAAAGAGTTATTCTCTCCGATCCTATATATTGGTCACATCCTAGAAGGAATACTTAGTCCTATTTATAAGTTACCAACTAACCTATTAATAATAATTTTCCAATTTTGTCATTTATACTATTCTCAACACTTCATTATTAGGGAAGAGAAATATTGAGATTGAAGGTTGCTATTGGTCCATATCCATTGATGGGAATAGTAGAGTAATGGGTGGATATTAATAATGATGTGGAAGAGAGAGAATGTGAGATGATAATTTAGACTAAGCATTTAATGAGTTATTAGTGGAATTAGTTGGATGTGTAATTATGTTAGGGTATAATTGAAAACATGTTTTATTTTCAGACATATTTAATGGCTTAACTTCCCTTCCTTGGTCTTCATGATTCGGTTGAAAATGACCAATATATAGGATCAGAGGGAGTAATTAACACTATCTTTACCTCTCTCTATATATATAATTCAATACATTCATTTTTTCATACTCAAATGCAGGATAGTTTTGTAATTATAAATAAATCACTTTCTTTTTTATAGTTAAATTTGGCATTGTTTGTAACTAAATTTGGCATGCATATGCTTTGAATAGTTGTTTTCAATTTTATTGTTTTCTCTATTTTACGATGTAGAAATTGAACAGGCACGTCACTAATGGAGTACAAAGTTTGAATTTTAAAATGAAAATGAAGAGGCACAAATAGGGAGCAGTGTCCCTCTGTCGTGGAAAATGAAGAAACAATAGGAGAAGAAGGTGGAAGAATGAGAGGGGGAAAATAGCGACATCAGCGCCACGGAGGCCACCTCCAGCCACAATCATGGTGACAGAATAGACGCCACAGCTAAAAGCCCTTTGGAACAACAATTCACTTACCTAGGGATTCATTGTGCAAGTATGCCCAACCAGTTTTATTTTTCTTTTCTTTTCTTTTCTTTTTTAAAAATTAATTTTTATTTTTAATTTTTTTTTCAAAGTTAGAAGTTGGGGCTGGGGAACCCAACTTTCCAACTGGTCGTTTTTCTTATAAATAATTTTTTAAAAAAATAATTAATTTTTTTAAAATATTTTATTAAATTTAATTTTTGTTTATATTATTTAATTTTAAAAAAAATAATATTTTTGGTTTAATAATTTATTTATATTAGAATACATTCCATCATAAATAAAATACATGAAAAATAATATTTGCCTAAAGAAAAAGGTATGTTAGGACAATTTTTTAACATCATATCCACCACAATCACAATTTTAGGATTGTAACATGACCCTAAACTTTCCAAGTGGTATGAGTGTGTTTCAAGGATGACTTCGGAATACTGCTCGTCAGAATTGATCATTTCCTAGGTTTGTCAGCCTTTAATAACAAGAAGTTTTGTGGTCCTGAAGTACGTCTCCACAACCAAGGATGACATCGACAAATATCCTGTGCTTTTAAACATCAAATTTGTAGTCATATGCCCCCAACATTGTACCAATAATTTTTGGGTAACTAATCAAGTCATTCATCTCCACTTGGCTTATTCGCATGGATATCCCCAAGATGTTGTTGGACCTTGTGGCCTCAATAATCTTAAGAGGGATAGACTTAGAATGCAGAAGAAGCAACAACAATCAATTTAACAATGTTCTTTAAACATGCAAGACACAATTGATTGCAACAAAATAAATAAGATAAGGGAAGAGAGAATGCAAACACAGTTTTATACTGGTTCAGCCACAACCCGTGCCTACGTCCAGTACTCAAGCAACCCACTTGAGATTTTCACTATCTTTGTAAAATCCTTTACAAAGTCTGAACCACACAGGGACAACCCATCCCTTGTGTTCAGATGCTTTACAACAAGAGACTCACAGTCTCTTAGCCAATCTCATTGAATAAGAAGAATGGAAGAAGAATTCTCTCTTTAAGAGAAGAATATTACAATAAAGATCCATGGATGAACTCTTAATGGATTTGCAAGTGTTTGCCCAAGAGTTCTTGAGAGAGCATTTTACAATAAAGTTCTCTTGGAATCTCTCTCGTTTTCTTTTTGAGAGGATAAGACATTTTTGCCAAGCAAAATTCTCTCTTCAATTTTGTCCCAAGTCACACATATATATAGGCCTTTGATGGCCATTCAAAATCCAAATGATAAGATGTGACTGTTGGCGATATTCCTTGAAAATCCTCTTTGGTAATCGATTACAGAATTAGTGTAATCGATTACACAGTTGTTTTTCTTGAACAGTTGTGACTCTTCATTTAAAATTTGAATTCCCAACGTTTAGAGTCTCTAGTAATCGATTACATATGATGTGTAATCGATTACACACTTTCATGTGCCTTGGTAATCGATTACATGTGCCTTGGATGACTTGAAATCTTTACATTTTGAGGCAAGGCTTGATCTTGAAGAAATCTTGAATCAAGGCTTTGTTTGTTGAAACAATCTTGTATTAATCTTGAAGCAAAATAAGCCTTGTTTGATTCTTCTTTTGACATCATCAAAATCATGTATACATACATTCACAAATGTCACCAATGAATTTTCTCCGTGTATGTGTACCTGTGAATATTCAATCAATTTAATATGTTATGAAATTTGAATTAAAATATAGTTTAACGAAAAAATAAAATATTAAAGATTCTCACCGGCCTGCATGAGTGCTTTCTTCAAATGTTTGCAGTTTGAGTTATCGCAAAGGAAATTTTGTGCAATGTGCCATGACACATGTAGAAGAAATGGGATATGTCCCAAACGCATAAGTTACTTGGGTTGTTGTAGGTACTTATAATTGAGGGGTGCCTATATGAAATGAGAGAAATCCATTAATGTGTCCCTATGATTAGCACCGTCAAACTATCAATAATGTGTGCTAGTATCATGTACCATCTACTTGTACTATGGGTGCAATATGCAAATCCATTTGTGCATGAACCAAATGACCAAAAGACACGTGTAATCATTTTTTTGCAGGTATCATTTCTCCTTCTTCAAACACCATAGTTCTGGAAACACAAGATTGCAAAGCTCCCAAAACATTTGGTAACTTAGCATATGATTCTTCCCAATTTCCATGAATCATCTCCAACGCTCTTTGCTTTGCTAACCATGCCTTCTTGTAGGATGAAATATAATTCATGTACGTTTTGGTCTCTATAATCATAGACAGCAGTCTGCTCGTTGCATCATGACTATTGACTGCACTATTTTGCATCGCTCACTAAGCCCACACAGATTATTGAAATCCGTATTAATGCGATTGTCAGTGCATGTGAGTGAACAATGTGTAGTTTCACACATCATGAACAACAACTTGTCCGTTGCATCATGACTTTTAACTGCACTGTTTCGCAACACTCACTAAACCCTTATGGATTACTGAGATCTGGATTAACATGCTTTCGAAGCATTTAGGATCATATTATTAAAGTAAATTGAAAATAACAACTGAAAAGCATGAAACAACGACAAATACATAATAAAGACTAACAAATAATTAAAAGCAATACAACAACAAAATATGTTAAATTATTCATTCTAATTTCAGGAAATTATCCAACTTTTGCTCCATCTTCGCCCAACTTAGGTCCTTAACTTAAGAAGGTGATGATGAATTATGAACATCAACTTTAAGTTCCATACATATTACACCTTTCATATTTGAAAATGTATTTAACATGAATCAAACACCTTCTTCGTCAATAATTTGAATCGCCCTATACTCAACATGAGCATTGAATTGGTATATAGGACAATGATACCAAAGTGCAGTAATTATAGGCGTAACATCGTCATCTTTAATTGATGACTGTATTGTGGTGATTATATTTGGCAGCGTCATTGTTGGATTCAACGATATCGATTTTGTCTTGTCACTTCTAAAAACTGTATTTGCATTTGAACTATGGATTATCTCATCATTGATATAAACATATGCACAAATTGGCTCTAAACTCATTTTGCTTGCTCTCTTTGTTTTCTTGCACAATTTGATTTGATGCAACTATGCAAAGTGTATGGTGATATGGTGCCATTATATGTACAATGTATCACAGGTCCATGGTTCACGTGATTTGGAATCTCAATGCATGACAGTAAGATAGTCTTGTTAACGTGCTTTCGAATATCGAGGCCTTACAATGAGACAAAGTGTAAAGGTGCTTTGGAACCTCGATGCAATTTATATTATAAATTGATGCGAGGTGCATGTCAATATCACATTTTCATCACCCGACTTCAAATTTTATATCATTTGTACTTGTTTTACCATTAAACCTCGTTGTCATGACTCATATACCTCTATAGCATCATCAACACGTTCACCATTCACGTATCACAATTAATGACATAAACACTTCATATTACCATACAATACCTGAATCAGAACGACAAATTGTACCATTATTATCGTCTACCAGGTTCCAACATATTGCCCTAACCAAACAGTGCAGAATTGATTTTGCATTTATCACTGCATTGGTTGAACGATGAAGGCCTGAAACACGCACCTTTCACATGCCATGGGGTGAGTGCACTATCACACTCGAAGATGTTGCACTGCATTTAAGCATTAAGGTTGCTGGTCATGTTATGAGAGGACCTAGCTTCCTACATTGGAATGAGTTATATGACGAGTTACTAGGCAAAGTCCCTCCAGATAATGCACGTAAGGGAGCCGCACTGAAGCTGACATGGTTGCTTAGCATCTTCCGCGCACCATTACCTGAAGAACCAACAATACACCAACTATAATACAGGTGTAGATCTTACATAATGTATATGATTGGTGGTGCTTTAATACATGATAAATCTGGAAACATAGTTCATCTAATGTATTTGAACCTATTACATGATTTCGACAACATAAAAAAATATAATTGGGGTTCTGCTTGTTTAGCAAACCTATACAGAGGACTGTGTTGGGCATCATCGGAGGTTGTAGAGTTATGAGTGGTTGTGCCATACTATTGCAATTATGGGCTTAATACCACATGCTTGCACCAAGAGACCCATGACCCAAAACAACTCATCTGTTCGCTAAAAGGTTATTACAAATAATGAAATCAAAATTTTTAATTTGAATGATGTGCATTATAACATCACAATGAATAGTAATTTTGTTTCGTTAACATTTCAGATAGAGTGATGATAGATTAGAACATAGGGCCACACCTCATGGTGACTATGTTGGCTATAGATCTCATATAAATCATATGGAGAGTCATTAAGTATATTACTATCATCAACCGAACCATCAATATGTACATATTAACATTTACTAATGTTGCATTATTAACATATATTTTAGTTTTCTTGGGTCCCATATAGAGGATTTGAAGAGTACCTACCAAGACATGCATACAGAGACAAAGACATTTGGTCTGCATGTACTGCAATTATTTTTTTTCCCATCGTGGAATGACATCAAACAAACTAGGTCAAGCTACAATTTGGACTACATCAAGATATCCCTGTTGATCCCATAAATCTTGTTCGACTTCACCAGATTGACATGCAAGACAATTATTACAGTGACTGGATGAAATATCATGTGGGGTGGATTAATATCTGGAAAAACAAATGCAATGATGTTTTAACTGGACAATGGGTTGAAGGGCCAATGACACATACACGGAGTATATGGAATGGTATAGAAAAAACATTATTTTGCTCTTGTTTGTTGCACAACAACTAAATGATCAATGCACAACAATTACCCATAATGTTGCAGGGACAACCGTTGAAGAAACACATTTTTCAGTTCCACGTCCTCGATCAATGTTTTGTACTCCATCACCTTTTCATCAAACTTTTGGTTAGACCCGCAAGTCAGTCAATGCAACTAACCACAAATGGAAGACCAATTTATTTGGTGTTGATTTAAATACACCAAATGTTGTAGCATCATATTTAGCTTTTTTACAATAGTTTTGATGCACCATATTTGTTTGGAGAGCAAGGACAAAGTTCTTCAGCTATAGCAACCCATAGTGAAAACCCTGAGACAAAACAACAACATCATCATCATAAAGGAGAACCAGTGATACATGAGAGAAGAAATATGTGACGTAATCGACATCCATTGCCTTGTGGAACTGGTCATCGTCTTGGTCATTAAAGTATCAAATGATTTGATAATGGAATCAACTATGCTTAAGTACCCTTCCGATGTAGTTTTCAAAATTATCTTAAAATGGTCATGCCATGTTATGTTATGTTTAAGTGACCATGTTATAAAATTTATCTCCAATACGTTAAAAATATCTATGGCAAATTTATTTCATAGTTTTCATGTCAAAGAATGCAAAAAAAAATATATATAATGTAACAACTTCATCAAGAAAGACCTCAAATTAATAGCAAAAAATCAAAAAATTATATTTTCGACCCTTAAAACAATGTTTAAGTGACTATGTTATGCAATTTATAAAATTTATCTCCAATACATTAAAAATATTTGTGACAAATTTATTGCATTGTTTCACGTCAAAGAATCCAAAAAAAATATTATGTAATAGTTTCATCAAGAATGACCTCAAATTAATAGCAAAAAATCCAAAACACTATTTTCGACCCTTAAAACAATGTTTAAGTGGCAATGTTATGCAATTTATAAAATTTATCTCCAATATATAAAAAATATCTGTGACAAATTTATTTCATGGTTTTAATGCCAAAGAATCCCAAAAAAAAATATCGTGTAACAGTTTCATCAAGAAGGACCTCAAATTAATAGTAAAAAAATCTATGTTTTTGACCCTTAAAACAATGTTTAAGTGACCATGTAATGCAATTTATAAAATTTATCCCCAATACGTTAAAAATATCTGTGGCAAATTTATTCCATATTTTTCACGTTAAAGAATCCAAAAAGTCTGTGCAAACAATTCAAACTATTTTGTTTATTATTACTATTCAATGTAGTGACCCTTAGCAGATCACGAGGTCATGTGTTGATTAGGCTCGCATGCCAATTACTAGTGCATGTGATCACACAGTGAACATCTGCATGCCACCAACAAAAGCCTATGCGAATGATTTAAGCTATTTTTTTATTATTACTGATCAATGCACTAACCCTTATTGCAACTTGAGGCCATGTGTTTGACAGGCTTAAATGTCATTTGCCAGTGCATGTAACTGCACCGTGAACACTTGCACGCAACCGACAAACTCTATAAATACTACTGCTACTATGTGTCACCCAACTGCATATGTTTGTGTTTACTACAACAGCCAAATTTGCAACACTAATGAGGGCACCACCTTCATTAGTAACAATACAAAAAATTTCATGGTCAACAAGGTCAATACTCTTACACAATTGGTTGAACTTGTTAAAAAAAAATAAACATTAAACCACATCAACATATCCAACATCTCCACTTTCAATGTCCTATATTTGAGCGAGAACAACCACATATGTACACATATTTTATTCTGGAAGATGATCATGATGTTCGACAGACATTCAACATTTTTTACAACAACCCAACACTATCATTTGTGGAGTTATTTGCCACAATTTGTAACAACAATAACCTACCAAACAACCAACATGACTCAACCTCCAATCTTAAGGACCTATTAGATGAATATGAGAGCAGTGCAAATGATTAGGTCAAAGAACATGGTAGTGATAGTGATAATAACATGTCTCCTTCCAAAGAACCAATATTCAAACGAGGTTAGTAATTTGGGGATGATTCGTGTGTTAGTTGTTTCTATTTTGACGTTTTCCCGTGGTGTGCTATGTCGGTGTTCATTGCTTTAATATTATGTCATTATGAATTTGCATTGCCTAATTCGTTCTGTTGTTGTTGTTTGTAGTACTTACTTTACGTTGAAATAAATCATTTGTTTCAATTTATGTTAACAATGAAAATAACAAAAAATGACAACTCACTAAAACGCAAACACTTGAAATTTATAAGTCCGTACGAATTAATCAAGTCTCTATTATTTATAGAAAACTAACTTTGAATTGACAACTCACAATTTAAATTTAAGTCTGAAAGAAATAATGGACATCTGGTGCATCATGTACCAGAGTAAAATGACATTCAAAATTGACAACACTTTACTATTTACCCAAGTCATTGAAAAAACAATAGGCGCTTCATCAACAAAACTGACATTGAATTGACAACTCACATTTAAATTTAACGTATGAAAACAAGAATGGACTGGTACCCCGGGTAGCAAAGTAAAATCAAAGTCAAAATTGACAACTCTATGTACTATATCGATAAAAGAGACATTGGAATAATGACATGTCTCAATCAACATTGGATTTCAGACAAGTCTCTATCAAAAAGACAATTTTAACCTTATGAGTATCCAATACACATTAATGGGGAAAATATTTAAATAACTATAAATAACACCAAACACCCTGAGTTTAGCCACACAGTATACCTTCACAAACGAAATTCAATCTCAATATTATGTCATTCTTAGGAGAAACAAGCACTCGAAACATTGCTAACTTGAAATTAGCATTCATTTTCCAAATGGATCAATCAAACACAACAAAATTGGTGTTTATTTTCAATGTCTTACTACAATACGAATGCGGGATCCTAATGAGTGTTCATTCAACACACTAAAGAATAGAATGCACAACACCCTTCGGCTAACCAATGACCAATTTGTGCATGAAATCTACTATCGACAATCATCCATAGATGCAGGTCAACGATCTTTTTCCATTCTTTGCAATTGAAAAATGATGATGATGTTTGCACAATGTTAATGTGCAATGAGCAATACCCATGTCTTGGCCCTATAGAATTATTATGTACAATCAACAAAACACTTTATGGTATACTCAACCTACTTCGAACCACCACCACTCCTACTCATGATGCAATGTTGTATTACAACGACAAGTGCAAGATACCATGACAAGGCGATTTTTTGGGTTACTCCTTCACTGGAGCAAACTCAATAAGATTTGAAATTCCTTCGGGATGCAACATCAAAACACTCAAGGATGTCATCAAGAAAGTTGCGCCTCTAGGGGTTCCCCTTCATGGAATTCACAAATCACAGGTGGTCAGACAATTGTTCTTTCGACAGTCAGGCCATACACAATATTCAAAAATCGAATATGAAATAATAGAGTTGCAAAATGATGAAGACGTGTTAAATATATTTATTAGTAGAATCCAACCACTGGAAGCATTTTTCTCCAATAAAATTTTTAGCTATTTTTAACAAACCAATATTCCAACTACTGGAAGAAAACATGTCCGTTGCACAACACCTTTCAAACTATGATTAGTTTTGTCATTTTTGTGTTTCAATGGTTATGGTTAGTACGTTCCATTATTTTCATTTTATTATATTTCGTTTATTATGTTTGTCTCTCAAATTATTAGTATTTTCTATTATTTGAGTGTTTTAATTTTTTCATATAATATAACTAAGATGTGATAATTATATATTCGTTGTGTTTTTAATCAATCTATTTTTTAATCACTTTGCCTTTATTTATTTATTTTAAGACTATTAATAAATTATTAAACCAAACATATTCTCATTATTTAAAAAATTAAAAAAATTAATCATTTATTTAAAAAAACCACCAGTTGGGAAGTCGGGTTCACCAACCTCGACTTCTTAACTTCAAAAAAAAAAATTAAAAAGGTTGGGAAGTCAGGTTCCCCAACCCCGACTTCTCAACTAAATAATAAACAAGTGTAGTTGGGGAAATGCTTTCAAAAGTGGTGTAGAATGAGAATATTGAAGAGAGAGAGTGTGCATATGGGTAAAAATTGATGGACTACAAGACTATCAACCTAATATTGGCTAAACTTTGAGAACAATTTTGCCCATCATGGATTGCTTTAACACATGCCCATCTAGAAGCCATATCTCCTAGAGATAGGAACAATTTTTGCTCACTGTGGCCAATCCATATTTATATTTATCTATTACAAGGGTAATATACTAGGACAAATCCTTCGAGTTGATTTCTTTTATAAAATTATTGACTTTTTTATATTAAGATACTCTTAAATATTTATATTTTAATCTAATATATACAAATTTTGTATGAATGATATTTAATTTTTTTATATTTAAATATCATTCATTTTTTTTTAATTTGAAAGTATGCAAAATTTATTTTTTAAATTATTATGTATTTTATTTATGTTGCAATAATCCATATTTATATTCATCCATTACATGAGTTTCCAAACTAGGCCAAATTCATTTGGGTATTTTTTTTAAAATAATCATTGAGTTTTTTTTTATGTAAAGAGAATCTTAGATATTTATATCTAAATTTAATATATACAAGTTTTATATGAATGATATTTAAATTTATCTTTATATAAAAAAATTCTTAATATTTTAATTGAAAAGTATACAATTTATATTTTTTTAACTATTATATATTTTATTTATATTGCACTAGTCCATATTTATATTCGTGCATTGTTGATGGATTGGTAAGTGCACCAATTCACCCTAAGTACTAAAGTTAAAACAGAAGTATGAGTGTCGAATCCATAAAGATTTTGTTTGTACTTAATAAAAGAGGTTAAAGAAAATTGATTTGAAAAGGTTATGAGAAAATAATAATTTAAATTGGAAGAAAATTAAATCAAACACAAGGAGAAATTAAACAAGAATTTAAATTAATTAATTAAAAATAGAAAGGAAAAGAAAAAGCAATTATTATAGAAGTTAAATTCAAAAGATGAGAATGTTGGGAACTTACCCCACCAGAACTACTTCTTCATGTAATGTTAATGATTTGTCTCTATTTATAATTATTCCAATTTACACCTGCATCTACTAATATACTCTAACTTTGGTCCCCCACACGAAAGAGCCTGATTTATCTATTTTCTCTTCTAAATCTCTTTGCAGAGCTAAAATAGTAAATAGCATTAAGAATTGAGATGTATAACAGGCTAAACAAATATCAATGTATCCCTAGCGATGACTTTATTTAGATACATTTTTCCAGTTCTATTAGAAAATAAAATTTCCCAATACTACCCCTAAAACTTACCATGAAAATGGGTGATCAAGCCACAAGCAATAATATTAAGCACAAGAAAAGATAATGCAAATGTAATATTCATAAATAGATAAGAAAAGAAATA
The DNA here is from genome assembly GCF_004193775.1 of Glycine soja. Classification (NCBI taxonomy): domain Eukaryota; kingdom Viridiplantae; phylum Streptophyta; class Magnoliopsida; order Fabales; family Fabaceae; genus Glycine; species Glycine soja. The sequence continues at coordinate 32,614,336 of NC_041020.1, forward strand.
ACATCAAAAGTAGTTGGTTGTCAAGTTCCCAACAAAGGAGGATTAGTTTTTCATTGTCATGAAGGCTTTATAATTGTAAGAGGGGAATATTTAGTAAAGGGGAAAAAGATAAGAAAAGAAAAGGAATGGAGAGAAGGAATGACTCCCAATGTTTGCTTCTCCTTCTTCTAGCCTTTGGCTTCTATAAGAAATTGTATTCTCTTGAAATTTCTGTGTGTTTTTCCTTCTTCTCTCTTCTTCTTCTATAGGTGCATATTAGCTTAGTGCTAAGCGGGCTTCTCATGCTAAGCTCGCCTTTACTTTACTTATTTAATTAGCCTACTTTCCTTAATTAGCATTGCTTTCCTTAATTATCCTGCTTTTTGGGTTTATTTTACTCACCAAGTATCATAAATTCATCACATTTAGTATTCTTTGCACAAAAACTTAAATGATATTAATTTAACAATTATTTTCTTAAAAAGGAAGAATTATGAGAGAAAAATTACAAATTTTTATATAATTTAACCCCTAAAATATACTCATATTTAGTTGTTAACATGCATTGCATGGGTAACTATACTAGGGCTAATCAATTTGGGTAATCATTATGTTTTATAATCAATTTGGAATAAAATTTAACATTATGACGATATAAAATAAACTAATTTAACTTTTTTATTGGTTATGATAAATTGAATATTTGTTTCTTATATATAGAAATGAGAATATTATTGTCATACCCTAATTTTGTCCGGGGATTATTACTTGATAATATGCAACCTTTGATCGGCCGCTTTGAGATACTTGACATCCTTTGTTTCAAAATATGTGAAGTCCCGAGACATGCCGGAAATCAAAAGGAAGCAGGCTTATGCGATCCGTGAAATTCCGTAATGTGGCGGAAACCAAAAGGAGGTGTTGTTACGCAATCCGTGAGTTTCCGTAACTTCTTCCAAAGCTAAAAAAGAGAATACATGATCCGTAAGGATCCGTAACCTTACGGAAAGAAAATAAGTATCGTTACGAAATTCGTAAAGTTTCGTAACGTTACGGAAAAAGAATCACCAAAAAAGGGAAAGGGGGTCAACTTATCAAGATAGGGGTGTAAATAGAAATTCAAATCTAGGCCCTTCCGGAACATTTTGGAAGTTGGGTTGCTTAAGGAGGAAGCAATTGGGCGGCAAGCTCCTCCACGTTTTTGAAAAATGGTTTCCGGGGCTTCCGCGACTTCCGTAATACTTCCGTAAAATTTCCGAAAACCTTGGGTAAGCATATTCCCCTTAACATTGGTGAAAGGGAAGAGAAAAAAGATGAAAATCAAATTCGAAAACACTTCCGTAAGGCTTCTGTAACTTTTCCGTAAAATACGAAAAGGGGGGGTGAACTTAGTAATTCGGGTGCGCTTAGAAATCTTCTTCATTAAGTCTCTGGGCGGCAAGCACCTCTTTTTTTTTTTTCTATAAATAGGGGAGGGGGGAGCTGTTTCAAAAGGTTCAAGACCCCTTTGGCTATGCATTTTGGCTATTTTGGGCAAAAAACACGTTTTCGTGAAGAAAAATCGAGTCGAAGTGCTTCCGTAACGCTTCCGTAAGCGATTCTGTGGAAATTCTTCGTCGTTCTCGACCGTTCTTCAATATTCATCGTTCGTTCTTCGTTTTCTTCAGTCTTCAACGGGTAAGTACCTCAAACCGAGGTTTTCTATTCATTCTATGTACCCGTGGTGGTCCACATTTTGTTTCATGTATTTTTATTCTCATTTTCATTCGCTTTCTATACCCCCTTTTGACGTGCTTCAGTCATTTATTTAAGTCATTTCTCGCCTAATCTAAAAATAAAATAAATTTCCATCGATCATTTGAATTGTATCCATTAATTTTGGTTAAAATGAATTCCGACCGTTCGGTCGTGCCGTAACTACGTTGGAAATCAAAAAAGAGGTAAAATAATAATATAATAATATAATAATAAAAAATACCTTTTAGTAAAATAAAGCGAAAAATCAATCGGACGTTTTCTCTTTGAGATTTCTCATTCTTAATTGAATTGACTAATAACTAAAGTGAAACTAAGGCTAAAATCAACTCGCCTAGTCAAGCTCATCCACAAAAAATAGGGTTTTGAAAGTTTATCATTTTAGTTTCTTACCAAGTAAAATGGATCATTTTTAAGGTCCAACGCCTTAAAATGATCACCCTTCAAGTAAAAAGAATCACTTGATTCACGTATAAGAAAGAACTACGTAGGTCTGATTTCCTCTTCGATGGAGGGTACATAGGAGCAAGAGCCCCGCTTTTGTCGACCTCAAAAAATAAAAAGAACTAAAAGTTAAGATAACACAATTTCCACAATTCTGAAAAATAGGCTGTTGTCCTTTGAGACAAACGTAAGAGGTGTTAATACCTTCTTCAAACGTAAATACAACTCCCGAACTTAGAATTTTCATTTCGACTGGTTTCCTTCGGTTTTTCCGACGTTTTCCACAAATAAACGTTGGTGGCGACTCCGCGCATCTTTCCTCCTTTGGAAAGCGCACCCGTGAGCCTCGCCTTCGCTCGCCCGCAAAAGGGCATGTTGCGACAGTTGGCGACTCCACTGGGGAAACTTTTTTGTGAGTTAGGCCTATTTTAAGGAATTGTGGATTTGTGAAACTTCGTGTGTGCATTTGTTAAACTGCGTAAAATGTAAATAATTGTTGTCTATTTCGCATTCTTTACACTGCATTCTAAGCACCCACGGGTTTGAGTAAAAAAGGGGCCCTATACCCGGGTTCATGGGAATTTAAGGAGTGGAGGTGAATCTATCATCATGCTAGGTCTCCGACTTGCTTGATAATAGTGAAACCTCGTCTAGAGCTTTCTCTCTTTATAATGTGTTGTCGCTGGTATTCCATACCGCCACAATATTATTATCTTGAGTGATGATACCTCTAGAAAACAGCCGTGTGAGTTATGAATTGTTGGGGAGTAGTTATTAGAGACCCCTAGATATTGTCCTATAGGTTCCCAAATAGGGGTAAAGAGCAAACACGCTCCGTGCCATTCGTTCTCATGCATTTTTTGGTAAATAGCACTAGTTTATAGTTTTGCTAGTGATGTTTGGTTTCTTTAGAGTAATACGTAACCTTTTTAATACTACATTGAGGCGCCATCATGCCCAAAACGTAGCATTAAAGTTGGATCTCTGCAGTCTCGTATGTGTGAATTACCCCTTTGCGTTGTTTTCTTTCCATTTCATGCATGCGCATCTGCATCATACCGTCACACATGCGTTGTATGTGGGTCTCGTCTTTTGTCATGGGAAGCCGGAAGATCCATATCGTCTTCTTAACTGCACACATGGGGCACTGCGCCCCCAAATGCGCAGTAAGGAGAGATGATTTTCTGGGCCCTCGTGTCCGTAAATGCATTCATATCATGCACCACATAAACATCTCTTCAGCATCATAATGAACATATCGTTCCTGTATTTGTCCGTTATCACATTCCCATTTTGCATGAGTCATTGCATCATCATGCATATGCGTTCAACATACTTTTTGTTCTACATGTTTGCTCATACATGATCCTTGTATTTTCCTCTACAAAACAAAAACAAAAAAAGGGAAGCATGAAAATTCATGATGCATTCTTAGTTGCATGTGTTAGGTACCATGAGCCAACCATGTTGGGATCATAAACCCATTTCTAAAATTAAAAAAACACACAAACAACAAAACAAAATGATTGAGCATGGTACCTAATGCGTGGTTAATTAAGAAAGGATGTTTCTTTGGGCATCTCGATCTCATAATTACATTTTCCATGCATAGCATGCATATTCCCGAGTCTTTCATCCCTATGAATTGTTGATGAAGTATTGGCGATCAAAATTGCCATTCCCTAGGTTATGGGGTTGAACCAAGCTCGTGCTTTTACGAAAATGTTCATCGAGTCAAGTTGAAGCATGGAAGTAACCATCTTGCAAAAATTGGGGCAAAAGATGGGTCGTGTTACATCATTGCTTCGTCTACTGCCAAACACATTTAGGGCTGTTGATGTCCCTGTTTCTTCCAGTTTCACCTTGACGGAGATGTCATGGACCATGTTGAAAATCTAAATTGATTCAACCCCATATCCAGTGTACAAATTTGCAATACTTCAATTGTGCATCATTTGCATACATCCATGTTGTTCATTGGTTGCATTGCTCATTGCATTCTTTCCTTGAAAAAAAAAAGAACTTAATCATTGTTATAAAAAAGAAAAAAAACATGCTTTACGGTGCCCTCACCGAACTTGTGCTAAAGCTAGAGTAATGGGTGAAGTAGAGGAGATACAAGAGAAGATGAAGGCCGACATGGAGGCCATTAAAGAGAAAATGGCCACAATGATGGAGGCCATGATGAGCGTGAAGAAGATAATGGAAGCCAATGCGGTTGCAATTGCCGCTACTAGCGTTGTTGCTAAGGTGAACCCGACGTCCCCATCCGGCATCAATGAACCATCCAACCTCAGATATGGTAGGCAAAGATTTAGGAAGTATGGGCGGCCCCCATGATGTGCAAATTCAAAACGAGCACGCCTTCCCGCCATATGGCTTGCCTCTAGACTATACGCCACCCAATGTGGCGTACACTCCCAATAAGAATGTCAATAACTCCACTCCTATACCCATTGAGAGCCAACAACCCCAAACTGATCATGCACATGTCTCTTAAACCATGGGGGAGACACATGAAATTCCCCATCACAATCTAGCCGACTTCGAGCCTTGGCTCGGATATGCCACTGAAGGGCAAGCAGTTGGTGGTATACCCCTACAAAACCCTTTTGAGGGCCATTAGTATCACCCACAACTACACCTCTAGCATTCCACGACAAGTAAAAACCCTCATGCTATGGCAGAATTGGGAAAGCTGGATCATCTAGAGGAAAGGCTTAGGGCCATTGAAGGAGGTGAAGATTATTCATTTGCTAACCTAGAAGAGTTGTTCCCAATACCCAATATCATCACCCCTCTCAAGTTCAAGGTGCTGGACTTTGACAAGTACAAGGGGATTACTTGCCCCAAGAACCATCTAAAGATGTATTGTCGGAAGATGGGGGCATACGCAAAAGATGAGGAATTGTTGATACATTCCTTCCAAGAAAGTCTTACTGGGGTAGTTGTTACTTGGTACACTAACTTGGAACCTTCCCGAGTCCATTCCTGGGAGGACCTAATGGTTGCCTTCGTTAGGCAGTGTCGGTATAATGGCTTTGGATAGGATGCAACTACAAAATATGTGCAAAAAAGGGGGCACGGATCTTTCAAAGAATACGCCTAAAGGTGGAGAACCTGGCAGCTCAAGTGGCACCTCAATGACGAAAAAAACGATGACAGTGATAGTAGACACATTACCAATATTCTACTATGGAAAATGGTGGGCTACGCACCTTCAAAGCTTTGCGGATTTGGTCTTTGCCAGTGAAAGGATCGATGTGGGTCTGAAAAAAGGCAAATTTAGTCATCCTGCTTGGACGAATGAGAAAACTGGGGCAAATGAAGAGGGTGAGAGTAAGGGAGAAGCCCATGCTGTGACTGCCATTCCTATACAACCAAGTTGCCCACCAACCCAACAATGTCATTACTCAGCCAATAACAAACCTTCTCCTTAACCACCGCCCAGTTATCCACAAAGGCCATCCCTAAAATCAACCACAAAGCCTACCTACCGCACTTCCAATGACAAACACCACCTTTAGCGTAAACCAAAACACCAACCAAGAAATGAATTTTGCAGCGAGAAAGCCTTAGAATTCACCCCAATTCCAGTGTCCTATGCTGACTTGCTCCCATGTCTACTTGATAATTCAATGGTAGCCATAACCCTAACCAAGGTTCATCAACCTCCATTTCTCCGAGAATATGACTCGAACGCAACGTGGTGCTTGTCATGGAGAAGCCCCGGGGCATTCCATTGAGCATTGTAGGGGCCTGAAGCGTAAGGTGCAAGGTCTAATTGATGCAGGCTGGCTGAAATTTGAGGAGAATCACGTGTAAATCCTGACATTGACAAGAGATGCCACACATGGGGCAATTTTGAAAGCTGTTGTTAGATGTCTCTGAATAACTCATCAGGATTTTCAAGTTTGTACCATTATTGTAAACCACAGTTACAATGTTAAATGAAATGGATAAAGTTGATATCTTTGTCCTTCATCCTCTCACAAACGCATCTTTGCTTATTCAACTTTCACCGGAATGTGGGTGCAAGCCATTGGTCTGTTTGCTCAAGCGACCTGTGCTCCTGAGTTTGGACTTCCAAGACTGTTCAATCAGAGATTACTCGTCTTGCACGTTGGTGGGGGTGCCGTAAAACAACGAGTAAAATTCAAAACCAATAAGTTTCAAAATAAAAAAAAATAAAAAAAAAGTTCAAAAAAAAGGGAGGGGGGCATTTGATTGACTGTGTTTTCAAGACATTCATGTGACCTCATTTTATCATTTCGGAAAGTCTGTCTTTTAGAGAGAAGTGAGTTATCAAGAATAGGATGTTGGATAAATGGCCTCAGTTACCTTAAGAAAAAGGGGGGTTGAATTAAGATATGAAGATTATTCCCCAATTAAACTTTCACTCTCTTTTCGGATTAACAATGCACACAGGGACAACCCTTCCCTTGTGTTCAAGAATCCCCTACAACAAGAGACCCACAATCTCTTAATCCCTTTTCAGAAATAAGAAGAAGAGAAGAAGAAATCTCTCTTAAAAGAGAGATTCTATAATGAAGATCAATCAAAATTCTTTATTGAATATGCAAGTGGTTGACCAAGGAATCTTTTTGAGAGGATAAAACTGTTTGGGTAATGAAAAGTCTCTTTAAATTCGTGTTTCCAAGTCACCTTTGATTGTCATTCATAAAACATCTGAATAGATGTGACTCTTGGAAATTATATTTTGAAAATCCCCTCTGGTAATCAATTACAAGACTTGTGTAATCGATTACAGGTTTTAAAAATTTGAATTAAAACGTTCAATAAACTGCTGGTAATCAATTACCATCCATGTGTAATCAATTACACGTTATAAATTTTGAATTCAAATTTCTAGTGAATGTGATAAACATTTTCAGCTGCTGGTAATCGATTACCATAGAGAAAATCTCAATTTGAAATGATAGAATTCTTTGGTCAAACCTTTTGTATTTTCAATTTGGAAACTTCTTCCTAAAGATTCTAGAGATCAACTTGATCATGTATCTTGATTTTCTTGGATTTTTGTCTTGAGTAAAACTTAGAAGCACTTGATCCTTTAGCATCATCAAGACATCAAAACATCTTGCTTCTACATAAGAGTCATTTGACTTAATCCATCAACTGAAAGATCCTTCAACTATTTCTCGTCCTTGGAAAATTCTTTTTGCAAGAATCAACTGCATCTTTCATTCTTCCTCACTGCGAGGTTGTGAAAACAAGACAACAATTGGTACCTCTAAGCCCTACACTGGGGCAATGAAAGGCCCCATGCATAAACCTCAAACGAACCTAGGGGCAGATTAGAAGTTCTCACCTAATAGGTTCCTTGCTACAAGGTCATGACGAAAGACAACGATTGTACCTCAAAGCCCTACACTGGGGCAATGAAAGGCCCCATGCATAAACCTCAAACGAACCTAGTGGCAGATTAGAAGTTCTCACCCAATAGGTTCCTTGCTACAAGGTCATGACGGAAGACAACGATTGTACCTCAAAGCCTTACACTGGGGCAACGAAAGGCACCATGCAAAAACCTCAAGCGAACCTAGGGGCAGATTAGAAGTTTTCACCCAATAGGTTCCCAGCTACAAGGTCATGACAAAAGATAACAATTGGTACCTCAAAGCCTTACACTGGGGCAATGAGGGGCATCGTGCATGAGCCTCAAGTGAACATAAGGGCAGATCAAAAGTTCTCACCCGTCGATGTTTTTAAACAAGAAAAAAAAGGAGACAAGCCCTGGAATTTCAATAGATTGATTAAACGTCAAACAGCTCCATTGCCGTCACTCCAAAATGGTCAAGTGACTAAATCAAACAGAACATACACTCTGAGGGAGTTCCCGAAGAGATTTGCAAAAAGATAGGAGGAGGTTGCATGAATTATCACCTCTTTCAAAAGGACAGTCAATCTGTGTTTTCCAAAAAATTAAATCAAAATCAAAATCACAAAATAGGGAAGGAATGTCATGAACATTGTACAACTTTCCATTGCATTGCATTGTTTCATATGAGGTCAGCATTACCAAATTTCACGACAAAGGTTGCATGCGTCTGCATCCCTAAAAATCATGTTAACTGCATAGATTTCCTACATCTCGTGTCCAATCTTTTTTGATGACCTGCCCCCTCGATGGGCCGATCGCTTGTTTTCTCATAAAGGTGGACCCTTGGGTACTAGTACCTATCACCTTTAGAGGACTATATGTCCTCGTCTACAGAGGGCTGCACGCCCTCGCCTTTAGAGGGCTATGCGTCCTCATTTTCAGTGTGATCCATATCCACACCTTAAGAGAATATAAGGTCCTTTGCCCTTAGATGCTTAATCGAGACTCGCGCTCCCAGTTAAGGGGCCAGTAGTTTCCTTTTATCAGTTCCTGGGCCACCCCTTGATAATAGAGGGCGACTAACTGTGCGAGCACATCTAGAGAGGGAGGCTATCACACATCTACTATACATACCGGGGCAAGATTTCACCCGTGCCGCTGCAAAAAGACGAGTGTGGATCATGCGCACCAACATGACCACTTTTACATGGATATGGATGACGTTGCTATTTAGTAACATTCTGCCCGGCGACCACAATGCCAATCTCCCCCTGCAGATGTATCGGTTGGTCTGTGCCGTCATGACATAGGTAAGTATGCACATGGTTCAATTGATTTCTGATGTCATCTATTGTTTGCAGGGATCGCGCCCACAAGACGCCCAGTGGGCCCGAAGAAGTCCAACAGGGCCCTGGGGTTTCCAGCTCTGGTTACGGGCCTCTGTCAGTCCTACAGGGTGCCCGTTCCCCCAGCGAGGTCATGCCATCGTGACATAGGTAAGTATACAGATGGTTCAACTGATTTCTGATACCATCTATTGTTTGCAGGAATCGCACCCATAAAGACACCCAGTGGACCCGGAGAAGTCCAACAGGGCCCTGGGGTTTCCAGCTCTGGTTACGGGCCTCTGTCAGTCCTACAGGGTGCCCGTTCCCCCAGCGAGGTCATGCCATCGTGACATAGGTAAGTATACAGATGGTTCAACTGATTTCTGATACCATCTATTGTTTGCAGGAATCGCACCCATAAAGACACCTAGTGGACCCGGAGAAGTCCAACAGGGCCCTGGGGTTTCCAGCTCTGGTTATGGGCCTCTGTAGTCCTACAGGGTGCCCGTTCCCCCCGGCAAGGTCACGTCATCATAGGTAAGTATGCACATCGATCAACTGATTTATGATTTCATCTATTGTTTGCAGGGATCGTGCCTGCAAGACACCCAGTGGACCCGAAGAAGTCCAACAGGGTCTTGGAGTTGTCAAGCTCTAATTACGGGTCTCTGTCAGTTCTATGGAGTACCTGTCACCTACAGCAAGGGCATTAGGCCCCCTACTAATCGAGCTTTCATCAAGAAGTACTGCGTCTCCAGGCAGGCGCAGGGCGAAACACCACAGCAGCCTGGGGATGGCCGGCAGCGGGCAACAGACACACCGCCATCACCTCTAGAGTTCACCTCAGCTCATCCACAAAAAGGTTAGAGCGTTGCTTACGACCCATGGCCGACCAATAGGCGACCAAGTCCAATGCCAAAGGTAAGCAAAGTACTAGGTCCGTAACCGACAAGCCATCAAGCGTCCAGCTCAAGACGTTAAAGAAGTGCTACTAGGAGGCAACCTAGTACCTTTTAAATCTCTGCTTGTTATTTGATCACTTTTGTTTCTCAAGTCATAGTAGGACACACCTAGTTGCTCATGATCCTAGGAATTTAAATAAAACAAGCACAAGCTCGGAAGGTAGTCATACCTCACAAAATATATGTATGTATGATTAGGTAGTGAAAATACCTAAGATATGCATGTATGTAAACAAAAATACTTCACAAAATATATATATATGTATGTTTAGATATGCATGTATGTAGCAAAAAGATATCTCACAAAGTATATATATATATATATGTATGTTTAGGTAGTAAGATACCTTGGATATGCATGTATATAGCAAAAATATCTCACGAAACATATATATGTATGTTTAGGTAGCAAGATACCTTGGACGCGCATGTATATAGCAAAATGTCTCACAAAAATATACATATGTTTAGGTAGCAAATACCTCATGGAAAACAAACAAGAAAAAGAAATAAACAAATAATAAAAAAAAAGAGAAAAAAGAAAAATAAGTTGTCTAGCTGAAAAACCAACATGCTTTTAAAAAGAGATGACTTCCAACTTTTCTTTGAAAAAATTCACTGATCATGACTAGTTTTTGAAAAAATGTGTATACACCTTAAGGGTGAATGTTGTGAAAATTTTCCCGGACACCCAAAATGGACTCGGATGAATGCACAAATTGATAAAAGAACATATTTTTGGAAACGTTGGGTTGACTAAAAATAGAGGAAATGAATCCTGAGCCCTAGCATCACATGACCATAAAAATTTGACACTTGAGCGTCCACATAGATGCCAGCATGACTAGTTTTGCATTAAATTTCCTAATCATCATTGTTGCATGTATATCATGGAAATAATGTGGGACGTCCCCTTTATCCCCGAACCGCTGGCCAAACCCTGACATATATCGTGACCAACCGTTCTACAAGCCTTGAGCCAAAATCCCAACTTATCATGAACCTTGACCTAGGGTGAGAATGTCAATCCTTGCCCTCGGAAGAAAACACAAAGAGAAGGAAAATTCCCAATCCAAGAAAGGGAGAAGACACAAGAAAAGAAAGAAAATTCCCAATCAAAGAGTGGGAGTAAGCAAAAAAGAAAGAAAAATTCTCAATCAAGGATCGGAAGAAAACAGAAGAAACATCCAAAAAGGTCTTTGGGCCAGACAATATCTGAACAATACAGAATTGTCACCAAGTGAACAAGAAAAAGGAAACCACAACCTAAAGTGGTCCTCTCCCTTTGATTGCCGACAAAATCCTGTGCGCTAGCGACTTTCTCGCCACGCACTAAACAAAAACAGAAAGGAAAAGGAAAAAACACTCAAAGCCAAAATTCCCCACCTAAAAACCATTCCCGAAAAAAGTCCTATTGATCCATGATCACGCATGTAATCTTTGATTTGATAGGAAATGATTTGCAAAATCAAGTCATGACATATCTATGGTTCGGAATTAGGATAAAACACTTACATGTGTGAGATTGATACACTTTGAGTGATTTTCTTCTATTTTTGTTGAACCCAGTGCTTCCTCTAAATGGTCATTTAGAAACGAAATGCTAACATCCAAAATCTCATTTACGGTTATGAGTAAAATTCATCAGCATACTTTCCTTCCCCGATAGATGCATTGTTTTTCATCCAAAAAGCATATGTTGCTCTGATCAGTTAGAAGTTTTGTCTCTTTACTAAAGCATGTTCGCATTTTAGTGAAGAAAACACTGAGACTATTTTTAGTCTCACAGTAGCAAGAACTACGTAGGTCTGAGTTCCTCATCACAAATTGAGGATACCTAGGAGCAAAAGCCCTGCTTTTGTCGACCACCCCACTTTTTGTTACTGTGTCCCAAGAGTCCGGTGGCATGCGAAGCTACATGACCGTGGGATCCCCAAATCCGTATGTTCCATCATTTATCATTCGTATGTTATCTTGTTTCTATGACTTGAGGGACTAATGTTTGTTTTGTTGTTGCGATTGTCATTTGTTTTGTGCATATATTTTGTTTGGACTATTGCGTTAGTGCTTACTTCGTTGTTGTCAATAGTGTTTGTTGAAATTTCGGAACCGTGTAGAGTTTTTCATTTAGGAATGTCGTCCTAAAAATAAAATGAACAAAAAATCATGATAACGCCAAAAATAAAGCGTTGTGAACGAATGCGTGTCTATGTATATAAAGAAAAGAAAAGAGTTTTTATATATGTAAAAGGAAAATGTGTATAAAAGAATTTTGTGTGTGTAAATAATGTATGGAAAGAAATTCTTGTGTGTGTGAGCAACGAGGGTATATAAAGAAACTTTTGTATGAACCACAGGTGTGTGTTGGGAAAAACGAAAAAATATTTGAACGTAAATAGGGTTTGTATATAGACTGTGTGACGTAAAGAGAAAGAGTTCCAATGCGTGTACAGAAAAAGTTTTGTCATGTATAAGAATGTAGATGTACAAAGAAAAGTTTTCCTCATAGAGGGCCATGGTGTATAGTTTTGTGAATATAAAAATGAAACAAAAAAGAAAAAAGAAAGAAAGACCGCGAAGGTCGACATGTTATAGTTAAGAAGTATAAATCATTCGTAAAGAGCAAACGTATCTTCTGGAAACAAGGGACTGATGCTAAGAGTTTATTTTCCGGAATAACCGAGATAAGAATGGATGAATTCGTTGAACTGATAAAAGAACATAATTGGGAAACATTGGGTCTGTTTGTGTAAATTCCCAACCGTAGTATCACAATGCTAAAACCCGATTTCCCAAAGAAAGGGATGGGGGAAGGAGAAGTGAAAAAAAAAAAGAGAAGGAAGAAATGGAAAGAAAGAAAAGAAAAAGATGAAAATAAAGAAAAGAACAAAAGAAAGAAAAGGAAGGATTCCCGATCAAAGATCGAAAGGAAGTGAAAAGGGAAAAGAAGCAATTCCCGATCAATAAAAGAAAGAGGACAGAAATTCTTCAAGCCAGATAAATTTTCGGCAAGGTAGGTGACTGTTGGCAAAGGAAAACCCATTTTTGGTGATTCTTCCTTTCAGATTGCCACTCAAAATCATTCTCGACTGGCGATATCCCACCCCACATGAACAAAGAGGAAAAGACCGAAACACCCAGTTTCCTCTCTAAAAACACTACCCTCGAGAAAATCCTATTGGTCCGTGATCGTACGTTTGATCTTTGATTCGATAGGAAGTCGTGTGCAAAATAGAGTCATGGTGCAGTTATGATTTGGGAATAGGATAAAACACTTTCCTTGTGAGTTTTATACACTATGAGTGATTTATTTTCAGCTTAGCCCGATGTTTCCCCTGCTTGTTCATTTAAAAGCTAAAAGTTGACGTCCTGCCCTTCATTCTCGGTTACAAGGAAGATTACCCTTGGCACAAGTATATTGTTTCTCTAAGATATGGTGCTCTCGCGAATGATTTATTTTTCTTTACAAAAAGCATGTTTGCTTTTCAGGTGGAAAAACCCGGTGGACCGTTCGGTCCCGCCAACCCCATTTTTCGGAGCCCCATGAATGTTATTGCCTAGCGCTGTTCATGTGTCCTCCACCTTCGAGTTTGGAGCTATGTTTAATGATTGCCTAAGTGCGGACCCTCAAGGAAATCCTCCATTCTCCACCTTTTTTCGGAGCCCCATGAATGTTATTGCCTAGCGCTGTTCATGTGTCCTCCACCTTCGAGTTTGGAGCTGTGTTTCATGATTGCCTAAGTGCGGACCCTCAAGGCAATCCTCCATTCTCCCCCTTTTTTCGGAGCCCCATGAATGTTATTGCCTAGCGCTGTTCATGTGTCCTCCACCTTCGAGTTTGGAGCTATGTTTCATGATTGCCTAAGTGCGGACCCTCAAGGCAATCCTCCATTCTCCCCCTTTTTTCGGAGCCCCATGAATGTTATTGCCTAGCGCTGTTCATGTGTCCTCCACCTTCGAGTTTGGAGCTATGCTTCATGATTGCCTAAGTGTGGACCCTCAAGTGCAATCCTCCATCCTCCACTTTTTTCGAAGCCCCATGAATGTCATTGCCTAGCGCTGTTCATGTGTCCTCCACCTTCGAGTTTGGAGCTATGCTTCATGATTGCCTTAGTGTGGACCCTCAAGTGCAATCCTCCATTCTCCACTTTTTTTGGAGCCCCATGAATGTCATTGCCTAGCGCTGTTCATGTGTCCTCCACCTCGAGTTTGGAGCTATGCTTCATGATTGCCTAAGTGTGGACCCTCAAGTGCAATCCTCCATTCTCCACTTTTTTCGGAGCCCCATGAATGTCATTGCCTAGCGCTGTTCATGTGTCCTCCACCTTCGAGTTTGGAGCTATGCTTCATGATTGCCTAAGTGTGGACCCTTAAGTGCAATCCTCCATTCTCCTTTTTTTCGGAGCCCCATGAATGTCATTGCCTAGCGCTATTCATGTGTCCTCCACCTTCGAGTTTGGAGCTATGCTTCATGATTGCCTAAGTGTGGACCCTCAAGTGCAATCCTCCATTCTCCACTTTTATTCGGAGCCCCATGAATGTCATTGCCTAACGCTGTTCATGTGTCCTCCACCTTCGAGTTTGGAGCTATGCTTCATGATTGCCTAAGTGTGGACCCTCTAGTGCAATCCTCCATTCTCCACTTTTTTCGGAGCCCATGAATGTCATTGCCTAGCGTTGTTCATGTGTCCTCCACCTTCGAGTCTGGAGCCCCGCGAATGTCATTGCCTAGCGCTGTTCGCCAATTCTCCATTCTCCACTTTTATTCGGAGCCCCATGAATGTCATTGCCTAGCGCTGTTCATGTGTCCTCCGTCATCAAGCGCGGAGCCTCTGGTGACTGGGAAATATGTTTTTCTGTTATTTTCCGGATTGGTTCCCTCGCCAAATATGTGTATATGTGTATATGTATATCATATTCGTTGTTCTTGTTGTTGTTTGTATTTTGTTTTGTGTTGTACAGCAAAAAAAGAAAGAGTAGAGACAAGAATCGTCATCACGGAGAGGGCAGGACGGACGAAATCAGTGTCTTATCTTTGCTTTCCTCTTATCTCCGATGAGAGGTAAGTAAAGAGGGGCAATTGTCATACCCTAATTTCGTCCGGGGATTATTACTTGATAATATGCAACCTTTGATCGGCCGCTTTGAGATACTTGGCATCCTTTGTTTCACAATATGTGAAGTCCCGAGACATGCCGGAAATCAAAAGGAAGCAGGCTTACGCGATCCGTGAAATTCCGTAATGTGGCGGAAACCAAAAGGAGGTGTTGTTACGCAATCCGTGAGTTTCCGTAACTTCTTCGAAAGCTAAAAAAGAGTAAATACATGATCCGTAAGGATCCGTAACCTTACGGAAAGAAAATAAGTATCGTTACGAAATTCGTAAAGTTTCGTAACGTTACGGAAAAAGAATCACCAAAAAAGGGAAAGGGGGTCAACTTATCAAGATAGGGGTGTAAATAGCAATTCAAATCTAGGCCCTTCCGGAACATTTTGGAAGTTGGGTTGCTTAAGGAGGAAGCAATTGGGCGGCAAGCTCCTCCACGTTTTTGAAAAATGGTTTCCGGGGCTTCCGTAATACTTCCGTAAAATTTTTGAAAACCTTGGGTAAGCATATTCCACTTAACATTGGTGAAAGGGAAGAGAAAAAAGATGAAAGTTAAGTCATATATGCTTCCGTAACTTTTCCATAAATTACGAAAGAAGGTGGGGTGAACTTATCAAGATAGGGGTGTAAATAGCAATTTGAGTCTAGGCCCTTCTGGAACATTTTGGAAGTTGGGTTGCTTAAGGAGGAAGCAATTGGGCGGCAAGCTCCTCCACATTTTTGAAAAATGGTTTCCGGGGCTTCCGCGGCTTCCTTAATACTTCCGTAAAATTTCCGAAAACCTTAGGTAAGCATATTCCCCTTAACATTGGTGAAAGGGAAGAGAAAAAAGATGAAAATCAAATTCGAAAACACTTCTGTAAGGCTTCCGTAACTTTTCCGTAAAATACGAAAAGGGGGGGTGAACTTAGTAATTCGGGTGCGCTTAAAAATCTTCTTCATTAAGTCTCTGGGCGGCAAGCACCTCCTTTTTTTTCTATAAATAGGGGAGGGGGGAGCTGTTTCAAAAGGTTCAAGACCCCTTTGGCTATGCATTTCGGCTATTTTGGGCAAAAAACACGTTTTCGTGAAGAAAAATCGAGTTGAAGTGCTTCCGTAACGCTTCCGTAAGCGATTCTGTGGAAATTCTTCATCGTTCTTCGTCGTTCTCGACCGTTCTTCAACATTCATCGTTCGTTCTTCGTTTTCTTCAGTCTTCAACAGGTAAGTACCTCAAACCGAGCTTTTCAATTCATTCTATGTACCCGTGGTGGTCCACATTTTGTTTCATGTATTTTTATTCTCATTTTCATTCGCTTTCTATACCCCCTTTTGACGTGCTTCAGTCATTTATTTAAGTCATTTCTCACCTAATCTAAAAATAAAATAAATTTCCACCGATCATTTGAATTGTATCATCCGTTAATTTCGGTTAAAATGAATTCCGACCGTTCGGTCGTGCCGTAACTACGTTGGAAATCAAAAAAGAGGTAAAATAATAATATAAAATACCTTTTAGTAAAATAAAGCGAAAAATCAATCGGACATTTTCTCTTTGGGATTTCTCATTCTTAATTGAATTGACTAATAACTAAAGTGAAACTAAGGCTAAAATCAACTCGCCTAGTCAAGCTCGTCCACAAAAAATAGGGTTTTGAAAGTTTATCATTTCAGCTTCTTACCAAGTAAAATGGATCATTTTTAAGGTCCAACGCCTTAAAATGATCACCCTTCAAGTAAAAAGAATCACTTGATTCACGTATAAGAAAGAACTACGTAGGTCTGATTTCCTCTTCGATGGAGGGTACGTAGGAGCAAGAGCCCCGCTTTTGTCGACCTCAAAAAATAAAAAGAACTAAAAGTTAAGATAACACAATTTCCACAATTCTGAAAAATAGGCTGTTGTCCTTTGAGACAAACGTAAGAGGTGCTAATACCTTCCTCAAACGTAAATACAACTCCCGAACTTAGAATTTTCATTTCGACCGGTTTCCTTCGGTTTTTCCGATGTTTTCCACAAATAAACGTTGGTGGCGACTCCGCGCATCTTTCCTCCTTTGGAAAGCGCACCCGTGAGCCTCGCCTTCGCTCGCCCGCAAAAGGGCATGTTGCGACAATTATTGTTAAATTATTAGTACAAATAAAATTTAATTTAATCATTCTAATAATATTAGTAATATTATTTGTCACATTGTTGGCAATAAGTCTATGTTTTATATGAATGATATTTAAATTTCTCTTTATATAAAACATTCCTATATTTTAATTGAAAAGTATAAAATTTATATTTTTAATTATTATATATTTTTATTTATATTGCGTTAATCCATATTTATATTTGTGCGTTCCTATATGATGTGTCTTCAAAATTCTCATCAGAAAGTTTCCTTAGAATGAGAACCTCAATATAGCTCTCCTAGCTATCATGATTTGACAACTATCATCTCTTTTTGCTTTTTCCAAAAGTGTGTCAATTGTGTGGGCTTCACTTCAACCACTACCTTTGAAGCTTTAAAAGGACATGAAAGAGCACCGTGAAGATAAGTTGACGCCATCATAGAGAGAGAAACTCAAGCTAAAGTCTCTGTGTGAGAAATTTGTCATTGTTGTTTCAACCCTCTCAAGAGAAAGAGATCCAGTTCTGCATTTGTTTGTAAATTGATAAAGATTATAGATAGCAGTGTGAAATTGTAATTTCCTATGTGGAAATCCCTTTTGTAAGGAGAGATATATCTATGTGCAGTCATACATAAAAACCCTCTTGCTGTAAAAGCCTAACAAGTGACTAGAAAAGGTTGTAACTAGTGGTGTTGTTGGTCTAGCAATTGCTAGGTTTGAAGTCCAATAGGGTTGCTGGCAAGTTGTTGAAATCCAATGGTTGGGTGGTCCAATCGTGATTGATTGTGTTAGAAAAATATTATCTTGAAGGGTGAGGATTGGACATAGCCCAAGGTTAGGGTGAACCAATATAAAAATCATTGTAAATCATATTTTTCCCTTTTCTCTTTGCACTGATTTTAAACTATTGATTTGCTAATTGATCTTTGGAAATCTTTAAGGTAGAAAAATCTTTTTACAAAGGAACTTATAACTCAACCTTTTCATCCAAGTCTTTTCAACTAAACAACTATTTTTGAAACAAAGCTTTGAAGAGGTGTTGACATTGCCCCCATCTCCTTTAGCCTTGTCCAAAGGCCCAACATTTGTAGTTGGGGCAAAAATAGAAGCATTTTGAGCAACAACGAAAGCATGAGCGCTAGACACTTCATTAGTAAGTTCTACTATGCGATTCATAATGCCTACTAGAGGAATGGGTACAAATGGCATGGTTGAAGTAGATGGAACTGAAGGTGGTGCAAATTCCATTTCGTTAATTATGTTTTGCTTGCTCAATTTTTTGTTGTAAATCATCCCATATCCTACGATCTTTAGCAATACCTATTCTACTTTTGCTCATATCTTTCTCCAAGCTTTCTTGTTGATGCAAAAAATGGAGGATGATGGGGTCAAGTGAATTGGCCAAGGCGTAGAGCTTAACACCCTGGTTAGAATTTGCCCTAAGCTTGGCATTTAGAAGAGTGAACTTGGGGTTCAGTTCAACCAATTCTTCTTGGTTCTCCCAAGTTTAGCAGTTAGGTCGACAATCCTTTTATTGAGACGCTCTTGTTCTACCAAATTAGTTTGACGTTCTACTTCGACAACTTGAAAATTGGTAGTATAAATAGATTTCTAAGCTTCTAGTTGCCTCAGTTGTTCCAAGTCAGTTGTAGCAAAGTGATAATGGTGTTGATGCATATTGTGATTAAAGATTAAATTGTCAATTTTCATGCTGATATAGTTGAGGAGTTGGCGAATAGCATCAGAAACTGTGGGAGCCTTGGCCAATTAGCAAAAGAGAGCCGAATTGACTTCAACATAGCTGGATCGGAAGGGACGTCCCCTGACATAAGTTGCTCCACATGAGAAAAATTATCATCAATGGGGGACCTATCTGACACCATTGGGATAGAGGAAGATGGGGATTAAAAGTATTCGGCTATAGCTTCCTTAGTGACATTTGGAAACCATTGGAGCAGTGGGTGTAGCAAATGATTCAAAAGGAACATTGGAAGGTTCTTCAGCAAAAGTTGGTTCCTAAGGTTTAAAAGGCAAAGGTAGGTTAGTGGAGGCTATAGTGAAATAAAAGGAGAATCTATGGCAACTAAACTTAAATGGACATGAGTCGAAATATATCCAATCTTCAACCTTTTGTGGCTTCAGCTATGAGCAACATCCAATTTCTACAAGTAACTCAAAATGAGAAATAAAGATAGGTAATGAAGAAGCATGTAAGATAAGGAATGGATATTAATACCTAAGCCGAAGGAGGGTCAAGAATAGTAGATTTCTGAGCAGCAGCAGACCTAATAGTTCTTTTGAAAGTCAAAGGGCCAGAGTTTGTAGAATTGTCCTTCTCCACATTTTCCAGATCAATGGTTTCAATTGGACATTTGAATGTAACAGGAAAATGTTAGTCGAATAAGCAGAAAAGACAAACTAAAAGACAATGATGTATGTCGCAACCTACCCTTCGGCGGGAGGGCGACGCGTGACTCGCGAGATGCGTGTTCCACGAAAGGAATACGCACGGAGTCGCCACCAACGTTTATTTGAGGAAAACGTCGGAAAAACCGGAAAAGACGCGATCTACGAACTTTTAAGTGAAAGGCTCGGGAGTTGTATTTACGCACGGGGAAGGTATTAGCACCCCACACGTCCGTCACAAGGGACGACAGCCTTTAATCGAATGTGCGAACATGACTTTGATTTTTACGTTCCCTTTTATGTCCTTATATCCTTTATACCCTTTTTATATTTTTTTTCTCTTTTTGTGATCGACAAGGGTGTTTCCCTTTGCTCCTACGTATTCCTCAATTGTGATGAGGAAATCAGACCTACGTAGTTCTTTCATAACAAAGTGTTTGGGTTAAGTTGTTTTTACCCTTTTTTCAAAACATGTTTTTATTGAATGAAAAACCATTTAAGGCGTTGAACCATTAAACAATCTTTCGATTCTTTTGAAAAGATGAGAAAAACATTAAGGCTTTGGACCATTTTAATGATTTCTCTATTTTTGAAGGAAGTAATAAAGTTACATATTGATTTAGGGTTTTTAGAAATCCGCATTTAAACCAATAGAAGCGAGAAAGACCATTTCAAGGCGTTGGACCTTTGAAAATGGCTTTTTTAGGCAATGTCAAAAGTTTAGTTTATGAATTGATTTTAGCCTTAGTTTCACTTTGGTTATTAATCGATTCGATTAAGAAGGAGAAATCCCAAATAAAAACGTCCGATTGATTCTTTTTGATTTATTTTACTAAAAGATATTTTTTATTATTATACTATTATTTTACCTCTTTTTGGTTTCCAACGCAGTTACGGCATGACTGAACGGTCAGGATTCATTTTAACAGAAATTAATGGATATTACAATTCAAATGATCGATGGAAATTTATTTTATTTTTTGATTAGGCGAGAAAATAACTTAAGCAAATGACTAAAGCACGTCAAAAAGGGGTACGGAAAGTAAAGGAAATGTAAATGAAAGCACGTAAAAGCAAATGAGGACCACTAAGGGTACATAGAATGAATTGAAAAGTTCGATTTAGGGAACTTACCGGTTGAAGACCGAAGAACGACGAAGAACGAATGAAGAACGTCGAAGAACGGCCGAAAACCTTCGCGAAATCACCCACGGAAACGTTACGGAAATGTTACGGAAGCGCCTCGGCTTGGATTTTCTTCACGGAACCAATTTTTTTCACTAATTTTAAGTGATTCTAAATTACCAAGAGGGTTGAACGAAATTCCTCTTCACTTCTCCCCCTATTTATAAGAAAATGGGGGAGAAGCTTGCCACCCAGCTCGCCCAAGCGAGCAAGGTGGCTTCCTCCAGAAGCAACCGCCTTCTGGAGGAACCTTCTGGAGGGCCCAAGTGGGCCTGGTTGCTATTTGCACCCCCATTTTTACTAAATACACCCCTGCCTTTTTTTTGGTGATTCCTTTTTTCGTAAAGTTACGGAAATTTACGAATTTCGTAATGATACTTGTTTTCTTTCCGTAATGTTACGGAACCTTGCAGATTACATAATCATCCCTTTTTTGACTTACGGAATGTTACGGAACCTCACTAATTGTGCAACGATGCTTCCTTTTGACTTTCGGTGTGTCACGGAACCTTACGGATTGTGCATCAATACTTTCTTTTGATTTACGGCACGTCACGGAACTTCACAAATTTCCTAATGATGGGTGCCAAGCACCTCAAAATGACCAAACACAAGTTGCATGCCACCAAGCAAAGGTCCCCGGACGAAATTAGGGTATGACAGCTGCCCCTCTTTACTTGTCTTTTATTGGAGATAAAAGGGAAGTAAAGATAAGACACTAATTTCATTCTTCTCGGTTGACGAGAGTCGCGGGTGATCATAAAATATCTCCGCATACAAATGACTTGTTGTCCCCGGGGGAACAAAGGGTGCAGAAGACGATGTCAGTCCCTGCATGCTATCAAGCGTTCTGTCTTACAGATAGCAAAAGAATGTTTATACGGATAACCACTCGGGTATTTTCGCCCGTTAGTGTGACTCAAATGTCAGTATGACAGATCTTGTGAGCGCGGAAGATGACGTAAATCTCCGTGTGTCAACGAGCTTGTCGGCCGCGATTGACGAAGGGTGCAGAAGACGACGTTAGTCTCTGCGTGCTATCAGGCTTTTCGTCTTACAGACAGCAAAAAAGAATGTTTATACGGATAACCACTCGGGTATTTCCGACCGTCAGCGTGACTCAAATGTCAGTATGACAAATCTTGTGAGCGCGGAAGATGACGTAAATCTCCGCGTGTCAACGGGCTTGTCGGCCACAATTGACGAAGGGTGCAGAAGACGACGTTAGTCTCTGCGTGCTATCAGGCTTTTCGTCTTACAGATAGCACAGAAAGTTTATACGGATAACCACTCGGGTATTTCCGCCCGTCAGCGTGACTCAAATGTCAGTATGACAGATCTTGTGAGCGCGGAAGATGACGTAAATCTCCACGTGTCAGCGGGCTTGTCGGCCGCGATTGACGTAGGGTGCAGAAGACGACGTTAGTCTCTGCGTGCTATCAGGCTTTTCGTCTTACAGATAGCACAAAAAGTTTATACGGATAACCACTCGGGTATTTCCGCCCGTCAGCGTGACTCAAGTGTCAGTATGACAGATCTTGTGAGCGCGGAAGATGACGTAAATCTCCGCGTGTCAACGGGCTTGTCGGCCGCGATTGACGAAGGGTGTAGAAGACGACGTTAGTCTCTGCGTGCTATCAGGCTTTTCGTCTTACAGATAGCACAAAAAGAATGTTTATACGGATAACCACTCGGGTATCTCCGCTCGTCAGCATGACTCAAATGTTAGTATGACAGATCTTGTGAAGGTGGCCGACAAAAGCGAGGCTCTTGCTCCTACGTATCCTCCAATGTGGAACTCAGACCTACGTAGTTCTTGATAACTTGTGAGACTTGAAAAAGTCTCCACCGGAAGATGCCGACATCTCCGAGAAGGGCGCAGATGACCACATTGGCCTCTGCTCGTCAATCACACTTGGGGTCACTGAATGACGAGGTGCGGATAACCGTAAGGTGTCTCCGCGGGCTACCAGCTCTTGGGTCATGGTAACAAAAAGTGGTGCGGTCGACAAAAGTGAAGCTCTTGCTCCTACGTATCCTCAAATGAGGAACTCAGACCTACGTAGTTCTTGATAACTTGTGAGACTAGAAAAAGTCTCGGCGTTTTCTCCACTAAAATGCAAACATGCTTTAGTAAAGAGACAAATATTCCAACTGATTAGAGCAGCATATGCTTTTTCGAGTGAAAAACAATGCGTCTACAGGGGAAGGATAGTCTGCTGATGAAATCCCCCCATAACCATAAATGAGATTTTGGATGTTTGCATTTCGTTTCTAAATGACCATTTAGAGGAAACACTGGGTTCAATAAAAAATAGAAGAAAATCACTCAAAGTATATCAATCTCGCACAGGTAAGTGTTTCATCCTAATTCCAAACCATAGATATGTCATGACTTGACTTTGCGAATCATTTCCTATCAAATCAAATATTACATGCGTGATCATGGATCAACAGGACTTCCCTTGGGAGTGGGTTCTTTTGGTGGGTTTTTTGGCTTTTGAGTTTTTTGGCTTTTTCCTTTTCTGTTTTTGTTTGACGCGAGGCGAGCAAGTCACCGACGCACAGGATTTTGGTTGGCGATCAAAGGGGGAAGACCACTTCAGGTTGTGGTTTCCCTTCCTTTTTTGTTTATTTGGTGACAATTCTGTATTGTTCAGATATTGTCTGGTCCAACGACCTTTCTGCACATTTCTTCTGTTTTCTTTCAATCCTTGATCGGGAATTTTCTTTCCTCCCTTTTTTGCTTTCTCCCATTCTTTGATTGGGGAATTTGCTTTCTTTTTTGCTTTTTCTTTGGTTGGAAATTTTCCTTCTTTTCTTTTTTGCTTCCGAGGGTAAGGATTGACATTCTCACCCTAGATCAAGGTTTATGGTGAGTCAGGATTTTGGCTCAAGGCTTGTAGAATGGCTAGACATGATACATGTCAGGGTTTGGTTTGGTTCAAGGATAAAAGGGATGTCCCACATTATTTCCATGACACAAACGCAAAAATGATGATTTGGAAATTTTATGCAAAACTGGTCATGCATGCACCTATGTGGACACTCAAGTGTCAAATCTTTATGGTCATGTGATGCTAGGGCTCAGGATACATTTCCTCTATTTTTAGTCAACCCAATGTTTCCAAAATATGTTCTTTTATCAATTTGTGCATTCATCCGAGTCCATTTTGGGTACTCGGGAAAATTTCACAGCATTCAAACACAAGTCGGAAATCATCTCTTTCAAAAACATGTTGGTTCTTTAGCTAGATAACTTATCTTCTATTTTTCTTCTTTTTCTCCTTCCTTGCTCTCTCTTTTTTTCTTTCTTTTTAGTTCACTTATCATTTGTTCATTTCTCCTCTTTTCCTTCTCTCTCTTCTTTTCTTTTTATCATGATTTTTTGTTCGTTTTATTTTTAGGATGATATTCCTAAACGAAAAACTCTACACGGTTCCAGAATTTCAAATAAACATCATCGATAATAATGATATAAGCACTAACACAAAAATCCAAACAAAATGTATGCGCGATACAAATGACAACCAAAACAACAAAAACAAACATTAGTCTCTCAAGTCATAAAAATAATCATAACATGAAAATGATAAAAAGAAATATGAAAGAAAACATGAATCTGGGGATCTCCCAGTCATGTAGTTCCACTCCCTCCTAAGAAATCAAGTAAATCGGTCATCTCCTCGTCCTCGCGGGCCTCATCTGCCTCGTCGGGAGCCTTTGCTGGTGCTTCTGCTGGCCGGGCCTCAGGCCAATCTCCAGGCCATGCAACCTCTGCCCTGAACTTGTCCGGAGTAGGGCACGGAAAAGAAGTAATACCCTGGCTCTGCAAGCTGAGGCTCAACTGGTAAAGACAATCATGGGTCTGTACATGTGCCCGGTGGTTGGCCACCTGCTGGCGAACCAAATGCCGCAAATACTGCTCCGTATCAAACGATCCAGCTAGGCCAGCCTGATGAGGTGGCGGTGCATCTGCGGCCTGCGGAGCATCCCCCTGAGCCTGTCTTTGGGTGCAGTACTTCTCAATAAAAGCCCGGGTGATGGGCGGCCGAATCACCTTGGTAGGTGCAACGGGGACTCCAAACGACTGGCAGAGTCCTGTGATCAGCGCGGAAAATCCCAGGGCCCTGTTGGACTTATCTGGGTCCAAAGGGTGCCTGGTCGGCGCCATACCTGCAAATAGATAAATGGCATCAGCGATCAACTGAGCCACGTGAATACTCATCCGTGTCAGGATGGCGTACACCAGCTGACACTTCGGCAGGGGGAGGTCGGAATTATGATCGCTGAGCAGGATGTTGCCGAGTGGCAATGTCATCCATATCTGGGTCAGGGTGGTCATGTTGGTGCGCATGATTCGCACTCGTCTCCCTGCAGCAGTCTGGGCAAAAATCCTGCCCCGGTATACATAGCAACTGGGCGATGGCCTCCTCATCGAACCCATCGGACCGGTTCCTCCTCTGGCCATACTCGCACTCCTGGCCCTTTTCCAGCACTAAAGGGTATCCCAGGAATTGGCTGATAGCATCTGCATCGAACGGGATCCACTGACCCCTCACCCAGGATCTCATATCTCGCACACTCTCCTCTGTAGGCCAAGCATTGGCATAAAATTCGAGGACTATGTCTGGATCGAATTTGGCCATGGGGGTAACCAGTGATGCCCACCGCCGGCGAACTATCTCCTCTTGGAAATCGGTATACTCATCGTCCCTGAGCTGGACGCGTCGCTCCCGGAGAAATGACCATCCTTTGATGGCCTCGAAGCGTTGCTGGTGTTCCGCGCTCCTAAAACGGTGGCTGTCATACTCGGGAGCGGAACTGGTCCCTTCGGCCGCTTTATCCTTTCTGGATCTCTTTGAGGCAAGTTTCCTCGGGGCCATTTCCTGCGAAAGCAAACATTTGGAAGTTAGTTTTACCAAGAAATGCTACTCTTTAAAAAATGGCATACAACCTCCTCCAATCAATGTAAATTTAGAGCAACCGCATGCACACGTTTCCTTACGAACATACACTCGCACAAGATATTCTTCTAATTAAAAAAATGCACCCATGCACAATCAAGGCATCTTCGTTACCTAGACCACATATATGCACTTCCTTTGCAAAATTTTGCATACATGCATACTCAAGGTATTTTGGCTACCAAAAATTGCACACGTGCACATTCGGGTATTTCTAATACCTATACATACACAAATTTCACGAGGAATCTTGGCTATCTACACAATAAGGTGCTACATTTCATGCTTATCCAAGTGTTTTTGCTACCTAAAGCCACATGCAAATTCAAGTATTTTTCTTTTGCTAACTAGGTATCTTTGTAAGGTATTTCTTTACATAACATGCAACATATGTATATTTTTGTGAGACATTTTGACTACCCAAAAATCACATGTACACACCTCCAAGTATTTTGCTACCATATCCAAAGGTGTAAATTGCCAAAGGTATTTTGCTACTTATTCTACACCTACACGTTCATGATGAACAAAATTCCTAAACATCTAGGTGTATGGAAACTATTATAGCGTGGCTCATAGCTGATTGCCGGCCAAAAAGGGTAGCTTCATCCAATATGCACCCACTCTTGTGTTCTCTTGTATAAAAACAACTTTGGTTCCTAGGCCTAGGGTATATGTGGGGTAATTATTCTGGCCCTTACGAAACTGAACACATGTTCCAAAAATAGAAAACATGCGCAAACCAAATTGTCCCATAGGTTGTTTCCCTACAAAATCATGCGCAAATGCCATTGAGGCATTTCACCGAACACTTGGTGGGCGCGCGTTTAGGCATCAATAGCGAGAGAATGGGGACAATGTGGCATGCCCCATTGCTTCAAAATGTATTATAGGCCTAGAGCCATCTCATACAAACCCTCAATTCAACCCAATCAAGCAAGAAAACAAACCAAAATTGCCCCACATATATGAGCACATTCCCACAATTTAGAGCACCAAAAGAAGATCAAAATACACCAATGGAAAGCTAGAAAGCTTAAGGATGAAATACTTACTTGTTGGTGATGAATAAAAGCGCATAACGGAATCGAAAAATGCGAAAAATAGTGACCCTAGGGCTGCAAACTTGTAAATCCCGTGGGTATTGCTTTTGAATGGGGGGGGAAGATGTTTTTGAATGCAAAAACGTCCCCCTCCCTCGTTTTTTATATTTTGATGTAGGGTTTGCTCGCCCAGGCGAGATCAGCTCGCCCAGGCGAGCTAACCTGCACTTTTTTTTTAAAGTCGATTGATTTAAGAGACGACTGTACACGGGAATGGCTCGCGTGAGGGGACCAAAGCTTTTGACGCTCCGCCAGCCACTCCGTAAGGCACTGATCGAAACCCCCCAGGATAGATTAGGCATCGAACAAAGGTAATAATTACTATGAATTCAAAGGATACTGGGCTGCTTTACAGCAGCGCTTTCCGCTTGTCCCGGGCTAGGTTAAGGATGACGACCTATTGGTAGTGACCCTAGCCTCCTTTTGTGTCCGTCCCCAAGTATCTGAAAGTAGGAAACAATGAGGTGTGGCAAATCTCGACCGCGTCGTTGTCTTACCTTGATTGGTTTCTGCTGCTTTAACTTTGTCTCCACCTCTGACTGTGGCCTAAGACGATTTTGCCCCTGTTTATCACAAATTATGCATGCGTATGCGTATGCATGAACGTTTTCAAACGCAGCAAATTTAGTGAAAGTTGGTTTAGGTTCAATTTTAATTAAGCGCTTGGGGCATCCCATGAACTGAGCGGAAGGACTCAGGTGATCACGAATTAACACAAGGTTTAAAACCAACGTGAGGACTAAAGCCTCGAACCCACGTTTACCTCTTTAAAAGATTGTAACGAGAGATACAGTAGACGGGGAATCCCCGGGGGAAACCCAGAAAACACACAAAGATAAAGAACATGCAGCGACATCCTTAATTGCCCCAGATTCTAAGCATAATATCACTTGACAACATCAGAGTTCACGGGTGAAGGTAGCTCTTCGCCATCCATGTTGGTAAGCACCAGGGCTCCTCCAGAAAAAGCCCTCTTCACAACAAAAGGTCCTTCGTAGTTTGGGGCCCATTTTCCTCGATTGTCCTTGACAGCATGGGACATTTTCTTTAGCACAAGGTCTCCCTCGTGGAACTTGCGCAAGCGTACCTTCTTGTTGAATGCATTCTTCATTCTCTGCTGGTACAAGCGCCCATGACTCATGGCCATTAAGCGCTTACCTTCAATGAGGTTAAGTTGGTCATAGCGCGTTTGAGCCCACTCTGATTCCTTTAATCCGGATTCCGCCAAGATTCTTAATGACGGGACTTCTACTTCAAATGGTAGCACAGCCTCCATTCCATATACCAATGAGAACGGCGTTGCCCCAGTTGACGTTCGTACTGAAGTTCGGTAACTGTGTAACGCGAATGGGAGCATCTCGTGCCAATCTTTGTACGACACGATCATCTTTTGGATAATCTTTTTGATATTTTTATTGGCCGCTTCCACGGCTCCGTTCATCTTTGGTCGGTAGGGCGTGGAATTGTGATGTTGGATTTTAAACTCCTCGCACATTTCCCCCATCATCTTGTTATTCAGGTTGGTGCCGTTGTCCGTGATAATCTTCCTTGGCAAACCGTATCGGCAGATGATCTCTCTCTTAATGAACCTGACCACTACAACCCTCGTGACATTGGTGTAGGAGGCCGCCTCGACCCACTTGGTGAAATAATCTATCGCCACGAGGATGAAGCGATGACCATTCGAGGCCTTGGGCTCAATGGCCCCGATGACATCTATTCCCCACATGGAGAAAGGCCAAGGGGCGGACATGACATTCAGAGAATGCGGTGGAGCATTGACATTGTCTGCGAATGCTTGACATTTGTGGCATTTCCTTACGTGGACACAACAATCACTTTCCATGGTGAGCCAGTAATAACCTGCCCTTAGGATCTTTCTGGCCATACCATGCCCGTTGGCGTGCGTTCCAAACGAGCCCTCATGGACTTCCTCGATCATGTGGTTCGCCTCTTTGGCATCCACGCACCGCAGGAGTGTCATGTCGTGGTTTCTCTTATACAGTATGCTTCCGCTCATGAAGAAGCCGGCCGCCAATCTTCTCAATGTCCTTTTATCATTGTCGGCAATCTCTGGTGGGTATTCTTTGCTTATGACATATCGCTTGATGTCGAAATACCAAGGCTTACCGTCCCGTTCCTCTTCTACTTGGCAACAATGTGCGGGTTTGCCACGACACCAAAATTCAATGTATGGTAGATCCCCGTGCGGCGTTAGCTGGAACATGGACGCCAAAGTGGCAAGCGCATCAGCCATTTGATTTTCCTCGCGGGGAACATGATGGAAGGAGATCTCATCAAAGGTCTTAGCCATTTCCTTGATATAGGCTTTGTAGGTTATCAGCTTGGGATCTCTAGTTTCCCATTCCCCCCTCAGCTGATGGATTACCAACGCTGAGTCGCCGTACACCTTGAGTAGTTTGACATTGGAGTCAATTGCTGCCTGGACAGCCATGGCACATGCTTCATACTAGGCCATGTTGTTGGTGCAGTCGAATCCTAGCCTGGCTGTGAAAGGTACACATTGATTGTCCGGAGAGACCAATACTGCTCCAACGCCATGGCCTAGAACGTTTGACGCTCCGTCAAACCATACGGTCCATTTGTCCCGATCTTCGTCCAATTTTTCCTCAAACAAGGCCATGATGTCCTCATCTGGGAATTCAGGATGCATGGGCTGATAGTTGTTAAGAGGCTGCTGAGCCAAATAATCTGCTAAGGCGCTTCCTTTTATCGCCTTTTGGGTGACGTAAACTATATCAAACTCGGATAGCAGGACTTGCCACCGGGCGATTTGTCCCGTGAGAGCTGGCTTTTCAAAGATGTACTTAACCGGGTCCATCTTGGATATCAACCAGGTAGTATGACTCAGCATGTACTGCCTTAGGCGATGGGATGCCCATACTAAAACACAACACGTTCTTTCGAGCAAGGAGTAATTCATTTCACAGGTCGTGAACTTCTTACTTAGGTAGTAGACAAGGCGCTCTTTCTTTCTGGATTCGTCATGCTGCCCCAGCATACACCCCATTGACTTGTCCAAGATTGTCATGTACAAGATGAGAGGCCTTCCAGGTACCGGTGGCATAAGTACAGGAGGATTCATAAGACACTTCTTGATCCTTCCAAAAGCCTCTTGGCAACCCTCATTCCAGCGGTCAGTTTGGTTTTTGCGTAAGAGTTTGAACAACGGCTCACAAATGGCGGTGAGCTGCGATATGAATCTGGCAATATAATTCAAGTGTCCCAGGAAACCTCGGACTTGCCTCTCGGTATGGGGTTCCGGCATCTCAAGGATGGCCTTCACCTTTTCGGGGTCTACCTCTATCCCTTTTTGGCTTACGATAAAACCAAGCAATTTCCCTTATTTGACCCCAAAGGTACACTTAGCGGGGTTCAACCTTAATTGATATTTCTTAAGCCTTTCGAACAACTTTCGCAGGTTGACAAGGTGTTCTTCCTCGGATTTAGATTTAGCAATTATGTCGTCCACATAGACCTCGATCTCTTGGTGCATCATATCATGGAACAAAGCTACCATGGCCCGTTGATAAGTTGCCCCGGCATTCTTGAGTCAAAAGGACATCACCTTGTAACAGAATGTCCCCCACAGGGTGACGAAGGTAGTCTTTTCCATATCCTCTAGCGCCATCTTTATCTGATTGTAACCGGAGAAACCATCCATGAAGGAAAATAAAGCGAAATTGGCCGTATTATCTACAAGGATATCGATGTGTGGCAAAGGAAAATTTTCCTTGGGACTGGCCCGATTCAGGTCCCGATAATCCACACACATTCGTACCTTCCCATCCTTCTTAGGGACCGGTACAATGTTGGCAACCCATTCTGGGTACCGAGCGACTGCCAGAAAACCAGCGTCAAATTGCTTCTTCACTTCTTCTTTTATTTTCAAGGATGTTTCGGGCTTCATCCTTCTCAGTTTCTGTTTTACCGGGGAACACTCGGGATTTAGAGGTAATCGGTGTTGTACAATGTCAGAACTCAAACCAGGCATATCTTGGTACGACCAAGCAAAGATGTCTTGGTAGTCTCTTAGCAGGGTTATTAATTCTTCACGGATAGGTGCGGTAATACCCGTGCCTATCTTTACTTCCCTTTTTCCACTGCCAGTTCCCAAGTTTACTAGTTCTGTTTTTTCCTGATGAGGCCCCTTTCTTGGTCCTCATGGGCGACTATCCTTTCTAACTCCGGGGGAAGTCCCACATCCTCGTTCTCTTCATCTTCCGTTTGATTCCTTTCCTGCTCGAAGTTGATAGGCGGGTCCCAGGTATTAGTACCTTTGAGGGACTCGTCATCGGATCTGTCGTTTTAAACATAAAGAAGTAAACATGCAAATGGATGAGAATGGGTAGAGACGTAGGAACAGATGAAGACAGATCCTTGTGTTATAAATTCAAGAACAAAAGACACAAAGCCTTAACAAAAGAAAAACTCTAAAGCCTAGGCCCAACTATAGAGCTTTTAAAACCGTAAAGGTTTACATTATGCTCGTCGCGTAAATGTCGGGGCGTTCCTCCACTAGCCAATTTCCCAGTTGGAAATCAGGAGGGCATGGTCGTACCAAATCCAATGTACTCGGAACATCATCTTCGTATAGCGACGACTTGACCTTCGTCCCCCAGACCCGCGCTTATAAAGCTCCTACTTATATGGCAGGGTGGGTTTCCTTCACCTTCTTGTCTCAACCGCGAGCCTTGACTTTCGCTCTTCTTTCCGGCAGTGCTTCTCTTTATATCTGCCTGAGTGGGCTTATAGCCTAACCCATACTTCCCACGATTTCCTTTGGCATTTATCAGGCTAGTTATGCCGCCGTTGTCTTTGCCTAAACCCATTCCGGGTTCGTAACCGCTCCCCAACATAACTCGGGCCATCATTACTGCTACATCGGACAGGCAAGCTTGCCCAGAGAAGGAATCCACGGACGAAATGCTTACCACCTCGAAAGACTGGAAAACGGTTTCTAATGACTCCTCTACGGCCTCCACATAAGGCATAGAGGATGGGCAGCTCACCAAGATGTCTTCCTCGCCTGATACGATGACCAGATGCCCTTTCACTACGAATTTCAACTTTTGGTGGAGTGTAGAGGGAACAACTCCCACCGAGTGGACCCACGGACACCCCAATAGACAGCTGTAGGGGGGTTAATATCCATTATCTGGAAGGTAACTTGACAGATGTGAGGGCCTATCTGTATTGGGAGGTCGATCTCTCCCCTAACCTCTCGGCGGGTGCCGTCGAAGGCACGAACCACCATGGAACTTGGATTTAGATGGGAAGCATTGAATGGTAATTTCTCCAAAGTGCTCTTAGGCATCACGTTTAAACTGGAACCATTATCGATGAGCACCTTGGCTACGATGTGGTCCATACACTTGACTGATACGTGCAAAGCTTTATTATGCCCCCTCCCCTCGGCAGGGATTTCTTCTTCGGCGAAGGCGAGATAGTTGTTGGCAGTGATATTATTGACCAGCCCTCCGAAACCTTCTACCGAGATATCTTGGGCCACGTGGGCCTCGTTCAGAACTTTTACTAGCAGAGCCCGATGAGGCTCGGAGCTCATGAGTAACTCCAACAGCGAGACCCTGGCCGGGGTTTTGTTGAGCTGCTCGATAACCTTGAATTCGCTCTGCTGAATTATACGAAGGAACTCGCTGGCATCCTCTAGCGACACCTCCTTTTTACCATAACCATCCTTTTTCTCCGGAAGACCTTTTACCGGGATATCTTTATTCGAAGTGAGGGGTGCTTCGTCATCTTGTTCCTCCACCACTTTTGCTTTCCCCTTGACGTTCACGGGTTGGACTGGTAGGCCCGGGGGTGCAAACACACGACCGCTACGGATCACACCACTCAGTCCCGTGATATTTGTTACCTTAGCCGACAACGAGCTGACGTCGGTGGCTTCTTCTTCCTCCTCCCTCGGAGGTGTATATCTCCATGGGACTGCGTGGCTATTTTGGTATGGGAAAGGGACAGGTTTAGCTGCCAAGGGGTGTTCGGGCTTTTGCGAAGCCGCGCCCTTGGTGAAGTATATCACCAAGGGTTTGGGCTTCGCAACACTGCTCCCATCCGTGGACTGCATGCATATATGTTGCTCTTCTCTTCCTTCACTGCCAACTTCCAGTCGACCTTGATCTATCATCCGCTGTAACAATTCCTCTGCTTCCAAACACGTTTCCATGTCATTCAGCTCGCCGGAATGCAGCAAACAGGAATCCTCCTTATGCCCACTATGGGGAATCACACCTCCCTTTTGTAGGGCCTCAAAGATAAACCTCCTAGGGGTTGCCATGTCCCTTAAAGGTTTATACCTGCGCGGCCTATCGGACTCAATGGCATTAACCGCTCCCCCTCCATGATTGGCGAGCGGGTTGGTTTTCACATTGGTCCGATCCTCTTGGAAAGTCAGCCATCCAGCATCTATCAAATGTTGGACCTTGTGTTTAAAGGCCAAGCATTTTTCAATGGAATGCCCCGGGGCACCCCCATGGTACTTGCAAGTTGCATTAGGGTCATACCACTTTGGGAAAGGGGGTTGGAAGACCTTTCCGGGAGTTACCACGGCCAGTTGGTTGGCGATGAGGGACGACAAAAGGTCTTCATATGTCATTGGGAGTGGGGTGAATTCTTGAAATGGCCTCGGAGGAAAGTTCCTCATTGCGTTGGAATTGCCTGCCGGGCGAGTTGTGTTTGGAGTTGGAACTTGGGGAGCCTCCTTCTGGGTGGGTGCCTTAGGCTGCACGGGTGCTGAACTAGAGGCATTCCCGGTGTGAGCTGAGAAGCTCGGATGATGTTGCGCGTACTGATGGGTACCATGAGATGACTGCGGGGGTTTGACCCATGCGGGCGTTGAAGAGACAGCATGGGCATCTCCTTCCTTCCTTTTTGCCCCCGTTGTCCCAATTCTTTTGGCATTCGCACTCGTGGAGGAAACATAATCGAACTTTCCCCTTTTCAATCCTACTTCGATTCTTTCCCTGGCGAACACTAGGTCCGCAAAGCTGGACGGCATGTAACCTACCAACTTTTCATAGTAGAACACTGGCAAGGTGTCTACCATCATAGTGATCATCTCCCTTTCGACCATGAGAGGGGCCACTTGTGCCGCCAGGTCTCTCCACTGCTGTGCATATTCTTTAAAGGTTTCGCCCTCTCTCTTGAACATATTCTGTAGCTGAGTGCGATCGGGAGCCATATCAGAATTATACTGATATTGCCTTAGGAAGGCAGTAATCAGATCCTTCCAAGTACGGATACGGGAAGCTTCCAGATTAGTGTACCAAACCACCGCGGCTCCGGCCAAGCTATCTTGAAAAAAGTGTATTAATAGCTTCTCATCCTTAGAGTGTGCGCCCATCTTGCGACAGTACATCTTGAGATGGTTCTTGGGACAAGTCGTCCCCTTATACTTGTCGAAGTCCGGTACTTTGAACTTCGGTGGGATAACAACATCGGGTACTAAGCAGAGATCCATCATGTCCGTGAACGGATAGTCACCAAATCCTTCCACGGCTTTCAATCTCTCCTCGAGGAGATCGAGTTTCCTCCTTTCTTCAGTTGCCGGGGGCGGTCCTTCCATGGACAAAACTATTGATTGTGTCGTGAGGTTGGGTTGAGGGAACATGTTGGGTGCCGACCCTTCGGGGATCGGGGGATAGAACTCGACATCCCTTCGGGCATAGTCTTGAGGGTCTTCGTGGACCTCGTCGGGCTGTTGAGGAGGCTCCCTTTCAAGGACGGGAAAAGAAATATGGCCCGCATCGTCTTGCATGACGGGTGGTGAGTAGTTAGGCAGCAATCCATAAGGGTAAGCCGCTCGGTTGTATCCCAGATGAGGGTTGCCGTCGTGCCCCAGCGTGTTCCTTCCCCGTCCTACTGTGTTTGAGGGAGGATGGCGTGCGGTAGCCAAGAGAGTTGGGTCTGCTTCGGCAGCCGAACTGACAGCGGCAGCGGTGGCCACCTTTTTCTCCATGAGCTGTCTTATTCCTAACATGGCCTCCATCATGGAAGCCATTTGTTCTTTCAGAGCCGACATGTCGGCTTTCATCTGTTCTTGTGTCTCCTCTTGATCACCCATCGTTCTAGATTTGGATCTGGTGCGATAGGGATGCCTTGTGGTGCATTTAGTTATGGTGTTTTTCCTAAAAAACCAAACGTGAGGAGTGGGTAAAGAAAAATGAATGCATGCTAGAGATAAAATGCAGGAGTGATTTGATTCGCACAAGCTTTTTGGAGTAGAAACATGGGACCAACTCATTTTATTTCAGAAAGTCATATCTAGTCAAGATCTGAGATACCATACAAGTTTCCTAGCGGTTTCTAATTATATGGGCCATTAAATCTATCATATGCTGACAATAGCCGAGAAGCCCGTGGATTTCTTCGGGGGCGGAGTAGGTGTCTGCCATTGCCTAGGCCTTGGCTAACAATCGGGGAAGTTCTTGACTCTCGTTCAAGGTAAGAGCAAACCGGTCCATCCATATGGTTGCCTCTTGGTGTAAAGAGTCGATCACCCTTCCTCTAGCCTCTTTTTCCGCGTATACTTGGGCATACTCGTCCGCGACCCTATGCTCGTGGGCCGTGGCTAGACTTAACTCTTCTTGGTACTTGGCGATGATAGCTAGCATGTTGGTCTCCGTTTCGCATAAACGTTGAGACAAGTTTCTTTTGGACCTTGAACAGGCAACTAACTCCTCTTTCAAGACCATGCCATGTGCTCGCGACTGGTCCCTCTCTTCCCTTCGCAGCTTGAGTTCACTGTTGCTACCCCACAGAGCTCCGCAAAATTTGTTACGGCCATACTCTTCCTTGCGAGCCCTCTTGGTCTCTTGTTCAAGGGCTCTTGCGGTAGTTGCATTCTCTTCTCGTAATCCGGCACACTCCTTCCGGATGTGTGTAGCGGCTAACTTGAACTTCTCCTTGGCAAGTCTCGCCTTTCCTAACTCGTTTTTGAGAGCTTGAACTTCTTCGTCCTCTTCCGGCGCTTCGAAACTCTCTTTACTGACGACTTTTAACTTGGCGAGCCAATCTAAACCTCGTGTATGAACTTTCAGCCATTCATGATAACCACCAATGATGCCATTACGAATGCCCCTAAGTTCTTGATCTTTCCTTAACGGGGCTTCCCACGCCTTATGGATTCTTTGTATAGCCTTGAAATTTTGCGCGCCAAAATCTCTCACAAGGAAAGGAGACATGCTTCCTTCCATCGGGGCTCCTCTCATGGGGTACCCTAGTTGTCTTATAGCGAGCGCGGGATTATAGTTAATACAACCCCTCGTTCCTATCAACGGAATGTTTGGGTACTCCCCACATGAGAAAAGGACTCCCTCTTTTCCTTCCTTCCATCGGGGAAACCAACTGATTGTTCTACCACCTATCCTAGCCAATAGCTGGTCCCAATCTAATCTTCTCTTTTCAACACACGAGCGATGGCTTCGGAGTGGACATGGATGCCTTGTGTCTTGTCGGAACAGGTGTGAAACCAACCAAACATAAAGAGCGGGCAAGCAACAGATGACCCGTGCGCTACTCTTCTCGCACCTTCGGTCGAATGTGTCAAATAAATCTGCCAAGACAGCTACCACTGGGCTCTCCTTACTATGGTGGTATGCAAGGAAAGCGTCAATTGCGGCTAGGTCCACCAAACCATCCACGTTTGGAAAGAGGACGAACCCAAAGATTAGCAATGCTAACACATCCATAAACGGGACCCACTCCTCTTGATTTGCCATATCCCTTGCCTTGTCTTCTAGGTACTTCCGTGGTAGGCCTACTATGCCGTTTCGAGTTTACTTTACGCGGTCCAAACCTCTTGCTTAGTCCTTGACCACAATTGCAATTCTGCTCAAGGAGGGGAGACACCCGGAGAAAAGATATGGTTTTCTTCCCCCGAGAGGACATCCTAGAATCTCCTCAAATTCTTCAATGGTCGGTATCAATTGGAAGTCTCCGAACGTGAAGCATCTCAAAGGCAGGTCGTAGTATTGGGTGAGTGACGCAATGGCCTCTATGGATACCTCTGCTATGGTCAAATCTAAGATCTTTCTGTAAGTCTTGCGGAAGGCTTGCATTTGGAGAGGTTCCATCAACCGCCCCAATTCCTTAATGCTGGTGATATCTAGGCCTTTAACCTTGACTTGATAAAACCTTTTGCCAGTTTGATTTGTCCCCATGTTTACTAAAAGTGAGACAAAAAGCTGGTGCAAATCAAAACTCCGATATCTCATGGGTGGAATGGATGAATGCATGAAGGAATGCATATGACACAAATGTAATTTAGGAATGCGGGAGCCCGGGAAACTGTCTCCTTCTTAGACACAACATCTAGGGGTAGCAAAGTGCCCCAACGTATGTATTTAAGACGGTGACACGGACCCTCCGTTGATTTGTCTACAGAGGGGATCAAGACAGAACCCGTGTGCGATGCATATGCGAAAGGCGCAACACGGGAATGTACATAGTATGACAATAATCACTGAATATAAGCAAAAGGGTATATGATACTTATGCATGGCAGTGTGAAAAATGGCACGCAGCGTGTTTGCTCCGTGCCCCTATTTAAGGGACCTATAAGGGAGAGAGCTAACTAGGCTTTTAGTGATAACCCCCAAGGTAGTCATATCTCTCTTGATGGTTTCTAGAGGTATCATCCCCTTCGAAGAACATACTGCAGCAGTAGGGACTACTAGCAACAATATGTTTTCAAAGAGAAAAACTCTAGATGAGGGTTCACTGTAATCAAGCAAGTCGGAGACCTAGCATGATCACAGATTCACCTCCACTCCTTATGTTCCCACGAACCCGGGTATAGGGCCCTTTTTCAACTCACCGTGTGTGCAAATAGTGTTAGTGTTTGTGTGCATCAAATGAATAAATATTTACCTCAAGCATACAAAAAATGCACTAAAAGCATCAAAGAGTTATATATACAAGAACATAATGAAGGGAAACCAACAAAGGAGTAAGTCATGGTAAAACATTGCACAAGATTAAATGGCCTAACTCTCTAAAAACATTCCCCAGCGGAGTCGCCAACTGTCGCAACCTACCCTTCAACGGGAGGGCGACGCGTGACTCGTGAGATGCGTGTTCCACGAAAGGAATACACGCGGAGTTGCCACCAACGTTTATTTGAGGAAAACGTCGGAAAAACCGGAAAAGACGCGATCTACGAACTTTTAAGTGAAAGGCTCGGGAGTTGTATTTATGCACGGGGAAGGTATTAGCACCCCACACGTCCGTCACAAGGGACGACAGCCTTTAATCGAATGTGCAAACATGACTTTGATTTTTACGTTCCCTTTTATGTCCTTATATCCTTTATACCCTTTTTATATTTTTTTCTCTTTTTGTGGTCGACAAGGGTGTTTCCCTTTGCTCCTATGTATTCCTCAATTGTGATGAGGAAATCAGACCTACGTAGTTCTTTCAAAACAAAGTGTTTGGGTTAAGTTGTTTTTACCCTTTTTGCAAAACATGTTTTTATTGAATGAAAAACCATTTAAGGCGTTGGACCATTAAACAATCTTTCGATTCTTTTGAAAAGATGAGAAAAACATTAAGGCTTTGGACCATTTTAATGATTTCTCTATTTTTGAAGGAAGTAATAAAGTTACATATTGATTTAGGGTTTTTAGACATCCACATTTAAACCAATAGAAGTGAGAAAGACCATTTCAAGGCGTTGGACCTTTGAAAATGGCTTTTTTAGGCAATGTCAAAAGTTTAGTTTATGAATTGATTTTAGCCTTAGTTTCACTTTGGTTATTAATCGATTCGATTAAGAAGGAGAAATCCCAAAGAAAAACGTCTGATTGATTCTTTTTGATTTATTTTACTAAAAGATATTTTTTATTATTATACTATTATTTTACCTCTTTTTGGTTTCCAACGCAGTTACGGCATGACCGAACGGTCGGGATTCATTTTAACAGAAATTAACGGATATTACAATTCAAATGATCGGTGGAAATTTATTTTATTTTTTGATTAGGCGAGAAAATAACTTAAGCAAATGACTAAAGCACGTCAAAAGGGGGTACGGAAAGTAAAGGAAATGTAAATGAAAGCACGTAAAAGCAAATGAGGACCACTAAGGGTACATAGAATGAATTGAAAAGTTCAATTTAGGGAACTTACCGGTTGAAGACCGAAGAACGAATGAAGAACGTCGAATAACGGCCGAAAACCTTCGCCAAATCACCCACGGAAACGTTACGGAAGCGCCTCGGCTTGGATTTTCTTCACGAAACCAATTTTTTTCACTAATTTTAAGTGATTCTGAATTACCAAGAGGGTTGAACGAAATTCCTCTTCACTTCTCCCCCTATTTATAAGAAAATGGGGGAGAAGCTTGCCACCCAGCTCGCCCAGGCGAGCAAGGTGGCTTCCTCCAGAAGCAACCGCCTTCTGGAGGAATCTTCTGGAGGGCCCAAGTGGGCCTGGTTGCTATTTACACCCCCATTTTTACTAAATACACCCCCTGCCTTTTTTTTGGTGATTCCTTTTTTCGTAAAGTTACGGAAATTTACAAATTTCGTAATGATACTTGTTTTCTTTCCGTAATGTTACGGAACCTTGCGGATTACATAATTATCCCTTTTTTGACTTACGGAATGTTACGGAACCTCACTAATTGTGCAACGATGCTTCCTTTTGACTTCCGGTGTGTCACAGAACCTTACGGATTGTGCATCAATACTTTCTTTTGATTTCTGGCACGTCACGGAACTTCACAAATTGCCTAATGATGGGTGCCAAGCACCTCAAAATGACCAAACACAAGTTGCATGCCACCAAGCAAAGGTCCCCGAACGAAATTAGGGTATGACAATGCAAAATAGTACCTGTTCGCAAAGTTGGTGAAGGATTAATGGTGATTCTAACTGAGGAGCTCTTCCTTTTCTTGGCTGAAATAGAAACCGGATAAGGAGAAGGTTGGTGTTGGCTAGGAGTTTGAACAATGGGATCTAGTTAAACATGATCATTTCCTTTCAAAAGGTAAAAAGGAAAACCTTTTGAAAAAAAAAGGTGTCTTTCACAGCAGGTCAACAGTTGAGAAAACTAGTTGTTTTCTTGGGGTCAGGCAAAAACAAATGTAATTTAAAGAGGCTAAGCATCCATTGGGCCAGTTTAGTGATGTTCTTTACCTTGTCGACAAATAGTGAAGGACAAAAAGTAGGAAATGTCATCGTCAGAAAGGCCATAGGAAGGTGTTGAGTAAGGTCAAATTGACAAGCCACAAACTGTGGGTTATAAGGTTCCACAAAAATTTTGTTATGCCTGGATGCATGCTTAACTCCACAAAGCGTGTCTCTAGCTGACAAGATGCTACCCTAGTTTGTCGTTTGTATTGCTTTAGCTTTTGAATTGGCAAGAGGATCCATCTTCAGCCAGTCAAGAACAACATGGTCAATAATTGGGGGATTCCATAAGGCACCCACTTCATCTAAGATGCCAAAGATAATTTCTATGAAGAAGTGAGTAGAACCAGAAGTGGTGGACTTGATCCGATGGGACTCGCCTGGAATGGGATCTTTGGCATGGCAATCAAATGGCTTAGTCGTTTTCGACCGTTTAACCACAAACATTGGAAAATACATAGTAATCCAAAGTTGCAAGAACTAAAGAGGACCAAAAGCATTGGATATGTTCTGATTTGTTTTCATCCTCTCCAAAAGCATAAAGATAGATTTGTAAAGAGAGGACAAGAACAAAACCCCTACTGCCTTAGACTTACCCAATTTGAGCAAAGAATCATGGAAGGTATATTCAGAGACAATGGCTTTTGTAGAAAAACAAATAAAATACTTACAGAACTAGAACAAGAGAAAAGTTTTGTGTTCTACGTCATAAATAATGTTTATTTTCTTCACGTGAGTCGTGATGAAATAGGGGTAGCCATTGGTGGATCGATTGAAAGAACACCGTAGGTCTACAAAGGGTTGGTCGAACAAGGAAGGAATCTCATCATCGACGATGGGGAAACCCAAGATAGTAGCTACGTCTTGCAACGTGATGGTCATAAAGCTGAAAGGGAACACAAAAGTGTTTGTTGCAGTGGACCAAAAGTAGAAGAAGCTAAATATCAAAGGGTAATTCAACTCCACATTGTGGCGGGTTAGATTAATGGCATCAAAGATGACCCATTGTTTCTAATCAACTTCTTTTGTAGCAAATACTCGTTTGAGCCACCTATAGTAAGGGTCAAAACCCCTAGGCCAAGTTCCTAAATTAGAGAGAATATAGCTTATCGAAAACAAAGAAGTGATGGGAGTCAGATAACTATTGTGATAAAGGTAATGCTCGAGGAAGGTAACAATGTCGATTACATCATTAGCACAAGGGCGAAGGTAAAAGTGTCCTTCGTGGGACTTGAGAGGGTAGACAAAGCCACCAGGTGATGCAATCCTATCCCGCAAGGGCATTGGGTAGAAGACTCCAAGTAGATTGGGCTAGATATCCAAGGGAAGGCCCTAGGGTTCTCATGAGCCTTAGGGTAGATTTCGAGCCCATGGGCTAAGTATGAGCCCACTTATCTTTGTAAATATTAGAATAGGTTTTTCCTTCGTTTGGGCCTTGTATTTTGGCCATTCTAGTAGTATAGGGTTTTAGCCTTGTATTTCGGGGCATTTTGAGTAGTCTTTGCAGTAAGGACTTTTTTTTTGTATTTTCATGTTTTTTGTCATGGGGGTGAGCTTAGCTATTATAGGGGGTGTGTAGCTAAGTTCTAGCTTCTCATCTCAAGGAGGAGAGCTTAGCTATTAGAGAGGTATGTGTAGCTAAGCTCTAGCTTCTTTAGGAATCTTCTTAAGGAAACTTCTCAAGAAGGTGAGCTTAGTTATGAGAGGGGTGTGTGTAGCTATGCTCTAGCTTCTCAAGGAAGTTTTCTCAAAGAAGCTTCTCAAGGAAGTTTTCTCAAAGAAGCTTCTCAAGGAAGTTTTCTCAAGAAAGCTTCTCAAGGAAGCTACCTAGTCTATAAATAGAAGCATGTGTAACACTTGCTGTAACTTTGATAAATGAGAGTCTTGTGAGACACAACTCAAAGTTCAACTTCTCTCCCTTTTTCTTCCTTCAATTTCGTGCTCCCCCCTCTCTCTTTCTCTCTCTCTTTCTTTTCCTCCATTGAAGCATCCTCTCCAAGCTTCTTATCCAAGGTTCATCTTGGTGGTCAAGCTCCTTCTTCCATGGCTTATTCCCTAGTGGATGGTGCCGCCTCTTACCTCTTCTCCTTTGTCTTCAGCTGCATCTCCATGGTGGAAAATCACCATTAAAGGACCTCATTGAAGCTCAAAGATCCAGCCTCCATAGAAGCTCCACAAGTAAGCTTCCATCACCAGGGGATGGGCTATTCATGATCCTCTTGATTTTTCGAAAAGCTAGACAAGGAAGACGGTGACTTCTCATTAAAGCCATTGTTAGACAAATGGCCTCAGTTATCTTAAGAAGCGGGGGTTGAATTAAGATAACAAGAACTATTCCCCTATTCAAATTTTACTCTCTCTTTTTAGATTAACAATGCACCCTTAACATGAATTACTCAAAAGACAATTCAAAATAAACTTCTTTCAAGCCAAAGATAAATAGTAATAAATAAAAGAAGTTTAAGGGAAGAGAGAAATGCAAACTTGATTTATACTGGTTCGGCCACTTCTTGTGCCTACGTCCAGTCCTCAAGCAACCCACTTGAGATTTTCCACTCTCTTGTAAAATCCTTTTACAAGTTCTGAACACACAAGGACAATCCTTCCTTTGTGTTCAGAATTCTTTTAAGAAATAAGAAGAAAAGAAGAAATCTCTCTTGAAAGAGACAGATTGTACAATGAAGATCAATCATAATTCCTTATTGAATATGCAAGTGTTTGACCAAGGAATCTTTGAGAGGATAAGACATTTCAATTAAGAAAAACTCTCTTAATCTTTTGAGAGGATAAAACTTTTTGGGCAATGAAAAAACTCTATCAATTTGTGTTTCCAAGTCACATATAAATAAACCTTTGATGGTCATTCATAAACCATTTGAATAGATGTGACTCTTAGAAGTTATTTTCTGAAAATCTCCTCTGGTAATCGATTACAGGTTTTGTGTAATCGATTACAGGTGTTAAAATTTAAATTAAAACGTTTATTAACTACTGGTAATTGATTACACAGTCTAAAATTTGAATTCAAATATTTAGTAGCTGTTGTAAATCATTTTTGGCCACTGGTAATCAATTACATCCTCTAGTAATCGATTACCAGAGAGTAAATCACTTGAAAAACACTTTTTAACATGCATTACTTGGCCAAACCTTTTGCTATATCAATTAGGAATTCCCTTCCTAAAATACTAGTGATCATCTTAATGTTGTGGCTTGTATTCTTGAATCATTGTCTTGAATTTAAACTTGAAAAGTCCATTTGCATCAAATCATCATGATCATCATCAAAACACCAAAGTCATTTGCTTCTACAGCCATCACCATATTCGTGGGGCCTAGATTGAGAGTTGTTGGTGGTAGACATGGTGAAATCAAAAGAGAGATTATTAGAGGTGAAGGAAGAGGAAAACAAAGATTAAGGTAAATATGATGGTTTAGCAACAATAAGGCAAGGCCATTTAAAGGTGATAAGACTTGCATAGACATAACAACTAGAGATATTAAATGCAAAGTCAGTTGCAATGATTAAAAGAAGGAAAGATTAAAACATATATATTTTAACCCTTCATGTGACCAATCAGTCTCAAGATATAGACGACATTTGTTATTAGTTGAAACATTTTCA
Source organism: Glycine soja (assembly GCF_004193775.1). Taxonomy (NCBI): domain Eukaryota; kingdom Viridiplantae; phylum Streptophyta; class Magnoliopsida; order Fabales; family Fabaceae; genus Glycine; species Glycine soja. The sequence goes on from NC_041020.1 coordinate 32,657,810, forward strand.
GTTTGTTGAATGAATCGAGATGGAAACTTAGTCGAAAGGAGTTTGTTATGATTTTAGATAAAGTGGTGAGATTCAACCTTTAAAGAAGATAATTCGGCCAATATTTTAAAAATTCTGATAAAGCTTGGAAGATAAGTGCATTAGAGATTTTGCGTCGTGGTTAAAATCATGAGATTCTTGATAAAATCAATTGAAACATCAAGATCCCATGAATCTACGTAAACTCTCGAGTTTGATAACCATAATATGAAGTATCTTATCTTGTGAAAAACTAGAACTAATTTTTCAAAAGACTGGAATTCACTTAAATGTCTTATTTCGCATTTCTCTTAATATATATTATTTCATACAAATATAAAATTGAACCACATACCTATATTCCATTCCTAGTTTCGTACACCTTTGCAACCTAAATAGCAAGCATATGTGCTAGAAGACAAGAGCAAGTTTTAAAATTAGAGGGAAAATCTGAAAAATTTTATTATAAAATAAATAATAAAAAATGCGTGATTAGAACTAGAAAAATTGAGTAATATTTTAAAGAAAACGTGTAGCAAGCAAGTCGCGTGAAATTAGAAAAAGAAAAGAGAACATAATTTAATAAGACGACAATAAAGGCCTTTGGTCCCGTTCAATAATAATAATCTATTACTATTTTAATGAGAATAATTTATTTTGGTTTATCTTTTTTGTTGAATACTTTTATTCTTTAGTTTTTATCAAATAATTGTCATGAAACTATTCTTTGTCATGTTTTATTTAATAATAATTTAGTAACTATTATTATTTCACACACACATATACATATATATATATATATATATATATATATATATATATATATATATATATATATATATATATATATATATATATATATCCAGTGCAGGTGGATTTCAAGATATGAGGCAACACCTACTTCCCATTCCTATCCAAAAGCATTAGCATTTTTTTTTAATTTGGATAAGAAAAATATATAGCACGACAATCTTCTCAGGGAAGCTTGTACCCACGTACGTTCAAAATCATTTTATATCAAATATTTAAAGAGAAATGATACACTTACAATAATTTATATATTATTATACATTGTGTCTATTTCTCTTTCATCTTATCATTATTACATTTAAAATTCAATGTTATCTTACTTTTCTTTTTCTCTCTCTTATTTGTATATTTTATTGTTCAATTTGATATACAAGTATAATTTCTCATGTTTAAATAAACATTCACTCCGACGTCTCTCATTAATTTTTTGTTCTAATAATTCTTGCAAGCTGCATCGATAGTTTTACAAAAGATAATAAAATATAAGAATAGAATTCTTCAGTAAAAACAAAATATAAGAATAAAATTGAAAAAGTATTAGTTAGTAGTACTAAATACTCCTTTTCCAGCAAAAAAAAAAAAAATACTCCTTTATATAATTTTTCTGTTTTATATTTTATATTTCATATTTTTTAAAATTACTGCTTAGTTAAGAAAACAAAAGATACATTTGATTTTGAAAGACGAAGATAGAAGAAGAAAAGCTAGCTAGTTGACTGGTGCGATTTTGAAAAGCACATTCTATAGTCTATAGAACATAAAGAAGGAAAGACGGAGATATTTGATGAAGGTTGAAAGCGACGCTAGAAGCCTTGAAGTGGAGAGGAAGTTATCCAAGTTCACGATATTAATTATTTAGTCACCGTCCTTTGTTAGTTCATTTTTTTGCGTCATTTTTTTCTGTTTGTCCAAAAAGTATTAATTAATAAATTAATCCGTTGAGAAGAACAACAAATTTTAATTATAAATAAGCCTGCGATATATCAAATTAATCTTATAGCTAATCTAAAAGGGAATGTTTTAAAGATATTTTGGAGTGTCATTGCCTCATTGGAAAACTAAAAATCCTAATACTGATAAAAAAACTAAAAATCATAATTTTGGTGGTCACAAAAAAGTATTAATTAATAAATTAATAAAAAATATTAAAATTTATTGCAAAAAATATATTATTAGCATTAAATAGTATACTTTATTATATTTTTTATTCTTTAATCGATGCATTAATAATACTACTTTTATTTATTTTTCCCTTGATGCACATGTTAGATTTGGCTGTCTTGATTTAGTCTAATGTGGTCAGATCTAAAGATGTATTAAAGGCGGTTGAATTTAAAATATTTATAAATATAAAACTATTTAAATATATGTCAATATTCATAATTATTTTTATAAAATATTTTTAATTATATATATATATATATTAATTTGTTTTTGTAAAATTGAAAAATACATTAAAATAAAATAATATAAAAAATTATAAATTACAAAGGGATAAATATATTTTTATTCTCCATATCATAATCCATATTTCATTGCATTTAATTTATGAAATTTCCAAAATTTATCCTTTAAGTGGTTTATTTAACTCCAATAATTTTTAAGAATTTATAGCAGTAACTATTCCAACACTAGCAAATTCCTTTCCAACATTAGTATTAGGGGAGTTGTTAGGTACACTCATCAATATTGCTGGTGTACCCAACACTTTTATAAAATGTCAATTTTGTCCTTGTCTTGTTTTTCTTTAAATTTATGGTGCCTGTGTAATTTTTTACGCTTTTACGCTTTTCTTTTTCACTGTCGTCCAGTTTGTGCCGTTTTAGGTGGTTTTTGCAAGTTTTCTCGAGGTAGCCGTTCGGTGAAGGTTAAATATTGATGGTTGCTGTCATTATTGTTGTTTTTATTTCGTCGGAGGTATGCATTTTATAGCTTTTTTGTGTAGATCTGTTACATACGGAAGAAGTTCTTCTTCAGTAAATTTTTTACGGAAGAACTTCTTCCATAACTGTAAAAGACTTGTTACGGAAGAAGTTATTCTGTAAGAAGCTTACGGAAGAACAGAAGAACTTCTTCCATAAATGCACACTACTTCTTACGGAAGAACTTCTTCCGTAAAGAGCTTACGGAAGAAGTTCTTTCGTAAGAAGCTTTAATGTTTAATTTTTTTAAAATTTGTGAAAAAATTAATAAATATGAATATTAAAATTTATAATTTTTGTATTTCATATTTTTGAAATTGTGGATAATTGGTTTAATTAGGTATAATAATTTAGGTATAATATTAAATAATTTAGGTAAAATATTAAATAATTTAGGTAAAATAATTGTATTTTGTTGTATTAGTAAAATGTTTAATTAGTTGTTAGTTATAGTGTTATATATTTTTATTGTTAATTACGGTGCAAAATATTTATTTTTGAAGTAATTTTTTGTGAAATTAGATGTTTCGTAAAATTTAATATTATTGTGTTTTAGAAATACAAAATATTTAGTTTAAGTAAATAATTTAGTTTTAAATTTTGAATGTAGTTGTATTAGTTGTTAATATGTATGTAGTTATTATTTAGTCAAATTTTAGTTTTGCTAATATGGTAATTTGTATATACTTGTGTATGATGCACAATTTATTAATATGTCGTTAAGATGGACGAAGATCAATGGATGTATGACAATATGATGTCACAAGAAGTTCATATGGATTACGAAAATGAAAAAGAATATGGTGTGAATCAACCACATGTTGATTGTTCGGATGCTTTTAATAATTCTCAGGTAATCATGTTCATTAATTTGAGTCATTTGGTTGAATGTATGTTTTGTATAAAAATTAATATGTCGGGGTTGTGTTGTAGGTCTTTGGTACCCGAGATGATGTTTTGTAGTGGGCTCGAACAGTTGCCCATGAAAACGGATTTGTTGCAATGATTATGAGGTCTGACATAGATACTGGTAGTAGAGGAAGAAGTTCATTTGTGTTAATTGAGTATGAAAGGAGCGGTCTGTACAAGTGTAGGAATAAAGAATTTGTTATAAGAGACACTAGGAGTAGGAAATGTGGTTGTCCCTTCAGGCTTCGTGGGAAACCAGTGCATGGAGGGGAATGTTGGATGGTGAAGTTGATCTGTGGGATTCACAATCATGAATTGGCCAAGTCCTTAGTTGGACATCCATATGTTGGGCGATTGACCAAGGATGAAAAGAAAATTATTGTTGATATGACAAAGTGTATGGTGAAACCAAAAAACATCCTGTTAACGTTGAAGGAGCACAATGCTAGCAATTGCACCACAATCAAACAAATTTACAATGCAAGAAGTGCATATTGTTCTTCCATTAGAGGAGCTGATACTGAAATGCAACATCTAATGAATCTTCTTGAACGTGATCAATACATTCATTGGCATAGATTGAAGGATGAAGTTGTGGTGCGTGATCTGTTTTGGTGTCACCCAGATGCAGTAAAGTTATGCAATGCATGTCTCTGGTGTTTTTTATAGACAGTACCTACAAAACAAACAGGTATAGACTCCCACTACTTGACTTTGTTGGGGTAACACCAACGGGGATGACATTCTCTGCTGGGTTTGCATATCTGGACGGTGAACATGTTAATAATATTGTATGGGCTTTGGAACGGTTTCGAGGTCTATTTTTAAGAAACGATCGCCTACCTGTTGTTATTGTCACTGACAGAGACCTAACACCAATGAATGTAGTGAAAACTGTGTTTTCGGAGTGTACAAACTTGTTGTGCAGGTTTCACATCGACAAGAATGTCAAGGTCAAGTGCAAATCTTTAATCGGTCAAAAAAATGCCTGAGACTATGTGATGGATAACTGGGGTACTTTGGTTGATTTTCCGTCCGAATAGCAGTTCACTGAGTGCCTTCACAAGTTTTAAATTGCTTGTTCACCTTGGCCAATGTTCGTTGACTATGTTAACAAAACATGGATTATCTCACACAAGGAAAAATTTATTACAGCCTGGCCAAATAAGGTCATGCACCTAGGCAACACAACAACAAACAGGTATTAAAATGTTATTTTTTTCTAGTATGGGTTATTAATAAATGGTATTTAATTGTTGTATATTTGTAATGTTTGTTGTGTATTTTAAATGTAGGGTTGAATCAGCTCATTGGGCTCTAAAAAGAGTATTACAAAATAGCCTTGGAGGCCTGTGTAGTGTTTGGGATGCCATAAACAACATGATCACGCTGCAGCATGTTGAAATTAAAGCATCCTTCAAAACCAGTACGCATGTGGTTGGACATGTATTTAAAAAAACCTTATACAAGAGGCTTCTTGGAATGGTTTCAAGGAACACTTTAAATGAAATTGTTGCTGAGGTTGAGCGTCTATGTTATCTTGGCAACGATCCCTCTTCTTGTGGTTGTGTGATGAGAAGCACACACTGTCTTCCTTATGCATGTGAGCTATCTAGGTATACTGCTGGCAGCATCCCAGTGGATTCAATCCATATGTTCTGGAGGAGACTTTGCTTTCCAGATCAAGGGTTATGTGAGGCCGAAGTATTGAGACCATATCTAAAAGATTTGAGGAACTTGATGTGTGTGACAAAGTAACTCTCAAGAGTAAACTTTGAGATATTGCATACCCTGATCAAAACTCTATGTGCCCTCCTCCGTCAAAGGTCAACACTAAAGGTGCACCGAAGAAACCGATGAAAAGAAGCCAAAGATCCACAAAGCGGGATCCGTCTTACTGGGAGTATGTTGATAATTTTCATTCTGTTCAAAACAGCATCTCTTCAGTGAAACGTAGTGCATCATCTTTCGAACCACCGAAGCCAACAAGGATTATCCCGATGTTGGATCAATTTGCGTCATTTATACAGGGTTTCATTCACAACGTTGTGGATATGAAAGCGGACGGTAACTGTGGATATCGGTCCATTGCCGCTTTATTAGGTATGGGGGAAGATTCTTGGTCGTTGGTGCACAACGAATTGATTAAAGAACTTGGCAGATGGTCGGATGACTACATCAACCTCTTCGGTGGCACAACGAGGTTTGAACAATTAAGGTTGTCCCTACTTGTTGATGGGTTTTCCAAGGTATGTTGTTTAGGTTTTTTTTTTTAAGAACAAACTTTAAATAACTTAGATGTGTATGTTTGTTTGATTCAGGTTAGTGTGGACAAGTGGATGGATATAACAGAGACGGGATATGTCATTGCATCAAGGTATAACGTAATCCTTGTATTGTTGTCCCAACAACAAAGCATGACATTTTTTCCTCTTAGAAGTCAACCACCACTCGATTCTTCTGTGCACCACATGATATGTGTTAGTCACATGTTTGGAAATCATTTTGTTCAGGTACATTGAAGATAGTTAGTCTAACTTTTAGAATTATGCAATCATTTCCCTGGTTCATTTGAGTTAATAATGTTTGTTCTCGTACAACAGGTTTATTTGAAAGACCGTTGTCCTTTACCGCCTCTAGCGTTGTTGTGGTCAAACAATTCTTATCCTCAGGCAAAGCGGTGGCCAATTCCATATATTAGTAGAATGCAACAATACACAAGCTTCATGACCTTCAAAAGAGACTATGTCGACCTAAATGAAGACTGAACATGCATTGTTTATCTAATTGTATTCATTATGCGATATAATTTGTTGTAAGCCATTAGTCAATAAATAGTAAGTAGTTGTTGCGTTAAGAAATAAATTGGTTGGTGCAACCAAAATCAATTACGCATGTATGATACATCGTTGTCATAATTGACAACACATAATGAAATGCATGCGTATTAAAATTAGAGCGTGACATGACATTGACTAACTTGACAAGACATTCTGATGCACGATACAGCTTGACACCATATTGGTTTAGTAGGAAACATAAACACAAAACATGTTAAAATGTGTCTATTTTTTTAAAAAAAAGTGAACTAATCTGTTAGTGAAAAACATCTATATATATGAGACATGGCAAACGCTAAAAAATGACACATGAGCTTGCTTTCACATACTCTCCCAATTGTTACACAAAGTATGGCATTTTTAGGAGAAACTAGCAGTCAGACGATTGTCAACTCAAGGTTGGGTTTCATTTTTCCAAATGGATCGATTATTCATAATGATAGTGGGGTTTACTTCCAAACTTCCACTCCGGTGCCCATTCGAGTACCAAACAGCTGTGATTTTGCAAGGCTAAAAACCAGAATACACAATACCCTTTAGTTAACCGACAAACAATTTTTGGATGAAATTCACTACCGACAGCCATTCACAGATACAGGTAACCAAATTCGCTTTCAATGTATGCAATTGATAAATGATGACGATGTCAACACAATGTTAATGTGTAATGATCAATTTTCGTGTGTTGGAAGAACACCAGATGGAATAATAAACTTACTTGAATGCACTATGACCCCTACTCATGATGCGCTTTGGTATTACAACGGGAGGTGGAACATGTCAAGCCAAAAACAACTTTGTAGGTTACGCGTTCACAAGAAAAAATCCTAAAAAATTTGAAATTCCTTCAGGATATACCATTGATGAACTGAAGGATTTGATAAAGCAAGTTGCGCCTGAAGGGATTCCCCTTCATGGAATTCATGCATCACAAACAGTAAGACGATTGTTTTTTCGACAACCAGGTCATTTTGAGTATTCAGACAAAGTTATCAAATTTGAAATTATTGAGCTGAAAACTAATGATGATGTGCTGAAGGTCTTAGTACAGTCTAACTATTGGAAACAATTTGGGCCAATAGAAATTTTAGTTATTTTTACTAAACAGGTTATGGAAATGGAAGGCGACATGGCTACGTCGCTACATGATTGAATGCAAGTTTTATTTCCTAGTTTTTCATGCAAATTTTATTTCTTTCTAGCAAGTTGAAGTGAATGTAATATTTGAATTTGAAAAGAAAAATTGTGTTTGGCTTTTTTTATGATTATTGTAGTTTCTAATGTAGTTGTAACACACATGTATTTTTATGATACCAAGGTTAGACAAGTGGCAGTGACCGCAAAAACATTTAATGTTCAAAAGCCACCGCAAGAGGTTTACCACAATTAAGTTCAACAAAAATAAAAATGTATTAAACAAATGACATGCTAGTCACCATTAAGAAGAAACCAGCAACAAGGAATGTGACATCGGAGTAAAATAACCAGAGACCTCATGCCATTATCTTGGCATACCTAATGTAAAGACTGTTCACAACTTTCCCAACATTGGAAATCGGTGTTAGGATCATCAAATATGACAAGTCTTTCCATCAATACGCCTTACTTTCCATCAGAAGTGTTGCAAGCCTTGCCTCAAGTCATTCTTGTAACTTTTATACACAATATCACTTTCTTTCTTATTCTATGTTGTTTATTTGTTTATTTATTTGATATTTTTAAATTAAAATAAACTTAAAAACATTATTGGTAATAGATCATAAATCTACATGTAGTTATGTTTAAAATCTACATGTAGTTATCTTTTAAACTGGTTAATATTTTTCATTTTTTATTTGTAGTAATTTGTTGTAGAAATTTAAAATCATTATGATTTTTTTTTGTAAAAAAGTGTTTTATCATATACATACTTTTAGCATTGAACTTCTAAACATGTTTAAAAGACAAGTGCACAACAAAAATCAATGCAAAACATAAAAACATAGTTATTACATAAAAACCTAGCGATCCTGAGGCAATCTTGCATGATCTCGTGTAACTCTGTGCCTTCAGTGACCATCTTGAGGTAGAGCACACGCTCCAACCTTTCTGTGATCACTTCACAACCTTCACAAGCATCTTGTGACAGACATAAAAACATAGTTATTACAAAATTTTAAATAAAAATCAATTTATAAAACATTAAACCAACTAATCTTACCACTGAATGTCTAGGGAGATCAGATGCCACTAGAACCTCTGGGATATGTGGCTCGACATATTCCTCATCATGTGGGGCAAGTGGATGTCTGGGCTGATCACCTGCCTGGTTCGATGTGACGAACAGATGAGATATCTAGAAAAACCAATCCATGTAGTCTGCTAATACCTGTCCAGGGACAACACAAATCTCACCCGTAGGTGCTACATGGTCCGAGAAATGCATCCACCTATCGTTTATCTCCTCATATGACAGTGAAGCACTAACATGCGGTAGAGGGATCGTCTAAATGTACCCGAACTTTCGTACCACCCTCTCTGGTTGAACAAAGACCACAATAGGACCCCATCTCAGTTGACCCTGGAAATAGGAAATCAGGTCAAAGCCCCTAACTCCTCGGTGGTCAGCGTAAGGCATCCAACACACGTTCGTGATCGTCAGAGCATCTAAATGTGGGCCTTTGTAGTCAGCCACCGGGAGGCACATGGGGTCGTCTCAGCATACGCATCATCAGTGACGCACTGATGCACACTAGGAAAGTGCTCATATATCCAGCACTATAAACATGACGTGAACATAAGATAAAAAACACGTTTACATCATAATCCAATTTAACTTATTACGAACACAACATTTACCTGTAATAAAGTCAAGTACCCAGCCATCTGTCGTGTATGGGTCTGGCAAGCTTCATTTAGCTGGTCATACATGTGCACCAGTGCCGCAGCTCCCCAAGCATAGACCCCTGTTTGACCCAGGTCTCGGAAACCCTCCAGATGAACCACATGAACATGTGTTGCACTCTTGTTAGAAAAAAAAAAGTGCAACCCACCAAGTGGAGGAGGTAAGCACGGGCTGCTACAATCCACCGTCGGGCATGCCATCTACTCTGATAGACCTCCCGAAGCCACGAAAGTCATACGTATGCCCTATGCGCCAGTACGGTCTCAGCTCTAGCCTCCTCATTGAAGACCTCAAGCAGCTCCATCAACAAGAAGACCGCCTCGTCCACAAGCAGAGGCTCAAAGCTGTGTAACGCGCCTATGATGGGAAGATGGAGGAGTGCCGCCACACCGTCCAGGGTGATCGTGAACTCTCCTACTGGAAGGTGGAAGGTGCTGGTCTCCCTATGCCACCTCTCGACAAATGCGAATATAAGTCCAGGATCACCGGTGACTACAAAACACCCGATCAATGGACTTAATCCGGTTGCTACCACTAGGCCTTCTATCTCAAGCGTTGGCCTCCCAAATTTATCAACCTTCCTACCATGGGAGACCAACTTCAACTCAAGTCGTTCCTGAGTTGAAGAACACATCATAACGGTTTATTAAAAATTCATTATCACAAACAACTCAACAAAAACAAATAAATTTACGTAAAAATTAAAATACCTGTCCACTCCAGATGCTATGTGCCATATGGTCAGCAAATGAAGTAAGGACCAATGGGTCACGTGGCCCACCAGGAAATCCCTCAGCATGATCAGCAGGTGATCCCTCAACACCATCAATAGTTATGCCTTCTATGTCCACAGCATCTACGCCCGCAGTCCTCTCAAGAACATCCTCAGTCACCTGAGGAACATCCTCAACAATTGCAACATCTACCCTTTGCCTACGAGCGGATGCGGTAGGCCTACGACGTTGGGGAACATCATCTTCATGATGACCATCCTCTCTAATCGAGCCTTTGTCTATAACCCTAGATAAGGCACGCCCTAAACCTCTGGTTCTAACCATGATCTGCGAATTATGATGAACACATATTTTTTTGGGTCAAATTAACTATTCATATAATTATAAACCTACATAAATCCTCAGCCTTACATTATAAACCCTAATCACACTTTCCTAAGCATTATCGACTATGCACTACATAAACTAAACCCTACACACTCAACCCTAATCACTACACATCTATAATACACATAAGAAACATATTTTTATGCAAATATAGAAAACGTAAAAAACAAAAATTTTACCTAATATATAATATTTAATTGATTTTTTTTTACTTACCACCAAACTTAATTTATAAAATAAAATAACCAAACTAATTAAAAATAAAAAATAAAACATTCCTACAGAAGAAGGTTCTTCCGTAAGAAGAAAATCTTCATACGGAAGAACTTCTTCCGTAAGTTCTTACAGAAGAAAATTCTTCCGTATGAAGAAAATCTTCTTACGGAAGAACCTATGGAAGAACTTCTTCCGTAAGTTCATACGGAAGAAGGGTCTTCCATATGAAGAAAATCTTCTTACGGAAGAACCTTCTTCCGTAAGAACCTACAGAAGAACTTCTTCCGTAAGTTCCTACAGAAGAAGGTTCTTTCGTAAGAAGAAGTTCCTTCATACGGAAGAACCTTCTTCCGTTAGAAGAATTGCCTTCATACGAAAGAAGTTCTTTCGTATGTTCATATAGAAGAACTTCTCCCGTAAAAGAAAAACACTACAACTTCACCATTTTCGCAGAGAAATGAAGTCATCTACCCTACAGCCAAAAACTCCTAAACTAAATCACCATTGGACATTAAAGGGGAGTGGAGATAGGAGCTACTAACCTCGATGGAAGAAACGCAGAAACAAAGCTCCCAAAACGAATGAAAATGGCAGCCCAGGCACGGAGAAGAAGGATAGCAGAAGAGGAACAACAACGGAAGAAGGAAGAAGAAAAGAAGCACTCACGGAAGAAGCACTGAATAATGGGTGCGCCTTTATTTTTAAAAATTTTAAACAAGGGCAATTTTGTTGATGTGTCATTATTTTCTCCTATTTCTTAACCTTTTTTGTCACCATTTTAATTACTTATTAGCCTTAATTGTCAAATTAACTATGTAGTTTTATCATTTGGGCCTACTTGACTAATTTTGTGTTTTTAATTTAATTTCAGGAGAATTATAAGCAATTGGGCTTGGATCTGGAATTGGGTTGAACCGGCTTGGACTTGAAGAGAGTAGACAATTTTATTTTATCCAATTTTATTTTATTTGGGCCAGTTTTATTTTATTTCGTTTTTGGGCTTGGACTTAAAGCAAAATTGTAAACTTTGGGGCTGAGGACATATATAACAGCACCAGGGTTTTAGTTGGGGGAGACTATTTTTTGGAGAGGAGAATTTTTTAGGGTTTTACAATTCCAGTTTTTACTATTCACGCATACTGTTCACGTAGAATAAAATTTCGTTTTCTGCCTCCAATTGCAATTTCATTTTCTGCTTCTGCCTTTGAATTCATTTTCGTTTATGCTGATTAATGGAAGGCTAAGTCTCAAGCGTTGTTTTCTCTTGAGGATCAAGCACAACTCTCTTTGAGGTTTTGTTATTACTATTGAATTCTGATCAGTTTTTCCTCTTCACCAATTGCTCTGTATTTGTGGCTATTAATCCATGCATGCTTCATGCTTGATTAATTATCTCTGCGCTTAATTTACGTTCATGCTTAATGATCAATTTCGTTCATGCTTAATGGACATGTGAGAGGGATTAATTGGTGTATGTGTTGCTTAATCACATAATGACAGCCTTGGGTTAATTTTCACTTAGTAGATTAATTTCGAGTTGGATTAAGTGGGTGAACTGATTAGGGATAAATTCTCGTAACCTAGGATAAGAGACTTGCTTTTGAATCAAAGGGAAACAACACGTTTTAGTTCTGTTATTTCTTTAATTCAAATTACTTGCTGTTTAAATTACAAAAACAAACACCCCCCCCCCCAATTCGATACTGTTTTATTATTATCTGTTATGAACGTTTGGTTGATCATTGCTCGTTGGGATGCATCCCCTGTTTAGCCCTTCCCTGTTGCAATTTAATTGGCGATTTTTGTTTTGATAGTTAGAGTTGTTATTTTTGGCTGATTTTTTGTGTGATAGTTTCTTTTGGTCCATATTTTGTGTGAAAAATACCATAAGCACTTGGTGTGGCTGAATTTGAGAGAGGCAAAAATTTTGGGGACTTATTTTTAGCAAAACTTAAAATGACCATAACTTTTGCTCCGATGATCAGAATGACTATTATTATATATGCAATTGGGGTAGAAGAAAATTTACCATGCCGTGTCAATTGACCAGGGGTCCAGTCCATTGTAGTTTCAAACTTGAAAAATCAGCCATTTACTAAGTTTTTATTTTTATTTTTTAAGTATTATTGTCTTATTTTTCTAAACTTTCCTTAGGCAGTTTTCCTAGTTAGACTTTGAATTTTTGTCTGGAAATTTTTGTGCTATCTTTTCATGATTTTAGGGTGTCGCTCACAAAATTTCAGCTCATTTGGATATCATTTGACTATAGTTGTAGTTTTAACCCTCCCTTGGTGCTTTTTGAGAACCACATGATTTGCTGCATATAATGCATGACTAGGGGCAGTCCAAGTGATTTGCAACCCTTTGATCCTAAAATAGATAGAACCTTTCATAGATTACTTAGGCATAGCGTGCATCCTGAGCATTCTGTTGCTGGTGATTCTGAACATTCTGATTTTGAGCATTCGACTACTAATTTTCATACTGAGAACATGGTTTAACCTCCACCTCGTGAGAGGACTCTTAGGGAAATGGCTGCACCTGATTTCACTTATGAAAGCTTGTGCATTCAATATCCTAATGAGGGTGTTCCATATGTTCTCAAGACTGGACTAATACATTTGATGCCCAAGTTTCATGGTCTTGCAGGTGAAGATCCTCATAAGCATCTTAAGGAGTTCTATATTGTCTGTTCCACCATGAAACCCCCTGATGTCCAAGAAGATCATATCTTTCTAAAGGCTTTTCCTTATTCTCTGGAGGGAGTGGCAAAAGATTGGTTGTACTACCTTGTTCCCAGGTCCATTACCCACTGGGATGACCTTAAGAGGGTGTTCTTGGAGAAATTCTTCCCTGCATCTAGGACCACAGCCATCAGAAAATACATTTCAGGCATCAGGCAACTTAGTGGAGAGAGCTTGTATGAGTACTGGGAAAGATTCAAGAAATTGTGTGCAAGCTGTCCTCACCACCAGATTTCTGAGCTACTCCTTCTGCAATATTTCTATAAGGGACTTAGCAACATGGAGAGGAGTATGATTGATGTTGTCAGTGGTGGAGCTCTTGGTGATATGACTCCTATTGAGGCTAGGAATTTGATTGAGAAGATGGCTTCCAACTCCCAACAATTCAGTGCAAGGAATAATGCTATTGTCCTTAGAGGAGTCCATAAGGTGGCCACGGATTCATCTTCATCTGCTGAAAATAAGAAGCTTGAGGGAAAACTTAATGCCTTGGTCAACCTAGTAACTCATCTTGCCATGAATCAGAAATATGCATCTGCCCCTGTTGCAAGAGTTTGTGGTCTATGTTCTTCTGTAGATCACCATACAGATCTTTGTCCTTCTTTGCAGCAATCTGGAGTCAATGAGCAACCAAAAACTTATGCTGCAAACATTTATAATAGACCTCCTCAGCAGCAAAACCAAGAACAGTAGAATAATTATGATCTTTCAAGCAACAGATATAATCCAGGTTGGAAGAATCATCCAAATCTGAGATGGGCAAGTCCTCCACAACAACAACAGCCTGTCCCTCCTTTCCAGAATGCTGCTGGTCCAAGCAGGCCATATGTTCCTCCTCCAATGCAGTAGTAGCAACAGCCACAACAAAGACAACAAGCATCTGAGGCCCCTTCTCAACCTTCCTTAGAGGAGTTAGTGAGGTAAATGACCATCCAGAATATGTAATTTCAGCAAGAAACAAGAGCCTCCATTCAGAGTCTGACAAATCAGATGGGGCAAATGGCTACTCAATTGAACCAAGCTCAATCCAAAAATTCTGACAAATTTCCTTCACAAACTGTGCAGAATTGGAAAAATGTGAGTGCCATCACCTTGAGGTTTGGTAAGCAAATTGAAGTGCCTTCACCAGTAGCAGCACCTGCACCTGAACCTGTCAAGCTTCATTCTACACCTGAAAAAGAGGATGAGATTGTTGCACAAAAGAGAAAGCTTCCTGATCATGAGGGAGCTAACAAAAATTTCCATGCAGGTGGACCTTCTTATAGTAGTTATGACTTGCAGTAGCCTCCTATCCCTCTTCCTTTTCCACTTAGAGCAATTCCAAACAAAAATATGAAAGAAGTGGATAAGGAGATCTTGGAGACCTTCAGGAAAGTAGAGGTGAACATACCTCTACTAGATGCCCTCAAGCAAATTCCAAGATATGCCAAGTTTCTAAAGGAGCGGTGCACAGAACCTCGTGGCTGACCATCTGAGTAGGATTGAGCGTGCATCTAAGGACTCACCCATTCGGGATAATTTTCTGGATGACCATTTGTACATTCTGTATAAGATTTATGATTCCTTCCTCACTCCTTGGTTCGCTAATATTGTGAATTATTTGGTTGCTTCTGTTTTTCCTCCCTTTGCATCTAAAGCTCAAACTGATAAAATTAAGAGCGATGCTTAGCATTATATTTGGGATGACCCCTATTTGTGGAAGTTGTGCAGTGACCAGGTTATTAGGAGATGCATTCCAAACCATGAGATTGACTCAGTCCTGCAATTTTGTCATTCTTCCGCACCAGGTGGCCATCTTGGCATACATAGGACAACTTGCAAGGTGCTTGACTGCGGTTTCTATTGGCCCACCATCTTCAAGGATGCGTGGAGAATCTGTAGCACTTGTGAGCCTTGTCAGAGAGCAGGCGGCTCACTTTCATGGAGACAACAAATGCCTCAACAACCCATGTTGTTCTGTGAGGTGTTTGATGTCTGGGGTATCGACTTTATGGGGCCTTTCCCTGTCTCTTTTGATTTTGTTTATATTCTCCTTGCTGTTGATTATGTTTCAAAATGGGTGGAAGCCAAACCCACCAGAACTAATGATGCTAAGGTTGTTGTAGATTTTGTTAGATCTAATCTATTTTGCAGGTTTGGAGTCCCTAGAGCTATCGTTAGTGATCAAGGCACCCATTTTTGTAACAGATCCATGTATGCCTTGCTAAAAAAGTATGGGGTCGTGCACAAAATTTCCACACCTTACCACCCCCAAACTAATGGGTAGGCTAAGATTTCAAATAGGAAGATAAAAAGGATCTTGGAGAAGATTGTGCAGCCGAACAGAAAGGATTGGAGCACCAGGCTGGATAATGCTCTTTGGGCGCATAGGACTGCCTACAAAGCACCCATAGGAATGTCTCCTTATCGGGTTGTCTTTGGCAAGGCATGTCATCATCCTGTAGAGATAGAGCACAAGGCCTACTGGGCTGTAAAGACCTGCAACTTCTCTATTGATCAGGCTGGAGAGGAAAGGAAGTTGCAACTAAGTGAGTTAGATGAGATCCATTTAGAAGCCTATGAGAATTCCAAATTCTACAAGGAGAAGACCAAGAAGTTCCATGACAGCTTGATAGCTAAGAAGGACTTCATGGTTGGACATAAAGTTTTATTGTACAACTCTATGCTCAGACTCATGAGTGGTAAGTTGAGGTCAAAGTGGATTGGTCCTTTTGTAGTGATTAATGATTTTCCTTATGGTACAGTTGAGATCAAAAGTGAATCCACCGATAAGAGCTTCAAGGTCAATGGACACCGGCTGAAACCATTCCTCACAAATCCCTCCTTAGTGGATGTAGTGGTGGAGGAGACCTCCTTACTACACCCTACTTTTCTTCCGCCATGACTTAGGGAGTTTTATTTTTCTATCTTCTTCTTTACTTTTATTACACTTGTCCAAATTTATTGATTGTTTTGATTGCTCTTGATCTTATGATTGTGCTACATTGAGGACAATGTGTTGTTTAAGTGTGGGGGGGGGGGGAGATTGTTCTTTTTTGTTCTTTATTTGGGGTTTTCTAGGTTAATTTTGTTATTTTGGTTTTATGTTTTTGTGTACAACATTGCATGTTTCTCTTTGAATTCAAGGTTATGTACAGGTAATGGGTAATTGTTTTTGAAATAGGAGTTTCTTGGCATTTTGTGAATTGAAATCCTTGTTTTTCTCTACATGTCAAGTTAGTTTTGAAAGGTCGAATTGAAAGTGATAGATTTACCCTTGGTGAGATTTTGAGCCATCATCATCTATTTTATTCGATGTGTTTTGCCCTATTGGTTTCTTGCACAATAGCCTTGGCTTGACTCTTGTTGATACTTCTTGCTTCACATCCATGTTGGGAGATGATTTAGGCATTTTGTTCTTATAAGCCTCTAGCCAAATGAGCCTACCTTGAATTAATTCCTTTGATAGCCCCTTGAGCCTATGTTCCCCTTTCTTTGTTTTGAAGCTCATTACAAGCCTTAAGTGAAAAACCATGATCTCACCCTACCCTTAAGAAATTTTGGAGCTTCGGAATTGTTTTGGGAATAAGTGTGGGGGGGTATGTTTCATTGGATGATATGTTTTTGTTGGCCATGCTTGATGATGTATTTTGGCCATGCTTGATGTATATACATATATTGCCTAATTGTTGCTTTATTTTTCAAATGCTACTGTTCACGTTCAAAAAGAAAAAAAAAACAGAAAAAGAATGAAGTTGAATAAATAAGGTCTTGGCTTCAAGACTTGGATTACTTTGAGGACTTGGTTGATTTTGTTTTGGGTGTACTTTTTATGCTTAATTCTTAATTTTTGTTTTGGGTTTACTACTTTTACTTAGTTTCCACTAATTCCCCATTGCTCCTCTATTCCTTTGGGTTTTAGCTACTTATCCCATACTTTCCTCTACCTTGTCCTTGGCCCCATTACAACCTTAAAAGACCTTTTGATCCTCATGTGTATGTGTTTGGCTAGTTTGGTTGTCAATTTTAGAGTTTTGTCAAGTCTATGTGGTGTTTGTTTTTCATGGGTGCTTTGAGAGTAAACAGTAGCCTAGACACTTGTGAGATAGAGTGCATATCTTATGAGGTTTTATCACTTTTCACTCAATTCTTGAGCTGATTGACTATCTTGCCATGTTAGAGGTGCTTGGATGATTTTCATGACTGCCTTGATTCTTTAACTCTTTACGTGTTGGATGTTACCCATTCCTTGAGATTCATTGAGAAATATGTAAATGTTTTTGTGTTTGTTTGTCTCTTTTTAATGTCTCCAGATTTGTTCCTTGCTTTGCATTTTGATTTTTCCCAGGAGTACAAAAGGCTAAGTATGGGGGGATTTGATGTGTCATTATTTTCTCCTATTTCTTAACCCTTTTTGTCACCATTTTAATTACTTATTAGCCTTAATTTCAGGATAATTATAAACAATTGGGCTTGGATCCAGAATTGGGCTGAATCGGCTTGGACTTGAAGAGAGCAGACAATTTTATTTTATCCAATTTTATTTTATTTGGGCCAATTTTATTTATTTTGTTTTTGGGCTTGGACTTAAAGCAAAATTGTAAACTTTGGGGCTGAGTACATATATAACAGCACCAGGATTTTAGTAGGGGGAGACTGTTTTTTGGAGAGGAGAATTTTTTAGGGTTTTGCAATTCCAGTTTTTACTGTTCACGTGCACTATTCACGTAGAATAAAATTTCATTTTTTGCCTCCAATTGCAATTTCGTTTTCTTTTTCTGCCTTTGAATTCGTTTTCGTTTCTGCTGATTAATGGAAGGCTAAGTCTCCAGCGTTGTTTTCTCTTGAGGATCAAGCACAACTCTCTTTGAGGTTTTGTTATTACTATTGAATTTTGATCAGTTTTTCCTCTTCACCAATTGCTCTGATTTGTTTCTATTAATCCATGCATGCTTCATGCTTGATTAATTGTCTCTGCGCTTAATTTACGTTCATGCTTAATGATCAATTTCGTTCATGCTTAATGGACATGTGAGAGGGATTAATTGGTGTATGTGTTGCTTAATCACATAATGACAGCCTTGGGTTAATTTGCACTTAGTAGATTAATTTCGGGTTGGATTAAGTGGGTGAACTGATTAGGGATAAATTTTCGTAACCTAGGATAAGAGACTTGCTTTTGAATCAAGGGGAAAAAACACGTTTTAGTTCTATTATTTCTTTAATTCAAATTACTTGCTGTTTAAATTACAAAAACAAACACCCCCCTAATTCGTTACTATTTTATTACTATCTGTTATGAACGTTTGGTTGATCATTGCTTGTTGGGAGATGACCTAGGATCACTTCCTAGATACTGCATTTTTAATGTTTATTTGATTCGGGTACGGCCTTGATCATTTGCCCATTCACATAATTGTTGGGTGCACCAGCAATGTTGCTGGGTGCACCTAACAACTCCCTAGTATTCGGGTGAAGTATAAGGGCTTACATTGAATCTGTGCAACCTGTGGCTGCTATGCCCACCTGACTCAATAGTGCTCAAAATATTCTGCATCGGCTCAGGTTGGAGCAACCATAAACACAGTCAATGTTGGTGGTGACGATATTCAGTCTTCGCCGATGACGACGCAATAGCAGCAGGCCCTAACCCCCAACGTAATAGAACACACACTTAATTCGGGAAAGCCAATAAATGTATGTGATTGGCAAAAATAATGGGAAGCAAATCATTGAAGGGGATTTCGTTACTAATTCCATTAATATTCCAGAGGAACAACTGCTTCATGGTGAGTGGCTAGTAGTGTGGTGCAAGAACCACAAAAAAAGGAGATAAAAAGTCAACAAGAATTGGACCCCAATAACCAATCAGAAGCAAGGAAGGCGGGTAAGTAAACCATTGTGGTTTTCACTATGTCGCGTCTTCAAGCAAGGGCACAAACTCTAAAGTCCAGAGAACTAGACATGCCCCCAAAGAACCAATCAACACCTCGAGTTAAGTTTTTTACCTTGGGGATGGTGCCAAGTCTACCATAAAACTACACCCAGTCTCTAACATCAGATACAAATTACCCTTAGGAGACAAAGTTGTTGTAGTTAATGGTACGTCTTCTCTCTCTATGGACATGCATGAACGTGGAATTAGTGCCAAGTGATCAAATTGAGACTGCTGGTAAGGGCCAAGCTATGGTCACGTGAGGGGGTGGGGACGCCTATACCTGCACTCCTTAGTTACCATGAATGTGTTTGGTGACTTTAATATTATCTCATGGAATATGAGGGGAGCAGTAGGGCATGCATGAAAATGCCATGTTCATTAATTAGTTAAAGCACACAGACCTTTTATTCTTATACTTATGGAAACTCATACAATATTTTAGAATGTTAAAATGTTTTGGGACTCTCTCGGCTACAAACCTTGGCATGTTGTTGAAACTCAAGGACACTCTGGGGGACTATGGATACTCTCAATCAGAGATGACATTGCTTACACCATTGTTGACTCTATGACCCATGCAGTAACTTTCTCCCTACCGAAGCATCAAGCAGTTTGGTTCTACACAGCAGTACATGCACCTCCTAACCTAGCAACTCACAAACCTTTATGGGATTACTTAGTTACTCTTGGAAATATCGTGCAGTATCGTGCAGGGTTGGTGGCTCAGGAGAGGGGATTTCAAGGAGATACTTTTGTCTCCTAAAGTATCAGGTGGCAACTTTCATCCAGCTAGAGCCATTGATCTGGCTACTGTGTTTAATTATTGTGGCGTTGTTGATCTTCATATTGTTGGTGGAGTCTTTACTTGGCGGAAGAATATCGACAATAGGAGGCATGTGAGGAAGAAGCTAAATCAATGTATAAAAAACTTTGAATGGCGCTTACAATTCTCACATATAACTACTGCAACAACATGGATTAGATCATAATCCTCTCCTGATTCATCATTTCAAGTGCTTGAGCAGAAAAGGTAAATCCTTTCACTTCCAGGCAACACTATTGAAAAAATAGTGTTACACGATGATTTTTTTAAATATTTAAAGATGGTTTTGAATCATTTTTTGAAGTCAATCGTGAAAAGTTAAGACTTTTCACAACGGTTTTAAAGAACCGTCTTAGAAAATTTATCATTCCAAGGCAGTTTTCACCGATAAGAGAAGATAGGAGAAATTTTAAAACATAAAGGCTAACAAAAAACGAAGAGATGATAGGAGAAGTTTTGAAACATCAACAACTCACAAGAAACAAGTAAATTACATAGGAGAAGAAAAATGTTTTAAAATTATTAATAAGTGCCTGAATCTTGGTTTCCAACTATATTTATATCTTGAAGAGACCATGATGCCAAATCTCCCTTAGGGCACATAAAGTAGAAAAATAAGGTAAATCATTTGGTGCAAAAGTTGAACATGTACCAAAGGGTTCAACCTAAGCCAAATTAGCTTTACACATGAAGGACATCTACCCTAATCCCATCCCTTGACTTTTATTGCCATCAAGTAAGATGATGAAAACTTAAGACAAACAAACAAAATTACCTGAGAAAAGATTTTTGTAAAGATGTGCCTAAATCTCCAACTAAGTAAGCTTTACTCTTAAGCACCTGCAGGTGTAGATACTTGGCACATAATTTTGAATTGCTTTGCCTACAAATCAGTGAGACCATATTGAGAATTATAAAACTAGATTTTAGCCAATAAGTTATATATGTCAGCCCATTAGGCCATTACCTTAATTTTGAAATATTTTAAGGTTCTCAAAGTCCTCAAGTGAGCTATGATCAAATGTTACTCAGTCTAGAATGGCCAATAGTCTAATATAGATAAAGTGCACATGTACCATAAAAGGATGTGAAGTAGACTAGAAAAGCATTCCCATTCAAACTTAAATCTGATATTAGATGAATCTAACTAGATAATATGCAAAAAAATGTTTAAGCTACAAGGGTTTTGTTTGTCAATAATCAAAATATATTAAACTTGTGAACCACATATTACATGATGGAAGCAAGGTTATTACAAGGCAAATATTTGAAAAGGGAACATGAAAACTTATGCAGTATTTTATGTCCTATGACAAGTTTGAAAGAATTGTAATTCATATGATGTTGTTATTCGTTTAAGTGACATTTGGTCAAGGGAAAACAAAAATCAGATAAGGTCAAAAAAGAAAATGAAAACCTGATCAATGACCCAAAAAGAAAACACTATGTCTGCAGGTAAAAGCCACCCATGACAAGGTGGGTTCCAAAGGAAATTTTAAAATGAAAGCACTAAGCTTCAAGCAATATCAAACATTTGAAACCACTTTCTCACTGCATTCAACTTCCTAAGTAAATGAAATAATTTTCCTAATAATTACATGGACAAATTCCAATGGTAAGATACAAATCATAATTAACTAAAATGATAAATGAATCAATAAGAAATCATTTTCTCCCTGCTTTTGAAAATGAGTATGGGTGATCGAGGCCGTACCCGAATCAAATAAACATTAAAAATACAGTATCTAGGAAGTGATCCTAGGTTGTCTCCCAACGAGCAATGTCAACCAAATGTTCATAACAGATAGTAATAAAACAGTAACGAATTGGGGAGGGGGGGGGAGGGGAGGGGGTTATTTGTTTTTGTAAATTAAACAGCAAGCAAAATTGAATTAGAAAATAACAAAATTAAAACATGTTGTTTTCCTTTGATTCACAAGCAAGTCTCTTATCCTAGGTTACGAGGATTTATCCCTAACCAGTTTAACCACTTAATCCAACCCTAAATTAAATTATTAAGCAAAAATTAACATAAGGCTGTCATTATGTGATTAAGCAACATATACACCAATTAATAATGAACGAAACTGATCATTAAGCATGAACGTAAATTAAGCGCAGAGGCAATTAATCAAGCACTAAACATGCATGGATTAATAGCAACAAATACAGAGTAATTGGTGAAGAGGAAAAACTGATCAATATTTAATAGTAATAACAAAACCTCAAAGAGATTTGTGCTTGATCCTGAAGAGAAAACAACGCTGGAGACTTAGCCTTCCATTAATCAGCAGAAAACAAAATTGTAGATTGAAGCAGAAACGAAATTACAGAAAAAAAAAAATTTATTCTACATGAAAAGTGTGCATGAACAGTAATAAACACTAGAATTCTAAAACCCTAGAATTATTCTCCTCTCCAAAAAAAAAAGACTCCAAGAACTAAAACCCTGGTGCTGTTATATAGGTTCTCAGCCCCAAAACTTACAAATTTGTTTTAAGTCCAAGCCCATAAATAAAATAAAATCTAGACAAGATAAGATAAGATTGGATGGAATAAAATCTGGACAAGATAAGATAAGATTGGATGGAATAAAATCTGGACGAAATAAAATCTACATGAAATAAAATCTGGATAAGATAGGATTTGATAAAATAAAATTGTCTGCTCTCTTCAAGTCTAATCCCAATTCCGGATTCAAGCTCAATTGCTTATAATTCTCCTGAAATTAAATTAAAAACACAAAATTAGTCAAGTAGGCCCAAATGATAAAATTGCATAATTAATTTGACAATTATGGCTAATCAGTAATTAAAATGGTGACAAAAAGGGTTAAGAAATTAGGAGAAAATAATGACACATCAATGGGACACATTAGATAAATATTATTAAAAACATAAAGAGCTGATACAGACCTCCATGGCCACCATATTAATAAATTGTGATATTTGAAAATAAAATGAGCAAACGAATTTTTTTTGGATATTTAAGAAAACAGAGCAAGAAAGTTCATCCTTGTTATCAAGTGCTTCAAGAGCTTTCAAGCAAGTCTCGGCATCAAGCATAGAAGAATCTTTAAGAGAAGTAAGAAATAGGAAGTTTGCAACATGAATGAGAAGCAATAATAATGTATAGAAATAACTCAAACTAAAAACAAACAGAATATAAAAAAAATAATATCCAGTTTGATCAGGAAGGAATTGAATAAATCACATAGCCAAACATTTAACTAGCTTTTGTGATGTGATTCTCCCAACGTTCTTATCAGATAGTAGCAACAATATTGTTTATATTGAAAAGGAAAACCACAAGGAACCTATTTATTGAGTGGTGCCCTCTAGAACTCAATAAACCTTAGCAAGTCTCCCCTATGCCTGACACGACTAGGAGGGCCACACCTATTTTTATTTAGTGTGCCCATTAGAAACAACGATATTGGGATATGATGTAGTTAATTACACAACAAAAACTCCATTATTGCACTAATAAACACAATGGCATGAGAAACATAATGAAAACAAAAGTACGAAATCAATACACCACTAGAAGGGTATCACATACTAGTCATAGTCATTCTTATCATTTTCTAAATTGAGAAAATCATCAACACCAGTCTTCCACATAGGAGTCGGCGTAGAAGACAAAATGTTAAAAATGTGGTTAACGCCCCCATTTGACCCTACAAACATGAAACATACAGGTTAACAAACAGAAATTCAAACAACATAGATTATTTTCAAGTTCTTCACCCACTTAAAAGTCCTAAACCATATGGCAAACTAACATATATACAGCTTCAGAAGCTCATCTCAATACACTGAACACTATAAAGAATAAAATCCTAAAAAAAACTGAACACCAAAAAAGAATATGAGCAAAAATGTATACCGAGAGATGCATAAAAATCCTTAGAGTTGTTAAGAAGAAGGTTATTACTTTCCTCCTCACTCTTCTTCATCTCCAAAAACAATGTGAGTTCCTCCTCCTTCTCCTTCATCATGGAAGCCCTTAAACCCCCAAATTGTTGTTCCCTCTGCTTTAAAGCAGCAAGCATTTGCGATTCCTAAGCTCTGAAACTCTGATTCATCCCTAAAACCCAAACCGCACAAACCATAAATTCCTCAAAACCCCAAACCAAAAGACCTAACCGAGTTTGATTCTCGTTCACCTCATAGCAGAGCCAATAACTAAGTTTGTTTCCTAAACCCTTCGCAGGATTGGGGCTTAGGGTTTCGCCATGGGATGGATTTGCTTTGTGAAATAGTGATATGGTTTGTGTTGGCTCGAAAGTGAGAATATGAGGGGGTGTTTTCAGAGAGAAAAAGAGACATGCCTTTTCAAGTAGTCAAAATGCCTTTTCAAAGATGGTTCTTGAAGAACTGACTTAGTAAAGCGTTTTCAAAGACGGTTTTTAGAAAACTGACTTTGAAAAGTTGCAATTATTTACAAAAATGCCACTGTCTTTTTTAAGACGGTTTTTATATAGCCAACTTTGATTTGCCGTCGTCGAAGACGTTCATTTTAGTAGTGCAGCTTGGACTACTCACGCAAAATTTAAAGACTTGGTGCCCCAAATGTGGAACATGGTACTGGGGATGCTACTCAAAAGCTTGAAGGAATAAGAGAGAAAGCACTCATCTTTAACAGAGAGATCTTTGGCAATATTTTCAGAAAAAAGAAGGAATTAGAGGCCAAAATTAAACAGGTACACGAGATTCTTGATGTAAATGTCATTTCTGATATGGTAAACTTGAAAAGACCTTAGCTTAGGAAGAGATCCTCTAGTTCCAAATAGGGTGAAGCTAGGTAATAAAAAACCAAGTTTTTTTATACCCAAACTCTTATTAGGTGACAGAGAAATAAGGTGAAAGGTCTCTTTATTGATGGCACCTGGTGCACAGACCCTTAACTTTTACAAACTGAAGCTCAGTCCTTTTTTAAGAGTTAGTTTAGCACAAATAAGCCTTGTTTTCCCCAGTGCTTGAAGCTAGATAATATTTCCCCTATCAGCAGAGACATGCTTATAGACCTTATTAAACTTGTCTCAAGGACTGAATTGAAACAAATGGTGTTTGCTATGAGTCCCTATAAGGCCCCTAGCCCAGATGGTTTTCAACTTTTTTCTACATGACATATTACGACGTTGTGGGTGATGAAGTTTGTAACTCGATTACTCTAGCTTTCTCCATTGCCACTTTCCCTCAACAACAGGCTAAGACCTTGATTGTTCCAATCCCTAAAGTGGATACTACTACCATGAATGAGTTCAGGCCTATAAGTCTTTGCAATGTCTTGTTTAAATTTATATCTAAGGTGTTGGTTCAAAGACTTCGCCCCCACATGGATTCTATTATTGGCCTACTATAGAGTATCTTTAAACCAGGCAGAAGCACAACTGACAATGCAATTATAACTTATGAGATTGTTCATCACATGCACAAGAAGAAAGGGAAGTTAGGTTATCTTTTTTTTAAAATTGACTTTAAAAAAGTGCATGATAGGGTAAATTGGGATATCTTGAGGGCTACTCTGATGGAATTTGGGTTCCCCTACTAGACGATCAGTCTCATTATGAATTGTACTTGCTCAACTTCTTTGGCCTTGAAGTGGAACAATGAAATGCTTGACAACTTCAAGCCTAATAGAGGATTGCATCAGGGAAACCCACTTTCATCGTACATGTTTCTGTTATGTATGGAGAAATTAGCTTTGCTTATTCAGGCGAAGGTTAGCGAGGGTACTTGGCAACCAATGAAAACATCAGTGAGGGGGCCAAAGGTTTCCCACTTGTTCTTTGCAAATGATTGCCTACTTTTTGTCAAAGCAACTAATGCTCAAGTGAGACTTGTCAAGGAGGTTTTTTGGATTTTTTTGCAAGGCCTCAGGTTTAAAGGTTAATGCCTAGAAATCCACCTTTTATGCCTCCTCCAATGTTAAGAGACAGAAGATTACCAGGTTTGCCTCTATTCTTCAGTTTTGTCACACTACCAATATGGGTAAATACCTAGGGTTTCCTTTGTTGAAAGGAAGAGTTCATAATAGAGATTTTTCTCATATTATAGACATAGTGAATAGCAAATTAGCTAGGTGGAAGACTAAATTACCAAATAAGGCGGGCATGCTGACTTTAGCCAAATCCGTCTTATCTGCTATCCCTACCTATACTATGCAGAACTTGTGGATTCTTAAAGGCATATGTAATCGCATTGATGTAGCCGTTAGGAACTTTATTTGGGATAAACCTTCTACGCATTGGGTAGGGTGGGACAAAATCACCTAGCCTAAAAGCAAAGGAGGACTTGGCATACGCAAATCCCGAGAGGCCAACATCTCTTTACTTGGGAAACATGTTTAGTCTTTGATGCATCATCTAAAGAAGTTGTGGGTCAAAATTCTTACAGATAAATATATGAATGGGTTGATGATTATGAATGGCCATGTTAAGCCATGTTCTTCCTATATATAGCATTCACTGATGAAAGCTTATGATCGACTAGAAGATGGATTCAAGTTTAGACTTGGGCAAGGAGAGGTGTCGTTGTTCTATGAGAAGTGGTTTGATGGGGACCTTCTTTGTTAGTATCTAGAAGAGGTGCATGAAATGGACATCCATCTTAGAATCAACGATGTGTCATGGGATAACAAATGGCATTAGGAGCTTGTTCGAACATCATTGCTTGCTGCTATACTTTTGAACATCATTCTAGATAGCCATACAAAGGATAAACTGATATGAGGTCACTTAAGTTCTGGAGAATATTTGACCAAATATGCCTTTCAGTGCTTAATCCATGAGCCTAACGTTCATAGTGCCTCTCTAGGAGAGTGGTCGTGCGTTTGGAAGTCCAACATACTAGAAAACATAAAAATTTTCCTTTGGCTTGCCATGCATGGCAACCTTCCTACAAACTTTTTCTGCTTTAAGCAACATTTATCTATTGTTTCTTCTTGTTGGAGGTATGGCTACACAGAAGAAGACTTCATTCACTTAATCAGAGACTTTCCTCAAGCTTTGGTTATTTGGAAGCATTTCCACCTAGACTCGGACATCAACTTCTGGTGTAATGATGTTAAAACCTGGATTCTTTATCAGCTAAGAAGTAACTAGTCGTGTTGTCCATGTGCATATGTTGGTATGTCTGGCGGGCTAGGAATGCACAAGCTATTCAAGGATATGTTTGGATGACTTGGTACATAGCTAACTAGATTCAAGTGCACAAGGAGATTATCTCGGCAGCAACTACCTCAACAACCCCTGCGCCACCTAGAGAAGTTGTTTGGAAGCCACCCACTAATGCAACTTTGAATCTGAATATGGATGGTAGCGCAATAGGGAACCCGGGACCTTCTGGATTTAGAGGGCTTATTAGGAACAACATTGGAGATTGGATCATAGGTTTTGTTGGTCACTATGGATATGCTACGAACCTCTTCGCCGAGCTCACGACCATTCATCAAGGATTACAATTGATATGGAGATTTGGACACCATGATGTTGTTTGCGAATCAGATTGCAAGACAACTCTTCATCTGATTTGTGATGCAAATACTGGGTATCATCCTTATACTACTATTATTAACAAGATCAAGGACTACAGGTCTAAACCACGAAGACTTCACTTTTGCCACATTTTGCGGGAAGGTAACAAATGCGTTGGTGCATTAGCTATGATAGAATTATCTCATGAAGATAACTTTGTTCAATGGGATACTCCCCCTCACTAGCTTCACTCCTTACTGTTAGCGGATGTTGTTGGGATTGTTTACATTAGATTGTAGTTGCCTTTATTTTCTTTCCACATCAAAAAAACAAGTACACATAACTAAAGTGATATATTACCTCTATTGTTGGTGGAATCTAATTCTTGGAACAAACTATTGATTGAAGGTTCAACATCTTAGTTTAGGTTTTGATTTTGAGTAATTTACATGCCAAAACATGTTTAATGGGTATGACATTGTATTGATTGTTTAGAACTAGGCATGTGCGATTAGAACTAGTAATTGGTTTAGCTCTTGCTTAGTTTGATCACTTGATTTGTAACGACCCGCCTCATCGCTATGATATCACTACTCTAAATCCCGAAAATTTCAATTTGTAATGAAAACTCCGTTAATTTGCTTATGAAAAAAATGAAAGTAAATTTTTTCACGATATACATTGACCAAACAATGCACAATTACTTCAATGAATATATATATATATATATATATATATATATATATATATATAGAGAGAGAGAGAGAGAGAGAGAGAGAGAGAGTAAGTTAGTACACATCATCCACATAATGGAAAGTAAATTAGTTCATACATATAATTAAATCTGTGATTTACATCCTCAATTAAAAAAATAATTTTGGAACCAAATACGAAGGAGTTTATTAACAAAATACAACTCTCTCCCAAAAATAATTCCAATGTCTTCATGTCGGCTTGGCGGCTCCACAAAAAAATCTTACTTCACGTACTCTACTGTTGTCATTTTGCTCCCACGAACAAAGGTTCACGATCATCACAGGTACCAACCACACGATACAAAAATTGCAAGGGTGAGTTTATTATAAAATAAATTAATACAAAAATAAAATAATCATAATTAGTAAGAAAACATTAACAAATACCATAGGCATACATAAACATTCATTAGTCCAACATACACTCAACAAGTAGTCATCGTCTATCTATAATTCCAATCAATCATGTTCAGTATGATGTATGCACTCGACCTCAACTCTCAAATGCAATGTGGTACCATTCATCAAGGAAATAGCCTAAATGTGTCCACATGACACTTACTTAAGAAAACTAGGCAGTAAGTATCGAAGTCACCCTATCGTGCACACGCAACTCCCTCCCCCTCCCCCCCATGTAACACCCTGAAATATTATTAGTAATTATAATTGATGTTTGATTTTATTTGTTGTGATGTTTTATCCATGTTTTATTTTCAAGGAGGTTAGTTTATTTATTAGAGGGGTGTGGATAGTTAAAACTCTAGCTTCTCAAAGAAGTCTCTCAAGGAAGCTTCTCAAAGAAGCCTCACGAGGAAGCTTCTCAAGGAAGCTACCTAACGCTGTCTCGGTAAAATCACCCTCATGCATTCGTTAACCGTTGGATCTTATTGAAATTTGGTCTGGAGGTTCATAGAGCATATTTCCACGCTCTAACCGTTGCGATCTGCGATATGTCTTTTGGTGTGTGAGAAAAGCTTCTTTTCCCGATAGCAGAAACACTTGAGTGTTTCAAGTCTTATTTTTCGTGTAGCCTTGGAAAGCAACCATTCCTTTCTCCTTCTTTTTTCCAAAACCCTTCCCCAATGTCCCAAGCTTATTCTCCACCACCCACAACCACTGGTGGCTGCCACAAACCGCCGTTGAAACCCCACACTGAGAGGAACCCTTCAATTGGAGCGAAATCTTCCAAGCTTGTCTCGCGGTTTCGGTAGAGAACGAAGCCCAATCTGACCTTTGCGGTTTTTTTCAAGGTAACCGTGATTTTACACTTGTTCCTTGTTAGTTTCAGCTTGTCTTTGCATCTTTTCTGACTTTGGAACCTCCATTGTATATTTTACGTGTTCTTTGAAAAACCCTAGAGAAAGAGACTTTGTAAACATTATCTTTTTCTGAAATTGGTGTTATTTTCGTGACATTCACTGAACTCCGATCACATTTGCGTGATCGGAATTTCAAAATGATGTTCCTTTTGTAGAATCCGAAACACCCTTAGCCTTTTCATGTAGTGACATGAGTATTTGACTCAGAGTATTGTTGTTAACTTTATTTTTGAAATCCATAGTAATTTCCTTCATTTTGGCGTAGTAGGAACTTGCGTTGGACAGGCAAGCGTGAACAAGAGAGAGGCCTCTAAGTGACGCAAAGAGGAACTGACGGGGAGCTCATGATAGGTGAGGGGAGTTTATTATAAAATTTACCGTTTTGACACCATAGTTAGGGTCAAGGAACCTAGCTATGAGAATATATGTGTCCTTATTGCATGCTTATTTTCCTTTATAGAAAACAACGTTTTTAACTAATGGGATGCGACATATTTATTGTTGAGGAATGGAATTATTGTCTTTATTTGACTTGTGTTGTTTAAAGACTTGGGGAGTGTGAATCTCAGGCATGAAAGAAATATGTATATGCGGAATGTGACTTATTGTTGATGTTGCTATTAATGACTTTAATTGATATGTGGTGATGTTGATATTTATGACGATATTGATTTGAGATGACGTTGCTAATGAAGATCATGTCAACATGAATTGATGTTATTATTAATGATTATGTGAATATGAAATGAGGTTGTTTTTGTTGTTGATAACGTCATTGAGATGAGATGATGTTTATGTTGAGAATGATATTGAAATGGAATGTTGATGATGTTGGAAATGCATTGAGATGTGCATGTTGTGTATGTTCATCGGGGGGTGTAGTGACCTTGTCGGATGTCCCTTGTGTGGGAAACTAGAGTGGTTAAAGAATTTAAGCATTTCTTAGGGGATGCTTAGGCGCTTTAATTCATCCATGGTCATGTACTTGATGATGCCCATGTTTCATACGTGGGGGGTGCAGTGACCTTGTCGAATGTCCCTTGTGAAGAGTGGTTAAAGAATTTAAGCATTTCTGAGGGGATGCTTAGGCGCTTTAATTCATTCATGGTCATGTACTTGATGACGCCCATGTTTCATACGTGGGGGGTGCAGTGACCTTGTCGGATGTCCCTTGTGAGGGAAACTAGAGTAGTTAAAGAATTTAAGCATTTCTGAGGGGATGCTTAGGCGCTTTAATTCATCCATGGTCATGTACTTGACGACGCCCATGGTCATACGTCGTATGTTGTGTATCTTCATCGGGGGGTGCGTTGAACTTGTCGGATGTCCCTTGTGGGGGAAAATAGAGTGGTTAAAGGATTTAAGCATTTCTGAGGGGATGCTTAGGTGCTTTAATTCATCCATGGTCAGGTACTTGACGACGTCCATGGTTCATGCCTCATATGACACGGGAAATAGTATAAACTGTGGCAGTGTGTACTTTGTACTAGGGGGTGTGTCACCAGATAGGGAACTCCCTTGTGGCCCAGGCAGATCACCGAGGGAGGAGTTATGGTGCACAGTTGGGTGGCCTCGACAAATACTGCATGGTTTCCTAAGTTAGGTGTCGTGTGAACACGGTTAAGCTATTTCCTTGGTATTGGATATGGTACGTACCACATTGCATCTGAGAGTTGAGGTCAGGTGCATGCATCATTCTGAGCATAGTTGATTGGGTCTATGGATGGATGATAATAACTGTTGAATGTGTGTGTTGATTAACGAATGTTGTGTAAGCTCATGATGTTTGCCTATGTTTTCTTACTAATTGTGGTTATTTGGATTTTAGTATTGGTTCTTTTTATAATGAACTCACCCTTGCAATTTTGTATCGTGTGGTTGATACCTGTGATGATCGCGAACTATGTTCGTGGGAGCAGAATGACAGCAGTAGGGTGCCGAAAGTGAGATTCTATTGTGGAGCCACCGAGCCGACGTGATGACGTTGAAATTAGACTTGGGAGAGAGTTGTGTTTTGTTAATCAACTCCTCCATAGTTGGTTCATGATCCCTTTTGTCGAACTAAAGATGTAAATCTCATATTTTAATTATATGTATGAACAAACTTAATTTCCATTATGGGTATGAAGTGTACTGAGTTACTATTCCTATATATATATATATATATATATATATATATATATATATTCTCTTAAGTAAATGTGTATGGTTTGGTGAATGTATGTCAAGACAAAAATTATATTTATTTTCATAAGCAAAAATTAAAATTAAGGGAGTTTTTATTTAAAAATTGAATTTATCATGGTTTAGGATGATGATATCATAGCGACAAGGCGGGTCATTACACCCCCCCCCCCCACCTCCGCCTCCCACGGTGATCAGCTTAAGTCTCAAGGGAGTTTCAAACCGAGTGACATGCCCCCAAGTACAAGTATTCCTCCTCATGAGAAACTACAAGTACTTACTAACAAAATTTATACTATTTCCATGCACTATGAAGTATAAAACATGGGCACCCATCAATGCACTGACCGTGGATAATTAAATATTCTAAGCCATCCCCCTCCAGAGATGCTTAAAACTCTTTAACCGCTCTATTTCTCCCAGTAGGGATATCCAACATGGTCATTGCACCCCCCATGTACATACACAACATGCATCATCACAATGATATTTTCAACATCATCAACATCTCTTCTCAATGTCATTATCAACATCAACATTATCTCATCTCAATGTCATTCTCAACATCAACATCATCTCATCTCAATATCATTCTCAACATCATCATCATCTCATCTCAATGACATTATCAACAATAACATCATCATCTCATA
Source organism: Glycine soja (assembly GCF_004193775.1). Classification (NCBI taxonomy): domain Eukaryota; kingdom Viridiplantae; phylum Streptophyta; class Magnoliopsida; order Fabales; family Fabaceae; genus Glycine; species Glycine soja. Next base: position 32,690,405 of record NC_041020.1, read on the forward strand.
TCAACATAATCATCAATAACAACATCACATCATATCAATATTATCATCAATAACAACATCATCTCACATCAACATAATCATCAATAACAATATCATCTCATATCAATATTATCATCAATAACAACATAATCTCATATCAATATTATCATCAATAACAACATCATCTCTTATCAATTAATATCATCAATAATACCATCATCTCTTATCAATTAATATCATCAATAACAATATCATCAGTAAATCACGTTCCGCATATACATACATATGCAGTTCATGCCTGAGATTCACACTCCCCAAGTCTTCAGACAACACAAGTATAATAAAAACAATAATGTAATTTATCAATAACAGACATATCGCATCCCATTTGTCAAAGCATTGTTTTTCTTGAAAAACAACATGAAATAAGGATAGGCACACATCCCCATAGTTAGGTTCCCTGACCCCAACTATGGAATCAAAAGTTGTAAATTATAATAAACTCCTCTCACCTATAGTGAGCTCTACGTCAGTTCCTTTTTGCATCACTTAAAGACCTCTCTCATTCACATTCGTCAGTCCAAACACAAGGTTCTATATACCAAATTGAAGGAAATTTAGTATAGATTTCGGAAACAAGGTTAATGACAATATTCGGGGTTAATTACCCTTGCCAAAACATAAAGGGCTAAGGGGGTGTTTTAGATTCTACTAAAAGAAGACGTCATTTTGAAATTCCGATCACACCAATGTGACCAAGGTTCAGTGGAGGTCACAAAAATAACATCAATTTTATAAAAAGATAGCTTTTACAATGTCTCATTTTCAAGGGTTTTTCAAAGGAAGTGTAAAAAACACCCTATTATAGTACCCAAAACACAAGAGACACTAAGATAAACTCAAACTAACTAAGAGAAAGTCTTAGAAATCAAGATTACCTTAGAGAAGCTATGAAAGAAAGGATTGAAGGATTTTTCTCCACCGAATCCTTGAGGTGGATTCTGAGGATTCCGCTCCGATTAAAACATCCCTCTTGGTGTGGTGGTTTGGCGGCAAGCAACGGCAGTTCGTGGTGGCCACCGGTGGTCATGGATGGTGGAGAAGAAGGTGTTAGGTTTTGGGTGAGCGTTTAGAGAGGACGAAAGTGAAAAAAAATCATTTTTACATGTTGAAGAATGTATTTATAATCTGCAGATCTCACTTAGCGAGCTCGTCTAGCTAAGCGGGAGTCCAATTTTGGCGCTAAGCGCGATAATTCTCGCTCAGTACAATTCCCTCTCTGGTTGGAATTTGCACTGAGCGTGACAATTCACGCTGAGCGCAATTTTTCTTGCGCTAAGTACAATAATTCTCGCTCAGCATAATTCCCTCTCGGGTTGAAATTGTGCTTCTCGCGCTAAGAGAGAGGTGAAAATTTATTATTTTGAAAATCTCAATGGTCAGACTGTGGGGACATGTGTTAAGAACCTACAGTCAAAAATTGAAGACGATCCAACGATTAAAGAATCCAGGATCACGGTTTTACCGGAATAGGTTTAGGTGAAATTTGAAATCTCATAATTTCAACTTAGGTCAATAAAACTCCACATAACTCAACATCCACATCAAGAAAATCATACATGACTAATTTACACCATACCTTAACTCATTCAAGTCAATCATATAATCAAATAACACGATAAATACAATTAAACATCGATTTATAATTAGCGACATTTTAGGGTGTTACATGATTAGTTGTGATTAGTTGTCTTTGAAATTTTGGAAGTTCTTTGAACAATTAGCACTTGGTAATCGATTACAACCTAAGTGTAACTGATTACAAAAGCCAATGTTGGTTCAAGAGGCTTATTTCTATTTTGGATGAGATTTTCAATTAAACCTATTACAAATTTTTCATAATCAACTAGATTGCTTCTCCCTTTAGAAGGAAGTCTCTATGATATCAATTTAATCAATTACAGCTCATGTTTCATTGCTTCTAAAGTTTCACTGTGGGCTCTGTAAGATTGATTTAATCGATTACAAGGTATTTTAATCAATTATATTGTTCAATTGAAAACCCAGGTCTGCAAAAACGATTTAATCGATTACAAGAAGACCAAGTCAACTAAAACTGTTAACTAACATACTTTTTATACATAACTAACCCACCATTGAGTCAACAAGCTTCCAAATTGTTTTTTAATTTTGGGACTAGTTGAAGGGAAGCTATCAAGAAGGTTTTCATGCTAAGGTGATAGGGATCAACAAGATTATCATCCTTGATCAAGAAGATTGAAGACAATGTTATGGCTTGTGTTCAACCAAGAGAAAATTTGATTTGAATCTTTAAGGATTTAGTTATCTCTTTCCTTTAACTCTCTTTTTGATTAAAAAGTGATTTTTGAAATAGGATTTTGCAGATACTTTGTTCTAGGGTTTAACAAAGGGTTTGTTTTTCACTCACGTTGTTGTAGGATTCAACAATGGGTTGAGTTTTGTCGTGTGTGGATGTGATTGTAACTAAAAAGGAATGTTAGTGGAAAGATTTGGCTAGGGATGTCAAGTCAAACTAGATGTAGGTTAGAAATGATTGGACCAATAAAAATTGCTTGAGTCATATATCTTTCTGTCTCAATCTCCTTTTACGTGTCGTGTAATATGAGTAATTGAATATTTCTTCAATTAATTTTGGATTTTGATATTGAATTAGGTTTTTCGAGGGTTTTTTCGTCTTATAACTATGATTAGGTGATTCCATTTGATTCAATTAATCCAATCTAAGAGGGTGGTAAAACAACTTTGAAAAGAGAAAAAGATTTCAATAACATTTATTCATCCCTACCCCACTCTAGATAGTTTTGCTTGGTCCAACATAAACATCAACAAGTGCATTAACTATAACAGTTTGAATCTCAATCATATTGTCTATAATAGGTAAAGGTAGCTTACATTTAAGTATTTAACATAAAAATATTAACGGATTTAAATAGAAGACTTAAAAGAGGAATTTTAAAAATTTCAAGGATCAAAGGCAATAAAATTATTTTTGGAGGACTAAAACCAAGACGAGTCAATATTTGGAGGACCAAAATCATATTTAACTTTTATAAATTAACATCCATACATGACACAAGTTATTACACTAAATATAAATCAATATTAGTGGCATGTATGCATTTTGAGATGGTATTCAAATAGTGTGCTTAAAAATGTTAGCTTTTAGTCTCTTATATTTTTTATTATTATATTATTTGTTATATTTTTCTCATTGTACATGGTTTATTTTAACCATTACACTATTTTAGCCATTAAACATTATACTTGGCTAGGTGAAAGGACACTTATTAGGCCTCATTTGGTTTTGATAAAACAAACAAAGGAAATAATTTTTTACATAGAAAGACTAAGTGTGTTTGTGTAGCAAATAGACGAATTAATCATAGTAAGATGACACTTATACACAATGATTTATTAAACACACCGTCTTTCATGTGTGTGTGTGTGTGTTTGCTTGTAGTGGTGAGCATACTCTTGTATAAGGGTGGACAAATGTACCCCCTTAGTCTGATAAACTCAATTTTAAAAATTTTATTTTTCATCCCCTATTTTATGTGTTTGAACCTCTTAACTCGTTCTCATGTAAGGGTAAACAAATAGCACCCTTATTTTAATAAAATCATAAGTATTTATCTTAAAATTTTATATCTTACATCTCTTATTTTTATGTGTTTGAACCCACTACCTATATTTATGTGTTAGATTTATTTATTTTTAAATAGATTGTCCTAACTAATCGTAGGTCCTAGATTTGCCATAGAAATATAGAGAACAACAATTCAAACTTATTCATCGAATGCTTGTGATACACTTATTATATAAGGTGACCTTAGATAACAACCATCACCAATAGTAGCATGAAAATAGGATCTAAAAATTTGAATTTAAATGTTGTTACAATATATTATGTCTTGTAGAGCTAAGAGGCTTTGTGAGGAGATTTGCATGTTGATGGCTGGAAGGAACATGAGAAACAATGAGTTCCTTCTTGTTGACTAAGTCTTGAACAAAGTGGAAATCAATGGCAAGATGTTTCATGTGCGTATGAAACAAAAGATTGGCATAGAGATATGTAGCTCCAGTATTGTCAAAATAAATATGTGGTTTGCCCAGAAGGTTTAGGTGAAGCTCCTTGAACAGTTCTCGTAACCAAAGAATTTCAATCGTGGTAGACCCAATGGTGCAATATTCTACCTCTGTGGATGATTTGGCAACTATTTTCTGCTTTAACAAGACCAGGAAATAGCACTAGGTCCTAGGTAAACAATGTATGTAGTAGTGGATTTCATGTCAGTAGAGTCTCCACCCCAGTCAGAGTCACAGAAGGCTCAGAGGTGAAGATCCAATGAATGGAGAAGATGAAGACCATAATCCAATGTAGACCTGAGGTATCGAAGGAGGCATTTTTTTGCTTGCATATGAAGTATGGTGGGATCATGCATATGCTGAGACAATTTGGGGACACAATAAGCAACATTAGGACGAGTCAAGGCTATGTATTAAAGAGACCCAACTAGGTGACGGTACTCATGCTCATCACAAGACGTTGTGTCATCATATTCGGCGATGTTAAACGAAGTGGACATAAGCGTGCATACTAGTTTGGCATCATGCATGCTGTGTTTGTGTAGCAGATCACAAATGTAATAGTGTTGAGTGAGGAGGAGGTTGTCTGGTGTAGGAACCAACTCAATGCCAAGAAAGTGACTTGTTAACCCAAGATCTTTGCAAGAGAACTTGTTGGCAAGTGAGAGCTTGAAGGAATTAATGAATTTTGGGTCATTACCTGTGAGAAAGAGGTCATCCACATATACAAGGAAGTAAGCCAACATTGAAGCATAATGATAAACAAACAATGACGTGTCAGATCTAGAGTTCGTGAATCCAATGCTAAACAAGAATTGTTTCAAAGCATGGAACTAGGCTCGGGGGGCTTGTTTAAGGTTGTATAGTGCTTTGTGAAGCTTGGACACATGATCAAGGAACTGTGGATGAATGAAGGCTTGTGGTTGAGTCATGTAGATGTCCTACTCAATAGTGCCATAAAGAAACACATTGTTAATATCTATTTGAAAAATAGGCCAGCGTTTAGAGAGAGCCACACACAGGACTAACTTGATTGTTTGTGTCTTCATGATAGGGCTATATGGGTCAGTGTAGTCAACTCCTGGTCGCTAATGAAACCCTTTGTCCATGACAGGGCCTTGTAATGAGCAAAAGAGCCATTTATGTTCCGCTTGATACGTACACCCATTTTTGCCAATTATATTAAAGTGTTGCTACTTAGGAACTAAGTTCCATGTTCTATTTGCAGTGAATTCTTCAAACATGGCAGCTTTCCATTTGGGGACTTTAAGAGCTTAAGTGAGGCAAGAGGGTTCAATTGGTTGTCATATTGGGTATTTGGTTGCTGTGTTGATTTATTTGGGTTTGAAAATCCCATTTTTAGAATGTGTAACCATGGGATGGGTTGAAGGAGATGGCAATTCTTTAACAAGAAAAAGATTATCAGAAGAAAAGGTATGCAAGTTGCATTTGGTAGGCTCATGAGTGGTGTGAATAGAAGGCACAAGTTGTTAGGAAGGTAAGACTTTCGAATTTGGTTGGATAATGGGAGGACTAGTAAATGTTGGTAGTGAGGGAGTTGTTAGGGTTTTATTTCACATTAAATTCAACTTATAGGTCAAGTGTAACCCAATCATGATGTAGTAACTGAACTATTGTCCAGGTCGTCTCCCAAAGGAATAAAGGAGGGATTTCATGTAATTATTTAACTAAGAATTAGGTTTTTTTATTTTTGTTTTGTGATTTTTAAAAAATAAATAACATAAAATAAATTACAATAAAAATTAAATGTCAGTAAAACAATTAAGTAAAGATAGAAATACTAGACTTGAATGGTGATGCCGATCTTGATGAATGAATGTATAGGTTTGGACTTGGAATTCACTTGATCCACTATAACTTCACAATTCTCTACTCATCTCTCTTGATCATCCCTAATTCACTAATGTATTCTATCTCAACTCCTGCATGGTCGCAGATTCTAAACTTCTTGCCCGATACTCAATCCTTTGGACATACCGACACAAGCAATCATCATTAATGGTAGAGAATTAGAAAGGCTTAACCAAGATTATTCTATCCCTAGAGATAATCTTAATTAAGTTCTTGATTCATGTTCGGGTTTTAACAAGGCTCACCAAAGCACAAGTCAATTCCTGAATCCATCTATACGATGACCAATCAAATAAAAGCATCAAGTACAAAGACAAATAAAGAACTCAAGATGAAGTATTGAATTTATATAATAAAAGGAAAACAAGGATCATCCTTTCCCCTCCTAGGTGGAAGGAATTTCTCTTATAAAAATAATTCAATGAAACCTAGAGTGTATAATGGAATAATGAGGCGTCTAGTAGGTGGAAGTCTAAAATATAATTGTAAGAACTGTTTGGAACTTCTACTCTGTTACAATGAATGTCTAGTCTTCTGTTTATAGAATTGTAGTTAGGTTTAATTAAAGAGATAATCACAAGAAATTTCGAACAAATAATATCTTTAATTAATTCAAGTAATTATCTTCTTCTTCAGCTGATTTATCCTTGAACAATAATTTTGCTCTTGATTTTTCTAACTTTTATCTTCAATTTCTACAATTTCTCCTTCCATAACTTTTTACTGATTTTGTGCCTCTAGAGCTCTGGCGCTTAAGCAGGAGATTGCAGAATCACCTATTTTTTTTAGAAAAAAAAACTATAAAAAATTCATTAAAAATAACTAAAACATAAAATTCTACCTAAGACAAAGTAGAAACTGAATTTAAAGCTAATTTGATTCAAAGCAAGGCCTAAATTTAACTAAAATGTCAAATAAACATCACAAAATGCATATGAAAATTTGATAAATTTAACGTTTATCAAGAGTGTAGTTCGAAATTTGAGTGTTGGTTGGGATAGCGTAAGTCATGTTGTGGAAGGATGAAATATAGGTGGGAGGTGATTTGGTTGGTTGAATTTGAAAAATAAGTAGGACCCAAGGGAGATGGAGTATTAATTGGTGAGAAAATAGAAATTGGATCATATATATGTAGGTGAGGTTGTTGTGCATTGGTTGGTGAGGAGAAAGACATTGGGATAGTTGTGTGGTTTTGAATTTGTTGTGCATGGGAGTTAACTGTTAAGTGGTGTAGTGTGGATAAGGGTGAGTGGTTGAGGATTACAAGAGTGATTGATGGAATTTAAGGCTTGGAATTTTGAATTAGCATTAGAAAATGAGGACAATTTGATGGAATAAGGAAAATTTGTTTTGACAAAATGAACATGATGGAAGGTGTATATCTTTTGTGAGGGTGGATGAAAATAGAGATAGACACTTTGTGTATTGCTATATCCAATAAAGACACATGATTGAGATTTTGATTGAAGTTTGTTTGTAGTGTATGGTGTAAGCCACGAAAAACACAAGCATCCAAAGACATGTAATTTTGAGTAGTTTGTAGGTTTCTAAAATAGAATTTCAAAAGGGTTTTTCATTTTGAGAACAGGTGAGGGCATACGATTTATTAAGTAAGTAGTAGTTTGTAAGGCATATGACCAAAAGGTAAGCAGTAGTGATGCATGATGAAGAAGGGTGCAGGAAGTTTCAACTAGGTGGTGATGTATACGTTTAGAGAGTCCATTGTGTTGGGGAATGTATAGAGGAGTGGTTAAGTGAGAAATTATGTGTTTCTGAAGAAAAGTTCTAAGTTAAATAAACTCGCCACCATTGTCATTGTATATGGTTTTAATTTTACAATCAAATTGGTCGACTAAGGATTTAAAGGTGGGAAAATTTAACGAGACATCGGATTTTAACTTAATTAGATATAACCATACATATTTAGAGAAGTGATCAATAAAAATAACATAATAAAAATTTCCATTTATTTATTCAACTAAGGTGGGACCCCATACATCAGAGAAAATTATTTCAAGAGGCCTAGTGCTAGACAAAGTTGAATTGAAAAAGGGAAGTTGATGATTTTTATTTGATAGACATCCTTATATATATATATATATATATATATATATATATATATATATATATATATATATATATATATATATATATATTATTGGTAATTACATTTGATGTTTGATTATATTTGTTGTGTTATTTTATCCGTAATTATTTTCAAGGAGGTGAGTTTAGTTATTAAAAGGGTGTTAGTAATTAAAGCGTTAGTTTCTCAAAGAAGCCTCTTGAGAAAGTTTCTCAAAGAAGCCACGAGGAAGCTTCTTGAGGAAGCCTCTTAATGAAGCTTCTCAAGGAAGTTACATGAAACTTCCTCGGTAAAAATGTTTCCCAGCCTTAGTTAACCGTTGGAGCTTCTCGAAATTTGGTCTGCAGCTTCACAAAACACTTGTCCACGATCTGACCGTTGGGATCTTTGAGAAGATATCTGGAGTGTGCGCGACGTTTCCATTTCTGAGAGCATTGCTCGCTTGTGCGTTTTGAGCCTTGTAGTCCAAGTAGCTTAGGAAAAACGCCATTTTCTTCTCCTTCTTTCTTCCAAAACCATTTACAACGTTCCAAGCTTTTTATTCATCACTTACAGCCACCAGTAGCCACCATAAACCGCCATTGTTCTCCGTTGAAACCCCACGCCGAGAGGAACCCTTCAACTGAAGCGAAATCTTCCAACTTGCCTCGCGGTTTCGGTAGAGAACGAAACCCTAATTTGACCTTTTGTTTTCCTTCAAGGTAACCATGGCTCTACGCTTGTTTCTTGTTAGTTTCATCTTACCTTTGTATCATTTCTGAGTTTGGAAATTGCCATTGCATGTTTTACGCTTCCTTTGAAAAACCCTAGAGAAAGAGACTTTGTAAACGTTATCCTTTCATGAAATGCATGTTATTTTCATAACCTACACTAAACTCGGGTCACATTGGCATGGTCGGAATTTCCAAATGATGTCCCTTTGTAAAACCTGAAATGCTCTCAGCATTTTTATGTAGTGACGTGGGTGTTTGACCCAGAGCATTGTTATTAGCTTTGTTTTCTGAAATCCATATTAAGTCTCCTTTGTTTTGGTATGGTAGAGGATTGCGTGGAACCAACGAGCAGAGACGAAAAAAAGAAATCTCCAAGGGACGTGACGAGGAGCCTGCGGGTAGCTCACAATAGGTGAGGGGAGTTTTATTATAAAAATTTACCATTTTAACACCATAGTTAGGGTCAGGGAACCTAGCTATGAGGATAACTGTCTGTCCCAGTTGCATGCTGATTTTTCTTTTATAGAAAACGATGATTTTAACTTATGGGATGCGATAAATTTGTTATTGATATGCATGCTGGTTTTTCAAGAAAAACTATGTTTTGACGAATGGGATGTGATGTATATATATATATATATATATATATATATATTGTGATGAATGATATTGTTGTCTTTATTTGATTTGTGTTGTTTGAAGACCTGTGAGTGTGAATCTCAGGCATGAAAGAAATATATATGTGTGCGGAATGTGATTTATTGTTGATGTCGCTATTGAGGATTTTAATTGATATGTGGTGATATTGATAATTATGATGATATTGATTTGAGATGACGTTGTTAATAAAGATCATGTCAACATGAATTGATGTTATTGTTGATGATTATGTGAATATGAAATGAGGTTGTTGTTGTTGATAACGTCATTGAGACGAGATGATGTCTATGTTAAGAATGATATGGAAATGAAATGTTGATTGATGTTGGAAATGCATTGGCATGTGGATGTTGTGTATGTTCGTGGGGGGCAAAGTGCACTGACCTTCCATGGTCTTTAGCACTTGCTTTGGGCCACGTTCATACATTGGATTTTGTGTATGATCGTGGGGGGTGAAGTGCACTGACCTTCCATGGTCTTTGGCACTTGCTTTGGGCCACATTCATACGTCGTATGTAGTGTACGTTCATGGGGGGTGGAGTGCACTGACCTTGTCGGATGGCCCAGACGTGGGTGACAAGCGTGGTTAAAGAATCTAAGTATTTTTGAGGGGATGCTTAGGCGCTTTAATTGGTCCATGGTCTTTGGAACTTGCTTTTGGCCATGTTCATAGCTCATACGACACAGGAAATAGAGTAATTGTGGCAGAGTGTACTTGGTACTGAGGGGGAGTGTCACCTAGTAGGGAACTCCTTTGGGCCCCCAAGCTAATCACCTATGGGGGGGAAATTACGTGTACAACTGGGTGGTCTCGATGAACTCTGCATTGTTCCCTAAGTGAGAGTGTCGTGTGGACACGCTTAGGCTATTTCCTGAGATTTGGTTGTTGGTACGTAGCACATTGCATCTGAGAGTTGATTCAGGTACATGCATCATTCTGTGCAGTCTTAATTGGATCCATGGATGGATGATGAGTAATTGTTGAATGTGGATGATGAACAATTGTTGGATGTAAGTGTCGAATAATGAATGTTGTGTAAGCTCATAATGTTTGCCTATGTTTCTTGCTAATTGTGGTTATTTGGAATTGGTATTGGTTCTTTTTATAATGAACTCACCCTTGCAATTTTGTATCGTGTGGTTGATACCTGTGATGATCCCGAACATTGTTCGTGGGAGCAGAATGACAGCAACAGGGTACAGGGAGTAAGATTCTGGTGAGGAGCCGCTAAGCCGACGTGATGGCATTGACATTATTTTGGGAGAGAGTTATGTTTTGTAATCAACTCCTCCGTGGTTGGCTTTCAAGTTTTATTTTGTTAAGTTAAAGATGTAAACTTGGATTTTAATTATATTTATGAACAGATTTAATTTCCGTTGTGTGTATGACGTGTACCGAGTTACTGTTCTTATATAATTATGTATTCATTTAAGTATTGGCGTGTTGTTGGGTGAATGTATGTCGAGACAAAAATTACTTTATAATTACTTTATTTTCATAAGTAAATTAAGGGAGTTTTTATAAAAAAAAAAAAATTGAAATTATCGCATATTGGAGTGTTGATATTGTAGCGACGAGGCGGGTCGTTACACTGAACATGTGAGAGACTTTGGAACAAAGTTGGAGGGAAGGATTTGCTTGAGTATTTGAAGGTGAGGATCACCAAGATGATGGTGCCACAATTTTATTGACGAATGACTATGGACATGATGAAGTTGTGCAGAAGATGGAGTAAATTGAAACTTGTACACCTAATCTTCAGTCTTTTCTTGCAAAAGAATCACTCCTATTGTTAGGCTCTTTATCTCAAAATGCCAAGGGAAAAGTTAAATAGACAGAGTTAGTTTTGCATAGCGGAGAAGCTGAGATAAGATTTTGAGTTATAGAATAGAGCCAAAATGTTTAATGGAAAGACCCTTACCAATGGCAACATGAAGTTGATCTAGACCAGTGTAGTCGCTAGAAATGGAGAGACGATTGATATAGTTGGTTACATGGTGAGAGGCTCCTGAGTCAAGAAGCCAAGAAGTGTCAGCCTGATCTTCATGACTAATAAGATTCGCCTGATGACGAGGATGCTCAGCTAGATGACCATGAAGGCGATAGCATGTTTTTGCTATGTGACCTTTGCAATCACAATATTGACAAATAGTAGTCAGGCATTTAGAGCTCTAACTGGTGTCTCATGAAAAATTATTGTGATTTGACGAATTGGGAGGAGGAGGTTGATATATTTTGCCTCAATTGGAGCCTTGGGGACGTGTCGTGTAGTTGGTAGTTGTAGGAAAAGATTGTTGCTGGCGTTCATCACGCTGCAAAAATATTTCAAAATCGACTAGCTTGTCAAACATTTCATCAAACATTAAAGGAGTGTCTCAAGTGCGAATTGAAGTTGTGAATTCGCGAAACACTGGCCCTAGGCCATTAAGAGCAGTAATAACAAGATCATGGTCATCAATGTACGAGACTGATTGGCATAGTGTTTGTTTAGTCTTGTCCAATAAGTAGTAGAGGACGTGGCAGAGGTCATGACAATTTGAGTGTGAGAACCGCAGGAACCAAGAAAAGTAAGAAACACATAGTGATCTTGGCATTTCCACCGATTGTAAGTAGGATTGACAATGGCGATATCTCCATCACCAACAGTCGGAGGGGGGCAAGAGATGTCCCTAGTGACGTATCCGTAAAGGTCATAGGCTTGGAGTAGATGGGTGATTTGGGTGCGCCAGATGTGGTGATTTTTGGAGCTGAGTTTGATGAGAAGGGTGATGGCAGTGGAAAGTTCCACAAGTGGGGTGGTGTTTGCGGAAGCCATGAGTAGGATCGAGAAAAATGTTGTTAAGCTATTGGAAAAACTAATACCATATAAAAATATAGTGAACAACAATTCAAACTTATTCATTTGATGCTTGTGATACACTTATTATATAGATTGAGCTTATATAACAACCATCACCAATAGTAGCATGAAAATAGGATCTAGAAATTTGAATTTAAATGTTGTTACAATATAAGATAAAGTGAATTGTAATTGATAAAGTGAATCTTAATTGAAAATGCCAACAATATGGTCTTAATATGTTTCATGAACTACATCATATGAAAAGTCCTGAAAAGTTATGAGGCACAAAATAAGCTTCATGAAAAGTCAAAAGCCTTGCTCACCTATGTTAATCAAATGGCCTCAATAACTTAAGATAAGGGTGGATTCAGTTGTTTCAAATCATTTTATGCCCATCTTCTAATCCCAATGTAATTAGTTATTTTTAAATATATTCAATCATGTTCCATTTAATGAGAAAGAGAGTTTATATTTTTCCAAATCCTAACTTTGCATACTTCACATATATAAGTAATAATGCTAATTATAAAAGCAATAAAGCAATTTAAATAGTAACGGTTAGAAAAGAGTGCACTAGTGATTTATATGCTGGTTTGATCAATCTCAATCTACAACCAATATTTAAGACGCAACTTGAGATTTTTCACTAAGAATAGCAATTACAGGAGAAAAAAAGTTGATCATGTTTACACCTTCAACACCTCATAAAGACACCCTTCTTTGAACCTTACACTTAACCATTGAGTCAGTGAATTACAAAAGCAAATTGATTATGTATGCATCTTTAACAAATCCTTAAGGACATCCCTCTCTAAGCCCTAAACCCAACCCTAGAGATCACACATCTTAGTGAATTTGACAAAGAATGCAACAAGTTGATTATGTCTACACCTTTACAACCTAACAAGGATACCCTCCCCCCTCCCCTTGTATTCTTAGACATAAACCGCCAAGTTCTCAAACCCATGAGTAACAACTTTGCTAACAATCACTCTCAATAGTGAGAATACAACTGAATTAAGATCTAACACTATCTCTTTCTCAACTTAGACACAAATCAATGCTATCGACACTTAATTTCTCTAATTTTTTATATGCTTGGATACTAAACTTCTATCGAGCTTTTATAGTTCATGTCTGGTGCACCTTTCTCTTAGAAAGAGGCTCATATTTATACTTTTCAAGAGATATGGATTTGAGCTTTTTAGAAGAAAGATTTTATTTAAAAATGTGCTTTATCTCTCTTTTTTAATAAGCTACTTGATCAAATTTACTTTCCATATTTGCAATCCAAATATTATGTTTAATTTAGATTTTTTTTTTTTTAATTATGCATAAAACCTTTAATTTGGGGCTCACAAACTCATGGGACTCGAGTTTGCTAGGCTAGACTCAAGTTTGGATCTCCTAAACTTGAGTATGCCATTCTAGACTCAAGTCTAGGCTGCTTGGACGTTAGTTTGTCATTCCATATTCAAATCTTTTAGCCTATTTGGCCTAAATTAAAGCTTTCAAGGTTCCTAGTTCAATTTCTTGTAAAAACCTTTGTTTAGTTAGTTTATTATTGACCTAGATTAATTCTTAAAGCCTTAGATGAACCATTGATGTTTGTCCTAACTTATACTTGAAGAGTCTACAAGATATACCTAAGCCTCAGACTTTTGGTCTTCAATCTTTAGTCTTAAACCTAGACTTCATTAGTTTCTTTCTTCTATATTTGGCTTTAACTTGTCTGGTATTGAGGGTACTTCATTTGTTGGCATTGTCTTCATCAAAACTTCATCGGATAATTAACTTGAATGGTTGGAAGTAGAGAGCACTACTACAATAAAGCGTTTTAAAGTTGGTTATTGGGCGCATTTCATGACGGTTTTGAACCGTCTTTGAGGCCGCCTTTTCACGATGGTTTTGAATTGACTTAGAATCTTGGATTCTATATCAGTTTGCATAAAAACCGTCTTAGAATATCTTTTTTTTTTCTTTTCAAAATGTAAAAGAAATTGAAGATTTAAAAGCAGTTTTTTATAAAACAGACTTAAAAATCCTTCAAAACCAATGCCAATCAAAACTAATTACATCACAATTTATTAGGCAAATAAGACCACTATTTCACTATCCTTCATTTCAATGACTAGGGAATAGCAGTGGCAATCAAATCAATACTTAGTTGTGCATAATCATAGCATGCAAGCCAACAAGAGAAAAATGGCATTCAAATATATTCACTACTTATTCATACACTATTTAATCAATGATAAAAAAACCAAAATTTTCACTACTTACAATATGCTTTCCCAACTCCCCCAAATGGCAAAGTATCAACCACAAGCTGCACGAGGTAAAGGAAATTATACACATGATTATTAATTCAAAAAAAGAAAAAAAGAAATATTGATTAACAATGTTATATTCATATCTATAGATATCATAATCTATGACCAAGTCATCTAGCACAGTTTGAAGAAATTCATCAAATTCAATACGAATCAACAGAAGCAGAGACGAGATTATTGCTCACATATACATGCACCACACACATTTAAAAAGGTACCTCTTTTTTTTTATCACCCCATTAGAGATACTCAAATACATATATACATTTAAACTTTATTTTCTTAATATTAACTAAAAATTATCTATCCATTTAAGTTTAAATGTATCTTTTAAAAATGAATTCATCTTTCATGGCAACAAACTGTCAGCAACCCAAACCTTGAAGCTCATTAGGACCTTAATCTTGTTCAGCAATAAGAATCATATAATATAAAGGCACGCGCAAACTCATGCATTCATGGAAAATATTTAATGTTCTCCAGGCAAGTCTTCAAATTGTATGTGACGACAGAGGGTTAATTACTTGCAATTCTTACATTCATGTTAGTGAGAGTAAGAGTTATGAGGTGACTAAGGTTGAAGTCGAACCTAACATTCTTCATCATACATGTAATGTTAGGTCCTTTTTATTAACCTTTTCTACTTATGTTAATAAGATATAAGATGATTATCAATTTATTATCTGGCTATCTGCTAAGGAAGTTATCCTTAATGGAAAGGATTGGGAGAGGTTTTGAGCTATTAATTTCCATGTTAGTGGCCTCTGACGATTTGGTGATCTATTAAGACAAGCTAGACAAGACTAGTCAAGTCTAGAACAAATACTAGTATATATCCTCATTAATTAGTTTTATAATATTAAAAAAACCAAGGAATAAAAAAACCAATGCTAATAAATAAGTGATACTCTCATTAATATCTTTACTCGGCTTACCACATGTACGTGTTTAGTTTTATAATAAATGCTTAATACTAGCTTACTAATTACTCCCTCTTTTTTTTTTAGATCTATAATTACTCCCTCTGATATTCTAAAAACTTTGATGGTTTAAGGTTTTGGGCTTTTGGCACATAAGAAATAATAAACTAAGATAAATTTAGACTAAAACACTCTAAGCATAAAAAAATGTAGACTAAAACACTCTTAATTATTGTTTTCTTTTTTTCTTAATTATTGACATTTTAAACTCAATTCTAGCTTTAAAGTCAAATGAGAATCGACACTTTGCCGCATAAGCACACTCTTTGATGGGCTAGCTGGTATATATTTGGGACCAGTATAATTCATTAGTGTAGGTATTCCTTTAATAAAGGAGGTATTTATTTACAATACAAATATACTATTAAGAATTAAGACTCCATTAGTAGCTACCTAGAGAAATTAATTAAATATAATTAATTTATATTTAAGGGTATATCTTAAAAAATGCTTAATTTTATCTTGAGTTTCTATAACAGCCAAAGCAAGTTTTTAAATAAAATAATATTTAAAAGTTTATTGTTGAGAACTTTTTAAATTACAAACGCTTGCATGTTTCCACTTTATTTTATAACTATTTATCTAATTAACAATTTGAGGAATATGACTCACTCTCAACCATTTACTATCGTTCAAAAATGAAAGAGTCAATTCAGCTTCATGCACACCATCTGATGAATATGACTTACTCTCAACAACCTAAATTCATATATAGAGAAGAAATAAATTTCTTATAAAATAATGACAACACAAAGGAATATCTTACAAATTGTAATAAAAAATAGTTTGGCGAGAAATATACCCAAACCATGGATAAAAGGAGTGACTCTTAATATTATACTATATCCGAGGAAAATAGATGCTCTTACCTAAAGCACAAGCCTGTGTAACGTACTACAATTTTAAGGTATAGCTTAAGTAAATAAGGTCGTGCTTGTGCATATAGAGTATACTCTATCATTCCACTGGTTGGTTCTCTAATAATCTATTAACATTTAAATTTTAACCACTGTGTTAGTCATAGAAAATCAGAAAATCTCCAACAAATTGCAATCTTATAACAGCTTATATTTAAATGAGTCTGAACATCAAACTTTACTTTACAGATTGCACTGATGAAGCACTTGCCAATTAATATATCAACTCAAGCATTGCAGTCATTTTCTGGTTACACTCTATGAATACCTTTGGCACTTATTGACATAATTTGTTCTAGATACCACAGATTTAGTAACAAACTCTAAAACAAATTTTTTCTAAACTTTCATGTATAAATTTTTAGAAATGAATCTTCTTAAGTTTATCAGTCATAAATTGATACATTAAAAATGAATTAATCCACGTGATGATCGTAAAATTTATGTTTTATGATATTTTTATATAAAATTATTTTTAAGCGTATCGTATAATCATCCGAACATGTTATTGTGAACTCTTTTAGAATTCAAATTAGTTTTTAAATAAGTATGATTTTATTCATACAAACACACTACTACAAATAAAGTTTTTTAAGTCGGTTCTGAAGGGCATTTTACGACGGTTTTGAACCGTCATAGCACACAGTGTTGTAAAATGGACCAACCTCTACAACGATGGTTTTTGAACCGTCTTTAAAGACTGGTTTTTCTAAGACGGTTCTGAAAATAACCATCTTAAAATGTATTGTTTATTTAAGGCGGTTCTCAACTACTAACCGTTATAATAGGCCAACTTTCTAAGACGATTTTTGCTAAAACCGTCTTAGAAAGTGAAACTTACTAAGACGGTTTTGCCTGTAACCGTCTTAATATGTCATTTGTTTTGAAGGCTTTCTAAGACGGTTTTGCCTGCAACCGTCTTAGTATGTCTCAATTATTAAGACGGTTTACGTCGTAACAGTCTTAATATGTCTATTATTTTGAAGGCTTTATAAGACGGTTTTGGCTGAGACCGTCTTAGAAAGTGAGACATACTAAGACGGTTTAGGTTGAGACCGTCTTAGTATGTCCTTTATTTGTAACAGTTTCTAAGGCGATTATTCTTAAAACCGTTTTAGAAAGTTATGCATACTAAGACGGTTTTCCAACAACCGTCTTAGAATAGTTCATTTTTTTTTTAATTTTTTTGGTGCGGCTTTAATTTTTTTGGTGCGGCTTTAATTTTTTCTTAATCGTTTTTGTGCTGCCTTAGTGGGAATAGTTTACCATTACTCTACAAAGAGAATGACATCTCCCTTCTAACATCTGAATGAACTTGTACATGATTTTTATTTAAGTTAAATCTTCTTATCATTTATGGGCCAGCTCTTACGTCTATATTTGGATTGGCAATAAAGAATGGAACAAAAAGGATCAAATATAATGAGTCAGAATGTATTAGAATAAAGCGAAATAAAAATATCATTATATAGTTTGGATGTTTTGTAATGACATCATTTTGGAAAAAGGAAATAATGGAATGAAGTTATAATACTTTATTGGCTAAATTAGTGGCTTTTGGATGACAAATACTATCCAGAAGAAGTTCAAGGTTTCTTCCACCCAGCTTTTGTATCAATCAAGTCCATATCAAGCAGCAACTCTGTTAATCTCTGGTCCATATCTGGATAAACTTATGACCAACCAAAATGTATTTGGTTTCAAGTGTACAACACAAGTGACGGTAACTTGGTAAGAGGTAAATAGTGTTCCCAAGTTCCAACTCTTATTTATTTTTATTTTTTTAATGTGTTCTCAATTATTTCTTTCTGCATTTTTCATCTCTGTCAATTTCAGTACGTTCCTTGTTATTGGAAAGACATCTCCAGTCGCCTATCATTTATTGCAGATCATATCAACCATTCTATTTCTGGAAAAATCTAGCTCCTCATCATGTATTCTATCTATTAAAGAATTGGTAAAGTTTAATACATGTATTCTATCTATTAAATCAATATTTTTATAAATATATCTATAATTATAGACACAATTCACCTTAAACCTATACCTACCTATAAGTTAAAATAAATCCATCATATTCAATTGTTTTTTGATGATGGGGTTTCTTGTTTTCAACCAAGCCACTACAACCTTTTCTAACAAAGCTGAATCCCACTCACTACTCAACCTCCTATTTAAGCTATACTCTCTAAATAGTAACTAACTGCTATTATTTGGAAATCTCTAGGCTACATATCAAGCAACAATGTAATAAATGAGGACATAAGTTTCAGAATCACATACATACCTCGAAATAGGCTACTAACTAAAGCTTTGCTTGCGGTCACACTGCAGATGAATGGATGAGTGAAGAAACTTGTCCCATAGAAACCTTAACTATGAGTGAAGAAACTACAGCTAGAAAAAAAAAAAAGAAATGAAATTTAGATTTCAGAAAAACAGTATTATCAGAAAAATCCACCAGTAATCTAACATTCATTTGTTATTGCCTTAACTTTAAGCATATTGCAACCATGTCCTTTGACTTTTCCAAGAATTTTGGTTACTTTTTTTTTGGAACAAAAAGAAAAGGGTTTCATTTCTAACTTTCTAATGGATGCAACACATCTTATATTATATGATTTGAACTATCCGCACAATTCAGCTACACCAGTAACTGAATAACAAGGAATCAATGATTGTTGAGTAATACACATTAACGTACTCTTCAATTACTATGATAAAAAGTAATGGCCTACCTAAACAAAATAGTCACACCTTGATATTTGAAAAACTACCCAAAGACAAGAAAATTGCGCTTTAACACTAGCAAACCAACCTAAATTGAAATCAAATGAAACTTTGGCTTGGTGCTGCTGCAACAAAAATGACACCACCAAAAGCAGAGAAGCAAATTCTATCTTGGACTCATGATTTTTGGTTATAAGGATACCTAGATCAAATTTATACAGTTTGGTGAGGAGTGATTAGTTATTAATGGTCTATCTTAGACTCTAAAAACTAGTAGAGCCCTATAATAATATTGTGTTATATGTATCAGAACCTTGATTTCTTAGGTAAAAATAGAGAAAAATGCAAGTTGACATCATAAATCACTGCGAAAGTTCCACTAAATGTTGAAGATAATAGAAATAATAAAAAATACATAATTAAATGGCATTTAAATCAGAAAACAAACATCTATTGTTTCTTTAGTGCTGCAGATACTGTTTTGTAGAATTCAGAATATAATCTGATTAAAAAGAAAAAAAATGTCATCCAACCAAATATCTCCTATAAGTATCAAATTGAAGCAGTATTAGCCTGACCTTCTGAAGCAATATAATGGGAAGCTAGAAAAATCAAATTACATATTAGAAGAAAGAAAAAGGCACTAAGCTCTCCCATGATATACATACAACATAATACTATTTCAGATAGAGTTAGTGACTGGTTATTAATTGAACATATAGTTTCCACATGTTAAGCAGTTGTAGGACTGTTATGATGCATGACAAGATACTTTCATGGGAAACTTTATAAAATTAGAAGATAAATATACCACTCGTGTATTTTAAAAGTATAATTTACTCATTTAGATAATCAACATGCTAAAATAATTAAATGAGAAAGACTAAACTAGAAAGCACTAGAATATATATACAACTTTCTTTTTTTTTTTAGGAAAGAAATATATACAACTTGAAGAATGATATTTACACACTAAAACAAATTATAACTAAAGAGATAAATGTATAAATAGCATTAATTATACAACTAGTTGGTGTTAGATATTCATATCCTTATATTATTGCAGGCCGGTTACACATTATTTGAATAAAACATAATTGCAAATACTGCTATATGAATTAATCTCTAATTGACAATAAATCTTTTCTATGGTTAAATCCAAATTAGGCAGAATTTTTTCCTTTTTCACTTTTCTCTTTGTCAACTCATTTACTAGCTAGCCAAGCTGTAATCCCCCTACCTTTGAGACAAATATCTGCATTCTATATACTAGCTTTTTATAACACATACAAATATCTAGCATCTAAAGTTCAACTAGTTGAAGTCAGCAAAAGGTTGGCAAACCACATGATATATAATAGATATATTTTTTCTTATTTCTTTTGGATAAGACAAAAGTGTATTGATGATAAATACAGTACCAGGGTACGTCTAGCTAACCCAATTACAAAAGGCACTGTTCTACATCAGTGAACAATCTAGTTATAGCTCAATTACACATCAATGAGAATACCTAATTGCAGCAATGCAGTATCTGCTAATTAAAATGCCCTTCCTTGATACCACTACCTTCAAATATCAGTGCATATTTTTGTGAGATAATGAATAGATCTTAAACAAAAATAAAACATCTACTTCTATTACACACTTAATATTAATTTATATTAATACAAAAGCATAAACATGTGGTTCAAAATAAGAACGTGCGGTACCTTTAAATCCCAGATGAGTAAGGGTTTGGTTAACAGATATATATTGAAGCCGCAAGCAACCAAGCCTTCGTCCGTGTCTTCAAAATCGATAAAGGCAAAATAAAATGATGGTGAGAACCCAAATACACTCAAAATGACAATGGCATTCATTACAGAGTCAAAACAAAACCCAAAACGATCGAAGCAAAAAGGTCACATATGTTGGCAAAAAGACCTAACATATAACTTTTTCATCTAAAAAAGAA
Organism: Glycine soja; assembly: GCF_004193775.1. Lineage (NCBI taxonomy): Eukaryota > Viridiplantae > Streptophyta > Magnoliopsida > Fabales > Fabaceae > Glycine > Glycine soja. Next base: position 32,711,603 of record NC_041020.1, read on the forward strand.
AAAAACTATTTTATCAACATTTGCCTCGATTATGTACAGATGCATCAGTAAGGTAAGGTACCATTTGGTATATGGACAAAACAGAATGAAATGTTGCATTCCGTTCAGTTCTCCTTGATTTCACCCATTCTATAGAACCCCAATGTGCATTTGTTTCAACTTTAAGTCCTGTTGTATTTTTAAAATGAAACATAAAAGGAAAATTCACATACTATGTTTTTGTTCGTTTCAGCTGACACATATACCAAACACTGCCTAAATTTGGTTTGAAGAATTCTGGAAATTAAGTTTTAAAAAACTACAAAGCGGAAATTTCACATTGGCTTGGGTTTCAATATCAACAAACGAGTGATTACAAAAGTTCTAAACCAGAATGGAACTGACTAACCCTAATCAACCATTCCAGGTCCAACACATACAGGAAAATGGCCATAATTAAAAAAAAAAAAAAAAAGAGGGAGAGAAAGGAATAAGAGAAACCTGTAAAGGCGAAGGGATCAAGTGAGTGTGGCGTTTGGTTTCATCCAATGCAAACTCAACAAACTTTTGATAAGATACTGAACAACTTGGTATATAATTACTCCTCCTCAAGGCACGAGTAGAAGTGGCTATCGCTGTTAACGGAGGAAGAAGCGCCGCCACACACCTTGAACAGGGCCTGAGTAGGACAGAGTTCTCTTTGATAGAGCTTAGTGATGGGTCACAGAGTTATGGGTGAACACCAAAGCTGGGTTGCATGTATTCGAAGATTGGGTGAAGACCAAAGCTGCTGAGTTGTATTCGAAGATTGGGTGAAGACGGAAAGGGCTAACTATAGGTAGTATGAAGCCCTAATGTAATTTAATTTTCAGGAAATAAAACAAAGGCGGTTCTTGTCAAAACCTGTCGTTGAATTTTTTTTCCATAATTACAAAAATGCCACCCTAAAACATTCTAAGATGGTTTTTCATAACCGCCTTAAAATTTGCGTTGTAAAAATCAATTCTCAGCTTTAATAATTACAATTTTGCCACCCGTCACTTTCTAAGGCGGTTCCGAATAACCGACTTAGAAACCGCGTCGTAAAAAAACACATTTTTAGTAGTGACATTACATTTGTGAACTTATAACATATTACGTTGTTTTATAAAATATTTGTGAACTCTTTTATAATTTATAAAATATTTTTATTTCATTAATCATAAAAGTGTCCAATATTAATCATAAAATATTTGTGAATAAAACATGTTTGTATGATTTTATTCAAGTGATATATATTATTTTTAATTTAATTTAATTTAATTATACCGCGTCTGCTGACATCAATCATATTTTATAAATTCTTTTAAAACTTGTTTATTCATTGGGATTATAAATTCTGTTTTTAGGTTTGAATTGATGTATCAAAAAAGTTGAAGTTTTGATCGTGTGCTTCTAAGGAATACTTGAAATTCTGTGGATTGGGGGCTCGTGTATGGAGTTGCTTTTTATTTATGTTGGTTTTAGTTTTCAAATTAGTATCGCCGTGGCAGTGATATTGTCACGGGCCGTTTTGTTTTGTTTGGAGGATTTAGTTCTTGTGAGAGCTGAGTTTTCGGTGCATGTGGAATGTCTTGGTTTGTTAGGATCCCAATTAATAGGCTAGCAAAGTGAAAGATATATGTGAGAAAGAAATTCTACGGGACCCAAGGTAGTTGAAGTTATACGATTAGAAGTTATAACTTATGAGAGGGACAATTTGTTCTGGGTTAGCAGCAGCAGTGTCCATAAATTTTACAAGGAAAGTGAGGTGAGTTAGGAATTTTATAATTCCTAATTAATTAATATAGGTTATATATTATATTATAATATTTATATTAGTTATTTATATTTAAATGGGTTCAATATAAAGTGATTTATTTAAGTGAGTCTATTAGACTACCAACAGATAATTGATATGAGCTTAATGAGCGGAAATCAGTTTGGTCCATTAGGGGATAATGGGAACCCTGATAGGTTTAAAATATAAGGCATGGTTATGGTCCTCAATATACCAAATTAACAAACAATTTCTCTTCTCCATATCTGAAGAGAAAACGAAGGTCCCATAAGGAAGAAGGCGATTTGGTTGAGGAAGGTCATTAAACCAATTGTTTGTGACCGCTATAAGATTCCGCTGCGTATTTATCAAGCTCTATGGATCTAGGTATTCCTTAGAACCTCTTGATAATCTGACGTAATGTGTTTTGGTGCTCATTTGGTATTTTATGAGGTTTATTGAAAATTCACAACAAGTGGTATCAGAGTCACCATTATTGTTAGATTATTGGGTTCTAAAGTTGTTTGATATGTATTATATCTGGATTTTTTTTTTGGGTTATATGAACCCTAATTTTATTTTGGGGAGAAACTATTTTGATCAATAAAATTGTAAAACCCCTAAATTTATGTGTTATGACCATAAAATTTTTATCCTCTTTAGAATTAATAAAAGACCTCTACATTTGATTTACACGGTTGTAAATTTTTTTTTTTTTGCATTTGCTGGCATATTACTCTATTTGGGATAAAGGTTCTACGTATCTAGTGTTGGTAGTTAATACGTGGCATAATTTCATATATATATATATATATATATATATATATATATATATATATATATATATATATATATATATATATATATATATATATATATATATATATATATATTTTGTTTATATGAATCAGTAATAAGACAATGGTCTTTTGTCTTATATGAATAATTTTTTTTTAGCCAACTGTTTATTTTATGAAACGGTGATAAATTGTGACGGTGCATAATTAGTGTATCATGATGTTGTTTTTCAAACATTTACTGCTATCACAATTGGGTGCAAATTTAACCATTACAGATCCTTTCCATTTAATTGCGTGTCCAATAATTTTAATTAAATTGGTTGAACCATTATGTTGCCAAAGTAACCTATATTGTGTAAATTAATTTAATTAAATTGCATGGATGTTAGTATGAAATTATTTATGCGAATTGTGTCTGTCCCAAAGGAAGACACAATTTGGCCAAATAATAACATACCTGCGATGATAAATATGTGACAATTATTAAGTTTTTTTTTCATGAGAATAATAGTCGGTCCAAAGAAAGGCTATTATTTGTCAGAACTAATTCTCAATATTTGATCATTGCGTTGAGAGTACTAATTACAAATTAATTTCTTTGTCCAAAGACTAGAATTAATGTTGTGCTAGGTATCTTGTGATGGACCTGTTATAGGAAATATTTGCATGTCTTGTTATATATACTTTATATGACTTGCTTGATTATTTGTGAACATGTTTTTGTTTTGTTCTCTGTTTAGTTAATATTACCAATACTGCAAATGTTACTGTCCAAGTGAATTTTATCCCAATGTTGAATGGGACAAATTTTAAGGCCTGGAAGGAAGTCGTAGAAATTGTTCTTGGTTGTATGGATTTGGACTTGGCATTGAGGACGGAACAACCCATTTCCACTCCGGAAACCTCTAATGAGGTAAAAATTGAGAAGTGGGATCGGTCCAACCGAATGTGCCTTATGATCATGAAGTGCTCTATTCCAGAGGCGTTTCGGGACTCTATTTCTTAGGGTCAAAGTGCAAAGAAATTCCTTGAGAAAATTGAGCAATACTTTGCCAAAAATAAAAAGGCAGAACGAGTAACCTTTTGGCCAAACTCATCTCCATGAAGTATAAAGGCAAAGGAAACATAAGGGAGTACATTATGGAGATGTCCAATCTCGCATCAAAACTCAAGTCACTTAAGTTAGAGCTTGGTGAAGACCTGCTCGTGCACTTGGTTTTGATCTCGCTTCCTGCACACTTTGGGCAATTCAAAGTGAGCTATAACACTCAGAAGGACAAATGGCCCCTCAATGAGCTTATATCTCACTGTGTGCAAGAGGAGGAGAGACTACAGAGAGATAGGACTGAAAATGCTCACTTGACTTCGACCTCTCGGAATAAGAAAAGGAAGAAGACTAAGGGTGTTGCGGAAGGGACTTCTCAGCAAAAGAAGCAAAATAAGGATGAGGAATTTACCTGTTACTTCTGCAAGAAGTCGGGACACATGAAGAAAAAGTGTCCCAAGTATGTCGCATGGCGCGTGAAAAAAGGTAAATTTCTTAGTCTAGTTTGTTCAGAAGTTAATTTGACTTTTGTACCTAAAGATACTTGGTGGGTAGATTCTGGTGCTACTACTCACATAAGTATGACTATGTAGGGTTGCCTGTGGAGCCGACTACCAAGTGATGATGAAAGATTCATCTTTGTGGGTGATGGCAAGAAGGTTGCAGTGAAAGCTATTGGAACTTTTAGATTACAGTTAAAAACTGGATTTTATTTGGATTTATTTGAGACTTTTGTTGTACCGTCTTTTAGACGGAATTTGATTTCTATTTCTAGTTTGGACAAATTTGGGTTTTCTTGTTCATTTGAAAATAATAAAGTTAGTCTCTACCAAAATTCAAATATGGTTGGTTCTGGTTCTTTAATTGATAATCTTTACATGCTTGATGTTGCTAGTTTCTATAATGAAATACTGCAAATAAGTTCACATGGTACAAAACGAAAATTGAATGAGAATTCAGCCACCTTATGGCATAAGCGTTTAGGCCATATCTCTAAACAAAGAATTCAGAGACTTGTGTTGGATGAAATTCTTGACCCTTTGGATTTATCAGACTTTGAGGTCTGTATTGAATGCATAAAGGGAAAATGAACAAACATAAGGAAATTAGGTGCCGAAAGAGCCAAAGACGTCTTAGAACTAGTGCATACAGACATTTGTGATCCTTTTCCTACAACTTCTTGGAATGAACAACAATATTTCATTACGTTCATAGATGACTATTCTAGATACGGTTACCTATATTTGATACATGAGAAATCCCAATCCCTAGATGTTTTTAAGACTTTCAAGGTTGAGGTTGAACTTTAACTTGGAAAGAAAATTAAGGCTGTCAAATCTGACCGTGGTGGTGAGTACTATGGCAGATATGATGGATCAAGAGAACAACGTCCAGGACCTTTTGAACTTTTCCTCAAAGAGTGTGGCATTGTTCCGCAATACACTATGTCGGGCAAACCCAGCATGAATGGTGTAGCAGAACGGAGAAACTAAACTCTTAAGGATATGGTGAGAAGTATGATTAGTCATTCCTCTTTGCCAGAGTCACTTTGGGGAGAAGCCTTAAAGATCACGGTTTACATCCTTAATAGGGTGCCAAGTAAAGTAGTTAATAAAATCCCTTATGAACTTTGGACTGGTAAAAGGCCAAACATTAAAAATTTGCATATTTGGGGTTTTCCAGCTGAGGCACGGCCTTATAGGCCATATGAAAGAAAGTTGGACTCAAGAACAATTAACTGTTATTTTGTTGGCTATGTTGAACGCTCTCGGGGCTATAAATTTTACAATTCCACCTTAAGATCCTTTTTCGAGACGGGAAATACGAGATTTCTTGAGGAAGTTGAGTTTGGGAAGGAAGAGAACATAAGGAATGTTGTCTTTGAGGAAGAACCTGTTATTTACAATGATCAAGTCCTCGTACCTATTACTGTTCAAGACACAACTCCAGCAATAGAAGATAATGTTCAAACTATTGACATTGTTCCAGAACAAGACAACAATAAGGTTCTCCCTCAAATACCTTTAGAGCAACCTCAACAACCTCAAGAAGTGCCATTAAGGAGATCCATTAGAGAGAGGAGAAGTGCAATCTCAAATGATTATATTATATTTCTCCAAGAACATGAGGATGGTGTTGGTTTAACAAAGGATGATCCAATCAACTTCTGTCAAGCTATGCGCAGTTCTAACTCTCAAAAATGGATTGACGCCATGAAAGATGAGATGAAGTCTATGAATGACAATGAAGTTAAGGATCTAGTCGAATTGCCTGAAGGTGTGAAACCTATTGGTTGTAAATGGATATTTAAAACCAAGAAGGATTCAAAGGGTAATATCGAGAGATATAAGGCTCGTCTAGTTGCTAAAGGCTTTACTCAGAAGGAAGGCATTGACTATAAAGAAACCTTTTCTCCAGTATCTTCAAAGGATTCTTTTAGAACTATAATGGCACTAGTAGCTCATTTTGACTTAGAGCTACATCAGATGGATGTCAAGACTGCGTTTCTAAATGGTGACATTGAAGAAACGATTTATATGCTGCAACCAGAAAACTGTGTTAGGTGACTCAAAGTCCATGGTATGCAAACTAAAGAAATCCATCTATGGTCTCAAACAGGCTTCCCGTCAATGGTATTACAAGTTCCATCAAGTCATTATCTCATATGGTTTCGAGGCAAATGTAGTTGATGATTGTGTATATCATAAGTTCAGTGGGAGTAAATACATATTCTTGGTATTATATGTCGATGATATACTGCTTGCTAGCAGAGATGTAGGCTTCTTACAGGAGACCAAGAGATTTCTAACGAAAAATTTCGAAATGAAAGATCTTGGGGAAGCTTCTTTTGTGTTAGGTATTAAGATACTACGAGATCGCTCTCAAGGTATCCTAAGGTTGTCACAAGAGAGCTATATCGATAAAGTACTTGATAGATTCGACATGAAAGATAGTAAACCAGGAGATACCCCTATAGCTAAAGGAGACAAATTCAGTCTCAAACAATGCCCCAATAATGGCCTTGAAAGAACTAAGATGCAGAAGATCCCATATGCGTCAGTAGTAGGAAGTTTGATGTATGCTCAAGTTTGTACTCGTCCCGACATAGCATTTGTCGTAGGAGTTCTGGGCAGATACTTGAGTGATCCTAGATTACAGCATTGGAAGGCAGTGAAACACGTAATGCGTTACTTAAAGAGAACAAAAGGCTACATGCTCACTTATAAGAAATCTCACAATTTGGAGATCATCAGGTTCTCAGACTCTGATTTTGCTGGATGTCAAGACAGTAAATGCTCCACTTCTGGATACATATATATTTTGGTTGGAGGAGCTATCTCTTGGAAGTCTGCTAAACAGACTCTGGTAGCTTCTTCAACCATGGCTGCGGAGTTCATTGCTTGTTTTGAGGCATCTAATCACGGGATATGGTTGCAAAACTTTGTCACTAGTTTGCGTGTGATTGATGGCATTGAAAGACCATTGAAAATTTATTGTGACGATAAATCTGCAGTTCTTTACTCCCAAAACAATAGGAGTACAACCAAGTCAAAATTCATTGACATCAAGTTTCTGGTCGTGAAGGAAAGAGTTCAGAATAGGCAGATTTGCATAGAACATATAGGGACTGATTCCATGCTAGCTGACCCACTTACTAAAGGTTTGGTACCTAGAGTTTTTCATGAGCACACTGCTCATATGGGTGTAGTTCCTAATAGTACCTTAGTTTAGTGGGAGTCTCATTTATGTTTTATATCTGATGTTTTCCAAATATTTGTATTATTTGGATTTTCTGTAGAAATAAAATTGATGTTTATTTTGAGTTTGTTTTGTGTGCAATGTTTGTATTGCCTTTTGGATTGATCTCTATAAAGAATAAAGTTTGGGCTAGTTGGAAATAGACATGATTAAGATCACATTGTATGTAATTTCCATGCCGCTTATCCATATTTGATCTATGTCATCGAGTATGAGTAACAGTGGTGATCATTGTGGCTTAGTCAAGCTAAATTATGATGAAAACTGCAGTGATTTCCTGTTGCTATATGAGATGGACCAGATTGTATAAAAGGAGTATAAAAGTAAATAACATACAGTTGCACGTCTAAAGAATTTTGTGATATAAATGTCTAAGGTTAATATGAAGCCCAAGTGGGAGATTGTTAGGAATTTTATAATTCCTAATTAATTAATATGGGCTACATATTATATTATATTATAACATTTATATTAGTTATTTACATTTAAATGGGTTCAATATAAAGTGATCTATTTAAGTGAGTCCATTAGACTGCCAACAGATAATTGATATGGGCTTAATGAGCTGAAACCAGTTTGGCCCATTAAGGGATAATGAGAACCCTAATAGGTTTAAAACATAAGGCATGGTTATGGTCCCCAATATATCAAATCAACAAATAGTTTCTCTTCTCCCCATCTGAAGAGAAAACGAAGGTCCCATAAGGAAGAAAGTGATTTGGTTGAGGAAGGTCATTAAACTAATTGTTCGTGACCGCTATAAGACTTCGCTATGTGTTAATCAAGCTCTATGGATCTAGGTATTCCTTAAAACCTCTTGATAATATGACGTAATGTGTTTTGGTGCTCATTTGGTATTTTATAAGGTTTATTGAAAATTCCCAACAAGGTGTGATGAGGAATCTGATTGGTATCATTGAGGATTATATCTGAAGCTTGGGACTGGAAAATAGTTTTTCTCTCAGCTAGGTGTTGTAGTGCTGAGGAGACACCTTCTGTATTTTGCTTTTTACTCGTTCTCTATCACTATTTCATTCACTTGGTTATATTTAATTGTAAAGAGCTGAGTTGAGGAAAACATTGATGTAGGTTTCATGATTGCTGAATGCATTCAATTTTATTTTGTTATTTTCTAATCTTAACTCAATATTCATTTTGGCCTCTTTTCTCGCTTCAAATTTGTCGATCAAACTAGTTGCCAAAATTGAAGTGAAGAACCTCTGTATCTGTTTACATCAATTAGTTTGTTTTTGTCATGTTCCACTGTTCTAGAGTATTTACAACAACCTTACAATTAAATTAGATTCCTTATGTGTGTAATACTATACTATTCACAAAGTCTCTGATCAATGATTTGATATTTGTACCCTCCAATTATCTTACTATATTTATTTCATTACTTTAAAAATGAATTATTTTTGTTTTCACTATTTCATGAAAAATTTGGATAAGTTGTATTTCACAGGGTAATCACTAATCAATATTACTAGATTTATTCATTTCAGACATCTGGGGTGGATCTTGAGGAGGGATTTTTGCTTTATGAACCTCCAAGACGTGGTAAAACACTGATTGCCAAAGTTGTTGCCAATGTTGCATGAGCTAGTTACATTCATATTAGGGTTTGTCTAAATATTCCATCCTTTTTTATTAGTTTTGGTTTATAGAATGTTCCTTTGTTTAAAATAAATTTTTAAATGATTTAAATTTCTTTTATTGCATTGTTAGGGACCTGAACTTCTAAATAAATATGTTTGAGAAAGTGAGAGGGAAGTTCGGAAAAGAATTAGTCTAGCAACGACATGTACACCTTATATACTATTTTTTTGATGAGATTTGTGGTTATCTCTCCTTAAGAATGTTGGTTAACTCTAATATTTTATCATGACATGATCAATTGATTCAAATTCTGTAGACTAAAAAAATTCTTGTTTGGAATTATATTTCTTTGAATGAACTGTCCTTTACTACTATTACAATCTAATTGTAAAAAGTGCATTCATATTAGTTTATTTTTATTTTCTAGACATGGTATTTTATATAGGAACTTTGCTACCATTTTTTTTTTCGGAATCTAGATTGCAGAAGCAATGCTTAAGATTTTGCATGACTGTTATTTGCCTATTTCATTCTTGTTGCTTGAAGTTAATTTATGGATGACAAGATTTACCTTATGAAGTTCAGATGATAAGATTTAATAATACAATTGAATCTGTTGGAATATTGGTTCTTTCATCTAGTTGAATACATTTTGATCTAGTACCCTAGCATTAGGACTTCAATATAAGATACTGATGAAAAGGATCATTCTCAATTTAATATCAGCTTAACAGCTTTAGAACTTGATAGGTGTCCCCTAATATGAAATGATGTAAACAAATTTGCATAATCTCCTATTTGGTGTTTTAAAATCATTTATTTCTCTTAAAAGAAAAAGCTATTACTTTTCTTATCCTCCAACAGACCCAAGACATAGTAGAATGTCAAATTATGCTATAAATTAAACAAAATAAAAAGCATCATTATAAAATGAGCAAAAATATTTCTTGAATAGCATAATCTATATTTTTTTGTTTTTAAAACATTTATTTTTTTAGTAGCAACTCATTTTTTTCTTCTTATAGTCTGATATATATGGCTTTTTTTTTCAAAGGTGTATTCTAATGTGTATTCCAATTGACTTTTTAAGGTGACAATGTTGGGCCTACACATACTCTTGCCACCAGTTCTGAAATATGAAATTGTATCCCTGTTCAATCCACTAGTACTTTTGCTTTCAGGTACTCACTTTTTCTTATATTTAAGTATTTTATTTTCTTTATGGATTGGGATATTGATTCATACATCCATTATTTTCTTCTTGACAAAAATAAGAGCATTAACATTATTATCTCTATAGTTGCTGGCAAGGCTGTGATTGATTTACATACAACTATAAAAACAAAAATCAGCGATTGTTCAATAGCATAAATATGAATGATTGAGTAATTAATTAACATCTAAAGCTTTGTATCTCAGGGGAAGAAAGAGGACACCCTCGCTTTTGGTTGAAACTCTACGTGCCAGGCTTACCCAAATGCCCCTACTCTCTCTTCATGGAACTGCATGCAATGCTTGTAGGCTGATTGTGCCAATAGTGAATCAAGTATATAAGTTTACTTCTTCCAACCTCTCTTATCATACTTTTAACCCACTCTCATCATCACTAATTAACTTAACTTACATAAATATGTCCTCATGCATGTACCAGAAATTATTATATGGTTCACAAGTACCACGATATGACTAATTTTCATATAATATATAATTGAATTTAAAAAAAAAAAAAACTAGAGAATTGAGAAACTCACTATATATTATATAGAGATCAGTCACAATCATAGACATGTAATGATTTGAGACTATCTAATATAGTAATTTCTCTTACTAAGAATTTGTATAGATTAAGTTGAACATTGTGCAAGGAATTGATTGAACAAAACTATGTGTTTTGTTATCCAGTTTCTTCCAGGAGCATGCTTGGCTGCAGAAAAGAATTTAAGAGTCTTTCTTAAGCATGACAGAGTCTTTAGGCACAGCTGACACATTTCTCCTCGTTGCTGGCTTCTCCTTGGTTGCAACGCAGCTGACACATTTCTCCTCTTTGTTGGCTTCTCCTTGGTTGCAATCGTAGCAATCTATTTATTAGTGCCAGAAACCAAAGTCATTCAGCTCGAGGAGGTTGAGAAGTTGCTTCAAGATGGCTTCAGACCTTTTCCATCTGACAAGATGAACAACGAAATGAAGAAAAAGGAGGATGACACCAAGTAATTAAGAAGATCAAGAATAACATTAATGCTATAGGCATTTTTCTTCTTGTTCAACAAAAACATCATCTCTTCTTCTCTGCTGCAAATAATAAATGAAACTACATTATATTTTTTTGAATTTATTTTATTATGGTACATTATATTCATTTTATCTAGATGATAATAATAAAAATAATAATAATAATAATAATAATTTGAAAATGTAAAGCATTCCACTAGATAACGAGTCGTGTGATTTTTTTATTATGTGACTTTTACCTACAATTAAAGCTATGTATATGTTAATGATTTGCATGACAGTTTTTCAATAGTAGGTATAAGTTAATGACTTTTATCTACAGTTAGAATTTGTATGAACAATTTAATATTTTTACCTATAATTCGAGGTTATAGATATAAAGTTAATGCCTTTTACCTACGCACATTGTGAATTATATATAATGACAATCAAATGTAATTGTAGGTAAAAGTAAATCTGTTGGTAAAACCTCTACTTATATATTATAATTTGTCACTGTACACCCCTTCAAAGTTGACGGCCAAAATGTCCGTATGATAAAGTTTTTAATGCATTTACCTACGCATTTTTAACATCTAGTGATAGTTTTTATCCGTCAGCATAGATCAGTGAAACTTTTGAGATGGAAAATAATTGAAGACTTAATTATTATTAATTAAACTTTGTAGATGTTCATATGAGGATAAAATTATTTATTTAAATAAGGATTCATTTATTATAATATTTGAATTAATTTAAATCATTGAAATTTCTAAATTCTTATTTTATTGATATTTTAAAGTATATTTTTATTTTGAATTGTTATTATAACAAACAATGTTACAAAAATTGAACAAGTATAAATTGGTTCAATTGAACCATAATTTTTGGAGAAACCTCACTAAACCACTGGATCATATAAATTTATTGGTCAATAAATATTCAACAAATATAATATATATCTTATATTTAATTTTTTATTTATCTATATTGATTCATGTAGGTCGACCTAGGGTCCAATATCTTGGACTATATCAATCTGTATTTTAAAACATTGGATTTTCTAATCACATACTCCCTCGATCCAAACATAAATATAAGAAAAAAATATACTTTTGGATTTAAATATAACTAAATTTTAACTTTTTATCGTATTAAATGATATTATTATAAAAATATCCTTCAATTAATTATGATTCTAATTTCAATGACTTTTTTATTTTTGATATCAAAATTCAATAAAAAAATATTTTAAAAAAAAGTTCAATTTTTAAATATAATTAGTATATGATTAAATGATATTAACTAATTTTTTTAATTAACATAAATTTAATTATTTTTTTATATTTAGGTGTAAAGTAATACTTAATAAGTTTTATGCCAAACATATCACATCGTACATCGTATTAGTTTATAAATCTAATTAGAATATACTTACATTGTAGTATCATTTAAGAATAAATTATTTTGTATAATAAGATTGTTGGGTTCAAAAAATTATTTTAAAAGTAATATCTAAAACACTTTTTAATTTATTAATTATGTAAAAAATATTATACCGATAAAATATGAAAATTAAAATTCTCTAACTATATGGTAATAAATAATAATAATTTTTATACTATCCTATGTTTTAATTTTTAATAACAAAAGTATATTTTAAGTAGTTTTTTAATATCGTACGTGGTCAAATTGTAACAATTTTAGACATAAAATATATAAAAGTTGTACGTGGGCTGCTAGCTTGATGCTTAAAAAATTGAATTATAACCAAGTCCTTTCATCATTGTGATGGGAAGGTTAATTTTTTTTTATTACCACTTTAATTGCCAAGTAGGCAGATCTTTTCTGAAAATATCATCATCGTGTTTCAATAATAATAATAATAATAGTAATAACTTTGACCAAATTATTTCGTGAAATTTTAGTTGTAGTAGGAGCCTGGGCTGAGTTGGTATTGGTATGAAACGAAACACAACACCCCGGTAGCCTGTTATATTGGTTAAAATTATTTTATTGGATAGGATAAGAATAATAATAATAAATGATAAAAATATAAGTTGTAAGATAATTTTTTATTTTATATATGGTTTGATGAATAGTGAATAATTCAAATAAAATAATATAAAATTTTATTAAAATATCTTATATTAATTATCTTAATATAACTAATATCAAATTTATTGTGTTTATCAAAATAAAAAGAGATTAAAATAAAAAAAAAATTGGTGTTTTTTTAAATAATTACGTTGGTTAGTTATTATTATTTTTTTACTACAGAGATCTCTGTAGTAAAACAAGGATATATGTTTTTTTAATATTTTATACTTAAAACAAAAAGTTATTCCTTAATTTTTTTAAGAGATTTTGTCATATTCTCATTTGTTTGATTTGTGTTGTCTTTTTAATTTTTTCAAATCAAATATAAAATAAAAAAATTTATTCTATTTAATATTATAATTTTTAACGAATGAAACACATATTTTGTTAATAAAATTCTGATATGCAAAAATAATACTAATAAATGTAAAAGAAACCCTTTAGCAGTTGAGTCCATATGTCCAAGTGGTTAAGAAGACAGACTTGAAATCCAGCTCGCGCAGGTTTGAACCCAACTGTCGACGAAACTTTTTTTTTTTTGTTTTTTGTAAATACAAACCATAGATCCATGATCGTATCAAACGACCAGATGCAGCATCGTTTTTCACAGAAAATTATAGAAATAAATTATTTGAACAAGACATGTTATCTTTATTCATACATGTCAAAATTCAAAATTAAGTTACATTTATGATTAATGGATTAATCCATTCTTATGTATGTAAAAAAAAATGTACACTCTTATCTTATAAAATAGAACTAAATTCCAGCTCATTTGTTTAAGGAACTTAATTTTTAACTAAAGTTTAACTCATTTAATTCATTAATCGAATATTTAATTTAAGTTTAACTTATTTGATTAATTGTGTTCAATGAGTCAATTGTGAAATTGAGTATAGAACTATGATTTCTTGGTTTGATTCATTGGCAATCATAGTCAAATTTTAGGAATGGTATTAGGTAATATTGACCAAATGCAACCCATAATATTATTTGGTGGCTTGGAAATGGGAGTCAAGTTAGATTTTGGAATGATCTATGGGTTCCACAGAGGGGAAACTAATAAACCATGCACTTAGTAGTCTTTCTACTAACGAAAATTTGTCCTGTATTTTTATGTTGGCAATGAAGGCTTTTGGGACACACAAAATAAGAAAAATAAATGAAAAAAAATTGATTAGAATTCGTAGGCCTATGACAAATGAAGTGCTCTGCCAGCTTTGTGATGTACAAGCTAAATCATTCATCCACGCTTTGCGACATTGTAAGTGGGTTTTGGAGGTGGGGAATTTTTTATGGGATGGAGTCATGCCTCCCTTTTTATGAACAATGGTTTATTTGGATATGGATGGTGTAACATTCCAATTTTCATAAACTAGATTAAAAAGAATTGTTATTTATAAATAAATAGAATTTTAAAAATAATGATGAGATTTTATAAATAAATAAATAAGGAGATATAATTATTAATTAAAATAATGATTTGAGAGAAAATAAAAAAGGGTATTTTATTTATTTGTTTGATAGAGAATAAAATAAATTTTGTTTTTATAAAATAATAAATAATAAATAAATAAATAGAGTAAATAATAGGTCGAAAATGCCCCTAGCTATAAATAGCAACATGATACGGCCTCATAATTTCGTTTTTTCTCTCTTCTCCCAAGATCCTCTCTTTTACCCGCAGACCACCTAATCCGTCTCAGAAAAATGACGATCTCGGACTCATTTACCGTTGGATCGTCGTGAAATTTGAGCACCACGTTCGCAACCCAATTCCAAGCATTCTAACCGTTGGGAATTTTGATATTATGTCTGAGCTAAGAGAAATACCCCTCACATTGTAGCATTTTCCTTTCCCACAGAAACCCAGAGCTATCTCGGAAAAACTACGATCCCAGTTTCGTTAACCGTTGGATTTTCATGAAATTTGGATATGTTGTTCGAAATTCAATTTCGCACGCTTTTACCGTTGAGATTTGCTAGATAATATTTGTGGAGGGAGAAAAATAAATCGCATGATGACAGTACAAGGGGAGGTTTCAATCCATTCTCTGTCTCTTTGACGTTTGGGAACTCTATCGGAGCATTTAGAGGAAAAAAATTGGAGGAATCTCAGGGAACCGCTAGAGATGCTGCTATCGTTGGCTGAAGACACGTGAGCCCGCTTAGAGGTAAGGGATGAGTTATTCACAATTGGGGATTAGTGAGAACATGTGTAGGGATCCTTAGAGATATCAATTGGAATGGGTTTTGGGGTATTTTTGCAATTTTCATTTTATCCTTTTAATTATTACAATGAATTATATATGTTTGATGAATTAGTTGATGTCCCAATGAGAAATTGTTATGAAATTGATGTGTTTTTGTGTTGAGTGTGAACCCCTTAGAAAAGTTAAGCTCTTTTTATTAACATAAATTATATTTTAAATAATATTATTCAATGACTTATTTTATATAAATTATTATCTTGTTCTAATTTTTCTACGACAATGATCAACATGTTATGTGTATATAATTATTGTAATACTAGAATAATAAATTAAAGAAAATTGTAAGGTTAATGTCTATGGTAATTTCTTTTGACGTAATATTAAATTAATTGTTATAGAAATCCTTTGATAAAAAAACAATGTAGTTTAATTTACTATATACATATACATATATATGTTTTGTATCATACAAATATTATTATTGTGTGATGTGTATGAGTTATAAGGTGTAATAAGTTGTTATAATGATATTATGATATTATAGTGAAAATTGAGTAGTACAAAGTTGAATGTGTCAATTTGCGAGATACATGTAAAAATGAGATGATTGATGTAATGTTACGTGTAACATCCCAATTTTTCGTAAATAAATTTAAAAATCTTTTTAGTAAAAAATAAATAAATAAATAAATATAGAGTAAATAATAGACTGAGTACCCTAGGTATAAATAGTTATGTTAAGTCAGTTGCCTCCTTTTTTGCCTCATTTTCGTTTTTTCCCTTCTCTTCTCAAAACCCTTTCTTTTTCCCGCAGCCCACCAAACCTGTCTCAGAAAAATGATGATCTCGAACCTGTTCACCGTTGGATCGTTGTGAAATTTGAGTATCATGTTTGCAACCCAATTCCGAACATTCTCACCGTTGGGAATTTTAAAAACATATCTGAGCTTAGAGAAAAACCCTTCGTATTGTAGCATTTTAATTTCCCGTAGAAACTCAAAACTGTCTCGGTAAAACTACGATCCCGGTTTCGTTAGCCATTGGATTTTCATGAAATTTGGATATGTTGTTCGAAATTCAATTCCGCACGCTTCCACCATTGAGATTTGCGAGATAATATTCGTGAAGGGAAAAAAAGGAATCGCATGAAGATAGTACAAGTGGAGGTTTCAATCTCTTCTCCGTCTCTCTGACGTTTGAGAATTCTATCGGAGCAGTCGGATGAATAATTGAAAGAATTTCAGGGAACCACTAGAGATGTTGCTATCGCTGGCTGAAAACACGTGAGTCCGCTCAGAGGTAAGGGATGAGTTATTCACAGTTGGGGATTAGTGAGAACATGTGTAGGGATCCTTAGAAGATTAAATTAGGGTTTTATTTTGAGATGTTTATTAAATTGCAAATTTTCCTTTATGATTATAAATAAAATATTGATGTCCTAATGAAAATTTCTTGATAAATTGTGCTCTTGATATTTGTATATTTCGACCTATGATTTTGATATAATTGTGTAATATTATTTAAGGGGTTTTAGTCCTAATGTTGTGATAGTCTTTTATATAAATTGTTATATTGAGGATATGAAATGATGATTCAAATTGTGAGTATGTGATGAACTGTAGAAGAACATGTTGCTTTGAGATTATAATATTGTTATTGAGATTGAGTATAAGTGTAAAGTTCAACATGTGTTAATTTGTGAGATACGTGTAAACATGTGATGGTGAATTGTGATACTATGAGATGTGAAATTGTGAATGAGTTATAGTTGTGGATAAGTGTGTAGTTAACACTTGATGTGAAATTACTTGTGTTGTAAGCTATGAATTGTACAATAACCCGACCATCTTGAGAAAAGCGTTGATGCGTAGTGTTAAAGAGAAAATGTAGGTTTCCTATTTAGGAACCAGTGTTAAATCGTAGCGCAATTGTGTTGAACTTGTTTAAAACACGAGTGTAAGGTCGTGGGTATTATATAATTCATGAGCAGTGTCTGCATGTAAAAAAAATTATTTTAGGGGTTGGACCTGAATCAGGAGGGAGAGGCCCTGACGGACTCTTCGGAGTGTAGGCCTTGGGGGTCATCGAGTTTGAGTGCTCCTTTAAGCCTATGCTGATCCCATAAGGTTGGAGCATTCTCGCAAAACATTGTGACCCTGACTGGTCTCCCTATGATCTTACTTAGTGAGAGTGACCTGACAAACCCATTGTGTGGTGTGTCTTGTTATGTACTCCTAAGCGTCCCAGGGTGGTTTTTCACTGACATGGTACCACATTGCATATAGGATTGAGTCTTAGCATAACTATTGCATATGCTTGCTAATTGATGTGTTATTATATCTTGATCGAAGTGTGGGATTCTTGTGTAATGTGATTGATAATTGAAAAGTGAATTTTGAATGATGAAGTGGTGAAGTTACGTGAGCTATGTTTAAGCAAGTGGTATCTCATTTATATAATATGTATATTTAATTGTTTTGTTTCTCTATTAGTTAGGAATGTGATAACTCACTCCCTGTGTGTTGTTGTGTTTGGATCCTGTGATGATCTTGAATTTGTGTTCGGGGGAGCAGATGAATAGGTGGATGACTATGAAGAACCTCATGCTAGAGGACACGGGAACACGACGCTCTGATAGGATGTGACATTAGGATATAGATTCTATATTAATTGTATGAAGCTTAGACGACCTTGTTGAGTCGAGAATACTTTATTATTTATTTGGACAAGTTTGAATATGATGTAGAAGAAAATGAATGTGAGCCTTTTTCCCCTTTGAAAGACTTGTTTAAAAAAAATGTTTTAAAAATACTTTTAATTAATATTTGAATTTTTTTATTCCTTATTAGTATATATGTGAGGGGTAGAGGGTGTCACATTATGAGATGTTAAATTGTGGGCATGATAATTGATTGTGAATAAGTGTGTTTTACACTTGATGTGACAATAATTATATTGTGAGCTATGAATTATACAATAACCCGACCAGTGTTATCTTGAGAAAAGCGTTGATGCACAGTGTTTAAGAGAAAATGTAGGTTTCCTAGTTAGGAACCAGTGTTAAATTGTAGCGCAATCGTGTTAAACATGTTTGAAACATGAGTGTGAGGTCGTGGTATTGTATAATTCATGAGCAGTGTTTATAAATGAAATATGTGATGAATTATGGAACAATATGTTGCCTTGAGATTATAATATTATTATTGAGATTGAGTAAAAGTGTAAAGTAGAACATGTGTTGAATTGTGAGATATGTGAAAACATGTGATGGTGGATTGTGACATTATGAGATGTGAAATTGTGAATGAGTTTTGGTTGTGAATAAGTGTGTGATTAACTCTTGATGTGACATTATTTATGTTGTAAGTTGTGAATTGTACAATAACCCGACCAGTGTTATCTTGAGAAAAGTGTAAATGCGTAGTGTTAAAGAGAAAGTGTAGGTTTTCTATTTAGGAACCAGTGTTAAAGAGAAAGTGTAGGTTCCTATTTAAGAACCAGTGTTAAATTGTAGCGCAATATGTTGTACGTGCTTAAGACACGAGTGTGAAGTCGTGGGTATTGTATAATTCACTAGCAGTGTCTGTGTGTTAAAAGAATTTTAGGGGTTGGACCTGAATCAAGAGGGAGAGACCCTGACGGACTCTTCGGAGTGTAGGGTTTGGGGGTCACCGGGTTTGAGTGCTCCTTTAGCCTATGCTGATCCCATATGGTTGGAGCATTCTCGCAAAACATCGTGACCCTGACTGGTCTCCCTATGATCTTACTTAGTGAGAGTGACCTGACAAACTCATTGTGTGGTGTGTCTTGTTATGTACTCATAAGTGCCCCGGGGTGGTTTTTCACTGACATGGTACCACATTGCATGTAGGCTTGAGTCTTACCATAATTGTCTAATGCGCTTGCTAATTGTTTATTATAAAATTGAGGTGTTATTATGTCTTGATTAGAACGTGTGATTCTTGTGTAAGGTGATTGATGGATGAAAAGTGAATTTTGAATGACAAAGTGATGAAATAATGTGAGATATGCTAAGTAAATTGTATTTGGCTACTATATGTTGTTTTGTTTCTCTCTAGTAGTTAGAAATGTGATAACTCACTCCCGGTTTGCTGTTTGTGTTTGGATCTTGTGATGATCTTGAACCTTGTGTTCGGGGGAGCAGATGGCTAGGTGAAGTGCTTAAAGAAACCTTGTGTTGAAGGACGTTGGGACACAATGCTTTGATAGGATGTGACAGTGGGACATAAGTTTTATATTAAATGCATAATGTTAGTCTATTTTATTTTATCTCACTGATTTAACAAAATATTTTTGTAAATTTTGACGGCCTTGTTTCGAGCCGAATATATTTTTAATAAGTTTTAATTGATAATAGTAAAGTGAATGTGAACCTTTTACCCGTGTGAATTTGGTTACCGATATTTTTTTATATATTTTATTTATTTATATGTCGGGGTAGAGGGTGTCACAGATTGAGCATTTGAAACATCCAAGGGCCAGGAGTTTGTATCCTCTCTTATGCTTGACAGTTCCAATAGAAAAGATACACACAAAAAAGTGAATTGTATTAATTTTTTTAACACACTTCACTCTTAGGTTTATCTCTTTCCTATTGGAATTGTCCACTACTAGAGAGGATTTATACTCAAAGGTCATGGGTTTCCACATAGTGACCTTAGCTTTTCGGGATAGATCTTCATAGTAATTAGGGGTGCGTTAACAAATTCGTATTTCACCAGAAGATGTCTCTGATGGAGAACGTTGTGCACAATATTCAAGCACTTGCTTTGAACAAAAGTAGTATAGCTCTGTGTGCATGAATTATCGTAAAACTAGAAGAGAAATAATTAAAGAAAAGAGAAATATAATAGAAATAAAGTAGAATGTTGAGTTGTTTAGTTTTAGAGAAATATATGCTAGAAATAAAATGAAAAAAATATTGCAAGGTTATAGAAGTACCATTATATCCCTAACTGCACGTGTAGATTTTGAATGAAAATAATATCAAATGGTTGTGCCTCTCACCATCTGTGCTGCAGTCTTGTTCAATGTATTCATTCCTTTGCTGTAAGTGGTGGTGATTTGGAATGGAAGCATGTCAGACATGAAGGAAACCAGGTGGCAGACAAGCTGGCTAATCATGGTTTGTCTCTTATTGAGAATGTGAGAGTCTTTGACTCAGTTTTTTCTTTTTTTGTTGCAGCTGTTATAGCTGATGTAAGTTCTATTTGATTCTTGCATGGGTTTTAATCTAGTCTCTGGGCGTTTCACCCCTTGCATTCACAAAAAAAATAAAAATAATAGTGGTATTGCAAGTAGCCTTTGTTCCCTCGTTTTGTTGAAAGTAACCATTTTTTGCTAACACTGATGTAAGAAGTTGTAGTAATAATAATGAAAAATTGTAAAAGCAAAATTATAAAAACATGAAATTGAAACATGGTATTTCTAAAGTCAACCGTGATCAACACCGTTGTTTCAGCTTCTTTTTGTAATTTTCACCAAAAAAAAGCTTAGTTTTGTAATCATAACTTTACCGTTGCATAATTAATTTTTGAGTAAATATATTTATCAATTAAAATTATTAAAACCAATCAATCAATATTGGTTGTAGGCAAAATAATTAGTTTTGTTTCTAGGATTATATTAATGCTAAGGAAAAATAAACACGTGAGGCAGAATAGAGATAGAAGAATAACAACTACAAATTTAATACTGTTTTTTTTTTTTTTGGTTAACTCAACAAAGAAATGTGTATATATATTTCAAGAAGGTACAGAAAATACCAGCATGACAATTGTAACAGAAAAGATAGATACATAAGCAGATCCGGTTACTGCATATTTACCCCAATATGAGAAAATATTAAGTAACCCCACTGCTACCTAACCCAAAAAGCACCAACACCCTCCACTATCAGTAAACATAGATTCACATGCAGCACTGTGTCCACTCATACATATATAAGAATACTATTCACTGCTCCATGCCTCCATCAATATAGACCCGCCACGCCACGCCCCACAGTATCAGCTAGATGTCACCAATACACGATGCTATGCATGCTGCAGGGTTACTATACCATTGCACAAAAGAAAATTTGAATTTCTGAATAGAATCATGCATACACAACCAGCACAAGAACCTGACTTCATGCAACAATGTTGCTCTATCCATCACAGCGCGTTTATAAATGCTCGCATTCCTCGACTTCCAAACTGAGAACATAACTGAAGCCCAAATCACTCACCAAATATCTTGTTCAGTTGAATTCCTTCCTAGCCCGAAATGCAGCCAACAGTGGCTCTTGAGAGAGCTCGGACATACAATAGCGAAAACAGGTGGCATCCAAGAGTAGCATGAAGACCAAATATCCGAGGCTAAAGGAGAAGAAATAAAAATGTGATTCAAGGATTCAATATGATGATTACAAAAAGGGCATAGCAATTCAGTAGGATTCACAATTATATTTCTCCTTGCTAAGTTAGCTTTCGATGGCAACCTATCTCGCAGGGCCCTCCAAATCAAGCACTTCACTTTATTTGGCACTTGTAAATTCCACACTAGAGGAAATAAATTTTCCCCCTCCTCCAATGCAACCTCATTGGGTAGCCCTTTATATGCAGAGGCTGTAGAATAAAGACCCGACCAGCACCCACTCCAAGGCCAAGAATCCTCTGCATTTCTATGGACTTGCACCGTGATCAACAAATCATTAAGCTGGTCAATAAGATCAAGTTCCCATTGAAAATGTTGTCTTCTCCAAATGAGATCCCAAAACTACCTCTCATCCCTCCAGGAATAAGACTTTCATCCCTTTGGATCTAGTAAGAAAATGTTTTCTTTCGATACATTGGCACTGGGGGCAATTGACAGAGTCCGAATTGTCTTGCAAAAAGCTGAGGTTGGTAAGGATAGAATCGAATATCCTTTGGAGTAATACCAGCAAAAATTATATCCTAAGTAAGAAAAACACTTCAAATTTCGATTAGCTCTGATTGTTGACCAAGAATCTCGTATAGGAATCTTTGCTTTAACCATGATTGTCCAGTCAATTGGGAATTCAGGAAAGGAGTTAAACCACTATTGAAATGCTCGAATTGAAGAAATGCTTTAATGTACTTGCTATAACACTCACAAGTATAAAACTCCTTGCTGGGTGTCAGGAAAATCAATTGAGCTGCTTCAATCTTGAGTTCGATGTCATCTGGAATCTCTCTTTCGAGAGTTATATGATTGGCCAAAATCGCATTTAACAAAAGTATAACAAGCCACAAAGGGCCAACTATATGTTCCATTTTCCCAAGGGTATCCATGATTTCGACAGCCTCATCCATTACCTTAAACACTGAAACCAAGAGAAATTTACTAAGACATATATTTTCTCCAAAATGAAGAGCCTGTGCTAAGTTGTAGCAATACATGGGAATTTGAAGAGATCGAGTACAAAGCAAGTGTGAAGAAACCCAATACATCAAGAAAGCAATATATGTTCTTCATCAGACACTTCTCTAGTCTCTTTGGCATTCTTTTTGATAAATCTGCCATAAGACTTGACACTCCAATCGATTTAAACTTCACTTCTTTCTATTTGATCCTCGAATAAATCAAGGGCATAAGTTTTCCCTAAAGGCTTGAGACCAGTAATAGCAGCTATATCCACTAAAAGTTGGTGAAACTGGATCGTAAGGTAGTTCTAAGGCATGTAGACTTTGATTCCAGAACAGAAAAGATGTCATTAACATAGGCATATCTAAGCTAACCACATCATACTTGCTCAACTAAATCAAGTCATAAATGCCTATATTCTTCTTGTGTTTAGCTTTTTGTGCTTCCAAAAGTTTTTAACAGTCTTTCTGTCTTTTGGGGGAGAAGCTCTGAAAATCCCACTTTTTTCTTTCAAAAAATCACTCCTAATGGTAGTATCTTTATGAATTATAGGGTGTTCTCCATCATGTGTTGGGAACCAACTTTTAATGGACTCTAAATCCACCTGTGGACAATAAGGACATTCAAAACATATGTTTTTATTGTTAAGAGAAGCTGGAATTAGTACCTGTGTTTCGCATACTTTTTGCGTTCCTCTTCATGACCAGGAATAAGTATTAATTCAAAGCCCCTTTCTCTCTGCGTCGTTGATAGCAACGCTGCTATGACTCAAGTGTAGGATAAACAGCATGGGCACCAACTTCAGGATATTCCACCACTCACTCCACTAATTCTGTTATTGCCCCAAAATACCTTTCTGTTATAACAAACTTCATCTCACTCTGTAATTAGGATATTTTCCTTTCTGTTATGGCCATTTGGAATGCCATATATTATCTTTTGTTGAAATCATTATAAATATGGCAGTAATGAAATAAGAAGGAAGGAAGAATTACGAAGGTAACCATTAGTGTAGTTTAGCATAGCTAGCTTTGTCCTCTGTTCGTAACAGTCGTCACTGTAGATGCTGGGATTTGGGTGCTCCTATCAGTGTTGGTGGAAGCATCTTGTTGCTCCATGGAAGGGCTTTGTTGATAAGAGGATGCCATTGAGTAGAAAGAAGATGAACGGAGAGAAGTTTTCTCTGCAGTAAAGCAAACAATGGCAAGGAGAATGATGGGGAAGAAGATGAATAGTAACAGCGAGATTGTGAAGAAAGCAAAGAAGAAGAATGAGAGAATGGAAACGGTTAATATAAGTCATCAAAGATAATTTCAAAATGCACTAAGTGTAAACTAATAAGGAGATAAGATTTGACGTGATTAGTGGAGATATACAGATATAGGCTTATGTGTATAATCATTTGGCCTCAATTAGCGTAAAAATTGTTGCACAGTTGAACATGTTCTCGAAGCTTTAATGGGTATAAATGTTGCAATATAGGAAGTTACAACAATACCCTTAAACAAATTTGATGCATAAATATTATGTTATCCAGAATAAATATTCGAACACACTATCTTTGGGGCATACGTTATCTCTGTTATGAGAAATTTCTAAGTGTGAGAGCTTAGACGAATTTCAATATATACCATTTCCATGATGAGAAATATAACCATGTTCAGATTAGACTAAAATATTTAGTGGGAGTCGAGAATGTCAAAATGGTTATCAAAATAATAAATTTCGATGAGGCTGAAATGTCAATGAAATGCATTAAGCACGTGAAAAAAAAAGAGCTCAAAAAGAAATTTCTATAATTTGATTGTTAGTGGTAGAAGTTTATAGATTAAGACACCTGAAAATCATTTAGTCGAAAATCTTACTTTTAATGAATCTTCGTTTCGTTTAATTTTATGTATCTTTTTAAATTTTTTAGTCTTACTAATTTTCATTTTTTTTTAAACTTTATTTTTATTCAATTTTCTTTGTTTGTTATTATCAAATTCATGAAAGATTGCATGATTAGAAGTATTATTGAAAATTATTACTATCAAAAAACACTATTACAAAAGATTATTGTCATAGAAATTGTTAGAGAAACTATTTATATAAATCCTTTTATTATGGATATCACTATTGAGATTATTATTACTATTTTCATCATCACTTAAATAATTTTTTTAAGTTGAAAATTATAATTACTTGTATGACTAAAAAGAATTTATAATAAAAATGGATTTTATGTATCGTTTTTAAAGATTTATTTGTTAATAGAATCACAAGTAAAATTGACTTCTTAAAAATATAAAATATTTTTGAAAACCTATTTATGATTTTCACGGTTAATAAAAGAATAATTTAATCTTTTATGATTTGGAATTAAATTTTGCTCTGATGGGTTTGGAAGTAAGAGATTTCTTACCAAAAAAAAGCACTCCATAAGTTGTGGTGATTTTTAACCCCCACAAAATTATGTTTTGATTTTTTTTTAATTTTTTTACAATTTGTGTCGATTTTTAACCTTTAAAAATTACATTTTAAAATTTAAATTAAAAAATTTCACATAAGTTTGGATTCATCCAAAACAAGTTTCAACTCAAAAAGTCACATATTTTAATTTTACAAGGATGAAAAATAAATAAAAAATTTACAATAACTAAAAATAAATTTTAAATATTTTGCAGTGGAAAACATACTTTAACCTAATATAAATAAATATATATTACGAGAAAAACTTAAATGAGTGTCACAAATCACAATACATATTATTTTACTTAACATATATGGATTAAATCTCTTAGCTTGTGTTGCGGTTACTCGTTATTTTGCTTATTTTATTTTTTAGTTGTGTTGATGTCAGTCCAATCAAAATTAATCTTCCATTACTTGAATTTATATACAAAACTTGCGTTTAGACATTTACAAAATTTTGATGTTTAATTTATTTTTTCTCAATCAACTCTACATAAAAAATATTAAAATTGCTCTAGAGTCATATTTAATGATTATTAGAATTATGATTTCATAAGTATTTATTGTCCAACATGTAAACTTTAAAAATAATAAAATATATATAGAAAAAGTCTCTTATTTAATAGTAATTTATATACTTGGTCACCGCAACTAAAATCGTCTACTCTGTCAGTGCTTAAGAGGATTATGCTGTTAAAATATGTGATGCTATCATGTATAGGTACTTCATCAGCTATTGAAAATCTCTTTTTTTCACTTATCACTTATGTGTTTATGTTACAACAATATATGTTTTTCATCTCCTTTTATTTTTCAAGTTGAACACTTTTTTTAAACACTTTTTATCCACAACAATCAAAGATACTATGAAAGGGTTTTTAATAACTCCCCCATCATGTTTAATCAATCGCTCTAACTCAAGTTAAATACTTTGAATTAACAAATGACCCCCTTGCTTTATAGTTTATATTCAAGCAATTTATCAGGATTTTCAAAAAATGAAGTATAAATATTCAACTTCACTTTTGCAACTATTTTAGCTGTAAAAAATTATACATGTCCTCTTACTTATCCATTAATGAGATATTTATACTGTTCATACTTACCAGAAAGAAAAGAAGAGAACCAAATGTTCCACTTCTTTAATAGCATGATAACTAACAATTTGAAATGAAAAAATCATATTCAACCTAGCAACTTGGAGCAGTAATGTTCTAAAAACAAGTTTTTATTTTCACTCTTGATAAAGATAGGCTCATGACTACTCTAATTCCTTTTAAGATAAGTATGAAATATATGACAAAAAAAAAAAAATTGTAACAACTTGATTCCATCACTGTGATGGGAAAGTTTATTATCAGTTTAATTGCCAAGTTCGGGCATCTTATGAAAATATCATCATCCGGTTTCAATAAAAAACATAACTTTGAGCAAATTATTTTATGAAATTTCAATTATAGTAGGAGCTTGGGGTGAGTTGGTATGAAGTAATCGAAGTATGACATCTTGTATTTTCAAATTCTGATACTTGTGTTACAATTAAAATATATTATCTATTTTGTAATAGACATTTAATAACAAATTGTCGATATGTCCGAGTGGTTAAGGAGACAGACTTGAAATCTGTTGGGCTACGCCCGCGCAGGTTCGAACCCTGCTGTCGACGAAACTTCTTTTTGTTTCTTAAAAGCCAACACGAACTATTTAGCATGTGTTATATGATTATCCCAAGTATGAAAATACAGAGACATAAATATTGTCAAAAGATGTCACAAATTTTACTTTTTTTTATTCAATTACCTTCACAATTTTATTTTAAATGTGATTATCTTTATTTAATGAAGATGAACTATTAATCAACTCTTATTAAGAATATGTTTGAAATAAGAATAATCAAAATAAGATTAACATATTAAATATAATATTTAACTTATGATATTCATTTGATATCATTTGTTTAAGTATGAAAATAGACATATACAAAGGAATGTGAAAAATTTTACTTTAATTTTATTTTATGTATTTAGATAATGTTATAACTTTATCTTGAGTCTTTTTGTAAGTGGTCATATGCATTACCTAATATAAATAGAAATTGAATAGTTCAAAAAAATTATACTTTTAAATTAAAAAATGGAGGATATTTTGATTAAAAAGAATTTAACATCATTCATATAAACTTTATATAAATTAAATTTAAATAAAAATATTAAAGAGTCTAAACATAAAAAAATCATAATTATAAATAAACATGAACATTATTTATATAAAAGTTATATAAATCATCAAAATAATATACAAAAATATATATTAAATTTAAATATAAATATTTAACAATCTCTTAACATGAAAAATCCAATGACTATAGAAAAAATAATACCCAAATGAATTTGTAGTGGATACCCATGCGACAAATGAATATAAATATAAATTAACACAATATAAATATAATATATAACAGATTAAAATAATATAATTTTTGAGTAAAAACAATATTATATTTTGTATATAATTTTATTTAATATATTGACATATAGATATCAATGTCCAGAAGAAAAATAAATTTGTCTAGATCAAAATCATGAATATTTAGGTTAAAAGATAATAACTAAATCAATAATTATTTGCTTAGAAATTAACTTTACAAACTAATTTATGCGGAGAAAAGGAAAGTGCCTAATTTATTTATTTTTTATGTAATTAAATACATATTAATTATGTAAAAGAAACTTTAATTTTGATTGAAAAAACCTTAGGTAAAAAAGTTTATCACTAAACAGTGTAAATTTGTTTATTTGTTTTTTATATTTTATATGATAAGTTAAGGGTAAATTCTTTCCACACTTTCATGCAAATATTCATCTTCATTTGTTATGTTTTTTCATACTTTCTATGCTCATAAAATAAAATATTTAATAAATTATTTTAATCAGAAAAGAGACATTCATAAAAATTATATTTAAATTAAAATTATTATAATAAAATAATATAATTCTACCATAATAATTTATATATTAATGTAATTTCAGGTAAATTGTTCATCCCAGAGAATTAAGAGTAAATTTTCTACTTTCTTTTATTAAAAAAAATTCAAGCCAGTGTGTTAAATTTTATATATAACTTTTATTTTAATATTTTGGTGCACACATATCCAAGAATAAAAAAAATTAAAATTTATCCAAGTAGAAGAAAATCTCGAATACATTATTTATTGAGAAGATAATAAATAAAAAATGAATAATTATTTGATTAAAAATTAGTTTTAGACCGTAATTTTGCATGGATAAAATTTTTTAGTAAGAAAGTTCATCCCCGCTATAATTTATATATCTATTCCCGTATGATGTATCTATATTTCTCTTCATATTTTTATGAAAAAATATTTATTTCCATTTTTAATATTTTTTTCATATTTTATATATTAATAAAATAAAAATATTTAATAAATCATTTAAGTTAAAAAAAGATAAGCATAAAACGTTCATCCCAATTAAAATTATTATAATAAATTAATATGCTTTCACCATAACAATTAAAATATTAATGCGAGTTATTTAATTGAGCAGATAAAAAATAAAAAATAAAAAGGATATTTTCTTTAAAATTAAATAATAATTATGTTGATTTATTTTAGTCAAGTATATATATTAATTATTTAAAAGAATTACTTAAGCTAAGTGATATCCGTAAAAAATACATTTAAATTAAATTTATTATATTAAATCAATATAATTTTACCATAATAATTTATACATTAACATGATTTTAGATAAATTATGTATCTAGTGAATTAAGTGTAATTTTTCATCTTTTGTTTATTAGAAAAAGAATGCATCGTTGTGTTAAAATTTATATATCACTTTTATTTTAATATTTTGACATATAAATATTAATATATAAAAGAAAATTAAATTTATATGTATAGAAGAAAAATTTGGATAATTTATTTAATTAAGATAATAAATAAAAAATGAATAATTATTCACCTACAAAATAATTTAAAACACTAATTTTGCATGGAAACAAATTATGTTTATGTTGATTTAATTTGGTTTTTTATGTAATTAAATATATATATATATATATATATATATATATATATATATATATATATATATATATATAAATTATTTAAACTAAATCTTATTTTTAATTGGACAAAAATCTTTCATAAAAAGGTTATCCTCGTGAATTTATGGTACATTTTTCTAATTATTTTTTTTTATAAAAAATTATATCTATATTATAGGTAACATGCTTAGTATCATTGAATTGATCAACATTAATTTGAATTTAAATATTCTAAAGGATAAAAAATATCAATTTAATGTTTATATGCTTCGAGAATATGTTATTTTCTTGTACAGAAGGATGTAATCTTAATAAATTTGGAATATAAATTATTATTACTTAAAAAACAACAAAATCAACATGAAAATTGAAATTATAATGATACCCTCATTTTTACTTATATATATATATATATATATATATATATATATATATAAAGATAATGATAAAGATTTACATTTTTTATTTTTCGACACAAAAATTTAAGTATCATAAATTGAATAATATTAAGTGTCAGAAAAAAAGAAAAACGCCGTGCACCTATCAATATTTTTAAGGTTTAATACTTTTTTATGCAATTTAGTATTTTTTTATTCTTTAAAAACTTTCGATAAAACTTTTTATATTATTAAAAATACTTTTTTATTGTTCAAAATGTTATATAAAATACATTAAAAACCAAAAAGCATAATAAATACATTTTTTGAGAACTAAAACAAAAATTAAACAAATTAGAAGGATGCAAAAAAAAAAAAAAAGCTATATTATACAGACGAAAAAAAGTATTTAAGTCTATTCTTAATTGATTCATAGGTAACTTTTTTATTGTGAGAATTGATAGGTAACTTAAAAAGGTAGAAAAAATAAAAATAGTGCTGAAAGGGAATTGAGGTTTTTCACTATGAATGAATGGCTTTGATGGAGAGGGAGTTTCCTTGGCGGCTTAATTGGTCTGAGCGTTGGCGATGAGGTTGAAATCTTGCGCCCCAGCTGCATCTGAACCCAAAAGCTAGAAACTTTATGTGTTTTTTTTTTTTTTTTGTGTGTGGTAAAATTCTCTTTCCCTAACCTTGTGTTGTTGTGGGTGATGATCGTCCTCTATTTGTATGGTTGAATTGTTGAATTCTCGAGCATTTTTCTGTTTTAAAAACCGAGCTTTTATTGCTTTAGGTTGAGAATAGGGTTAGTGGTGCTCTAAACCTGATTGCTGAATTGAATTTGTGTGAATCTTAATATTTGGTGTCATGTTTGTGAATTGTGATATGTTGTAACATCTGAAACCTTAGCGAGGAACCTTTGTCTCCTATAGTTGACTTGTTTGTTCTTCCTCGCGTGTTGGTGTTGAAGAGTACATGTAGCAAGCCTCTTTAAATTCAATCAAGTTTTGAACTATAAAATTCCCATTCCATAAGTTACACGTGTTAGTGTCTCGGCCTTATGTCTTAATGGGAAGGATAAAGAGATTGAGGGAGCAACAATGGAAACATGAAAGTGTCTGTTAAAACTTAAAACAAGAACATTCTGTTGGGCAACTTTTAGACTTAAAAAGCTCTAAATGTTGGGATGAAAAGTGTTTGATAAGAGATAAAAAAAAAAAAAAAAGCATAGGGATTGATAAAAATGTGGGGTGGATGACAACTGAATTAACAGAGGTAGAGGAAGACTGAATAAAGCGTTACAAGAAACTATTTAAAAAGACCATGAGTTAAATGCTCTGTATTAGTAAGCTAACAATGAAGAATTCACTTCATAATAACATAAAACAAAAAGAACATGTTAGCTAGAAATTTTACAGTAAATAGTGAATCAAACTTTTCTACCCTTTTCTGGTAACATCTAAGTTGTTGATTTCAGCCTTAATTATTTTTCTTTGCTAAAATTTGCTGTTGCTCTTGCTTGAAAAAAAAAATCCACTAGTTATATCACATTTGTCTTGTTCTGTTTAAGTTTTTCCTCCATAATTGTCTTTTTTTTATTTTTATTTTTAGAAAACTTGCCAATGTGTTAACCTTATATATATATATATATATATATATATATTGGAGGTACAAACATGGGTAGGAGAGGACAACTGAATCTAGTGAAAGGTCGAACACTTGACACCATTATTGCACCCTAATCTTAAAGACTTGAGTCAATTTCAATTCAATTACAAGTTCATTGGGTGCTCACAGTTATTTTATTTACCTATAAAGTTCCAGACAATTCATGGTAATACTATTAAATTCCTATTACAAGTTCAGTGGGTGGTCACACTTATTTTATTTCCTCTTATTGTGCAAAATTAATAAATTGACCCTGCAATCTTGGCTCGTTTATTAAATGAAATTTGGCTAATTCTTTCTGTTTTCACAAATGTTGTTCTCTTATAAAAGGATATTAGTTTTAGGGGCTGTTTTGGTGTTGTACACGCAGTAAGTTAATGCCAATATATTGTGCTTGTGCTGTTGTCTTTCTTGTCTAGTTTTTTTTTTTTGCTGAAGGTCTAAGTTCTAATATTTTCAGCTATGGATAGACAAGAAAATTTGTTACCATCCTCCATGCCCAGCCAGCTGTTATCAATTGATAAGGAACTATGGCAAATGGCTGAAGAGAGGGCACAAGAGATACTATGGACAATTCAACCAAATGTACTATCTGAGGTGAACAGGAAGGATGTTATTGATTATGTTCAAAGGCTGATTAGAGGTTACTATGGAGCAGAGGTTAGAATATTTTGATCCAATCATCATATTTGTAAATTTTTATTGCTGGAGTTTCTACATCTGGTCTTTTCTATGTTAAATTGCTTTCTTGCCCTCATAATTTAGTTGGGTGTTCTTTGTAGCATTTGTTGCTTTAAATGATTTGTATATAGTTAGATCCATTTTGATCTATGTTATGATTTTATTTTTTTTTGTTTAGATTAGAAATGATTGGTGGAAATTTCTTATCCTTTTCCCTTTTTCCCTATCATACTTTCCTTTTAAGAGCAGTTAGATTCAAATGTGATTTTATTACTTATTAAAGTTTTTGTTGGTAGGGTATTCAATTGTGTAGGGTGTTGTATCTCCTGATCTCTCAGGACTCCCATTTGTACTATGTAGTACCTCTGGTACTTTTATTCTATATTATAAATTATCTTTGCCTTCCAAAAAAATGCTGTCTTAGCATGGTTCTATAACCATGATATTGACTCTTGTATACTTCTACCATACCTTAGGTGTGCAGATTGACACTTTCCCCCATCGGGTATCGGCTCCATCTTTTTCCCCTTTTACTTTTAGATATCTAAAAAATATAAAAATCATGCCATGGAAAACAAGGTTATCATTTGCAAGAATTATGATCAATATAATCCTACTTCTGCAGGTTGGCTTAAATTTTCCATGCTGTGTTTGGTTTCCTTTACACTGTGCACTTCCTCTCACCTTGACTGCCAGAAAAGAGAACTTTTTTTTTCATTTCATATGTGATACTTCATAGAATCACAATGCGCGTACAAATTGTCCCCTACCAGCCTAAAATTTATATCCAGAATTCAAAAATATGTGCAACTGCAGTGTAGTCTCCCCACCCACAATATGATAAATTTCATTTCTCCATACCATGAGAAGATGTATAGTTTTAAAAACATTGAAATGCCTGAATTGAATGATATTGAGGTAAACTTTGCAAGTATTGATTGCTCTGGTGAACATTGTTGACTTCAAGAATTGGATGCTATTTCCAAAAGAAAAATGCTTCAATTTCAAATCTATAGTTTTTTTAAACCTTGATTATCAGTTTAAAATTTAAAAGCTTTTTTCTGCCAATAACGAGTTGATTTCATTATGTTCATACCATTGCAGTGGTGACCATAAATCAATGTTTTACCTCTTTGTGGATCACCTACAGGTCTTGCCATTTGGTTCTGTTCCACTAAAAACCTATCTTCCTGATGGAGATATTGACTTGACAGCTCTCAGTCATGAAGATGCAGAGGAGGATTTGGCACAAGCAGTATGCTATGTACTTCAAAGTGGAGATGACCCTGAGTACCAAGTAAAAGACATAAAATATATTCGTGCACAGGTTTAGAAACAAAATTTTCTATTTAAACTTCTACGATTATCTTCTTGATTTTTTATATTCAAAGCCCATCTTTTTTTTGTTTGACCTGATTAGAAAATAGTGTTTAATGTTCTTTTTTGTCAAAGGATATCTCTTAGCTTTATTAGACTCACTTTTTATGTTTGGATGAGGAGTTGCAGGTCCGGCTTGTGAAATGTACAGTGAAAAACATAGCAGTTGACATCTCTTTCAATCAGATGGCTGGAATATGTACTCTACGCTTTTTGGAGCAGGTATTTGTATTAATTCATATTTACACCTAATTGATGTTATTTGGTTTCTACATATACCATGTGCTTAAGATCTGTAAGCTAAAATCTCACTCCTATGCTGTATATGTATGCTTAAACTTGGTAGTTAAGTATACCTTACCTTATCTGTGGTTAGGTTTAGTCGTGATTGTGAATATATGAAGTGTTAGAACTTAGAACTGTCATTTAGATATTCATATATTTATATATACATATTGCTTTGTTTGTGTTTCAGATGTCGTGTTGACATTTTGGACTCATTTTCCTGTTATGCTTTTATATATCTGTTTTGCTTCCCCTTCTTTGTACTATTTGTACAATACATTTTTCAGCTGTGTTTCCTGTGGAGTAAAAAACAGTGTGAATGATTACGTAGGGAACAGCATAAAAAGAATTCTGTTTCTCCATTCAGTCAACTTGCTCTGTAGTATCCTCAATATTGAGTTAATTGTTTACTTAACCCCTTTCCATTCTCTTGCTCCATGCATTTTCTTGGTAAATGATTGTTATCAATTCTTTCTCTCTGCCCCCATAATGTATCTGTTTTTTGTTGAAAAGCTTTTTTCAGAAACTTGTTGATCTCTATCCTTACCCAATTCGAATTCATAATTCCATTTTCTAATGAAATTCTACAATTACTTCCTTTTTTATTACAAATAGAAACTTTTTCCATATTTCTGATTAAATTCAATTTATATTTAGGCTTTGCTAATTTTGTTAACTAGAAATAAATTTTTAGGTCGACCAACTTGTTGGAAAGAACCATATTTTCAAACGTAGTATTATCTTAATCAAAGCTTGGTGCTATTATGAGAGTCGACTTCTTGGTGGACACCATGGCTTGTTATCAACATATGCGGTAGAAATATTAGTCTTGTATATTATCAATCGTTTTCATTCATCAGTGCGTGGTCCTCTAGAGGTGAGTCACGTTTTCCATCAATAATATTATTTGCACCCTTTTCGCATTTGTATTTTAAATCTACTTGAAGAATCAAACCACTGAATCACTATTACTAGCAGGTCTTATACATATTTTTGGACTACTATGGCTCATTTGATTGGGACCATAATTATGTTAGTATATGGGGTCCAAAACCCTTATCATCTTTTCCAGAAATTGCAGGTTAGTGTTGCAATGTGTAATCTATCGGATGTATTTATAATCTTCAGTCCTTGATATATCCCAGCTCCTTTGCTTGTCACAGAGACACTGGAATGTGATCATGGTGAATTCTTGCTCCAGAAAGAGTTTCTCAGAAATTATAGGAATATGTGCTCTTTTCCATCAAGGGCAACCAAGACTATGACCCATGAATTTCCCGTTAAGTTCATGAACATCTTGGATCCTCTAAGAAATGACAACAACCTAGGCCGTAGTGTAAACATAGGTAATTTTGCCCACTAAAGTTGGTAGATATTTTGCACTTGTAACATGGTAACAAAAAAAAGCATCAATGGGTTGCGGTGAATATATATATATATATATATATATATATATATATATATATATATATATATATATATATATATATATTGTTCTTTAATTGCTTGAGCTTTCATTCTTCATA
This sequence comes from Glycine soja, assembly GCF_004193775.1. NCBI lineage: Eukaryota > Viridiplantae > Streptophyta > Magnoliopsida > Fabales > Fabaceae > Glycine > Glycine soja. The sequence continues at coordinate 32,746,932 of NC_041020.1, forward strand.
ATGATTAAAGGACTTGTGAAATTCATGTCGATCCTAGTCTTACCCCATGGAAAGATTTTATAGTTAAGATGTTTACCTGTGGCTTAAGAACATCTACAAGTTCAATACAACTCAACATATTGGTGAAAAGTGCATCAAGGCTTACTCAAATATCGTTATATGATATACTCCAATGATGACTTTAAAGTTTTATATATGATGCTGAAATAATTAGAGATTGTGATATATCATGACATTATTTCAAATTTATAATGGTTGTTTTTTAAAATGCACAGTTCTCTTCCACTTATTTTCCTACCTTTTTACTTACCTGCAGCCAGCTTACATCGATTCAGATTTGCTCTTTCCTACGGCGCTCGAAGGCTTAAGCAGATCCTCACACTTCCAGGAGAAACCATGGGTGCAGCCCTAGAGAAGTTTTTCTTCAGCACTTTGGACAGGAATGGGAAAGGAGAAAGGGCGGATGTTGATGTACCGGTTTCTCCGTTTGGTATTGGAAGATCTATAGAGTCTGTCCTCTGTGGAGATTGTGAAAGTTACTTTGGTGGCTTACAATATGTTCAGTTGTATCGTAATTATGCCTTGCCAGTAACTGTACATTCCAGTTCTCCATCGTCACCTTCTCAGGATGATATCCTTGCGTCATCAACGCACCAAAACTGGAGTATGTTTTACCAAGGTGGTACTGATGTATATATCCCGGCACAGACACTCTATCATCCAACTTACAGCCTTGAAGGAAGAGGGAAATCACGAGGAACTGGCACATACATACCTGACTTGGTATGTTGTCTTTCATCGTGGACTTTATCTCTTTAGGCCTTGTTTGGATAAATTTTTCAAAAACACTTATAAGAAAATAAGAGGGTAAAATGAATGGAGCTTCTCGCATAAACTAAAATCAACTTGTGTAGTTAACTTTTATGGAAGTTCTTTTCATTTAACTTTTCCAAAAGCTAAGGTGCATTAGTTGATTATAGCTTATGGAGAAGTTCAATGTATTTTACCTTATTTTCTTCTCCTATAAGTGTTTCTGGAGAACTTTAGCTAAATAGGACCTTATATTGTGATAACACACTATATCATGCCCAAAATGGTTGTATCTTTCAGAATTATAATTCCTACTGGGATATGCGCACAAAGCCATCCAGGCCAAGGAGATTTGCTTCTTCAAAGTACAATGCATTGCCCAAATCACCTCCGAAAAAGCTACAAGCAGAAGAGGTTCATTCTGAGACAGACATAAATGCTATTTCAGATTCAAGGCTGTTTGAGTTATCAAGTGAAGATTTCCCCCTTCTTCCATGCAATTGCAAGGATATACCGCCAACACAGGCCCAAGATTCTACTCCATTAGCTAAGTTTCATTCTGAGACAGATATGGATGTTACTTCGCAGTTGTTTGAGTTCTCAAATGAAGATTTCCCCCTTCTTCCAAAGATTTGTTCTGAGACACACATGGAGGGTAGTTCGAGGTCGTTTGAGCTCTCAAAGAAAGATTTCCCCCTTCTTCAAAGCATTTGCAAGACTGTCCTGTCAGAGTCTGCTAAGTTAACTAAGCAAGCCAAGAGTTTCCCATCCTCTAAAGAGTCTAAACTGAAAAATACTGAGTTTGGATCTTTCAGAAATCACAATAACTGACAGAACCAAGTTTGTCTTCAAAGGGTGAGAAAGATTATTCTGGTGTTCCATTATCTCAAGAAACTGTGTTGGTAGTTCCAAAGGTTGCAACAGAGAGGAAAGAGGAAAGAGGAATCTCCCAAGAGCAATGAGAAGAAGATGGATTGACAGTGTTAGCATTAGATATTTTGTAGAAATTTGAAGGATATACATCAGCAGAGTTCTAATGTCTGGCTTTGTTGCTGGTGGTCATGTTTTGATCGAATAACTTAAAAATAACAGTAAACTTTCCCTTTCTTTTTTTTTTTTTACAAATGTAAATTTCGGAGAAAGAGAAACTAGAATTGATTGCTAGTGATAGTCTCAAACTTCATAGGAACAAACAATTGGTAGGGGATGCTAACCAATTTTGTGCTGCCTTAGTGGGAATAGTTCACCATTACTCTACAAACAGAATGACATCTCCCTTCTATCATCTGGATGAACTTGTACATGATTTCTGTTTTAAGTTACGTCTTCTGATCATTTATGGGCCAGTTCTTATGTCTATATTTGGATTGGCAATAAAGAATGGAACAAAATGGATCAAATATAATGAGTTAGAATGTATTATACTAGAGCGAAATAAAAATATCATTATATAGTTTGGATATTTTGTAATAACATCATTTTAGAAAAAGGAAATAATGGAATGAAGTTATAATATTTAATTGGCTAATAATTGGCTAAATTAGGCTTTTGGATGACAAATACTATCCAGAAGAAGTTCAAGGTTTCTTCCACCCAGCTGCTGTATCAATCATGTCCATATCTCAAGCAACAACCCTGTTAATCTCTGGACCATATCCGGATATACTTTTGACCAACCAAAATGCATTTGGTTTCAAATATACGACGCAAGTGACGGTAACACGTTAAGTGTTAAATAGTCTTCCCAAGTTCCAACTCTTATTTACTTATTAATGTGTTCTCAACTATTTCTTTCTGCATTATCCATCTGTGTCAATTTCAGTACGCTCGTTGTTATTGGAAAGAGATCTCCAGTCACCCATCATTAATTGCAGGTCATATCAGCCATTCTATTTTCTGGAAAAATCTAGCTCCTGATCATGTAAGTGTTTTACCTTGATCTTGTTTTATGGGAACTCTCTTGTTTTATGGGAACCTAGTTCTTCAACCCTTGTGCAGGAAGGAGGTGGTGAACCACCCAAGGGTTCATTGGGATGGGCTATTGACATACATTTTGGCTATTTTGAAGCATTAATGCAGAAGGTAAGGTGCAGTGCTATAGGGGTCTGGATGGGTGGCGAGTTGTCCAGATCCTGAGATACCTAGCATATCTTCTATCCTTGCATATCATCGGAGCTTAATATTAAAAAAGATGACGGAAGTCAATAAACCAAAAGGGGGAGAGGGATGAATTGATTTTGAATACAAAACGTACCTTTTAAAAACAGAATTAAAAAAAAAATTTGTATGGATCATATCACAAAAACATATGAATTGAACGTAACTAATACTTATCAATCCACCCTTCAACAAGATACTTCATTAATATCCTCTTTTTTTTCACAAATATAAATCTTGAATCTTTTTGAAAAACTTGATTAATACTTGAATGAGAGAAAAAGATTAGATCAAGAGAAGAAAGATGTGGTCTTTTTATACTGTTTCACTTTCTATTACAAGAGAAACTAATCCAGTTATTTAATCCAAAATCAAAATTAGATTTTCACTATGCATCAAGAATTCTTACTTGCAATTACAACCAATCTACAATTCCCACCAAAGAGACTAAGGTACCTAACACTAGGATCCTTTGTGAATATAAGTCTAAGAGAACCTTACTCTTAGCCCAAACTAGAAAATCATATTCTAGCATGCCCTAAGCGATTCATGCATAACCAAAAGATGTGTAAAAACATACACAGAAAAACAAGTAAAGAGAGATACAACCTGATCAATCTTTTCTGCAAAAAACCTTGCTAGACTGAGGAGGTGTTCTTCTTCAACTCAAGAGACACAACTCACTTCTAAGAAAAAAGTCTTCATAATCAATCGATCAAGAAGTTGTGAGTCACCATAAAGCTTTATTCTTCTCTTCTCTTTTCACTAATGAAAGCTTGAGATCTTTAGCTCATTCAAAGGCTTATGAGTTATTTTCGAGATATTGAGTATTCTCTTGATGTATATGGAGGAGAACACAAGCTAGTTATTTATAGAGAAAATAATTATAATCGTCTTTAATCAATTAAATCTACAAAGTAATTGATTAATTCAACGAAGTAATCAATTAGATTATCTTTTTAATCGATTAAAGTATTCTTACCAACATCTGGAAATAACTCAAGAACAATGTAATTGATTAAATACTCAAAGTAATCGATTAAAGTGTTCTTATTCACTTCTGAACAACTAAGCGAGAGAGAAGTAATCGATTAAATCACTTGGTAATCGATTAAAGTAGAGACTCCTGAATAAATCAGTCACTGTCTCAAACAATGGTGTAATCAATTACGAGATATCAGTAATCAATTAAACTTATACAAGACTCAACTCTTCAAGTTTCAAACAACTTGTTGTAATTGATTACGATAGACATGTAATCAATTAAAACAACGAGTTTTTTCCTCTTGAATTTCTTTTCTAACTTAGAAACTTTTCTTCACACTAACCATGATGATGAATTATGCAATACAAATACAACATACAAGATAACAACCAATATAAATGCCACTCAAAGGAGTTAGGCATCTAAAAGTCAAAACATCTTTAAGCTTTTTCTCGAGCTTCAAGCTTTGGCCTTTATGTTGTTCACCATGTTGCTCCTCTTATCTTTAACAAATGTCTTGGTCGTAATTTGAAATTCATTGTTTCCTTTTACTTAATTTGTACTGCTTGTCAATGGCTTGGTTTGGACAAAGAGTTGAAGAGGCTTGTAGTTGAAACCACTGCCAACCAGGTAAACTACGTGTTCCACCTTCCTCCTTTTCCATATGATGCCAGGAGGCTAAATAGATCAACAATAGCATATTAAAAAAAAATGTTAGTAAATGAAAGTAGTCTCTTTGTTTTGGTTTGACCTCCAATTCTGCCTTTTTGTATTTCTGTTGTATATTTTGTCACACCATTCAAGATCCTTTCATGGTATTACGAGTAGTCTATATTCCTTATGATGAGGACACAACTAAGGGCAAGGACCATGAAGCACTTGAAGGGACCATGACCAGATGCAAACTTAAACAGGCCCAACACAGTGATGAGGACACAACAAAGGGTAAGGACCATGAAGCACTTGAAGGGCCCATGATCAGAGGCAGACTTAAACAAGCCCAACACGTCATAGAGACAAGGCTGGTCATTTGTATAGCTGCCATTGATGATGATTGAAGGTCCAAGTGGAGAAAGATGAAGGCCCAGAGGCAGAGGCACTACCAAGACTGTTAATTGTTGCTGAAGGCCCAAACTAATTTGAAGGCCCAAGTTAAATATGTTTTTAGTTATAATTTTTATTTACTGTAATTTTGGCCCAAACTGTTTAGAAGGCTCATGTCTATTTTTATCTTTTTGTTCAGATACACTATAAGTATTGGTTTTTGTTTTCAATAAAGGGACTTTTGGCATTTTCATAAAATTGGGTGAGAGCTTCTCTCTAGGTTCCTTGTTGAACCAATCTCAGACTTATCAAGGTAATCCTTGTGGCATCTACCCTGACTTATCTTCCTTCACTGGAAGTGGCGTCATCCAAATCTCCGCAGCCTGTATCAAACGTTCCGCCTCGTAAGGTTCACATCATCTAAGAGGGACATCCGATAGCTTATTTTAGTGAAAAGTTAGGAGCCGCTGCCCTTAACTATTCAACTTATGATAAGGAATTGTATGTTTTGGTTAGAGCTTTACAAACTTGGCAGCATTACTTATTACCCAAAGAGTTTGTCATCCATAGTGATCACGAGTCCTTAAAATACTTAAAAGGCCAAGGAAAGCTTAATAAGAGGCATGCTAAGTGGGTAGAGTTTTTAGAGCAATTTCCATATGTCATCAAACATAAAAAGGGGAAAGGGAATGTAGTGGCTGATGCGCTGTCTAGGAGACATGTTTTACTTGCTATGCTTGAAACTAAACTGTTTGGTCTCGAGTCTTTGAAAGACATGTATGTTCATGATGTGGACTTTGCTGAAATTTTTGCTGCATGTGAAAAGTTTTCTGAAAATGGTTACTATAGGCATAATGGATTCTTGTTTAAAGAAAATAAATTGTGTGTGCCTAAGTGTTCCATTAGAGAGTTGCTTGTGAGTGAATCACATGAGGGGGGATTGATGGGACACTTTGGGATTCAAGAGACCCTGGAAATTCTGCAAGAGCATTTCCTTTGGCCTCATATGAGGCGTGATGTGCATAAGTCTTGTGGTCATTACATTGTGTGTAAACAAGCTAAATCTAAGGTTAAACCTCATGGATTGTATACTCCTTTGTCTGTTCCTGAATATCCTTGGACTGACATATCTATGGACTTTGTTTTGGGGCTGCCCAAAACCAAGAATGGAAAGGATTCTGTGTTTGTTGTTGTTGACAGGTTTTCTAAGATGGCACACTTCATCCCTTGCAAGAAAGTGGATGACACTTGTCATGTGGCTAATTTGTTTTTCAAAGAAATAGTGCGGCTTCATGGATTACCGAGGACCATTGTCAGTGATAGGGATGCAAAATTCCTTAGTCACTTTTGGAGGACCTTGTGGGGTAAGATTGGTACTAAATTGTTGTTTTCTACTACTTGTCACCCACAAACTGATGGTCAAACCGAGGTAATCAATAGGACTTTAGGCACACTGCTTAGGACTGTTTTAAAGAAAAATCTTAAATCTTGGGAAGCATGTTTTCCTCATATTGAGTTTGCTTATAATCGGGTTGTCCATAGCACAATTAATTGTTCACCATTTGAGATAGTGTATGGATTTAATCCTTTGACTCCTTTTGATTTGTTGTCTATGCCTAACATTGCTATGTTCAAGCATAAGTACGCACAGGCTAAAATTGAGTATGTGAAGAAGCTGCATGAGCAAGTGAAGGCTCAAATTGAAAAGAAAAATGCGAGCTATGCAAGGCAAGCCAACAAAAGCAGAAAGAAAGTCGTGCTTGAACCAGGTGATTGGGTTTGGGTACACCTGAGGAAGGAGAGGTTCCCAGAACATAGGAAGTCCAAGCTTCAACCTAGAGGAGACGGACCATTCCAAGTGTTGGAGATGATCAACGACAATGCCTACAAGATTGACTGGCCTAGTGAGTATAGTGTAAGTGCCACTTTCAATGTGTCTGATCTATCTCTTTTTGATGCAGATGGAGGAGCCTTGGATTTGAGGACAAATCCTTTTCAAGAAGGAGGGAGTGATGAGGACACAACTAAGGGCAAGGACCATGAAGCACTTGAAGGGCCTATGACTAGAGGCAGACTTAAACAGGCCCAACACAGTGATGAGGACATAACAAAGGGCAAGGACCATGAAGCACTTGAAGGGCCCATGACTAGAGGCAGACTTAAACAGGCCCAACACGTCATAGAGACAAGGCTGGTCATTTGTATAGCTGCCATTGATGATGATTGAAGGCCCAAGTGGAGAAAGATGAAGGCCCAGAGGCAGAGGCACTACCAAGACTATTAATTGTTGCTGAAGGCCCAAACTAATTTGAAGGCCCAAGTTAAATATGTTTTTAGTTATAATTTTTATTTATTGTAATTTTGGCCTAAACTGTTTAGAAGGCCCATGTCTATTTTTATCTTTTTGTTCAGATACACTATAAGTATTGGTTTTTGTTTTCAATAAAGGGACTTTTGGCATTTTCATAAAATTGGGTGAGAGCTTCTCTCTAGGTTCCTTGTTGAACCAATCTCAGACTTATCAAGGTAATCCTTGTGGCGTCTACCCTGACTTATCTTCCTTCACTGGAAGTGGCGTCATCCAAATCTCCGCAGCCTGTATCAAACGTTCCGCCCCGTAAGGTTCACATCACCTTATATTAAATCAATGAGATTCAACAATCAAGGATATATTGTTTCTCTAGGCTTTTTTAGTTAATTCAATTGACATTTCAAAGTAGGATATGCTGTAAACAATGCTTTATTATTCTAATATGGCTCTGTAAACTGGTTTGACTTTTGAGGTTCTCAATGTATTTATAAGTATAAATACATATTTAGTCCCTACATGTTTGTTCACCTTTTTAGTTTGGTTGCTATGCTTTTTTCTTATTTGGAAATTGGTCCTTACATACATTTTATTAAATTTATAGTCAAGTCCTAACCTACCACCATAAGTTCTTATATCTCCATGTAAAGAACATTTTTGCCTGCTGGACAAAATCAAACTATTTGTACCCGTGTACACCAACAATGTTTATTTGTCCTGCCACCATTTTGTTTTCTGCGGTCTCATTTTTATGTTCATTTTCTCTTAGTCTAATTGCTAAGGTAGAATAATCTCTCATATTCTCATCTTTTTTTTTTTTTTTTTTTTACATCAAGTCTAACCCGAGGAGGACCTGCTGCCACTTGCCACCATATCTAATTAGTTTTTCCCTTTTGTATCTCTCTGAACTCTTGATTCACTCTGTTATGATGTCTTCCATTTTATGCTTTTCTGATGGCTCTTCAACCACTACACTCACTTTATTGGTCTAGACCAACCACAGAAGCACCAAGATACCTTAGGTGAACCTTTTCTCTCTAGTTCTTTTTGCATACATTCAAGTGCAGGAATGGAGGTTGCAACAAACACGGCCTCGACCACGTCAAATTCATTAGATGCTCCCAACCGTGGAAAATACAGCCCTAAGGTTTTTATTTTACTTTCTTATACCTTCAAATTTTTGTGCAAGGTATTTCAATTAAAGTTTTTTGCGGTGGAAGAATTAATGGTTGTGTGGGTAAATGTTAAAAGCAATCATTCATGTTTTTTGGTCAAAGTGGTCATGGGCGTAAACTTTGAGGGGGAGGCTACTAAGTATTTCTGCTATGCGTGATGTTGTTCTTCATGCCTTATCGGGCCAATCGACCCCGGAGACACTCCGTATCACCGGTCGGATTGCCAACCACCATGTTGTGATCTTGGTTGACGGAGGCAGCACACACAATTTTGTGCAGGAACACCTCGTCAAGTCCCTTGGTCTGACCCCACAACCAACACCAACTCTACGTGTGCTTGTCGGCAATGGCAACGAGGTAGAATGCTTTCAAGTTTTCCTGAATGTTGCAGTCCATATTCAAGGAATAAACTTCTCTGTTGACCTGCATGTCCTCCCTCTATGCGGCACTGACATTGTCTTCGGAGTTCAATGGCTCAAGGCCCTCAGTCCTGTGCTAACGAACTACAACATCCTTACCATGAAGTTCATCCATGATGGTCAATTGATCGAATTAAAGGGAGCATCTGAAATACCATTGACGAAAATCAGTCCTCCCCAACTCCGTCTTCTTCTCTAAACACGAAGTGCAAGTGAATTTTTCCACATTCGTGTTTGTCCTCAAACTGCACCCCTACCAACTACTCATCCCACTATCCTCTCCATCATCAACCAATTCCCAACCCTTTTCTGACCACCAACACAACTTCCTCCATCCCGCACCACCAACCATTCCATTCACCTTTTACCTAACTCCACCCCTGTTAATGTTTGGCCCTACAGATACCCCCATTTCCAGAAGCAGGAAATTGAATCCCAGGTCAATACGATGCTTCAAAATGGCATCATTTGTCCTAGTACAAGCCCCTTCTCCTCCCCGGTTCTCCTTGTCAAGAAGAGGGACGGGTCATGGCGCTTCTACGTTGACTACAGGGCCATGAATGCATTAACCATTAAAGACCGATTTCCCATACCTACAATCGATGAATTATTAGATGAGCTGGGCGAAGCATGCTGGTTTTCGAAGCTGGACTCACTTCAAGGATACCATCAGATTTTAATGGCACCTGAGGACGTCAACAAAATGGCTTTTTGTACGCACCACGGCCATTATGAATTTCTGGTAATGCCGTTTGGGCTTTGCAACGCCCTTTCTTCCTTTCAGGAAACTATGAACACCAATTTTGGGCCTTATTTGCGGAACTTCATTATAGTCTTCTTCGACGATATCTTGGTCTATAGTAAAACCTTTTCTGATCACCTGGAACACTTGCACAAAATCTTTTAGATTCTTTCCGACAACAGCTTTGTCCTCAAACTGTCCAAATGCTCCTTTGCCACTCAACAAGTCGAGTATTTGGGACACCTGGTCTCGACACGTGGCGTGGAACCAGTTTCAAAAAAGGTCACCGCCGTGCAGCAATGGCCACCTCCACAATCAGTGCAGAACCTGCCCGGATTCCTTGGGCTCTTAGGATTTTATTGACGATTCATCAAAGGATACGCGACCTTAGCAACACCTCTTACGACATTGTTGACAAAAGATTAGTTTCATTGGACCCTAGAAGCTAACATAGCTTTCTCCAAACTAAAGGAAGCTTTATGCCAAGCCCCTATTTTAGGCTTACCAGACTTCTCCGTCCCATTTGTGATAGAAATCGATGCTTCCAGGATAGGTATGGGAGCAATTCTTCCTCAGCACCACCATCCTCTCCCCTTTTTCATCAAACATTTTTGCTCGAAACTTCTCTGAGCATCCAGGTATGTGCGGGAACTCGCCGCAATCATGGCGACAGTAAAGAAATGGAGGCAATATTTATTGGGCCATCGTTTCGTAATTCTCACTGATCATAGAAGCTTGAAGGAACTCATGGCTCAAGCAGTTCAAACTCTAGAGCAACAGGTTTACCTTGCACGTCTAATGGGATATGATTACACTATCCATTACCGTGCTGACAAACACAACTTGGCGGCGAATGCCTTCTCGCGCCTACCTGACCCTCCACAGAGCCTACCTAACCCTCCACAGAACCTACCTGACCCTCTACAGGGCCAAATTTTTGTGCTAACCATTCCTAATTGTGTTTTCTTGCAGGAACTCAAAATAGAGCTTGCCTCCAATGAGGAATTCATGACCAGGAGAAAGTAGGTTCAAGAGGAACCAGAGAATCACCCCGAGTGCGTCATCCGGGATGGTCTGATATTGCAACGAGACCGTATTTGGCTGCCACAAGGGCTTCGATTACTACCAACAATTCTGGCTGAATTTCATTCCACTCCCACTGGTGGCCATATGGGGATTATGAAGACATTGGCTCACATTCGTGAAAATTTCATATGGGCATCAATGAAGCAGGACGTTCATCGTGACATCACCAGCTGTATCACCTGCCAACAAATCAAATTGGATCATCATCGACCACCTGGGCTCTTATGTCCTCTTCCAATTTCGGCATGACCATGGGAGGACCTCTCCCTAGATTTTATCATGGGTCTGCCCTCTTATCGTGAAAACTCCATTATATTGGTAATTGTAGATCGTTTTTCAAAGGGAATTCATCTGGGATCACTGCCCCAACACCACACAGCTTCTGGTGTCGCCCAATTGTTCATGGAGATTTTCGGTAAACTTCACGGCATGCCACGCAGTCTGGTATCTGACAGGGACCCACTGTTCGTCAGCCATTTTTGGCAGGAGCTATTCAAAATGAGTGGCACCAAGCTTTGTATGAGCTCGGCGTACCACCCTCAGTCCGACGGACAAATAGAGGCCATGAATCACATTATCAAGCAATATGTAAGAGCCTTTGTGCATCAGAAGCCATCCACATGGGGGCATTTCTTAATTTGGGCGGAGTGGTCATACAATACATCAATTCACTCCACAACAGGGATGACACCATGCGAGATTACTTTCGGCAAACAACCGCCAAGCTTACTGCAATATCTCGAAGGAAATTCGAATGTCGAGGCTGTTGATGAATGATTAACACAACGAGAAAAAATATTTGCAAGTCTTGCCAAGAAGTTAGCCAAAGCCCAACAAAGAATGAAAGAGATTGCAAATAAACGGTGCTGAGATGTGAGCTACAAAGAAGAAGATACAGTGTTGGTCAAACTACGATTGTGCCGTCAAACGTCGGCCACAGGGGAAGCATATTCGAAACTCACGAAGAGATACTATGGACCATTCCAAATTGTCAAGAAGATTGGCAATGTAGCCTACCAGTTGAATTTTTCGCCAAACTCCAGATTTCACCCGGTATTTCATTGTTCATTACTCAAGCCATATCACTCTTCCAACACAAAGGTTTCGCTTGACCTGCTAGCTAGCTTCATCAGAAGGAATTGAACCCCTTAGCACTCCTCTTTCGATTTTAGATGCAAAGTAGGAAAACACACCGACCGACAGACAATTACTAGTCTTGGTTCAATGGGCAAGATTAGTTCCTGAAGACACATCATAGGAACAATGGGAGTCTCTTAAGAGAAGCTACAACCTTGAGGACAAGGTTGTTTTGGAAGTCTGCGGGGATGTTATGAACTCAGAACTAGCACCAAGAACTGAGTAATACATAGAAGAAGAAGCAAGGGCAAAAAGGAGAATTAGTAGACCAAAATACCTGGATGACTACGCAACAAAATGAAGATGAGATTTGCAGCCAGGTTAGCAAGATTCTAGAAGCTTTACCGTTAGGAGTTGTCCTCTGGCCTCAGTACAATTCACGCAGTGCATTTGGTTTTGTCATTTTTTCAATTCCTCCAAGGCACAAAAAGCCAAAATCTGTTAGGATTATATTCTCTAGAATGATCATAGAACACTTATAAATAGAGCATGAATGTAATTCAGCAGATATGCAGAAATAATACAAACCTTTCCTTTTCCTCTCTGTTGCTCTGGAGGCCCTAGACCTCGAATTCTAGAACCATTTCTATGCTTGATCATAACATTGTTGGTATTGACATTCTTGAGATTGGTTTGTTTATAGAATATTAGGGAACTATTGTAAAATGAGTTGTTAGATAATATTTATGACAATTCATTGCATAAATAATTTATAACCACTTCATTGATTTGGGGGTATGTAACTAATGGCACTTCTTTGTATTTGGTTGGAACTTGTTTCTGGTATATATATATATATATATATATTAGCTGACCAAAAAACAAATTCAAGTTTTTTGCACTTTGTGGATTTTTTTTAATAACAGGACAAGGCTATTAAGAGGTTTCTGGTGAGGAATTGTTGAACATGCTGCAATCAGAGATGTGCTGGAAGCCTGTGTCTATGAACATAATTTTATTCTTTACCTTCTCTGGTTTTTGAAGGAAAATTTCGGATGTGTTTATGTTATTTATTTAGTTTTTAATTGTTATTTTCAGAATATACTCTTCCCAAACTCTGAAGAAAAATGCAGTACTGTGTTTGTGTTTCCTGTGCTATCCACTCTCAATCTCATGCTAGGTTCGATGCTAGGAGGAAGTGTGAGTCTCCACAAGGATTCATCAGGCGCAAGGTAACACTATATAACCATTTCTGTTTTTCCCGCTTTCCATGTGTTTTGTTCAACATGTTTTATGCTGTGTTTTCACCGTGTGTTGCTGAATTGAGGATAGTTTGGATAAACTTGTGTACTTGTACGGATGCACACAAGGTGTTCCTGGAATGGATAGTCTCCATTTCATAAGCTTTTGGAAAAATAAATGAAATGGAGATGATATTCACTTTATAGAGAGTGAATTTATTTACTCAAGCTTACTAGTGGAGCTTAGTGACATTTATTTACCAAGAAGGTCTAGTTCAGTTGGTTAAGAGTGTGTGAATTGTTGTAAATCATCTAATATTTGTCTTCAATTCTTATGGATAAAAAACAAAAGCTTAGTAATGATGAAATGGAGAAGGTCTTTTAATAAGTGTTCCATTATTTAGATGTTAAAAAAATGACACTGAATTTGTTATACCCTGTTCTTAAAAGAGTTTTTGTGTATAGATTGAATTTTAAATGAGTTCTCATCAAACAATCACATTGATATGCAAGGAACATTTTCTATATTAAAACACTAGGGGGCCTTGTTTTGTTCCTTGATGGAGTTGAGGCTTACCTCCCCAGTTGACCATTGATATTGGAGTGAGTCGTCAATTTTATCTTTGATCTATTACCATCTCCTAATTGGTTGTTAAAGTAAAAAACACTGTTTAAGTAATCCTAAAATTATAAGAAAAAAAATGCTAAGTAATCTCCAAAGTTATAAAACCCTTCAAATTGGGTCTTGAACTTCACTAAAACACATCAACTTAAAGATGTTGGATATTAAATACTTTGGGGATTACTTAAATAATTTCATTGCCTCTTGGATTAAATAGTAGAGAAGCTAATATTTTAGAGGTGAAATTGGTGGTTATATTTGATATTGTGGATGGAGAGTTTAACAAATAAGGTCTAAGATTTGAATCCAATCATATCAAACTCGTGTGACGTGTCTTTTTATATTTACGTTTGAGCTGTATGATCCAGAACTCAATATACAGACTTGTATTTGCTTCTCTAATTTGCTGGAAAATTGATAATCCAATGAGTTAGTTAATGGTTAAAGAAAAGTTATTGTCTCTTTCGAATGACAGGCAATTTGTTTAACATTTTAGTTTGCATTAGGAAAATGTTCTCTATTTGTGTGAATAAACTGTGATTATATGGATATAAAATTGTTAGCAATGGTTGATTAATTGTTTTATGTATCTTTATTCTGAATCATGAATTAATGTAACACCCGCTCTTGTTTGATGAGTTCATTTGTCTCTTTGCCAGGATGAATGCACAAAGGCCCGGTCAGCCCGGTCAGTGGTCAATCACCTCGTCCTGTAAAAGCAAATTCTAAGAAAAAGCCTTAATGTTATGCTGACCAAACTTATATGCTAAAATGTTTTTTGTTGCTTAATTTTGAACATGTCAGTTTTGTGGAGGGGTATTTTGTTCTGGTTTTCAGCTACAGTAGTAGTTGGATAATATCTTTCTGGTTATAATTTAGCATTTGTTAGGAAAAAATTAAATGTGTCACTTTAGGTCTTTCATATTTTTTAAAGATTTCATTTTAATAATGTTAGTGTTTTGTTAATGTAGTTAAAGTTTTAAAAGTAATTAATTTAACATAATGGAGGCTAAAAACCATCACCATTTATATTTTATTTTGAAAACAATAAACCACCGACTGGATCTTCTTCCACTCGCCTTTTTCTCTCAGTTCTTCCCACTATGAAAATGCACGAACCTCCCTTGTCCTCTCTCTCTCCTCTCTCATGTCTATGTTACACCATCTCTTTGCAAAACACAATTTGAAAAACAACAAATCTAGAAAAACGAGATCTGCAATGAGGAAAAGTTTAAATTGATGGATGGATTTTTTCAACTGTAAACCTTCCTCTTCCTCAACCACACGGTCAGTACTCTCCACCATACCCAGAAGCCCTAGATCTGGTGTCGGACATCACTTGTTGGACGATTGTTGGTGCCATGACGATTGAGGCGAAAAACTTAGATACCACACAAAAAAACCAAATTGTACATGTGGTGTGCCACCTCGGAGGTCACAAAGGGTTTCATTGTTCTTGTGCATGCACGTGTACAGGAACCTCACTACTGTGCGTGCTCACAGAGAGCTTTGTTACCACTGTGCTTGCATGTGAGGAACCTTGCCCATTGTGTGCGTTTGTAATGTCTAGATCTTGAGGGTTTCTTTTATGGTTCATAGAGTGATTTGCATACTTTAAAAAGAAAGAAAAATAAAATGGGAGAAGAGAGAAAGAAAGGAAGAGGCGAAACTACGCTGGAAAAGAAAAAAGAAATGTCGCCGCTGAAAATTGCATTTGACAGCTGCTCACGGTGGTCTATGGCGGTCGGTATAAGAAAGGGTGATGAAGATGGTTAAAAGGGTAAAATGAAAAAAAAGAAGCTTGTGGCAATTAAAAAATGCTAAAATGCTTACATTAATTATATTTATGATAGCACAATTAATTATTTTAAAATATAAAAGTTAATATTCTAAATGAAAAACTAAAATAAGATCAAAATGATATTTTTTTAAAAATTTAATGTATAAAGAAGATACTAAAATATAAAGGACAATAAATTAATATAATTTTTAGCAAAATCTGACTACATAATGGGGCTACAGTTAGTTAACTTACACCATTTTTTTAGAATAAGTTAGCAAGTTATATTTTATGAAATTTGTAACTATAACATACGAATTTACTCCTAAAAAATTAGTGGGTATAAATTAACAAATCTTATATGCATTTGCTAAAAATATACCCTTTTATTTTTTAAAAAGAATATGTTGACAAGCTACTATATATATATATATAGAGAGAGAGAGAGAGAGGGGAGAGAGGGAGATGTGAACCACAATACATAATATGTATGCAAGTTATGGGACAAATGCCACACTTGTCTTGTTATGGGACAATCAAGAATAATATCAATATGTATGCAAGTTTCGTCCCTAACTCCACACACTCGACAAAGTGATCTTTTCTTTTTATATAGTGGAAACAGAAAAGAAATAACTACTCTTGACCATCAACACTAAGAAGATGAGCTAGAGAGGGGGGCGGGACACAAAGAGAACAAAAGCTAAACGTCTGGCGAACACCAGAAGGATGTTGGTAATCAAAGAAGCGTGAGGATGGTAATCCACATTTGGTTT
This sequence comes from Glycine soja, assembly GCF_004193775.1. Taxonomy (NCBI): domain Eukaryota; kingdom Viridiplantae; phylum Streptophyta; class Magnoliopsida; order Fabales; family Fabaceae; genus Glycine; species Glycine soja. The sequence continues at coordinate 32,763,154 of NC_041020.1, forward strand.
GCTTTTAAAGTCAAATTTAATTTGATTTAATCTAATCCAAACCAATTTTTTTTAACCCTCTCCTTCGTGAGAAAAAAAAGACATGACTAATTCTAAATTTAATCGAGAGATAAATAAAATCTGATTAAAAATTATTTTCATTAAATATTGAATTCAAGTACGGAAAGATTAATGTCAATTTCAGTATATTAATTGTTTGTGCTCAATTATTTAATATAATTTATTTTAATTTTAAATGGATTGAGTTTCTGTTTTTGAAAAAAAAAAGAGCACAAATATTTACACAACTTCATCAACGTCAAATATTTGCATCTCAACATAATTCAAAGTAGACATTGAAATTGTAAGTTAAAAAGAATTTTACAATTTCTCGGAGATCAAGTACATAAAGGGTAAGAACTAACAAGTTCCTAATTCATACAAGTTCTTAAATACATGATAACCATACTAATTACACAATAAAGTTTTGTTTTATTCGGATTTGATTGGTTTCTAGCAAAAAGATTCAAAATCCAATCCAATTTAAAATAATTTAATTCGATTTTCTGTTTTTTGAGTTTTGGTATGTTCAATTTTTGTGGTTTGTGTAACACATGATTTTTTTTGCCACTTCTTAATTAACTTGATTGATGTCATTTACAAGAAAAATTATTAATTAAAATATAAAATTTAATGGTGAATTCGAGAATGAACTAACTTTTGAGTAGATCATTGGGTATCATAATTTTTTAATGGACGAATTGATTTGTTTAGAGATTATCAGTTGACATTAAAATATGTTAATTACAAAGTAGTATTACTATTTTTGAATGAAAATTGCCAAAGTCTTGTTGGGAGCGTCTCTTCACCTTTGACTGCACCACGGACCACGGTCAGAGACGGATCTATGTGCAGTCAAGGCCCCTCCTAACTTTTGTTGAGTTTTAATTTTTTAATATAGGTTAAATTAGTTTTTTTCTTTCTAATTTATTATTTAAGTTTGGTTTAGTCCTTTAATTTTTTTTATTCAATTTGATCTTCTAATTTTTAAAATCAATTAATTTTTTTAAAAAATATGCATGTGACGGTCGGTTTTGAATGATTACAAAATATAATTTTTTACAACTTATATCGAAAGAATAAATTGAATCAATTTGAAAATTTAGAGGACCAAATTAAATTAAAAAAATAAATTAGAGAATTACAAAGTATAATTTTTTATCATTCATTATTACTATTTTAAAATATTTGTAATCAAATGACATTATGTAATCTTTATATTGATTTTATTGTAATTGACTTGAGAATTAAAAATTATTTTTAACATTTGTTAATGAGACAAACTTATGAACATTGTGTAAAGGACAAGTGTCCCCCAAAATTTAATTATGCCTCTGGTCATGGTCTATCTTCATCTGAAGAAGCACTCTTAAAATACTAATAAGTTCTAACATAGTTGGTAGATAATTAGGTTCATACAAGAGTTTAATTCTCTGGTTGTGTATAAGGAGAAAACTTTGCTGAAAGAGGTAAAATCCTTTAGTGATTTATATATTTCAATAATTAGTTTCTTCACTTCCGTAAAAATATCTTGCTTTCATAAAAAGAAAAAAGGACTCCTAGAAGTCCATCACAATTAAAGAACCTTCCTCCATGATCCACATTGGTGTCACTTTCTGCTTCCTCCCACAAGGCTTCATCTCCACCTCCACTTGATTCTCCTTCTTTTTCTCCTATATACCCAGATTCCACCGTTGAGAAATTCAATTTTATTTAAGTTGATTAGAGGAATATCATGTCCCAAAATAAGCCTAACATGCAGATTTTATTTATGTTTTCTAAAATGAAATTATGGAAAAGGTAAAAAAGAAGAAGAAGAAGAAAGGTTCAAAACCATGCTTCTATAGCAAAAGTAATGTAAAAAAATAATTTTGTATTACTAAAGTTATGATTTATTCCTTCAATTTTTTTTTATATTTAAATATCATTATTAATCATTGGAAATTAATTAGCATATAAAAATAAAGTATTAGATTACTATTAGCAAAAAGAATTGTTTTTCATTTTGTGGCAAATTGATAATAATTTTAAAATTTTAAATAATTACTATTAATAAATAAAATATTTATTTTAGATTGCACATTTATATATGTTTTTTTTTTAGTTTTTTAAGGACAATGATACAGGGGCTTCGAGGATAAAAAAATGGAAAAAAAGACATTTTCAAATTGAGGGTGTGACTAACCTGCCGTAACATCAATTTTAGTTGTGTTTTTACATAATACATATTTATACAATTAATGACAATGAAGTACCAATGGAGGTGGTTGATAATTTTGATTCACAATTTCTTAGTTTTGTCCTTTTTAAGTTTTCTATATAATTTTATTCCCTTCATCTTATAAAATTGGTGTTTGATATTAATTAATGGATTAAATATATGTTATTTTTTTACATGAACACTTAAATTTTTTCTATTATTCAAGATAGTTTTGTAATTAGATTTAAAATGAAAAAAAAATTAAATTTTGAATAATTTACATGCAAATTATTTTGTTATTATTCTTGTTACTTGTATATAATTTAACTGTAATATTTTGGATATGAATCATTTTAATTAAAATTTGATTTAATATGATTTTAGTCAAAATGTTATTTTAGTTAAAATTTAAGATGTTTGGTTTGATTGTGTAAGGTTATTTTTCTAGTATGGTAGTTAAATTTCCTTTGAAGCCTTTTGCGTACCTGAAAAAAAAGGATAAATTAAAAAAAAAAAAAAGACAAATCCTATAATCTTACCTTAGAAAAAAAAAAGAAAAAAAAATGAAAAATAATGAAAGGATAAATTACTTGAAAACAAGAAAGAAAGAAATATTACTATTAAAGAAAAAGTAAATATATAAATTAAAAAAAATATAAACTAAACCTTACAGTAGAGAAAGAATAAAAAGTCAATACATTTACTCCATCGAAACTGAATAAAATAAAAAGAATAAAAAATGTCAGTAATTAGTTATTTAAAATGAAAATAATAACAATGAAATTGAAAATAATAATAGGTTGAAAGTAACGAAAATAAAATTGAAAAAGATAAAAAAAAAACTTACCATAAAAAGAATAAAAAGGTCAATGCATTGTGTTTCATGTTTGTATTAATAGATCTCTCCATTAAAACAGAATGAAATAAAAATAATAAAAAATGTCAACAATTAGCTATTTCAAAACATAAAAATAACGATGAAATTGGAAATAACAATGTGCATTCAAGTCATGCAAGACTTTTTAAGGTTCTAAAGAAGATCAATCATATGAGTATAAAATATCCTCGTAACATAGAGTTGGAAAGGAGGATGAAAAAGAAGAGGGAAGGAATGTAAAAATGGAATAGAGAGAGAAAGAACATTGTGTGAATTTTTGTTTAAAATCTAAATTTATAGAAATAGAGAAAGAGTACCGAAGAAGTCATAATACCAAAATTTAAGTATATTAGATAATAATTAAATTATGAATATAGTAATTATTAATTAATAATTATATTAATCAATCAACTATATATTTTTACTAATAAAATATATATAATAAATATTTTTATTTATTAATAAAAATGAATCATAATCTACTATAAGAATTAGAGTACACATGGAAACACAATTTATTTGTTAATAACTAAGTTACACTAAATTAATAATAATAATAATTTAGTTTATATCTTTAAAAATAAAAATAACAATAATAGAGGTAATCAATCAATTATATATAATATTTTACGTAATGATAATTTTTTTAATAATTGAATTAATCAATCAAATATTTTTTTTACTAATCAATTATATATTTAGGTATTTATGATAAGATAATTAATTAAAAAATAAAATAATGATTAAATAATATCCTAATAGAATTAGAATAAATAATAAAATAGAATATGTTTACATAATTTATATAGAGATTAACATGTATATTAATTTTATATAAGGATTAAATTAATTTCATTTAAGGATTAACAAATATGAGTCGTTTTAAAAACTCATCCCATGTAGCAAATGAATGTAACTTTGATTGAATAAAATGTGTAAATTATTATAAATTTTTTAGTAATTATTTTTTATTTTTACAGATAAAAAAAAAGACTTATCTCATGGCAGATTTTCTATGCACCCCTCAATATCTATTTTGTATTTACATATTTGATTAAATTAATGGTTTAAATATTTTTTAGTCCTTATAATTTAGTGTTTTTTATTTTTCAACCTTATAATATTTTTTTTATTTTAATCCTTGTAAATTATGTTTGTTTTATTTTTCGTTCTTAAAATGGTTTAGATAGTGTTTCATTGTTTAAAGTGTTATCTAAATTGATTTAAAGACAAAAAACATAAATTGTAAGGACTAAAATCAATTTTTTTTTTTGCAAGGACAAAGAACAAAAAAGCTAAATCACAAGGACCAAAAATGTATTTAAGTCTAAATTAATTTAACAAACTCAAATGAAAAATATAATGTTAATTTTTTTAAAGAAACCAAAATTTAGGATTTTATCATATAGGCTACATTTGGAATGGTGGCAGAGGGTGGGATGGATGAAGATGGAGTGAAGAGATAACTTATTCAATTGTTTGGTTTATAAAAATTAAGATAAAACATAATTAAAGAGGATATATAGTCATGATCCATAGTATTACATTGTTTAACCACATTTTTCTTTTCTCAATTTCAGGTGCATCTAATAGCCAATATAACCAAAGCTTCTAAAATATGAAATAACTATTTTATCCATACTAATTTTATCAGAAGTCTCTTTAGAGTGAGATGCTCATTTTTTTTTCTTGTGCATTCTTGCGTTGGGTGCCTTAATTTGTTCAACCATCTTCACTTGTTTTCTTCTTTGCCTCTCACCAATCTTACTTTTGCAATTAAGGGAATCCAGAATGGAAGTTTCTCAAGCAACTCATGTGGAGTTTCTTAAGCACATAAAAAGTGGTTTTAGTGGTCCTTGAAGTATCATATTATTCCTAAGGAATTTATTCACAATTTTTCTCCAATGGCAAACAAATTTAAGAAATTTTGAGAAACTCAATATATATATATATATATATATATATATATATATATATATATATATTCATTTTCACTTAATTATGATTCAAAATAAAAAACAATGACAATTAATATAACATTGAAAAGAAATACACAACAATGGAAAATACATAATATTTAATAAAATTAATTTTTATTATTTTATATTTTGAAACATTCTCAAATATGTTCAATCAAATCTACCAAAAGTTGGTGGTGCTTTTTTTGTCATGAACCTGTATTCTCCTTTGGAGGTATGTTGATATGAAATTGGGGTGGACACTTGAAGAAACTTTGAATGTTGACATGTCATTACCTACATTATCGTAATCAATTTTATTTTGATATTGTGTCGTTCGTTCTCGATAATCATATTATGCAATATTATACATGCATAAATTATATTCTTTATTGTATGAGCATCCCATAAACATGTTGGACCATGTATAATTGCAAATCAAGATTGAAACACTCCAAACGCCCTTTCTACATCCTTTCTTGTTGATTCTTGTCATTGTGAAAATAATTTTCTCTTTTCTTCTTGTGGCATTGAGATGGTCTTCACATATGTAGCAAAGTCTATATAAATGTCATTCACTAGATAGTATCCTATATTATATTGGATTTTATTAATTATGTATTGCATCGGGGAGTGCATCATGAGAAAACTTCACTAAACACATTAGATACATTTAACACAGTAATGTCATTATTTGAACATAGTGCCACAAAATGCATGTCAAATCCACAAGTCTTATGATGCCATGACTTCAACAATGATTGTTGGGTTGTGATGATCACCTAGACAAAATTGAGATTTCCATGCAACTGGACATTTTTTTCATTCCTAATGCATACAATCAATGGAACCTAACATACCTGGAAAGTCACGTGCTACTCCCATTTGTAGTAACATTAATTATCTTCATTATTAGGCTTCCTCAAGTACTCATCCCTAAATATTTCACAAATGACTGATACAAATCTCCGTAAGCATTCCATTATAGTGGTTTCAACAATCAAAATATACTCGTCCACACTGTTAGTGAGTGACCCATAAGCCAATGCAAAGAGCAACTATGCACTTTCTGCAACGATGATAGACCCTTTCTACGCGTTGCATCTACCCTCATTTTGAAATACTTTTAATGATTGTCGAGAGCTTCTATAAGTTGAAGGAACATATGCCTTCGCATTCAGAATCTTCTTTAGAATCGAGTCTCTGTGTATACAACATTTTTAGAGAAATAGTTATTGAACAATCAATCATGTCCTTCCTCACGATCCTGATTTAACACTTTTCTTCTTTGTTTACGCCTATTGGTATTGTCAACTTCTTGTTGGCTCTCAAGTATCAACCTTATGATTTCTTCTTTAGTGTTGTCTTCAAGTTGCTTATCTATGATTTGATCCCAAAGTGTATCAAAGTCAATGTTTGGACCCATTATATAGATGATTGAAGTGTTGAAAATCTGATAAGAAGATTTGCGAGAGAGTATGAGAATATGCAAGAATGAGAAAACATTGCACAATTATATAGCATGATTCATAATGACTAGTTCTCCAACAACTACTTTACCAACGACTACTTTTCCAATGACTAGTTTTGTAATGTCTACTTTTCCAACAACTAGTTATATAACATCGAGGTTGATGATAGATAATACATAACAACTAAAATTTAAAATAAAAATACAACATGGACCTACACAACTAAAATTTAAAATAAAAATACATTATTGACCTACACAACTAAATTTAAATAACAAACACAACATTAGCATAGACAACTAAAATTAAATAACAAATACAATCCTTTGACACATTGAGCCACGATCAGATGAGAAATCATGTCATCTTTCACTGAAATTAATGCTTTATGAAATTTTTCCTGAGTTGAATTTTCTTTTCCTTCATCTATTTGTATATTTTCTAGACCGATTGATGATTCAACTTCATTGTTAGTGGGCTCAACATTGGGTAAAGAAGGCCTATAACACATTTTGGGAGTGGTGGATACATAAAAATTATGGATTTTGAGAAATGTCATATTTAGGTGGCTCAACATTGGATGAAGGAGGCCTATACCACATGGGTGGTGGATACATACAATACTGTGAATTTTGAGAATTGTCACTGTTAGGGAATGATTGGTTTTACATATAATCATAGTAATACTGATAATTAAACCGACAAAGAGCCATTTTAGAGAGAATAAAGAAGATTGAGGCTCGATATGAACAAAAAAAAAAATAGAATTAAGAGTTAAAAAATTAAGTGCAAAATGATACGAATTGAACCCATATTTATACTGGTTATAATCGTAATGGTAATTTATTTCTTTCTCACAATGACACTAAGACGTGGCCATTGATAGATAGAAGTTGTACATTTTTTTTTCAGGTTTCAAATAGTAACATTTTCTTTTGATAGACAACAGAAAAAAAAATGTCAACAAAATTCAACATGCGTTTCATAAAATAAATTGAGTGAAGAAATTGTCAATTACAAATGCCTTCCTAGATAGCCATTTTGCTACGCTTCTCCCCCACCAACAATCTTTTCCTTCTATTTTCTCTCTTCTCTTCACCATCTCAACTTCTCTCTCCCTTCACAGCAGTGTCGATCCTTTCTGTTTTGCCACCAATGCTACTCATTGCGTCACCAGCACCGCTCATTGTGCCTCCAGTGCTGCCCTTTGAGCCATTGGTTCCTTTTCATTGAGACACCAACCCCAGCCCTGGAGCCATCAACATCGCTCCATCGGGCCACTGCTGTCGGGCTCGAAAGTCGACGAGGTCATCACCCTTGAAAGTCGTCGAGGTCGTCAATGGAGATGGAGATCCCTTTCCCCTTTATTGTATTATATCAAGATCTCTTGAGTCGGGTCGATGGAGACTCGTTTCCACCTTTCCCCTTAACTGCATTGTTCAACATCTATTGAATTTGCTCATTATTCTATTGTGAGTTGGGATTGATTTTTTGGTTTAATGTTCTATTCTGGGTTTTGCATTGACTGATTTGTTTTTTTAATGAATATACAATTTTTTTGTTAATTTTTTTATGGTTTTTTGTGGTTGTTCTTTGTTCTTTTGAGCTTTTGTTCATTATTCTTTTTTTCTAACGATTGTTTTTCGTCTATTTCACACATGGGTTGATGCTGGTAGATGGAAAGGAAATAATGTTAAGATACAATATCATATATAATAAATGGATCTTATGGTGAAGGAACACACCTTGCCATGTAGATTCTTTCTAATGAGAGAAAATTTTTAAGATACAATTTCTTCAAGCTAAGAGCATCTCTAGTGTGGGTTTCTTACTAGGTTCCTTCACTTGAAGATACAGTTTTGTGAAGAAACTGTCCAGTGGAGAGTGTCTCCGTGGCGAATGGATTCCTTAAAAAAAAGAAGCACATCTTACATAAAAAATTGGTGCTTAACAATAAAATATTATTATCGAGCATCAACCACCCATGTACAAAAAGAGAAAAAATAACGGAAAGAAGAACAATCAACACATCTCATCTCAGAATACAAACCAAAAAACACAACCATCTCACAAATCTAAAAAATACAACCATCTAAAATACAAGCCGTGATGGTGGTGCATGGTGCGATGGTGGTGGCACGATGGTGGTAGCGCGATAGTGGTGCTGCGATGAAGAAAAGACAAGAAACATGGGTGTGGCGTGATGAAAAAACAAGAGCAAGAGAATGAGGGGAGTGGAAGTTGGGGAGGTATAACAAAGAAAAGAAAAGAAATAGGGGTGTGAGGAAGCGAGAAAGAGGACACAAATTGAGATTTGAGAGAAGGAGAAAGAGGAGGTCATAGAGCACAAGTGAACATTGGGAAGTGAGGAAGTTTAATTAGTGGGTAGGTGGGGAAGGGTCTAGAATCGTGGATTTTGAGAATGTTGAAAAAATTGGAAATTGATGTATCAGGAAGTGGAGAAGTGGAGAGGTGAAGAATTAAAACGTTGAACAATAGTTATAACTGTTAATATTTTTAAAATTACTCAAAGTAAATCCTTATAATGATTAAAGAATTGAATTTTTAGGTTTTTTTCTTCAAAAATTTAGGCAAACACACTTTTTAAAAAATGGAACAAAAGTGATTTTGTGTGAAAATAACTGAAATATATAGAACTAAAATAAGTAGTTTGTTCTTTTAAAATAAATTAGAATACTCTACTCTGGAAATACATGTAATAATTAATAACATTAACTCAATTGATATTAAAGCTAATATGCCTTAACTATCTATTATTATATAAAAATGTATTTTTTATTGTTACTCATTTCCTTTTTTAATGTTATGTAATTTTTATTATTTTTAATTGATATTTAATAATTTCTTCAATTATTCATATTTATTATTTGTATAAATAAAAATTGAAAAAATGAATTAATTATTTTATTGGAATAACAATTAAGTTATAATAAAAAATATAAATGTGTGGATTTTTTTTAAGTTTCTTGTGATTTCTTGTATTGGAGTAAAATTTTGTATGAGTTTCTTATCAGTGACATAATATTGTGGGAACCACAAAAAGTATTGCAGGGACCAAAAAAAATATTTAAAAAACCCATATAAGAAACCCGCGCTAGAGATGTTCTAACCACCCTGAAAGAAACCATCATTTATTTCTCCCTTTGATTTGATTTTTTTTTCCATGTGGCAATTGTAATTTGCTTAATTTTTGTTAGGATGGTTTTCGGGATTGACTTCTAATTTGGCACATCAATTCTTGAGTTGTGTGTGTGTATTTTTGGAACATGAATATTTGGATTTTAACTTTTCAACATTTTTGCATTTTGGAAGATATCGATTGTGTTGAATGTGTAAAGCTACTTATGTGTATTGAACTATTGATGATTATTATTGTGCCACGTATTACATAAAATCATTGAAAAAATGGATAAATAGTCACTTTTATTCTTGAAAGTATAATTCGTTGATAAATACGTTTATGAAAGATGAAAATATAAAATTTAATCCCCGAAAGTGTAAAAAGTGCGACAAATATATCCAACCGTTAACTTTCATCTGTCACCGTTAATAAAATAGTTTATGTGACATAGAAGGACGAATTTGTCATTGAAATGATTGCCAACATGGTCATTTCTAATTGCTAGCATATGAGCCTATTTGTCATATAATATTTTTTTACTTTTCGTCTTCCCATCCCACTAACAAATGTATCATTGAAAGATGAAAATATAAAATTTAGTCCCTGAAAGTGTAAAAAGTGTGACAAATATATCCGAACGTTAATAGTAGATTGTGACTAATTATTATAACTTGAAAAAATTGACTAATTATTATAACTTGAAAAAATTTATAATGATTGCAACAAAAAGATCTATTATTAACGTCAGGATATATTTATTGCACTTTATACACTTTCGGGGACTAAATTTTGTATTTTCATCTTTCAGAGACGCATTTATCAGTAGAGTGGGAATATGAAAAGTCAAAAAAATATTATATGAAAAATATGCCCCTATGCTAACTATTAGATATGACCACGTTGACGATCATTTCAGTGATAAATTTGTCCCTCTGTGCCACATAGGTTATTTTATTAACAGCGACGGATGAAAGTTAACGTCAGATATATTTATCGCACTTTTTACACTTTCGAAAACTAAATTTTATATTTTCATCTTTCAGGGATATATTTGTCAGCGAATTACACATTTAGGGATAAAAGTGACTATTTATCCCAAAAAATTAGACATTAGAAAGCGGCAAAAGAGTGATTAGGTTTTTTTCTTAAAAAAAAATCGGTTGTAAAACTCAATAAGTGTTGTTGTCAAATATACCATGTCAGTGTAAATATTTGAGTTTAAAAACCTACTCAGATTCTTAAAAATGATTTTAATTAAAAATAAATTTAGAGCGAAGTATTTTCTTACAAAGCATTATGGAAGCTATTTATCAAAAAAAAAAATTCTTTCAGAACTGTTAATTTTTTTGGGAAACATTTTTGTTTAAATTATCCTCTTACAAAAATGTTGTTTCTTTGAAAGTTCTTTTTTAAAATAAGAATATAAAATAAATAAAATACAAATATTTCTAGAATAAAGATAGTACAAAAAGTTAAATAATTATAACTGATTCCATTATGTCCTTTATGCAAATGATGCTATTGCAAAACATCTAAATTATAAAATAGTATTTTTATTTCATACAATCTATTCCATATCACCACATTATGCCCGGTCCATTTTGTTTCATTCTTTATTACTAATCGAAACATAGTGTTCTTCTGCTAGTATCCAAAATCTAAACATGGTCACAAGAACTAGCCCATAAAAGATCAAAAGATTTAACTTACTATGTACAAGTTCTTCAGAACAAATATGCCATTCTGTCCTTGTCCCTAGAGTAATGGTAAATTATTCCCACCAAAGCCGAGCAAAATCGGTTAACATCCCTACCAATTGTTTGTTCCTATGAAATTTGAGACTATACTATCAATTTTCTCCCAAATTGACATATCTAAAAAGAAAAAGAAAATTTAGCTATTATTTTCAAGTTATTAGATCAGAACATGAGCCCACCAACAATACATTAGAATTCCGTTTAGTATCCTACAAAATATCAATGATAAAACTGTCAATCCATCTGCTCATTGCTCTCAGGAGATATACCTCTTTCTACTCCAATTCCACCTTTGGAACTACCAGCATAGTTTCTTGAGATGATGAAATACTAGAATCTTATTTCTCACCCTTTGTTGACAAACGTTGTTTTTCCAGTGACTGTGGATACTTGTGAGTTTCAAGCTCAATATTTTTAGTTTAGACTCTTTAGAGGATGGGGAACTCTTGTCTTGCTTAGTTAACGGAGCAGACTACTTGTGAGTGCGTTGAAGAAGGGGGAAATCTTCATTTGAGAGCTCAAATGACCGCGAATTTCCATCCATGTTTGTCTTAGAAAGAACCTTTGCCAATGGAGCAGACTCTTTGACTTGTGCTGACAAAGGAAGGGGGAAATCTTCATTTAAGAGCTCAGACAACCTTGAATTACCATCCTTGTCTGTCTCAGAATGAACCTTTGTTAACGGAGTAGACTCTTGAGCTTGTGTTGGCGGTGTAGCCTTGTAAACGTTTGGAATAAGGGGGAAGTCTTCATCTGAAAGCTCAAATGGTTTTGTCTCAGTATGAAACTCTTTCTCTTGCTGACTTTTGGGAGATGATTTGAGTAATGCATTGTGCTTTGCATAAGGAAATCTCCTTGGCCTGTTTGCCTTCGCATGTATATCCCAGTAGCAATTATAACTCTACAAGATGTAACCATTTTGAGGGTGATATAGTGTGTTATTACATAAATAGATAAAGTTTGATAAGAAAGAAAATCTACCAAGTCAGGTATATATGTCCCTGTTCCTCGTGATCTTCCTCCTTTTCCAAGGCTGTAAGTTGGATGAAAGAGTGTTTGTCCTGGGATATATACATTGGTACCACTTTGATAAAACATACTCCAATTTTGCTGTGCTGATAATGCAGGAAAATCGCCTTCACTCCAGTTTAGTTGTGTCGATAGTGCAAGGATATTGTCCTGATGAGGTGGAGATGGAAAATGGGAAGGTACAGTTGTTACTGGCATGGCATAATTAGGATATTGTTGAACATATTGTGACCAACCATAGTAACTATCGTAATCTCCACTGAGGACAGACTCTTCAAATCTTCCAGTACCAAATGGAGAAACAGGAACGCCAACATCTGCCCTTTCCCCTTTCCCATTATTTTCCAAAGTGTTGAAGAAAAACTTCTCAAGTGCTGCACCCATGTTTTCTCCCGCGAGAGTGAGGATTTGCTTTAGCCTTTGAGAACCGAGGGAAAAAGCAAGTCTTATTCGACTCAAATTGCCTGCAGGAAGTATAAAGGTAGTATATAAATGGAAGAGAACTATATGTTCTAAAAAAGTAACCATTATAAGTTTGAAATAATGTCATGAAGCATCACAATCTCCAATTATTTCAACATCATATATAAAACTGTAAAGTCACTACTGGAGTATATCAAATATAGATATATCTAAAGTGATATTTGAGTAAGCCTTGATGCAATTTTTCACCAGCATGCTAAGTTGTAGTGAACTTATAGATGTTCTTAAACCATACATAAAGATATTCTCCACTATAAAAACTTTTCCATGGGGTAATACTAGGATCTACATAAATTTCTCAAGTCCTTTGATCATTATTATGAAGCAAAACCTATAAAACAATTAAAGTACAAAAAATAGTCACCATAATCCATTGATGCTTTAGAAGACAAAATTACCTATGTTGACACTACGACCTAGGTTGTTATTATTTCTTAAAGGATCCAAGATGTTCATGTGCTTAACAGGAAATGCATTGGTCATTGTCTCAGATGCCTTTGCTTTGGAAGAGCACATATCCCTATAGTTTTTTAGAAACTCTTTCTGGAGCAAGAATTCACCCTGATCATATTCTGGTGTATCTGCAATGAGCAAGTTGGGATACATCAATGACTGTAGATTGAAAATACATCCAATAGCTTATGCATCGCAACACAACACTTACCAACAATTTCTGGAAGGGAGGATAAGACTTTTGGACCCCATATACTAATATAATTATGCTCCCAATCAAATGAGCTGTAGTAGTCCAAAAATACGTATAACACCTGCTAGTAGTAGTGATTCATTGGTTTTATTGTTCTCGATTTAAATACCAATGTTGAAGGGGTGCAAAGAATATTGTCGATAGAAGACTTGACTCACCGCTAGAGGACCCCGCACTGACGAATGAAAACGATTGATAATATATAAGACTAATATTTCTGTCGCATATGTTGATAACAGGCCACAATGTGCACCAAGAATTCGACTTTCATAGTAGCACCAGGATTTGATTAAGATCACACTGCGTTTGAAAATATGGTTCTTTCCAACAAGTTGGTCAACCTAAAAATTTATTGTTAGTTAACAAAATTAGCAAAGCCTAAATAGAAATAAAAAAGAAAATTTGAATGGAGACAAATTTTTTATGGTCTTCTATTCGTAATCATTCACACTATTTTTGACTCTACATGATCCCGAAAACATAACTTAAGAATGTATAGTACACATTCTAGAAAGAGACATGGCAGAAAAGCCGATATGTAAAAACATAACAAGAAATTAAGTAAAAATGTCAACATGACTTTGAAACACAAAAAGAGCAGTAAATCTTTATAAATTTGATATAATGACTTTTAACACTTCATATATTCACAATTACAACTTTGACTAACCACATATAAGATCTACTTAACTATCAAGTTCAAGCATACAAAAATTGTGCAAACGAAAAGTAGCTCGAGTGAGATTTAATCTTATTGAAATTAAAGAACACCAATTAAGTGTCAACATTAATTAATTAATAGTAAACATTAATTAATACAAATACCTGCTCCAAAAAGAATAAAGTATAGAGTCCAGCCATTTGATTGAAAGAGATGTCAACTGGTATATTTTTCACTGTACATTTCACAACCTGAACCTACAACCCATCATCCAAACATAAAAAAGGAAGTCTAATAAAGTTGAGATATCCTTTTAACAAAAAGAACATTAAACACTACTTTCTAATTAAGTCAAACACAGAAAATGATTAATTTTGAATATAAAAAGGTAATTATAACCGTTTAAATAGAAAATTTTGTTTCCAAACCTGTGCACGTATATGTTCTATGTCTTTTACTTGGTATTCAGAGTCATCTTCACTTTTAAGTATATTGCATACTGCTCGTACCAAATCCTCCTCTTCATCTTCATGACTAAGAGCTGTCAAGTCGATATCTCCATCAGGAAGATAGGTTTTTAGAGGAAAAGAACCAAATGGGAAAACCTGAAGTTGATCCACAGAGGTAAAACTTTCATTTATGATCACAACTGTAATGGTATAAACATAATGAAATCAACTTGTTAATGGCACCAAAAAAATTTAAGGTAGCAATGAGGTTTAAAAAAAAATTGTAAATTTGAAATTGAAGCATTTTCCTTTTGGAAATAGTGTCCAGTTCCTGATTTCAACAATGTTCACTACTGCAATCAATTTTCTGGCCGTAAATGTTAAGCTGGTAGCATACAATTCACGCATGCTTATGATTTTATGAAGTATCAATTCATATTAAATGGAAAAAAGCTTTAATATATATCTGGTGATCTAGGTAAGAAAGAGTAAGTGCGCATGCGCGCTCAGTGTAAAGTAAACAAAACACAACATGGAAAGCTTAAGACTTGCAAGTGATAACCCGATTTTCCATGGCATGATTTTTATGTTTTTTAGATATCTAAATATAAGAGGGGAAAAGGATGAAGTCTAAAGGGGAAGGTGTCAATTTGCGCATATACTGTATGGTGAAAGTATACAATAGCCAACAACATGCTAAAAAAATCATGTTAAAGACAATAAGACAATAGAATAAAAATATAAATAATAGGCTTAAATATTTTCTTATTTCTTACAATTTTATGTTTTTTTTCTTTTTGTTCTTGTAATTATTTTTGGTTTTAATTCTTACAAATTATATTTGTTTTGATTTTGGTTCTTAAAAAAATAATTTAGTTAGTGCTTTAGATAATAAAAAAATACAATCTAAATTGCTTAAAAGATGGAAAAAAAAACAATCATAATTTATTAGGATAAAATATTTTTTTTATTAATTATGAGAATTAAAAAAGTATTTAAACACAAATAATAAAATCACTTTCAAATCTAATTGGTTTTAAAAACAAAGTTTGATAGGAAAAAAGGAAAAAGAAAAAAAGTTTTTCACCTTTAATTTCTAAAAAGAAATCAAAGAACATTCATAACATACATAAAAACATAAAAACAGAACTAATTATACACAAATCATTTAAAGCACCTAACGCTGCAAGAACACCCAACTAATTATGAGGGCAAGAAAGCAAATTCACTAAACAAAGAAAAGACCAAATGTAGGAAACCAACTTTGGCAATAAAAATTTACAAATATGATTATTAGATCAAAATACTCTAACCTGTGCACCACAATACTCTCCAATCAGCCTCTGAACATAATCAATAATATTCTTTCTGTTCACCTCAGATAATACATTGGGTTGAATTGTCCATAATATCTCTTGCGCCCTCTCTTCAATCATCCGCCATAGTTCCTCATCAATTGATAACAACTGACTAGGCAAGGAGGATGGTAACAAATTTTCTTGTTTATCATCCATTGCTGCAGAGATTATAATTTACTTAAGCCTGCAGCAAAAAAAACCTAGACAACAACACAAACATAATATCTCATCATTAACTTTAGCCACACATGAAAACAGCAAAACAACCCATATAACTAACATATATTTACAAGAGAACATCATTCGTGAAAGAATTAGGCAAATTCCATTTGGGTGAACCTAGGATTAAACATGGGACATTTATACCTAGTTATATTTAAAATAAATGAGCCAATATTGCAGGGTAATAATTGTTAACTGAAGACACATCTAGCTTTAGATTCCTTGCCTAATTTTAAAACCATTTGTATATTAGCTACGGGTTTTGAAGCACTTGTAAACTTTACTGGCTTCTGTTGTATAGAAAATCTAAACCAATTAACTTCAAGAGCTTCGAAGCTGGCCATATGCAAATCTATCAAATCAGCAGTTCATAAACATTTGAGATTTAGGATATCATAAGCAGCAATAACAACCACCAAGCTTCATCCCATTAGGCAAGGTTGGTTGCATGGATCAAACAAGATGTTACAGCATATCACAATTCACAAACATACACAGACATCAAGATTCACAAAAATTAGAACTCAACACTGGGATTCCAAGGAAGGCTAGAAAAAATTAACACCACAAATAATGAGAACTCAACAATTCAATCACACAAATAACGAGGACAAAGAAGGTAGATCGAGAGCAACTATAGACAAAAAACAAATGACTCAAAAAATGAGTACTTTGGGGTCATAGAATTTCTCCCATGAGGCCCCAATATTGCAGCCATATACCTCAATGATCGTCACCTACAACAACACCAAGTTCAGGGAAAGAAAAATTTACTACATAAACTGCAGAAAGTTTCTAGCAATGCAGGGTTGCAAGCTCTGAACTTCAACTTCTACGTTCAGACCAATTAAAGCACTAAGGAAACTCCCTCTCCATCAAAGTCACTGACTCTGCTAACTCTTTTAGTGCCCGGAAGCATGAACTTTGTTCCTTATATATACAAAAAGCTGATTAAATAAAAAATAAAACCACTTAGACTTTGAAAACCACTTAGACTTTGAAAACCACATCTTGGACTACATCAGTTATTGACCCACAGACTATTCATCACTTCAATTAAAAGCACTTAGACAGTTACATCATTTTTTCCCGTCGACATGTTATTTACCATCTCTTATGCGTGTCAAACTCTTTCGTCATCTTGCACTTATTTTCCACATAACTCCTCTCTAATTAAGTGTGTCGGTGCTAAAGTTCCTGCCTTTGCGCAAGAGTAGTTACTACACTGAAATGGATTTGGATTTAGTAGCACTTGCCGCCGGTGACACGTTTTTCTGGCAAGAGAGTGCAACTGGCCGTTGGGTGGTTACTCATTTGGGGTATGATGAATTATTATTTGCAGAAGAGTTTATTTGATTTTATTGATTTTGATTCTTTTGAATAGTGATTCTTCTTTCTTGATGTATGGCATTAATTAGTACTGTGAAATTGGGTGGCATGCAGTATGTTACTTCCACTGATGGCTACTCATATGGAGCGTTCTTTGTTTATGTTTTGTTTGATGTGAGATTCTAGTTCAATGCAGTGGGTGTTTGGATTCACGTTAGATCATAATCATGTTGAAATACCGGTTATCATTATTTTTTAGGTTAAATGTTCATGTGTTTGTTTCCAAGTTGAAGAATTGATTGAATTAAATAATTTTAAAAGCTTTTGTGTTGGATTAAAAATTCTATATTGAATTTGCTTTAATAATAAAAATATTCAAACAAAAACAATGTTATTTTAAAATTAAATTTTAATGAAAATCATTAATATTTATCTATATATGCTTGGTTGGTGGGATACTTGGGATGCTTATGAATTTTATGAATTTCATGATTTTTTTGTCTTACATGTGGTAATTGTGATGTTTGGTTGATAGGTGATTGCATATTTAATTTGCATGTTCTGTTGTAATGGAATTGGGGTTGCCACGGAGGCTGCATTGTTGGGGTATCAGATTGAGTCGTGGGAAGATTCATGAAAGTAGGGTTTTCTTTTCTTAATTTTTTGTGTGTTCTCGTTTAATTTGCTTTGTTGGTACTCTTTTATTGATTACTTTTATAACTATTGTAGGCATTATGGTTATATTGACGACTGCCACTCGTGTGGAAATTCCCATGATTTTTCTTGGGATCAACTTGATCAGATGAGTTGCTCATGCAGTATGCCAAAGGTATGTATGGTCTTGTTTGTTTGAGAACTTAATCATTGAGGTTTGTTCATATTTGTCAGTTTAACTTGTGTTGTTAAGGAATATTGCTAGACAATCCTTCTTGGATCAATATGATAGTGCATCTCTAGTTTTTGAATCCTAAACTCCTATTTAAACATTTACTGCATAAGAAATAATTATCTCCAAGTTTTTTTTTATCCAAAAGGGTGGTTTTTTTTACATCTTAGTTGTATTATATAACTTACAATTACCAGGTAAAGGAAGATTTAGAAGGGAAAAGCTACGAATATACTTGGAGATGATATATGGAACAGGAATGAGTAATGTCTTTCAAGTTTTGTTGTGTGGTTTAATTTCCAGGTGATCAAATTACAGAAAATTAAAATGTTACTTCCTATGGATGCGAAAATTACTCTCTATTACATTTCTTTTTTAGGTTCCAAACTCCCGTGTGGCAGGTTAAATCTGGCCAAGCAGTGGGGATGGATAGGAGGCTGTGATGGTAAAGACAACCTTGAAAAGCTTATAAAACTGATGAAAGTCACCCCAAGTTGCCATTTGGGTATATCAAGTTGGATTAGGTGCTTCTTTTGAAATGATATTTCTGTTGCATTGTAGAATAGTGTTAGCTACTCTGGTTAGAAGAATGGCTTATGGTTGTTTTTGGTGTATTTATCCAGATGGCAAGCCGTGGAAAAATCAATTCTCCATCTTTCAAGGCCTTGATGAGCGCCATGCACTTCAAAAAATATTTAATACGGTAAAATAATAAGTCATAAAATTGTGTGCTTTATTGATTATATAATTGGAAGATCTTTGTTATAGTAGCAAATAACTTAGATCTTTTCCAAAATTGTGTTAAAAGGTTATTGATCTTTGCATTGATCAATGATGTCTAGATCACATCTTTCACTAGTATGTCCAATATATATATTTAGTTCAAATATGAAAAATTAAACTCCTATAGCCATGAAATTAATCATTTATGGTATAACATTCAGTTGTTCACATCACGTGGCACAACACAACAACACATCTTGCCCAATATTTTACAAACTTACTAAAACTGATTGGCTTCATGATGTTATTGATGCATGGTGTACCAAAATGAAAAACAAAAGGTGTGGTGTCATATTTTATTGTACAATAAAATATGCTGAATTCCATGTTAATCATTGTCTGTTTGATTACTGAGTTAGGTTAGATGAGATGATGGGATCATAGGTTATTCATGTTGACTCCAGATAAAGCTTTAGAAAAAAACCAGATATTTACTTAAGCTTCTATGTTGGCTTATTGCAGAAGGGTTATGCTGCCAGCAGGTCCACATAGCAACAAATGCAATTAAGACAAATTATCCCATCACATAAGAAAGCATTAAGAATAAAGATTGCTAAAGAACTACTGCAGGCTTTTGTCGCTTAATGATTTCAGGACTATAGGTCTCCCTAGCTGTAAAAGCCACGCACGCATAGATACTTACACAGCAAACTATGCTTGGTTAATGCTTATTATTAGAAGTTAGAAGCGAAGGTCATAGCTACTTTCATATCAAATTTTGTATCTCCAACCTAATATGGAATTACGGATATGACCTTATATAGTTATTTGATAACGAATGGTTTTTTTTTTACATGAAAAAAAAAAAAACAAAAAAAATGATGATAAAATAGATATGCATTACTTAACTTGAATATGAAAGAACATCCTTTGTATAAATAAAAAGCATAATGCTGCAACTGTATGGCCTATTTACATTTCTTTTTTCTTGGAATTCAGCATATTTACAAATTTAAGAAACAAAAGAAGAAAAAACGCTATGGAATTTTGTTTCTTAAAAAACTGAGATCACTGAAGGAGAGAGGGCGATGACAATTGGTGTTAATGGCTTTCAGCTGCAGTTGACGTATAAGTGATTTATCCACTGATCTTGCAATATTTGATTAATCATTATTATATATGAAGGTGATTTTGGTATTCGTCTTCTTGAATCTTAATGGTCACCACATCACCTTTAACACAAGGCTTCCAGGAATGTCGCAAGAGTTGCTCAAAGCTTGGACGAAGCATTTATTCTGCGAAGCTTATTAACTTAATTAATTAATGAAATATGAAATAAAAATCTATATACTGTTAATGTAATCATATTAAAATAAATAAAATCAATTTAATTCCATATTAACTTTTGAAAATAAGAAAATTGAGACAATACATATTTATGTTCCAAAATTAACACGTAATGTTGCTGCGGGTTTTTAAAATTTAAGTGAAAGACATTTTTGTCACTTCACTTAAATTGTTGTATGCATAGTAATGGTGCTGGTGCACCTAGCAACACCATTTATTTCTGCAAAAATGGACTAGGCCCAAAATGAGAAAATGGTCCATGTTTTAAAAAAAAAGGTGTAAATAGTGATTTTTGTTTTATTTCAGACATCACAAAAATGGACTAGGCACAAAATGAAAAAAAGGTGCATATCCTAAAAATGAGGTGTGAACAGTAATTTGATATTTTTAGTTTGATTGGAACCGGGTCAGGGTGATCCGGTCCAACCCACAATTATACAACGGGGTTGGAAAACCCTAGTTATCTCACGTAAAAAATGGCCTGGCCAAAGGGGAAACCACCACGGAGGGTGGTGCCTCGCCCTCGGCACCACTAGTGCAAGATCCAGCGATGCAAGGCCACCTCGAGGACAAGGATGGTCATGCGGCAGGGACACTATGATGGCGGCGCATGGGCTTTACTGGAAAACAAAAAAAATAGAAATAAGAAAAAGAGAAAATAATAAAAGGATGATAGAATGCGAAAAAACATGATACAAAATAAAACACCAAGAAAAAGGACAATATCATCATGTACAAATCTCGTTGGCAACCATGGAGCTCATCAACGAGACGAATGACTAAGGTAAGGGCAAAAACGAGAGGAAAAAAAAAAGAAAAAAAGAGACAAAGATGTAGAAGAAGAGAGGAAGGAGAAGAAGAACGTGGGAGAGAATGAGGAAGTGAGAAAATTACCTTGAGACTCATCTTCCTTCTCTAACAAAAGTTGTCAAATGACGCCACTGGATTGATTCATTTTTTTATCCTTGCGATCCATGCCTCCACTGTGCATTAATATAAGAGACTTTTTTTCTTTTCTCTTTTATGCATTGTGTCCCCTCTCTTGATTTAATGGGCTCTCCTTAAGAACCTAATAAGTCACATAGTTCTCTCTTCTTCTCTTTTTTCTTTTTTTTTTTTTTTTTTTTTTTTTTTTTACATTTTCTTCTCTTTTTTTTTCTTTTTTTGTTTCTTTTTTATTGTTCTTTTTTGGTTTTTTTTCATAATACTTTTTTTCTCTTTTCTTTTTTTGTTTTCTTCTGTTTTTATTGTTTTTTTTAATACTTTTTTCCTTTTCTTTTTTTTATTTTCTTTTTTCATTTTTATTTTTATTTTTTTGGGGTCCGGATAAAATTAAGGTGTGACAATTATTATCAATAAAAAACACAAATAGTTAAAAAAATGCTAACTAGTATCCCTAGAGTTAGAACACTAGTTAAACTTAAAGTAGAAAAATAAATATTTATTGAAATGTATAAAATGTTTTTATTTATGTTCTTATATGATTTTATAATAAATATTTTATTATAGTTCCTTAATGATCAATATTTTAATAACATTAATTCGTAACACTGTTGATTAAAATTTTTTATAAAGACAACTAATCCATCAATTCCTATGGAAAAAGCTTTCATTAACAGTTAAAATACCTCTACGTACATTAGCAATTGTAACTGCTAATTATGTTAGCATTAATTAAGTTTGGAAACATACGTTAGCAATATTCCATATTGAAGGTGTATTGTGAAACATTAGCAATTGTAATGGCTAATTATGTTAGCATTAATTAAGTTTGGAAACATATTTATTCCATATTTGAACTTGTCAGTTTCACAAAAAAAAAAAAAAAAACCATGGTCAGAACATATTTTCTCATAAATTATTCACACATCTCCTGTACTTTTTTTACCGTAAATCTTCTATAATTAAAATTAAAATTCTAAACATTTAATTTAACTTAATGTAATTAAATACATGCAGATAAGAAAATCATAACATTTCTACCATATAATTTTTCATAAAAAATCTATACAAGATCAATATATTTTAATTAAGGTTATATATGTAATTTTTCGTTCTCATAGTTTTTAATTTATAAACAGTAAATTATATGTGCATTGTTTCAGGATGAAAGAGTTGTGGAATCAGATACTAACATGATCTATCCCAGTCAAAATTAAAGTAAATTAGTCACTGACCCTCAAGATAAAATTGCTTGCTTCATCCTTAAATGCAATTTTTTTATTATTATTAAATACATTCAAAGAATTTAAAAAGAAATATTTGATTCAATAGAGTTGAAGATTGATAAATTATCAACCTAAATATTATTATATGGTCAATGAAATAGAAATTAATATAGATATTACCTTCTTTTACAATAATTAATAATTAATTAGTAATTATTATATACATTCAAAGAATGTAAAAAGAAATATTTGATTCATAATATATAGAGTTGAATTTTGATATATTATAGTCTAAATGTTATTATATGGTCAATGACAGAGAAATTTTTATCGATATTTCATTCTTAATTTATAATAATTAATAATACTATCTATCTAAACATATCAATCACAACAAAAAAAAGAAGCATAACATGCCCACCAAATTATAAATAGGTACGCTTCTTTCATTTGTAAATCAATCCAAAACTCCAAAAGAAAAAAGAAACAAAGAAAAAAGCATAATGGTTCATTCTTTTATCAAACACCCACTCCTCCCTTCCCTTTTGCTTCTTTTATGTTCTGTGTTTTCCTTGTGTTCAGCCAGAACGGTGAAAATACGCGACATTTGCTCAAAACACCCGAAGCCTGACATTTGTGGCAAAATTCTACTCTCATTACCTGGTGCAGCTGAAGCTGTGGATCTTCGCAGCGCTTCCTTGTATGTCATCAATGTGGCTCATGGCAATGCTACTGAGGGTAAGTTCCAAACCACTCGTATCGCAAGAGGCGCTGGAGACCCTGAAACGAGACAACGTTACAATGCATGTTCTAAGGATTATACCGATGTGTTGCTTTCCCTTGCTAGGGCTAAGAAGTCTTACAGCTCTGGAAATTACTCCGACCTGAAATCCAATGGCGCAATTGTGATCAAAGATGTTCAAGATTGCGACACAAAGGCTACTGATTCAACCTATGTCTTGTTGATAAACCAGGATGTGGTAGATACAAGCAGGATCATTGTGATTCTAGCAGACTATCTGGCTGGGAAATATTGATTTGATTTTTATGCAGTTTATTATTTAGGTAAATAAATGGATTTGGGATGCATAAACAAAATGGATTTGGGAATGTTTCAATACGTGCGGATTGTGACATATTTACCCAGTTTATGAATAATTCTCATTATTATTTTTTTTATCAATATTCTCCTTGCTTTATCGGTCAATAAAATAATTTTGACCTTTTTTTTTACCTTATTTACTTTGAATTATACAATATTTTTGTATGTACATTACACAAAACAACGATCTATTTTATATAAGTAAATTTATAATAAATAAATACTTTTAAATATATAAATTATATAATAACCAAATATTTTTTATTTATGTTAAATAATTTATACTATGATACAATGTTATTTTTAATTATTGATAACTTCTTTGCAAAAATATTAAAATTTAAGCAATTAGAACTAAAATTATTGAAATGATATATTAATATAAAAGAGGTAAAAGGTAAAGAAAAATTCCTAAGTGCTCTTGTTGAAGCATTACAGCTAAAAGCACTCTCATTTATCCTAATCTATATCTAGAGAGAAATATCATTTATAAATTTAGATGTTTATTTAATTCTTTTTTAATTAGTAAATAAAAGGTGGTTTATTTTTTTTAATCCTTATAATATAAGCTTGTTTTTGTTCTCTTACAATTTTTTTCTGTTTTGTTTTCTATAAAATTCTTTTGTTTTATTTTGTTCATCGATCCTTTAACTGATAATATCACTAGCAAATATTGAAAAAATAATATTTCCTAAATAACAGAAAAAGAACTATAATAAAATATTTTATATAATAAAACAAAGTATTGGGGCATTTTTTTCAACTTAAAATAAAGATAATTTAGACAATTACTTTTTAATTATTTTATTTTTATTTAATTAATTACTCATATTAATTAGTGGAATCACTACTACAATTTTTAGATTTAACATCGCACGGTTAACATCGGTTATTCACAAAACCGATGTTAACAAAAGCGCGGTGACATTTTTGTAAATAATTAGACATAGTTAACATCGGTTTCGGAAAAACCGATGTTAAGTACTATATATTAACATCGGTTATTTAAATAACCGATGTTACTATGGAGTAGTTAACATCGGTTTTGAAAAAACCGATGTTGGTGTGTCGTTGTTAACATCGGTTTGGTAAAAATCGATGTTATGGAGTTGATTTTAATATCGGTTTTCTTAAAACCGATGTTACCTAGTTGTTTTTAACATCGGTTATTTTTAAAAAATCGATGTTGTTGTCATTATATATTAAAAATCTGATTCTGCAGAACCCGCGCGCTCAAACTCTATCGTTCTTCTTCTTTCTCCTTCTGCCCTAAGTTCGTCTTTGTCGCAAACTGGCCTGCACTTCTGTGACTGCAACCACATTGTGGAGTTCGTGTGTGTGAAGTTCGTCTCTGCCACTTATCGATTGAGGTACGTCCTTTCGTTTTAACATTAGGCGTTCCTCGTTTTAACATTTGCTCGCTTTCACAGGTCGAAGAAATCTAGGAAAGGAAAGAGTTCCGGAAAGGGTGGGAATCGATTTTGGAAGTGCATTGTGGTTCGCCTTAAGACTCCCAGGGCGTTCTTCTTATTTCTCCTTCTGCCCTAAGTTTGTCTTTGTCACAAACTGGGTTGCGCTTCCGTGACTGCAACCACATTGTGGAGTTGGTCTTTGTGGAGTTCGTGTCTGCCACATATCGATTGAGGTACGTCCTTACGTTTTAACATTAGGCGTTCCTCGTTTTAACATTTTCTCACTTCCGCAGGTCGAAGAAAACTACAAAAGGAAAGGGGGGGAAGCGATTTTGGAAGTCCATTGTGGTTGGCTTTAAGCCTCCCAGGGAAGCCATCGAAGGTATGTCTCTGTTGTCAAGTTATGTCTAAATATGAAAAAAATATAATGCTTGAAATGGAGTATGGGTGTGAGATGCTAAAGTATATTGATTGCTTGCTCTTGTACTATTTGCATTGTGGGGATATAGTGCTGGATTTGTTATGGGAAATTCTTTGATAAACCTAAAACTCTATATGTCATCTTAAAACCTAAAACCTAATGTTGTGATTCTGCTGTGAGGATATGATAAATAGCCTGGGGTACCTTTCTGCTAGTGATTCCTGTTGATTAATCCACTTGTGTTTCCAGAATCTAATTTTCTCTCCATCTCCCACCTTCCACCTCATGTTATTTTGAATAACCATTCCCTATTGTGATTGATTAAAAGCGTGATTTAGATCCCTCCACTAAACAGATTGCTTTGCTGAGTTTCTTGTTTCTTCAAGGTTCCTCCATCCACCATATTTCGATTTCAGAACTCTGGTCCACAGCTCACCATTTTCTTGCATTAATTGCCACTTCCATTTTCCAAGTAGTGCGAGGTTGAATGTTTCAATATCCTTGATGCCCAAGCCAGCCTTTTCTTTTGGTAAGCATACCGATTTCCATTAAATCCATGCAATCCTTTTGTGAATTGCCTTCCTTCATAAAAAACTTCGCTGTAGCTTTAAAAATTGCCTTCTGAATTTCTTCGTCCATGAAAGGTGCCAGAAGCTCGTTATTCTGCTGTAGATTAACAGTTTGAAACCTGATTCCATCAATCTTGGGTCGCTGACCAATTGGTTCTTGGAACCTATGGAAGAAAAAGGATTTCACCTCTTTCTTCACCTTGTGTGGGTCGTCAGTCCATGAACCATCAATGAATACACCCCTGATAGAATTTCTATTTCGGTTAGCATTCATCAATAGGTGGAAAAAACCTGTGTTACAATCGCCTTCTTTTAACCATCTTCATCTGGATTTCTGCCTAAGTAAGGATTGATGGGCTTGGGCAGCAACCCAAAGAGAATCATGTAACTGCTTCCTCTCCAATTTTTCTTGCTCTATTAACTGTCTATGCATTGAGTTCTCCTCCAGTTTATTTAAATCTGATTCCAGCTTTGTGACCCTTTTGAATGTATGTCAACAAACTTCTTCTTCCTCTATCATGAAGAATTCTTCTTCTTCTTCCACTCAGAGGAAGTGTGCTTTTGCTAGAAAGTGTGCTAGGCTGGTCAAAGAGCAAAGGGCTCGTTTCTACATCATGAGGCACTGTGTCATTATGCTCATATGCTGGCATGAGTACAATGATTCATGAAACACAACAAAAAAGATCTACCAAGTTCAAAAAAAGTTGTATTTTTTTTTCTTAAGTCCCTCTTTGTTCACTTTGTATGAGATCCTTCCTGTTGGGCATGAGGTTTTTCTTGGAGTCAACAAGTGTACATAGAAAATTTTCTTCTTCTTAAGAGATGAGATCCCTTTGCCGTCTACTTATGAGGAATGGTTGATAGTACTTCTGCTGCAGGGAGTATTGTTCCCCTAGCCAATTATCAGTCCAGAACTTGATATTTTCCCCACACCCAACCTTCCAAGACAAGTTATCTTTAAAAATACTGCAGTCTAGCTGATGGTACAAGTTTCTAATGTCTCTCCACCAATGGGAATAGCCCCTTTTGTCTCTAGCATTTTGAAGATCTGACCAACCACCATATTTAGAGGTTATAACCCTAGCCCATAGCTGTTGCTGATCAGATGCAAAAGCCCATAACCATCTTCCCATCAAAGCTGAGTTGAATTTGGAGATATCTTTTATCCCCAGCCCCCCATCAGCCTTAGGCAAACAAATATCAGTCCATTTCACCCAAGGAATTTTTTTTTGATCAATATCTCCACCCCAAAGAAAATTCCTTTGAAGGGATATCAGCTTTTTGACAACCTTTTGAGGTATCTTAAAGAATGAGAGGAGGTAAATTGGGAGGGCATTGAGGACATAATTTATTAGACTAACCTTCCCAGCCATGGATATATTTTTCTGAGCCCATTTGGCTAATTTTGACTTGAATTTAGTGATGATAGGCTCCCACACCAGCTGGCTAGAGGGATTAGCCCCAATAGGTATGCCTAAGTAAAGGAAAGGACATTCCAGCTGCCAACAGTTCAGGTTATTAGCTGCTTCCCTGGCCCAATTAACACCATCACCAATAACCCCAAATTGGCTTTTGGCAAAATTAATCTTTAAACCAGAAGCTAATTCAAATCCTCTTAAGATGGCCTTAATAGCATGAATGTTGTCCCACACAGCCTCTCCAACAAAAACAGTATCATTAGCATACTGTAAGATGTTGATAGGCTCCCTATTCTTACCAACCAAGAAGCTTCTAAAGAGGTTTTTGTGGACTGCTTGTCTCATCATACCAGTAATGCCTTCTCCTACAATATTGAAAAGCAAGGGAGCTAGGGGATCCCCTTGTCTCAAACCCCTTGTAGGTGTAAATTCCTTAGAGGGGCTACCATTAATCAAAACACAAATAGAAGCTGAATGGAGGCATGCTGATATCCAAGACCTCCATTTTGGGCAGAACCCCAATCTAAACAGCATATAGTCCAGGAAAGACCAAGACACTGAATCGTAGGCCTTTTAAAAATCCACCTTGAAGATCATCACTGGTTTCTTGCTTCTCCTTGCTTCCTCAACCACCTTATTGAGAATCACAATACCATGGAGGATATGTCTACCTTTAATGAAGGCTGACTGCCTTTCATCAATTAGCCCATCCATAACAGACCTCAATCTATTAGACAACAACTTGGCAATAACTTTATACATACAGCCTATCAAGGATATAGGCCTATAATCATTGAATGACCGAGGATGGTTCAGTTTAGGAATCAATGCCACAAAGGAAGCATTACTTCCTCTAGGAAAGATGCCATGGGCATAGAACTCATCTACAAACCTTCTAAACTCTGGTCTCATGATATCCCAATTTTTTTTGATAAAGTTGAAGTTAAGGCCATCTGGCCCAGGGCATTTGTCACCTCCACAATTCCACACAGTTTCTTTGAGCTCAAGGTCAGAGAAGGGGGCAGTCATCTGCTCTCTTTGCCTTTGAGAAATAGCTTTAAAAGGAACCCCATCCAAAAAAGGCCTAGAATAATCCTGTTCAGAAAATCTGGTCTGGAAATAATTAACAGCTGCATTCTTGACTGTATTGGGTTGCTGGACCCACACCCCATCAATAGAGATACCTGGAATAGCATTGAAAGCTCTCCTAAAATTTATAATTCTGTGGAAATACCCAGAATTGCAGTCCCCCTCCTTCAGCCAAGATATCCTAGATTTTTGTCTCAAAAGGGATTCCACTGCATTTGATACATTCCATAACTCCTGCTGAAGGGAGTTTCTGATTTTGAGCTCTTGATCAGTCAAAATACGATTAGAAGCTAAGTCCTCCACCTCATTTAATTTCTTCTGAATGCTGGATATCCTGTTAACATCAATGTTCCCCTCTCTCTTACTCCACTGTAGTTCTGAATGCTGGATGTCCAGTAGAATTGGCTTGCAATTCTAGTTGTAGTTCTTTTTATCCCAGCATGCCCCCTATGGGAGAGTTATGAAATTCTTTCAGCAACATTTGAATCAATTCTTTTTCCTCAGGAATTACTACCCGATTCTTCCAATACAACAAATTACCCTTGATTGTGTAATTTGTCTGTGATTCTGGTTGTTGTTTACACAACTGTATCAGTTCCTGCAATACAACATTCTTTATAGTGGCTTGTTCAATCTTCTGCAGTATACTAGCTTGAGGTTCAGACCAAGACAACATCATCATTCATGACAAAGAATCAGCAGCTAGATTCTCCTTTCTGGCCTTGTATTCAATCACACAATCATATCCCAAAAACCTGTGTAACCACTGCTGTTGTTCAGGTGTCTGTAGGGGTTGTTCCATCAATGATCTCAAGCTTTTTTGATCAGTTTTGATAATAAATTTGTGTCCCAGCAAGTAGTGTCTGAACTTAGCTATAGCTTGAACAATTGCTAACATCTCTCTAAATTAGTCAGATTTCTTTTGCACTCTAGGTGCAAGTTTCTTGGAAAAAAAATGCTATTGGATGGCCATTCTGATGTAATACCGCTCCAATACCAGTGTTGGAAGCATTAGTTTCCAGAATGAAGGGCAGCTGGAAATTAGGAAGAGCTAACACTGGAGCTGAAGTCATGACTTTCTGCAATTGAACAAATGTTGTCTCTGCCTCTGGTGTCCACTTGAATGCTTCTTTTTTAAGTAAATCTGTCAATGGTGCAGCAAGCTTTGCATATCCTTTGATAAACCTTTGATAGTAACCAGTGAGGCCTAAGAAACCTCTTAGCTGCTTGATATTGAGTAGTGTAGGCCACTCTAGAACGCCTGCACCTTAGTAGCATCCATAGCAACTCCTTCACCTGAAACTATATGTCCCAAGTACTCTATCTCCAATACACCAAAAGAGCATTTAGACAACTTAGCAAACAAAACATTTTCTTTCAATACTTTGAATACAACCTCTAGATGGCATAAGTGTTCATGCCATGTGGAACTATATACCAATATATCATCAAAAAACACTAACACATATTTCCTTAAAGCATGTTGGAAAATATGGTTCATCAAACACTGAAAAGAAGTCGGAGCATTGGTTAAACCAAATGGCATTATTGGGCAAAATTTTGACTATGATAGGCAAAATTGCCTTATTGGCCAGAATTTGTTTATTGTTGCAGTGAAATTTTCTTTTTCTGCTGGTTTAAGTTGATTATGGATGTTGTATTTTAATTGAAATGTAGATAATAGGCTTTAAAAGGGTTTAAATACACTGTGAATAATTTATGTATGCTTTTTTTTAGGCTTATCATTTACTACTGCTAATTGGCGTTGCTGTGGAAGCTCTTTGATTATAGCAACTCCAGGTATGTTTGTACGGTCTACTATCTTTATATGTATTATGATAGACTACTGTTTTGACATTTGTCGTAGCATTTATATACACATATACTGCTGTATTTGTTTGGTAGATAAATTGTTTGGTAGACTATCTTTATATGTAGAAAAAATCTAGGGCTGTAGGGGGGATTTTGATTTCCCATAGCTGACGAAAGCTAGTAATAGGCTGGGAAGGTAACTGGTCAGCTTTGATACAATTATAAGCAGAGTTTGTAGAAAAAATCCCACTTGGCTCAGCTCCCCACACCCAAGAATCCCTCAAAGCTGCATTAGTGTTTATTACTGCAGTTTGGTCAATAAAAGCTGAAACACCCCCCAGTTCGCTGTCAAAAAGACATCTTCTCCAAGAAAATTGCCACTCCCAACCATGTTCTCCAAAGATCCCTATGCTTGCCACTGTCTTTAATTTTTGGGATGTTACCTGATATAAATCTGGGTATTTATCTTTAAGAGCAATTCCTTCTCCCACCCAAGAGTCTTCCCAAAAAAGGATTTGATCACCACTGCCCAAATTCCAGCGAAAATGCTTATTGACAACAGCCATGCTGCTGTGCTGAGTAACAGATCTTAAATCAGACCACCAAGAGGAAAAAATCTGCTTAGGAGGTCCCTCTTCCAAGCCTCTCCAACCCCTGTATTTTGAAGTAAGAATTCTGCTCCATAGATGATCTTGCTGCTGAAACATCAACCACTTCCACTTGATAAGGAGAGCTCTATTAAAAGCCTTGATATCTTTGACACCCAACCCTCCCTTTTCTTTAGGAGCACACACTTGATTCCAAGCAACCCAAGCTATCTTTTTTCCTTCTAAGTTTCCACCCCAAAGAAATTATCTTTGAATAGCAGTGAGCCTCTTAATGATTGCTGTAGGGGCCCTAAAAAAGGACATATAGAACAAAGGCAAAGCTGTCAAGACAACATTAATTAAAGTAATTCTGCCAGCCATAGATAGACTTCTCTGGTTCCATTTGTTCAGTTTGGCCTCTAATTTTCTGATTAGAGGCTCCCACACCACCTTCCTTCTAGGGTTAACACCTATAGGCATCCCTAGGTATATAAATGGGAACTGCAGAGGACCACAATTCAAGATATCTGCTACAAGAGTACACCACTCCTCAGATTGGCCAATTGCACCAAATTGGCTCTTAGCAAAATTAATTCTAAGGCCAAAAACCAACTTAAAGCTTCTGAGAATAGCCTTAATAGCTGAAACATTATCCAAACATTATCCAAACATTATCCATAATATGTTTCTGATCCTACTCTATATTGTTCAACTATCAGCACCTTAGAATATTCAACCATCTCTCTGAGGGTTTTGTTGTTTGTCTCCCCCCCCCCTTTCCAATTCTATTCTGCCTCCCTCAGTTAGTCACATTCTTTGCTTTGCCTTGCTTACTAGTCCTATCCAGGCATTGGGGCTAAATAATAATAAAAATAAAGAAATAAGACAAGAAAAAATAGCAGAAAAATTAAGAAATCCTAATCTAATAAAAACAAGAAATGATAATTAAGAAATCCTAATTACAGAAATAAGATACACACACACAGCCACACACACAACCACACACACACACACACACACAGCCACACACACAGGCACACACCCACAGACACATACACATACATAACCACACACACACACACACAGCCACAAACACATACACACACACACACACACACACACACACACACACACACACACACACACACACACACACACACACACACACACACACACACACACACACAGACCCCCACACACACACAGCCACAGACCCACACACACACAGCCACACACACCCAGACACACACACACACACCCACAGACCCACACACAGCCACACACACACACACAGACCCACAGACACATACACATACATAACCACACACACACACACACACAGCCACAGACACATACACATACATAACCACACACACACACACACACACACACACACAGCCACACACACACACACACAAAACCACAAACGCACACACACACACACACAAGTCCAACCACAAATAGACACACACACACACACAAAACCACAAACGCACACACACACACACACAAGTCCAACCACAAATAGACACACACACACACACACACACACACAAACACACACACACACACACACACAAACACACACACACACACACACACACAAACACACACACACACACACACACACACACACAACCACAAACAGCCACACACACACACACAGACATATACCCAACGACAATAATAAAGCATAAGCACCCTTCAAACCTAGCATTTTAAATTAGATACATAAACAACTGTTGATGTCTATATTTGCCTGTAATTGAATTTTACCTTTTGTATGTTCTTGTATGTGATCAGTGTAATTTGCTATATAAACAACTGTTGTTCATGCTGAGTGAACCTTAGATTCCCGTTTGAGACTGAATGCAATGACTCTTGCGGACAGTTTGCATTAGTCATTGTATTTAGTCTTGAATTGTCTGTTTGGACAGTTTGGGGAGACTGGTATTTTTATGTTAGATTCATTCGTGAAGGTTATTATTATTTTCATTAATTTGATTAAATTTCGGTTCAATGCATTTCAAGTTGTTCTCCGAGTGCATACTTGATTATCGGGAAATTCATTCGACCGATGTCATGTCGTGTACTTGGAGACCAATGCGAAATGCTGCCGAAATTTAGTCAAATTTTTGTAAATAATGGTAACCTTGACGATTGAAGCTAACATAAAAGACAGTTTTTCTAAATGGGATAGGGCCACACCTATAAATAAAAAAGTGAGATTTTCATGCATGGAATTGCTTAGATGGATCGAAGTTGGATGAATGCAAGTCGCATTAGCCCAGAATATGAGGATGGCGTCGAACAGTTCTTGCAATTTGCTTCAGAAAGAGGTCGACCGAATGAAGAAGGAAAATATTATTGTCCTTGCATCAACTGTTTGAATGGAAGATGACAACTACTTGACGACATACGGGACCATCTATTGTGTGATGGGATGAAGAAGAATTACACGACATGGATATGGCATGGTGAAGTGACTGACATGCATACTGGGTCCCAATCTGAACCGTTTGATGTAGAAATGGGAGATCACTTGGAAGACATCATTCGTGACCTTGGACAAGAGTGTTTTCAACAAGCACACGCCCCTGTGTATGAAGGATTGCAGAGTGATTCAAAGAAGCCTTTGTATACAGGGTGCAAGAATTCCTTAACCCTGTTGTCTGCGGTGTTAAGTCTGGTTAATGTGAAGGCCAGGTATGGGTGGAGTAACAAAAGTTTCACCTCACTGCTTGAGGTAGTGCACAATCTGCTTCCAGAGGACAACACGCTGCCTAAAAGTTACTATAAGGCGAAGAAGATATTGTGTCCCATGGGTATAGAGTATAAGAAGATTCATGCTTGCCCCAACGATTGCATACTCTACAGGCATGAATTCCAAGAAATGTCCAAATGCCCTGTCTGTGGGACTTCACGGTACAAAGTGAAGGATGAAGAGGAAAGCAATTCTGATGAAAACTCCAACAAGGGCCCCCCAGCGAAGGTTTTGTGGTATCTTCCAATCATTCCAAGGTTTAAGCGTCTGTTTGCTAACGAGGAGGACGCAAAAGACCTTACATGGCATGCAAATGGAAGGATTTCTGATGGAATGGTCCGTCATCCGGCTGATTGCTCCCAGTGGAAGAAGATTGATGGTTTGTATCCGGATTTCGGGAATGAGCCAAGAAATCTTAGACTTGGACTAGCCAGTGATGGAATGAATCCATATGGCACCTTAAGCACTCAACACAGTTCATGGCCAGTTCTGCTAGTAATTTACAATTTGCCTCCTTGGTTGTGCATGAAGCGAAAATACATGATGTTGTCTATGATGATATCGGGCCCAAGACAGCCAGGAAATGACATTGATGTTTATCTAAGTCCGTTGGTTGAAGATCTGAGAAAGTTGTGGGACGAGGGGGTTGTAGTGTTTGATGCGTTTTGCAAGGAGACGTTTGAAATGCGTGCAATGCTTTTTTGTACCATTAATGACTTCCCAGCATATGGGAATCTCAGCGGTTACAGTGTTAAGGGTCATCATGCATGCCCCATCTGTGAAGAAAATACAAGTTACACACAACTGAAACATGGGAGAAAAACAGTCTACAGTAGGCATCGCCACTTTCTAACACCCAATCATCCTTACAGACGACTAAGAAAAGCTTTTAATGGAAGTCAAGAGCATGATATTGCGCCGATACCGTTCACTGGTGAGCAGGTATATCAGCGGGTTCAACACCTGAACACTGTATTTGGGAAGACCTAAAAGAAGGATAAAAGTCAGAGTTGCATATGGAAGAAGAGGTCCATTTTCTTTGATCTTCCGTACTGGTGTGATCTTGACGTTAGACATTGTATTGATGTTATGCATGTGGAGAAAAATGTTTGTGACAGTGTGATTGGGACGCTCCTTAACATTCAAGGCAAGATGAAGGATGGCTTGAATACCCGTCAAGATCTAGCTGATATGGGTATAAGAGCACAGTTGCATCCAAGGTCTGATGGGAAGAAAATTTACTTGCCCCCAGCCTGCCATACTTTGTCCAAGAAGGAGAAGATAAGTTTTTGTCAGTGTCTTCGTCGGGTGAAGGTTCCACAAGGATACTCTTCAAATATTAAGAGTCTTGTGCAGTTGAAGGAGCTTAAGCTTGTAGGGTTAAAGTCTCACGATTGTCACGTGCTCATGCAACAATTGTTAGCCGTGGCTATACGAGACATCTTGCCAAACAAAGTCAGGTTCACGATAACTCGCCTGTGCTTTTTCTTCCATGCTATATGTAGCAAAGTGATTGATCCAGTAATGTTTGATGAGTTGGAAAATGAGGCCGCAATTATACTCTGCCAGTTGGAGATGTATTTTCCCCCTGCTTTCTTTGACATCATGATTCACTTGATTGTGCATCTGGTCAGAGAAATCAAATGCTGTGGTCCTGTTTATCTACGGTGGATGTACCCGGTTGAGCGATACATGAAGATCTTAAAAGGGTATACAAAGAATCTATATCGTCCGAAAGCATCCATTGTTGAGAGGTACATTGCAGAAGAAGCCATTGAATTTTGTTCAGAATACTTAGAGAAGGCTAAAGCTGTTGGGCTTCCTGAGTGTCGGCATGATGACAGAGTGGGTGGTAAGGGTTCAAGAGGACTGCAGGTGATCACTCCAAGTGTAGAAGATTTGTTACAAGCTCACTTGTATGTCTTGAACAACAGTAATGAAGTTTTGTCATACATAGTTAAGCACGAAGCTTTAGTCAAACAGAATAATCCGAAAATGTCAAAGAATTGGGCGTTGAAAAAGCATAACAAAACTTTCTGTGATTGGTTTAAAGATACAATCTTTGCATATGAGAATGCTTCAGAAACATTAAGAAAACTAGCAGATGGGCCTAAAAGAAATGTTATAACCTGGCAAGGATACGGCATAAACAGGTATTCATTTTACACAAAAGCACAAGATGACAAAAGTACAATGCAGAACAGCGGGGTCACCCTAAGGGCTGAATCTCAACACTTTACAAGTGTCAATGAAGCCAATCCCTGTGTAGCTTCCATCCCTTACTTTGGGTTCATTGATGAAATTTGGGAGCTTAATTATGTGAAATTTACAGTATGTGTTTTCAAATGTAAATGGGTTGACAGCAACACCGGTGTGCGCACCGATGATATAGGATTTACCCTGGTAGATCTAAAGAAACTTGGTTACCACAATGACCCTTTCATCATGGCAGAACAAGCTAGACAAGTATTTTACGTGCAAGACCCTTGTGATGAAAGGTGGTGCGTGGTTCTGCAGGGCAAAACAGTTGGTGTTAATGTAGAAGATGATGATTCATACATGGACACCTATGTTAGTCCTTTGACCGCTCAAATCACTGGTAACGTTGTCGGAGAAGAAGAAGCTGATGACGTTCATACAAATCGAAATGATCATGATGAAGGAGAATTGATTAACATCGGCTAATGTAATTTTCTACAGAGACAGAGGTCACCAAACCTAGTAAGTGACAACTACATTTTTCTCTTATTGAGGCATCGGTTTTTTGTTTCAATTTGCCTCCTTAGGACTTCATCCAGCTGATGTTTGTCGGCAGTTTCATCATCCACCACCCTTTTCTTCTCTGGCTTCTCACGTTCATTGTTGTTAAACCCATATTTATGCTCTCTTCCCTTCATGTCTTGTTTTATCACAACTTTAGCTGAATCTCCCATCTTCAGCATAGTTGAAACTCCTGTCTTATTGTCCAATGCCAAATTTTGATGGCTTGTATCTCTTTTCTTCGTATGTTCTAGTGCTTCAGCTTCAGAATGCATAAAGCAATCAGAATTTCCGAGTGATCACCAAAGGCTTCTGCATCAGCATTGACACTCTCCACCCTCTTTGGTTTATGCTTCAGTGTTTTCTTCCGTGCCTCCTCGTTATAAATCTCAGCTTTATTCGAGGTTGCACTAGCACGATCACCACCAATCTGTACTTCTTCCTCGTCTATCAGGTCAATATCTTTCCTTTCAACTTTTGTTTTGTAAATTACAGTGTAGTTTTCAAAAGCAAAGGTGAAAGGAAAGATATTGAGCTGGTAGAGGAGTTACAGGCACGGATTGGTGCTGATCCTGCTAGTGGGACCTCCAATAAATCTGAGAATTATAAGGAGGAAACATGGAAGCAACCACAGAAGCATAAACCAAAGAGGGTGGAGAGTGTCAACGCTGATGCAGAAGCCTTTGGTGATGACTCGAAAATTCTGATTGCTCTATGCATTGTGAAGCTGAAGCAGTAGAACATACGAACAAAAGAGATACAGGCCATCAAAATTTGGCATTGGACAATAAGACAGGAGATTCAATTATACTGAAGGTGGGAGATTCAGCTAAAGTTGTGATCAAACAAGACATGAAGGGAAGAAGGCATAAATATGGGTTTAACAACAATGAACGTGAGAAGGCACAAAAGAAAAGGGTGGTGGATGATGAAACTGTTGACAAACATCAGCTGGATGAAGTCCTATGAAGATCCTCCTCATTCTCAAAGAGGGGAATGAGCAACAATTTGAAGGTTGTACATTCAGGAACTAAAGAATTCAAAATAGCTAGTAATAAAAGGGATTTGTTTTTGGGATTTTCTGAGCACCAAGAGCGGCTACGCAAGAAGTTTGCACTTGAGGAGGGAAGGATATTTGCAGCTAATGAACAAGTTTCTTAACTATTTGTCCTTAAGATTTTACTGTTTCGTTTTGCTAATATGTAAATATAAATGGTATAAGGGTATGGCGTAAAAACATGGTCTATATTTACTTCTTAGATTGTTAGGGGTAAAAATGACCATGTCCCTATGGCATAACCTTATATTATTTATATTTACATATAAGAAAAAAAAACAGTAAAATCTGAAGGACAAATAGTTAAGAAAGTTGTTCATTAGCTGCAAATATCCTTCCCTCCTCAAGTGCAAGCTTCTTGCGTAGCCGCTCTTGGTGCTCAGAAAATCCCAAAAACAAATCCCTCTTATTACTAGCTATTTTGAATTCTTTAGTTCCTGAATGTACAACCTTCAAATTGTTGCTCGTTCCCCTATTTCTTTTTTGCAAAAAAGAAAATCAAATGCTGTCAAAACATGGATGAAGTCCTAAGAAAATCAATATCAAAGAAAACATGGATGAAATCACAATTAAAAAGCACAACTACCTATCTTTCAGAGTCCTTTGGTTAATTTGTCTTGTCTCCTTATGTGGTGGGGTTTTGTTTAATAATCTTATACTTTTGCCTTCCAAAAAAAACTTATCACTAATCCTCTTTTCATTAATCCTCTTTTCAAAAAAAACTTATCACCTGCCTCCATTACTCCTCTTCCTCCTCCTCCTTCTCCTCCTTCTCCTCCTCCTCCTCCTCCTACTTCGGACGCATCGGCTTCGACGTCTGCCGTGAAGCGGGCACGCAAAGCCTCACGCCTACGATCGTTGTCCACTAGACCACCTGGTGTTGAGAGACCAGTGGTGCATGTTGATCCTGCTACAGGGAAGGCCGACGGTCCCTACAAGAAGAAATTAAGAACATATTTGGGGATTGTGGCACGTGATAAGGTGGACATCACCTACGAGAATTGGAAAGAGGTCCCTACTGCTCAGAAGGACCTGATTTGGGAGGATATTCAGGTATTTCTCTTTTCTTATTTGATTGTGTGTAATTAATAGCCAAAAAATTTCATTATTGTAACAAATAAACTTTGTTTCATGTTGTCAGGCGGAATTTGATATCCCAGAGGCTTCTGATAGTAGGACGAAAAGGAAGTTACTACAGACCGTGGGGGAGAGATGGAGGCAGTTTAAATCAGACCTCACGAGGAAATGGGCCCTTGCAGCCGATCAGGACGGTGTCGAGGACACTGTCTGTGACAAATACAACATCAACAAGGAAAAGTGGGCCCAGTTTTGCCAGACTCGCAGAGACCCTTCTTGGGAGGTATGTTCCTTTGCCATTTAAGTTGTTTTTCATATTAAACATGATGTTGTTATACTTCATTCTACCCATTTCAAACATTATTGTTTAATTTTTTCAGGATGTGCACATGAAGGCATAGGCCATCCAGAAGCACAATACTGCCCCCCACATTTTGTCTCGTGGGGGTTATGATTATTTGGAGCAGAAGCTCCTGGCTGAGAAGACCAAGAAGAAGATGCAGGAAGCTGCACAGTCAGGAAGCGTTGATGGCGTCATCGACCCTCCATCCCCGGTCAGACGCCACGTGAAGTGGAAGATGGCCCGCACGAAGAAGACAGGGGAGATGACGACTGAGGCCGCAAAGGAAATCGCTGAGAAGATTGTAAGTCATGTTCAACTAACCATTACAATTATGTTTGAATATTTTGAGAATGCCATGTACCACTGTGTGTTTTCTGTGCAGGATTCGTTTGAGGAGCAAGCCACACAGGGATCGTTCGTCCCCCATGGATGTCAGGATGTTCTGACCGCTGCTATTGGACGTCCAGAGCACCCTGGACGTGTCCGTGGTATTGGAGCCGGTGTCATCATCAAGCAATACTTTGGATCGGCTCCACGGACGTCCCGCAGCGCTTCCTCCCTGCCTCCTGACGAATTACACCAGCTGACTCAGCAGATCAGGGACCAGCTAGAGGAGTCCATCACAGAGAAAGTGACAAGGCAGGTCATGGCATCCTTCAGCCACCTTCAGTCGCAGATGCAATCTCAGGGACTTGGAGTGCCTCCTGAGCCTCTGGTTGGTCCTGGTCTCTCCGGTCCTCGAGTGAGCACAAAGGGGAGTTGTGTTGATCCCTCAGGAAACGATCCTGAGACCGGTGACTCTGACAGGTGAGGCTTGTACATAGAAGCAGATCCTGCTCGCCTGGTTGCCATCGGGAGAGTTTATGAGGGATCCACTGTTGTTCATAACACTCCTTTGTTGCTTGGCCAAGTAAAGGTGAGTGTGGAGGAGGTTAGAGATGCAGATGCTCCAGTTCCTGTACCCATTGAGGAGGTTTCCTTAGTGGGGCAAACACTTCACACCTTCCTTGCTTGGCCGACACATCTGGTCAAGTCTTTATCACAGCAGGTACTTATTGTCCTTGCTATATGTTTCTTCTTTTCAAATTAGGCTATTTAACTTTGTTTCATGAACAAGTAGCTGTGTCTCCGCCAAAACCACCTCCGAAGCCCGATCCGGAGGTCGATGATCCGCTTTATCTGATGACATTGACCATCCCAGAGCTTTTTTTGAGGCCTTATCAGGTTAGATGGGATGCCACAGTGTTCGGGGTCGTTAATCTAGATTTCCCCCTGTACATAAAGCACGAAGACCTCTCCGAAATCGCACACGGTGGTCAATGTCTCAGCATATCAGTGTTACAGTTGTGGATTCTGTAAGTCTTTATATAAAAGGCTTTTATTTACCTAAGTTATGGCTTTCAATTCATAAATATTTAACTTTGACTTAACATAAACAGGCATCTCACTGAAACATGAATGCGAGCGGGGAATTCTGATATCTATGGATTCCTCGAGCCTCAGTCCATTCAAAGGTCTGGGCAATCGTAGTTTGAATCTGAAAGTTACATAAAGGGTTGGATGTAGAGTTCACAACGCGATGTGTATCTTGGAGCCTACCTAAATGGGTAAGTCACAAAATACCAAAATTTAATTAATGTTTACTAATGTACTAACCCATTTTAGGTTCCACTGCAGCGGACACTGGCAGATGGTGGTCATCCTGCCCAAGGAACACTTAGTTGTCTGGTTTTGTTCATTGCATAACAGGCCAGACAACTACCTTAAGGGGATTATTAATAGGTTAGTGTTGTTTTCAATACATTTGCATTGTAATACCTCAATGTACAACACCAGTTTTTAATTGATACTCATATGGAACAGTGCTATCAAGGGTCTTGATGATGCTCCACAGCCTAAATCAAAGGCTCTTGCTAGGTGGATTGTCGTCAAGGTACGTCATTTACATAAAACTTCTACTTATATATATTTCTTTATGTGTCTGTACACTAGTTGTTTAATTAATATCCAAATTTCATTATGTATTTAGTGTAATAGACAAAAAGGAACTACTGAGTGCGGCTACTATGTCATGCACTGGATGTCCACCATCATTTTAGGAACTTTTACAAATAATTGGGAAGCGGTAAGTTTATTTCAAAGAAAATCGATTTATTTATAATTTGTATTACATTATTAACTTAATATGATTTATTTAATCATGCAGTATTTTAACGACCCTAGACCATTGGAGCCTGAGAGATTAAAAGCATTGCGGATCCAGTGGGCACAGTTTTATCTCCGAATTAGAGATCAGGCCTAGGATTTAGGGACATTTTTTAACATTTTTGACATTTTTTACATTTTCTATGTAACATGAACATTCA
This sequence comes from Glycine soja, assembly GCF_004193775.1. Lineage (NCBI taxonomy): Eukaryota > Viridiplantae > Streptophyta > Magnoliopsida > Fabales > Fabaceae > Glycine > Glycine soja. Next base: position 32,804,737 of record NC_041020.1, read on the forward strand.
ATTCATTTGTTGATAGTTCTTTATAATATATAAATCAATTATTTAATGTTTATTATCATTAAAACTGCTTGAAAGCAGAATAAAATGTTTATTTGCTGTGAATTGGGCCTTCTGAATTTGCATTTGACAGGTACAATTTTGGGTTTACTGTAAAAACAGAAAGTATATATAAAAAAAATATTTGAAAACAACATCGGTTATTAACAAAAACCGATGTTAATATCATAACCAACATCGGTTATAATAGAAAACCGATGTTAACGTTTGTATATTAACATCGGTTTTTTGTGTATAACCGATGTCAGCGTTTGTAATTTAACATCGGTTATCTGTAGAAAACCGATGTTAACTAGTGTACATTAACATTGGTTAATTATCAATAACCGATGTGAATATTTGAATATTAACATCGGTTATTTATAATTAACCGATGTTATACACAAAGAACTACACCAAATAAGTGTATGCATCATCAACGTTGACATCGGTTTTCTAGCAAAACCGATGTTAAGGGCATATATTAACATCAGTTTTTCTAGAAAATCGATGTTAAACTAACATATTTACATCGGTTTTACTGGAAAACCGATGTCAGCGTTCATCATGCATACACTTTTTTTGCTGTTGTTCATTGTGTTTAACATCGGGTATTTGGAGAACCGATGTTGTTATATGTATGTTAACATCGGTTCTCCAAAACCGATGTTAACATTCATACATTCAACATCGTCACTTTCAACATCGGTTTTAGAACCGATGTAGAATGTTCTAAATAACTGATGTTGAAAGTGTATTTTCTAGTAATGAATATTTTTTTTGTTATTATGACATTTGTGCGAAGTATCCAACTTTGCTGATTGATCACTCGAATCCACTTTTCCAATTATATTTTTTTCATCTGACTTATTGGAAATCAAGCCCAGGTCACTCAGATCAAAGACTTATTGGTATTAGTGGGATATTTATTTAATAGAAAATGAGTTTCAAATGTGCGTTTAATTATCATCAGAGATATCAGGAGAAGAATAATAAATTTTAATTGTTTAATTAATGAGTATTTGAATTCTATCATTCATTCATTATAGATATTACTTCATGTGTTTCTTAATAATCGTCAATATTTTGAAAGCATTTGTTCCAATCTAGTATTGTCGTAATATTTTTTTTTTTAATTATACCCTTCTCTTCATTTTATTTTATGAGAAAAAAGATTGTACATTGATAATGTAAAAGGTTTTACACCATCATCTAATTACAATTCACCATATATGGTAAGTTTATTGATTTTTATGATACTTACTTTGAAAATGATATTAATGATAATTTGTGATTAGACAATAGTATAAAAGTATTTTATATTATCAGTGCATAACCATTAAACTCTTATTTTATATCATATTCTTCAAAATTTAAATAATAAATAATTGAAAAGTTCAAGGGTGCAATTATTACCTATTGACCAAAACTTGGTGCATAAAGTTCAAGGCATATATACTCCCAAAACATATTATTTCCTCCGTCCCATAACAATTGTTATGCACGGGAAAAAAATTATCTAAAATAATTATTATTTTAACTTTTCAATGTAATATTAATTACTTTTTCTTCACTTATATCCCTCATATATTAATAATATTCTACAGAATCTAACAATAAACTAATAATAATATAATGTTAATTTGATAAAAAAATTCTATTCTCTTTTATCTATTTATTATTATTTTTGTCTAAAATTGACAATTATTTTGAAATCGAGGAGTCCTTAATTTTCCAACAAAAGAAAATTTATTGTAGTTCAAGCGTCGAATCTTAACTTGGTTCAAGCAGCTAAAGATTTTATATTAAGTGAGAAATCATTGAGTGACTTTTAATGCAAAAGGAGAAATTAGGGGTGTGCAACGGGTTGGATTGATCAAGTTCAAGCTAGAAAACCAGCCTGAAATACACCTTCAGTTAGAGAGGGTTTTGGGTTGGGCGGGTGCTGAGTTCTTAGTTCGGTTAGAGAGGGAACCCTTAACCTTAACCGTGGCACCAAATTTGGTGGGAGAGGAGGAGGGAGTTGATGGCTCGATGTGGAAGTTGGTGGCGAGTGGCGACGCTGGTCAGAGAGGGATATGGAGATGTAGACATTGGCGTGGTGGCACCGTGTGAGAGAGACAAGAGGGAGATTGCGAGACGCGAGACAGTGAGAGAGATAATAGACAAGAACAACTGAGGGAAGGGAGATGCCGGTTGCTAGGGTGTTTCAATTAAGGGAAGGAAGAAGTGAGGGTAAGCCTTGGGCCTTACCCATTCTAATCTATATCAGGGATGAGGGAAGGGATATTAGGTTTCAGTTCACAAGAAGAAGTCTTAGTCAAGTTCGCGCAGGTTCCAACAGTTGCAAATCCTCACACCAACTCGACTGTAATAACACATGCCAACCCATTTTCTACACCTAACTTAGCCTGTAACCCATTCGAATCCAGTCGTTTTGCAAAAAAATAAAATAAACTCTCGATTTTTTTGGTTACGGGTCGGTTCGGATAAATCAATGATGTGGTCTGCTTGTTGGAGTTCAAAACAGGTCGGAGTTCGAATCAAGTTGAAGAAAGTTAAGGTGTGCAAAGCTTTAAGAAATTTTTGGGGTGAGGCGTGGGTGGGTGGCAGAAACTGGAGTTAAAGATTGTTGGGGAGATGGAAGGAGAGAGAGAGGGGAACAAAATAAGAAAAAAGGATAAATTAGGAAAGATGAAAAGAAGAACAAAAAGAAAAAGAAAAAGGAACAATGGAAAATGAAAAAAAAACATCAACCTTTGAATAAAAACAAAAATATCTAACAGTAGAAATCAACTCTTCCATCGTGCCAAACTTCTTTCACTTCTGCACGCTAGTATTTGTCTTCAAATTCTCCAAAACATAAATTCTTGAGAAACCTTTGACAAAGCAGTTAACACCGATGACTAGGAAGCCATTGCGACTCTGGTATCAATTTCTCCAAATCGGAAAACCTTATCTTATAAGGACAACAAAGTTATTCCTCCGCGTCATTGGTGACTACATCGATCTCCTTTGTGTTGGAGTACAAGTGTGAGGTGAAGTCCCACATAGAAGTGGAAAGGTTGAGCACCATATAAGTGAGGAGAAGACCCATAAACCTGAGCCTTAAGGTTTTGGGTTAGAGTGTGGTGTCAGGTCTCCTTATATGGTGGCTCGTGGTCTACAGGTGTATCCCTCGAATCTCATGTGGAAGAGACTCACACTTGAGGGGGAGATGTTGGAGTACAAGTGTGAGGTGAAGTCCCACATCGGGTAGAAGTGGAAAGGTTGAGCACCATATAAGTGAGGAGAAGACCCATAAACCTGAGCCTTAAGGTTTTAGGTTAGAGTGTGGTGTCAGGTCTCCTTATGTGGTGGCTCATGGTCTAAGGGTGTACCCCTCGAATCTCCCCAACACTTTGCCTCCATGCTCCCTCGACCCTCAACAATCATTGAGCTTCTCCAAAAAAGGGTCTGCATGTGTGTTATTTTGGTTAAGACAGATAGCCAATGAATTCAACTTGACCCAATTAGTTTGGTTTGGTTTTTTTAGAGTTCGGGTCAAACCCGACTCAACCCAATCAAACTCAACCAGCATATGAGTTAGGTAACAGGTTTTGTTTTATCAAACCCAAACCAACCCATAACATGTAATTAAATTTATTATTATATATAAATTAAATTATTAAATACGAAACACATTAAATTTTAACTAACATAATTTATTAAATTGAATCACATGATTTTTTTTCTTTTTAAAGCCAGGTTTTTATCGTTATCTTAATTTTGTTTATGTTTTCTCATGCTAATACAATATTTTATTATCTAAAATAAAATATTGTATTAACATTAAAACTATGAATTTTATTAGTCAATTATTGTTACAATTTAGTCTTTTTAAAGTATTTTTAGTCATTATATATTTATAAAACTTTAAGCAAAACAAATTATTGTTCTAGATTTTTTTAATTTTTACAAAAAAAAAATTTAATATTCAAATCCAATCACCCAACTCAGTCCAACCCATCAGGTTAAGTTGGGTCTATCAATAAAATTACATAAACCCGATCCAACCAACCCGTAATATTTTAATCAGGTTGTGTGACGGGTTTAACAAAATCCAACCCAAGCTCACCATGAATGTCCCTAATTTTGGTTATTTGATTGGGTTTATTGCTAATTTCATTAGGTTACTACAATTGGGGGATCTAAGAGGTCGGTGAGGTCAGGCAATAACTTTTGTTGTTAGGCCTATGCTTGTCTAAGTTACCCCTGGGCATTTTAGCATCTTTGGATAACTTCGACTCAAGATTTCTATAGACCTTAGAGGTGGCACCCGATTGATATCAATATTTGGCGTTCTGATACACAAGATCCTCAAAGAGGCGAGTGTAGAGCATACTAGCTAGTAAAAGTCTTAGATGATAAACATTATATAACTCAGAGTTTCAGAGAAGAGGGAGTTTAGAGAAGAGACATTTTAATAAGAAGAGAGTGTTATTCAATTCAGTGTGCTTAAACATACAAACTAGTCCCCTTTATATAGGAAGAGAACTCACACAATTATACAAGGTCTTATCCCGGGAAGGATAAAACTATTACAAAAGAAGAAGAATCTACTTTTCTAAGATTTAAGGTAAGGCTGAGTCATAAAGCAGACTCAAGATAAGGATGAGTCATAAAACTGATTCTGACAATAGACATGTGGCACACGTTTGAGAATGGTAGGATTTCAACCAACCTTATCTTGAAAAAGTCACTCTCTCACTGCACACCTTTATACAAGATTCCTTTACCAGTCTATCAGTCTGATCTGGTGGATAATGACATGTTGTACTGTTGCACTTCTGACCAGGTAAGACATCCATACACTAGATGATAATAAGGATATCACTTTTTGTGTAATAACTCTTCCATTAATTGAGCATTGTAGTTCTCCAAATCTTGTTCTAAAGCAAGATTGTCATCCACTAGATCTTCCACCTTTTGGAATGCAGGATCTAGAACATAAATCTTTGTGCGAATTTGATTGTCATCATCATTCTGAAGTATTATCCTGTTAGTAGGATAACAATCCATGGGCCTTTGGGATGAACTTGGTAGGTTTGGGTTCAGAGGTTTGCGTGAATAATTATTAATCTCACAGAGGTGTCTTGCCACGTGGATCCACTACTACAAAATGTAGATTTAACATTGGTAAGTTAACATTGATTTTTGATAAAACCGATGCTAACAAAAATGTGGTGGGAAAATGGTAAATAACATGATTTTGTTAACATCGATTTTTCAAATAACCGATGTTAACACACTAGGTTACCATCGGGTTTTTAAAAACCGATGTTAACATGACTTCGATAACGTCCGTTTTTTGAAAATCCAATGCTGGAAAATGATAAGTTAACATCGAGTTTTTTTTAAAAAAACTTATGTTAATGTTAACATCACTTACTTAACATCAATTTTTTGAAAAAAAACCAATGTTGGAAAATGATAAGTTAACATCAGTTTTTTTAAAAACAATCGATGTTAATGTTAACATCACTTCATTAACATTGGTTTTTTGAGAAAACCGATGTTAATGAAGTTGATTTTAAAAAATATTATTGGCTCCATGCCCTAATTTACTCACGTCTCTTCAGCAGCTCTGGTGTCGCCCATGTCATCGTCTTCATCTCAACTCTGACTATTCATCGCAATTGTCCACGTTGCAATTGTTCATTGTCCCTACCATTCGCAGCCTGTCTTGTTGCCACTGTCACTGTTGGTGTTGAGGTAAGTTTCATGTTTTCGTGGTTTCCTCTGTCTTGATGCATTTTTTAATGTTGCAACTATATAGTAGTTGAAATCTGCACTCACCACGTTTCCTCTGTGTTCGTGGTTGTTCTGTGCAAAAATCATTTCCCTATCAATTGTTTTAGTGAAAAGGCACTTATCATTTGCTTTAATGTATTGGAATATAGCCATTAGCTTGGTGTGTCTGAAAAAGAACTTGCTATGTGCTATTTTCTAAGTTATATAAAGATGGATTGAAACACCAATTTCTGATTTATTTGCTATTTCTTATATATATATATATATATATATTTACTTGGTTATTTGTAGCTACTTGTGTTGTGTACCCAAAAAATTTACATTCATGATATTCTAAATTTGACTTGAGTGACATTGGAATGAACCATGTCCCTGGCTAGTCTAGTAGCAACTTATATACATGGTAAGTTGGATGTACAGAGTTGAACTTGAACCCCTTGGTTATTAGTTCAAACCAATCAAATGGGGGATATACTAAATTTTAAGTTATGCACACTCACACAAACAATGATATATGCTAATATACTGAATGAACCATGTTGTATATACAGAGATTGACTTGTAATTGCAATATATATAATTGTTGTTGTGGGCTCAACTTGGATTGCTTGTGAGCTGATTCACTTATTGTATAATTGAGCTGAAGTGTAGCTTTCAATTAATCTGAGCCTAAAGTCAACAATCAACCTTAGAAAATGCAAGAACTTTTATTATGAAAACATAAATTGTTGCATGATTATATATGGAGAATGAAAGTACCACATGGAGAAAGCTATAATATCATTACTCTTACTAAAGATAATGGTAATGCATAACATAATAGTTATACATACACAAGTGCAAATAGAAAGTTAAGGTTGGCTAGTTATAGAAACTATGTGTACCTTATTCAGTTTTGTCTTAGAAGAAGTAGAATCAATAGGCCCACCATTTATTAAAGTAAAATTCTTGGAATAATGATGGAGCATTCTTTTCTTCAGCGTTTCTTTCGTGAGGTTCATGGCAGACTTGTCCACTGAGTGTTGAAGTAGAATGTTGCAGTTGTTGTTGTTTTAGACCTAGTGAATCTATTACAGTAAAATCTAATCACTTTGATGACTGATGGGATATATTTCACTAGCTACATGTTAGTTTATAAATTTAGCATTTGATGCAAACAACTTCACCGTAAAATTCTGTTCAAGTTTCAACAATAGTCAATTTGGGTGGCTCTATGTTGTTTTACCTAAACTTATCTTAGCTACTTTTTCTATAAAATAATTGTGAATGACACTGACCAATTTGCTTTCCCTGTGTGCTTGCATCTTAGATCCACACCTGCCTTGCTTTGTCTGACATTGTGTGGAATGTTATCTATAACTAATAGAATTCTTTTTTTTACATGGTAAAGTCGTCATTATTAGCTAACCTGATCAAATCTTTAGCTAAAAACGGGTGATAGTGTCAATTATTAATCAATTGCTTTCCTCTTTCTGATATGCTACCGTCTTCTTTTTTTCTTGACTAGGCCTTCTTGGTGAATTTGCTTTTTGTGTTGGGAAGTCAAACTAGAAAATAGTAATGCAGCTGTTGCAAATTACTATATCTACATGCATAATGTGTATGAACACCAGCTAGATGATTGCATAGTCTAAAAAAGTAGAATTATTGATTGCAGACTTTATTTTCATAAATCTTCTAATTTAATCATAGCCATTGGGGTATATAAGCTTTTGTTATTGGTTTTAGACTTTAATTCTTCAATCCCTTTTAAAACACAATTTAATTTGTTTCAATATAGCCTCCCCTTAAATTTTAGGATTGTTGGTTCTTCGCAGCACACCCAATCAAGGAAGTAGATATTATTATTCAATCGGGGCTGCTCTGGCAATTGCTAAAAAATTTAAGAAACAACCATGCCTCTTAGTGGCATGCACAACTTGGACATTGCGATGAATTATTTCTCGTTAGTCTTTCTTCTAAGAATAACTCATAACTTGTTTGCATATAGATCACAAGACAAGAGAAATTAGTAAAGTAATTTAAATAACAAATAGAAAACAATATTTATTTTATCCTCTAGAGTCTAGCTCTAGCCTATAGAGCTCCCCCATGAATAAGAGCATTTTTTCCTTGTTCTATTTAATTGAAAGCATTTTTTTTATCTATTCAAGGGTACATGAAGCTCAAAAACCATAGTGTTATGATGATGAATTGTGAAGGTTGAAGAAACTATATAAGCCATAATACAATATTATAATTAAAGAACCTGGCTTCCATCTAGTTTCTTTATCTCCCAGACTGCAACAACAAATTGACTTATGTTATGTATGTTTAATTGTTCAATAGGGAGAAATGAGGCAGTTATTTGTTTTCCAACCTGGCTTTTGGATGATTAATTGAAACAAATGATAAAAACGGCTTTAATAGTTAATGCATCTTGCTTAATTGTGATTGATTTGATTTCACATATGCTTAGCTAAATGATAATATGTATTTGTGGTCATAAGTGTATGCAAGAGAGTATTTGAATTCTCCTTAACTTAAGGTCATCATCAAGTTATCTAATGTGTAGTATGGTAAATTTTTCTTACAGCAAGAATCTTACAAATAGAGAAACTTACAAACATTGTTTAGTAACAACAACCCCTTTCTGCAGGTACTCTCTCTAACTCTCACCCAATTTGAGTGAATCTCTAATTCTCTAACAGTGGGGTTACCCTAAGGGTTGAATCTCAACACTTCGCTAGTGTACATGATGACAATCCTTGTGTAGCTTTCATCCCTTACTTCGGTTTCATTGAAGAAATCTGGGAGCTTAACTATGTGAAATTCACTGTCTGTGTTTTCAAATGTAAGTGGGTTGACAACTATATCAGTGTGCAGACCAATGATGTGGGGTTTACATTGGTAGATCTTAAGAAACTCGATTACCATAATGACCCATTCATTATGGCAGAATAAGCTAAACAAGTATTTTATGTTGAAGACCCTTGTGATGAAAGGTGGTCAGTGATTCTACACAGGAAAACAATAGGTGTTAATGTTGAAGATGATGATTCATACATTGATACTTATGTTAGTCCTTTTTCCACACAAATGTAGCATAACATGGTCAGAGAAGAAGAAGTTGACGACATTCATGCTAATCGTAATGATCATGATGAAGGAGAATTAATTAACATCATCTAATGTATTTTTTTTATTATGTACTTAATTTCAATCCATTGAATTACATAAGTTATTGAGTTTTTTTGATAACATCCTAAATTAATGTTTTTTTTGTTTACAGGAAAATGGCTACACCACCCAGCTCTCCTCTTCCTCCTCCTACTAGTGCAGCATCACATTCGTCGTCTACCTTGAAGCGGACAAGAAAGGCCACACGCCTAAGATCATTGGCGACTAGACCAGTTGGGGCAAAGAGACCCCTGGTCCATGTGGATAAAGTGGACGATCCCCACAGAAAGAAGTTAAGAACATATTTGGAGATCGTCGCTCGTGATAAAGTGGATGTGACATACGAGAATTGGAAACAAGTTCCTGCTGCTCAGAAGGATTTGATATGGGAGGATATTCAGGTATTTTAGTTAAATGTTGCATTTTGTTGATTAACAAAAAAATTCTAATTTAGTAAGAATAAAATGTAATTTTTCGTTTGTCAGACTGAATTTGATATCCCTGAAGCATCTGATCTATTGGGAGCGGTGAAGACAGTTTAAGTCTGACTTGACGTCGAAATAGGCACTCGCAGCCGACAAGGACAATGTCAAGGACATTGTATGCAAAAAGTACGACATTAGCAAGGAGAAGTGGGCCCCAAAAGTACTTAACACCTTCCTTGCTTGGCCAACACATCTTGTCAAGCGTTTATCAGAACATGTATTTCAGTGTCATTATATGCTTTTTTTTTCAATTAAAGTGTTCACTGTAATTAAATTATGCTAATTAACTGTGTTGAATAAACAGGGAGTTGTGGGACTGAAGAAACCTGCAAATAGGCCGGATTATGATGTCGATGATCCCCTATATCTGATGACATTGATCATCCCACAACTTTTTCTGAAGCCGTTGTAGTTTATGTGGGATGCTATCGTGTTTGAGGTCTTTAATGACAACTTCCCCTTGTACATAAAGCATGAAGATCTATCTGAAATAGCACAGGTAGTCAATATCTCAACATCTCTATTATACAGTTGTGGATTTTGTAAATCAGTTTACATTATTGTTTACTACCTAACTTATTGTTTTAAATTCATACATAATTTACTCTATTTTAACAATAATAGGAATATGACTGAGACAAGTATGCGAGCGGGGAATGCTGATGTGTATAGATTCTTGAGCCATTGTCCATACAAAGATCTGGGCAATCACAATTTCAATTAGAAAGTTATATTAAGAACTGGATGCAAAATTCAATGTGGGATGTGTACCTAGAAGCCTACTTGAATGGGTAAGTTAAACTGAACAAATGAATTTAATCAATGTATAATAGTATAATAACTTATATTGTTCTATAGTGCAGTGCACATTGGCAAATGGTTGTCATTTTGCCTAAGGAAAATGTTGTCATCTGGTTTTTTTCGTTGCATAATAGGTCAGACAACTACCTTAAAGGAATTATTAACAGGTTAGTCCTATTTTTTTAATACATTTGCATTAGCATTAGTCGGGAACATCAATATTTTAATTGTACAATACGCATCCATGTTTATATTCAACAGTGCTTTGAAAGGACTTAAAGATACTCCACAAAGTAAATCCAAGGCTGCTGCTAGGTGGATTGTTGTTAAAGTAAGTTATTTAAACAATGCTTATAGTTATATTTTAATATTGTGTAGATTAATTTGTACTTAACATTGAATATCTAAATTTCATAATGTATTTAGTGTAATAGACAAAAAGGAATCACTGAGTGTGGGTATTACGTCATGCACTAGATGTCAACTATAATCTTAGGAACTTTTAAGAATAATTAGGAAATGATAATTGTTTAATTCAAACATATTTCATTTTGTTATCATTGGTATTATATATTATCCAATTATGTTTTATTATATAATGTTGTATTTCAATGATGCTGGACCACTGGAACCAGAGAGATTGAAGGTGCTTCGCATCCAGTGGGCAACCTATTATTTGAAAGTTAAAAATGAAACCATTAGTGTTTAGGCAATTTTGGAATTTTAGTTTAGTTACTTTACATTTTTTACAATTCATGTCTCTGTAACATTAGATATTCTTTTAATTCATAGTAATTAATAATTTTTTTATGGAATTTCTAGTAAAAACTGTTTCAAAAACAGAATGAAAATTATATGTTATGGTTCTGCTTTTAAAATTTGCAGGTTAATTTTGGGGTTATTAAAAAAACAAACAACATATTAAAAATATCCTAAAAAATAACATCGGTTTTTTTGTAAAAACCGATGTTGTATGTTATTTTAACATTGGTTTTTTAAAAAACCGATATTAAGCTTCATCAACAACATCGGGTTTTCCCAAAATCGATGTTGCTTGTAATAAAACAACATCGGTTCTTACCAAAAATCGATGTCTGTAATCAGAAAACAACACCAGATTGTTTTATTACCAGCAACATCAATGTTGATATGAAGATATATAACTTTTTTATAATTCTTATTATATAACATCGTTTATTTAAATAACCGATGTTATAATTTTATATTAACATTGATTTTTTAAAACCGATGTTAATGATAATACTTTCAATATCGGTTAATAACCAATATTGAAACCTTATTTTTTAGTAGTGTCCTATAACTTTCATCTAAAGGATAAATTTCAAACATTCCCTAAATCTGAGCTTCATTTCTAGACCAAAGTTGTCCTTGTTCCATAAAATAAGGATGGTGAATAATCACAATAGAAACCAGATTTTTCATGTGATCTTCTGTGATTCATCTTTGCCTTTTAGTATCTAGAATCTATTTTAGCTTCATACGCCACCAAGCTAGAGGAGAAAACCATTCTATTATTGTCCATAAAAAGTATTCATCTTTATATGGATCTATCAAGATATGGTATGTCATCAGGGGCTTTAAGGTGATGGGAATAGAATATTGAACTGTATTACACCAAATAGCCCATATGGTTTGTTCGTACAAATCCCATCCAACCTCACAAAAAAGTTCAAATATGGCTCCAAAGGGTATCTCAGGGTCAAATATTTGTGTAGGAGTATATTTGAATCTCATGGTTTTGTGAAGGAAATGGAAGTAATGGGACTTACAATATTGAAGAATTTCTGCTAGAGTATGGATAACCAACTCTGCAGGGAAATCCCTCATGGTTTTGGTTGTTTCTGCTAAGGGTTTTACCATGAATATCAAAGGGAAGAATTGAGTAGAAGTTATCACCTTGATAGTCTTGCTCGATCTGGATAAAAAAATCAGGAATCAAATTATTCTTCCCTTTTATGTGTTTAATAAAAAAATCATATATGGAGAACTAATCTTTGAGCCTTAAAATTTGAGGATCTGGAGACATCTTATTTTTGAATTCCAAAATTTTTGGAAATGAAGAATTATCCATGTGTACCTGAAATTGATGTCCTCTTAGATGAAAATCAAATTTCTTGATTCCATTTTTTACCGCTAATGCCTCTTTGAATGTAGTATAATAATGCTTCTCGGCTTCTTTAAATTGTCCGCTAGCATGACCATAGTAGTAATTCTTCTTTGAATGTAGTATGATAATGCTTCATAGCTTCCTTCACAATAATGGTCACTCGCATAAGTCTGCAATATCCTCTTACCTGTTTCAAGAATCTTCAAGGCTGGAGGATTTTGAGCAATCTTCTTGAGCTCCTTAACTACTATTGTTTGCTCTTATGACCATGGAAAAGAATCTTCTTGATATCCTCATTTAATTTGAATAGCAGATCAACAAAGTATTCTTTATTTTTGCATAAAGGATATGAATGTTTGAAATCTTCATGATTGTCTGCACATAAAGAAGAAATTTTTTGTTTAAATTCTCCAACTTTTGGTGGGGCTTCTGCTAAAGAAAAAAGCCTCATTATTTCTGAAAAAGGCTCGAAATTTCTTTTGAATTTGATCCCGGTAGAATGTATTTGAAGTTTACTGGAAGTAGTATAGACATCCATTCCTATTAGGAGATCTCTGTCAGGCATTTACTTCCAATGACCTTGGTCCAAATGATACAATTAGGGAAAAAACTTTAGGCTTATTGGAGCATGAGTTACTAGATCGGTCCTGAAGATTTTCCCATCAGTTGCTACAAAGTAAGCCACTTTTTTTTCCAATATTCTTTTGGAAGAATATCTGGATCAATCATAGTATTTTGGGCTCCAGTGTCTATGAAAGCGATGACTTTGATAGGTTTTTCGAACTTGTTTATTAGCACTCGAATCTCAATGCAAGGTTGAGGAATTGCAGGCCTTATAGACTGCTCTTCTTGGATAGAGAAAATGGGGATAGGAGAGGTTGAAGATTCTTCATCAGAAGAATCTGTCTAATTTAAGGCAAACTCAGTTTCTTCATTTAGATCGCTCTGTTAGGAATATAGAGATTCTATATCATCATATTCACCAATTTGAAGATGAGAAATTAGCTTGACGGCCTTTTCCGATTTCTTGGGACAATCCTTTGCAAAGTGTCCTAATTGATTGCAAATAAAACATCTTTGTCCCCTAGCCTTTCCTTTCCTCTGGCTCTTTCTGAAAAACTTTAATGGTCTCTTCTTCCTCTTAGTGTCACTTGGCAGGGCTTTCTTTTTCTTTAGTGAGTAGTGACAAGCTTTCTCTTTACATTTAATCTCCAAGAAAGACTTTTTGCATGCTTTGTTATACTTGGCTTTTCTGTTCATAATATTAGAGAAATAATGGTGTTGTCTACATAGTTTGTCAATGACCTCCAAAATGAATTGATGGATTTGTCCCATGGACATTGTAGAAAAATCCATTTGAGCACCTGCTACCATTTTCTTTAACTCTAGTTGTATTTCTTCTGGTAATGAAGCCACATAAGTATTCTTTAGACTAGGATCATTGAGACCATTGAGAAGATAAAATCTCTTATTCATTATTTGGAAGTGTCTATTCAAGTCTTTTATCTTTAACGAACAACACCTCATCTCAAAAAATTCTTGCCTGATCTTTCTCTCAATGATTTTTCCTTCTCCAATAAATTCCTGATGAAGAGTTCCTTAAATAGCTACAGTAGATCCCAATTCATGAAACTGGTTTTGGCGAACAGCCCCGAGATTGTGATACCATTCCTTCAGAGTTCCTGTCATTTAGCAACAAAATTCTTTAATTACTTTGTAGAGATCTGCATCTTTCATGAATTTTGTATCGAGCCATGCTCCCATCTCAATAAGTTTTTTCCTCCATTCTCTTGGGGGAGTTTCATCAAGAGTAAACCAAGGTCCTACATTTGGTTTGGAAGATGAACTTCTTGAGACCAATGGGTCTTCTTCTATGGGAGAGTCATAGAATGGTTCTTTTGTGGAATGAGCCATCAAAATGTTTGAGATGCCCATATACCCAACTTCTTCATCAGAATAAGACTTTTCTGCTTTTGCCTAAGATTCCTCAGTTTTCTCTTTAAATTCATCGAATTCTGCTCTAGAATCTTCTTATTCTGTCAAAGTTTTCTCAGATTCTTTTGAAGTTTTAGGCTGAACTTCTGATTTTTCTCTAATTGATAACTGGGAATAAGGATCTTGAGAGTCTTGAAAGTCATGGGGATCTTTTCTTTGAGTATCTCCTGAACTTGTGGGAGATTGAGCTGACTCTTGCGAAGAGATATTTAATTTTATGGGTTCCTTTTTTGGTTTTGATTTTTGCTTATAAGTAGAGGCGGTAGGTAAAGACCATGATGAACTAGCTTTGGGGAAAAAATAATCAGGAGGGTTCTGGAATGGAGAATGGAAAGTAGGAGAATGGGGGGCCAAAAAGGAGTAAGGATCTAATACAAATTTTTGTTTTTCTCTCATCTTTGATTCTATGTATCAATCCAAATCTTGGACTTGGGTTTAAGCCTCCTTTTTTTCTCTTTCTTTGGCGTTTGAAACCGCACTAAAAATAGTCTTTTTCCATTCGTTTTCAAGATGAGAAATCTCTTTGGAAAGTTGATGATATTGCTTCTTCACCCTTTCGGACAGATATTGTAAATTTTCATCACTTATGCCTACTTGGGTATAGATCTTGTCAATCTTCTCATCTATCCTCTTCAAGAGATGATTATGAGCTCTAGCATTGTCAGTCTTCCATTTTAAGACTTCTTCAGCTTAGCTAGGAGATTTAAGCTTCCCTTCTGGTCCTACCTCTATAAGAATTATGTGGGGCTTAGTTGAAACCTTTGTTACTGGGTCTATCTTTCTGTCAAGAGATGGAAACTCTTGTTCATATTATGTGGAAGAAAACATCATACAAGGTACCTTAGGAATATTCAAAGATGGATGATTCCATCTAAGAATTTCAGCCATTCTCTTTTCTTTCCAGAAAGGGTCTTCTGGATATTTCTTTTTTATTCCCGTCCATGGTCCATTTTCTGGGTCACTTCTTCTTTGTGGTGGTGGTGGAGGTTTACAAGGCCTGGGTTCTATAACAACCATCCATTTGCTTCTTTTAAATAAATAAATAAATAAAATAATATTAGGTCATTGGAACTCACTATATAAAGGAACTTTAACTATTAGCAGCTTTGTAAAAACATTTCTATTCCTTTTTCTCTGACTCTCAAGAATCCTAACAGAGCAACCATAGGAGGAGCTCTAGAGAGCACCAGAAACGCCATCATTGCTAACGAAGAACGCTTGAGCGACTACCTCAAGGTCAAGGATGAGTTATTCACACTTGGGGATTAGAATGAACATGTGTAGAGATTCCTAGATGATCAATTTTTGAGTTATTTTGGGTTGTTTTATGACATTCAATTATGTTTTTATGTTTTAATCGTGGATTGACTGTGTTTGATGGACCAATTGGTGTTCCGATGCAAATTTGTTGTAAAATTGATGTGTTCCTGTGTTGAGTGTGTACCTTAGGAATTGTGATTCTTTATAATTAGCATAAAAATTGTGTTGTAGTGATTTTTGTTTATATCGGATATATTGGCCTTTCAATCTTGTTGATTTCTTTTTTTAATTTTTTTTTTAAATTTTCGACGCTGCAGTGTGTACACGTACACATATTGACACTTTTATTTCACAAACTTTATATTTTCTTTCCCGTACGTGACTTATCATAAAATTCATATGTGCAGTGGTTATTGGATAATTGAAGTGACTAAAGCCATTTGAAGAAATTGACTAAAGCTTTATTCACATTGTAATTAGGCATTTGCTTGATGTACGTGACTTCGTTAAAATATGTTTAGAATATAGGTATACATGTTTTCCATATAAATCAATATAAGTATATAAATTTTTACATATATATATATATATGTACATTTATGTTAATATATATATATATATATATATATATATATATATATATATATAAATATATATATATATATATATATATATATTAATTATGTTTATGTTAATATAATTTATATGTATATTTAATATACTTAATTTAGTATTTTTAATGTTACGTTAATATTTTAATATAGTTATATTATAGTAAAAATATTTGTAAGTTTCATGAATGGTATACTTAATAGGCAGCCGCATGGACATGGGAAAACATTTATCTTGTCGGACTTATAGCGAGTGACTATTACGCGTGTTCACCAAGTTGAATTATAGTTAGGAAGGGAATGACTTTACGTTAATATTTTAATATATTTATATTAATATATATTTATGTTAATATTTTAATATATTATGTTAATGTACATTTACGTTAATATAATTTATATATAATTAATATAATTATGTTAGTATTTTAATGTTATGTTAATATATTTATATACACACACTCAATAAGCTTTTAATGTATTTATGTTAATGTTTTTAGTACTTAATTACTTATATATACATATTAATATTTATAATACATTTGATTTCTTATAAATTTATTTAATGTGTTTTTTTATGCACCAATATATATATAATATTTATCTAATGATACGTATATTATTATTGTTAATTATATATATATATATATATATATATATATATATATATATATATTTAGTATTGTATGTGATTGTATAGTGATGTATTATATATACTTAATACATATAAATATATTTATAAGTCTTGAAGTTAGATGTGTTTTATTATTATTATTATTATTATTATTATTATTATTATTATTATATATGCTTATCTAATTGTTAAGTATATTTTGTAATTAGTTAAATTGTGAGATGCTAAATTGTAGACATGCGATATGGTTGTAAATGAATGTGTGATTAATACTTGATGTGATATTATTTGTGTTTTGAGTTGTGAATTATACAATAACCCGACTAGTGTTTACCTTGAAAAAAGTTTTTATGCGCAGTGTTAAAGGGAAAATGTAGGATTCCTAGTTAGGATCTTGAAGGGTTAAACTATAACGCAACGTGTTAAATGTGTTTGAAACATAAGTGTGAGGTCGTTGGTATTGTATAATTCATGAACAATGTCTAGGTGCAAAAATTATTTTAGGGGTTGGACCTGAATCAGGAAGGTGGGGCCCAAACGGATTCTTTGGAGTCTAGCCTTGGGGGTAAAGACACTCGGTTTGAGCGCTCCTTTAAGTCTATGTTAATCCCATGTGGTTGGAGCATTCTCACAAAACAGAGTGACCCTAACTAGTCACTTTATGATTTTACTTAGTGAAATTGACCTGACATACCCATTGTGTGATGTGTCTTGTTATGTACTCTTAAGCGCCCTAGTGTGATTTTTCACAGACATGGTACCACATTGCATATAGGCTTGAGTCTTAGTATAATTGTTGTATAACGCCTGTGAATTGTTTATTATGAAATCGATGAGTGTTGTCATGCCTTGATTGAGTGCGCGATTCATGGGTAATGTGATGAGTGATTGAAATATGAAATTTAAATGATAAAGTGGTGAAATAACGTGGATTGAATTAAGTTGAATTATGTTATAAATAGTTGTATAATGTATGTTTGCTTATGCTTTTATTTATCCGTATTTTATTTAGAAATATGATAACTTACTCCCGGTGTGTGTTTA
Source organism: Glycine soja (assembly GCF_004193775.1). Lineage (NCBI taxonomy): Eukaryota > Viridiplantae > Streptophyta > Magnoliopsida > Fabales > Fabaceae > Glycine > Glycine soja. The sequence goes on from NC_041020.1 coordinate 32,822,683, forward strand.
TGTTTGGGCTAATTGCCATTTTGGTTCAGGTGAGCCAACATATGATAAGTTCCATGCTGGAGATAGAAAGACTTAGCCTGTGATAGGAATATGCTCTGATAAATGTGACATCGGGGCATAAGATTTTACTTCATATGTTATAATTCCAAGAATGATATAATTGTGTTATGTTTTCTATTTTAGTTTTTTTTTATTTAATGGGCGGCCTTGTTTTGAGTCGGGATAACTTTATCTTTTATTTGAACAAGTTCTACTGTGATTTCATTAAGTGGATGTGAATCTTTTACCTTTTGAATTTTTTAAAGTAAATGTGTTTTAAGAAAAATTAATTAATTTCGCATGGTTTTCTTTCCTTTTATTATTATGTGTTTAAAAACTTTTAAATTAATTATGTATGATTTTATTTCCTTTTATTATTTATTTATATTTGTGAGGGTAGAGGGTGGTTCTGGCTTCCAGAACCCTTCATCTTCATCATCTATCTCGTCGTCTGTGTCTCCATCATGTTCATCGCAGGAACAATCCAAATCACACATTTCAGGAGCAATATCCCAAATAAAGTGTCCTTCCACTTTATTCGTATGTATCACCATCCATCTGCTTTGACTACAAATATCGGCATCCTGTTGTCTTCTTTGACTTTAGGCTTTATCATCAAGGAATGAAAAACCTCATGAGGGTTGCTACTACTAGCTCCATCTAAACCCTTGAAGGTTATGGTCACGAGCCCATCTACAAATCTTCTGAAAGTGGCCTGAGAGGTAGTAAGAGGTTTAATATTCTCTCTAAGCTTCTCATAATTGGTCACCCATTGGAGAGGGATTAGCTCTTGTAGTTCCTTTATAGAGATGTTTTTGGAGATCTGGACAATAGATGGGGTTTCTTCTTGGTTGTTAACTAGGATAAAGAGAGCACTATCATGACTGGTAGGCATAGACAGATTAACAACATGGTTCTGCAATCTATATATGATCTGATGATGCAAGGTAGCAGAATGGGCCTCAGATACTTGTTTAGCTCCAGTGATCTGGATTTGAACTTTCATCCTCTGTGGGAGAATGGGATCTTTCAAACTGATGTTATAATTTGGGAAAATGGTGAGAACTATACTTCCAACATGGAGAGTAGTCAATACGGTTCCGATCACAACATTTTCATAGTGAATGTAACTGAAGTCTAATAGACATGTAGGGATAATACTAGTCTAATTGCTCCATAATGAAGATGAGTGTATCCTTGGTGTTGCCAACTTCTGATAAGTTGTTCTAGAATCTCAATATTAACATATTGCTCCTCAGAAGTAGCAGTTAGAGAACACTGGTCCATTCTTAAAGATTGGACATATTCCTTCATATGGGGTCTTCTGGTGGTGATCAAACTAGTAATAAATCTTAAAGAGTAACGATGTCTTTTAAATATATTGTAAGGACTCAGCAGGGGATTTAGTGACTGAGAGATTTGAGCATCTTCTGGAATACATGAATATTCTACAAGATTCTTTATTTTTTCAGAGTTTTGGAGATATTTATGAGAAAAGAGAGAGTGAAATTTAACAAAACAGGTTGTTTATCGGTGGGTTTTGTCATTTATAGGAATATTCTCTTACTCCTCTCCCTCGTATAATAATTACCATCTGATGTTCTCTTTTTGGAAAATGTGGCTCTCATACCACTCGGTTTGGTTGTCTCAATTGATTCATAGATATCTCTTATCTCAATATATCTATTATGCTTATCTAAGCCACCCTTGAACTAGGAAAGAGGTTATGAACTAGTGTTAGGGAAAAGGGATATTGGGGTAATAGAAGATTTTGGGACAATTCCCCTCCTTTCTTAAATCATGTCCGTTATTCGAGATACTCCATGACCTTACAAAAAGAATCCTTCAACTTCTACCTTCATCCCTTGGTACTGGTTGCATACTAATATGATATTTAGTTACTATTTTTTTCTTAACTCTGGAAAACAACACTATGTTTGCAAATAGACTAAGCGAATATATTTTCCAAAACATATGCTAATTTTTTTTAACAACAAAAATACCAAAGGAAAAAGAAAAGATAAAAAAAACACATAAGAGTTCTTTTCCTGAGTTTATGATGATCTAATTAAATTATGCTATCTGTTGTTGTTCTTTGGTAGGTATCATGCCAATAGGATGTTGAGCTTCTACGTCTCAAATGCTTGGAGTTATTCCTTTAATCCTTTACTATAACTTGGTTCTCAATAATATCTCTTACCTCGCTTCCAAAAAAAAACAAAACTCTCTCTTACCTCGTTTTGAATTTGACTAATTAACATGTAGAGTCTAGGAATGAATATTTGTTTTTTCTGTAGTTTGCCGAAGTCATTAGTAAAGTGGAAAAAATAGGTATTATAGTCACGTTATTCCATTTATTTTCGTAATATTCAGCTATGTATACAATTAGGTTCTAGTTTTAGACTTGCATGGATCTTCTACTCTTTGTCATATTTGTTATAGCATTCAAATCTTGCAATGCAGAACAGACCATCCTAGTAGAGTTGCAATGAGGGCTCCTGAGGATGTGCAAGGAACATACACTGTCAAGTCTAAGTAGTGTGAGGTGACTTGTAAACTTGAAGTTGTGTACATAGCGGGAACCACTCACGACTTAAAGTTTTTGCAGTGAATATTAAAGGGCTTGAATTGGTGAGAGATGGCAGAGACCAGAGATTTGTATTTCTTTCCTTGCAATAATATACTTAATTCATTTTTGCATCCTTTATTAAGTTTATTTTTGGAGAGAAGGCCAGTGTTTAAGTGCTGCTAGAGCCTAGAAGTCTACTCCGCTTGATCTAGATTAGATACATCCACATATGCTCAAAATAAACATGAGTAAGTGGTTTTTTTTTTTTTTCAGTTAATATTGGTTTGAAATATTTTTTTTTATTGTTGTGAATGAGTTGTTTTCAAACTATTGGTTAATACTCTGTCAACAAGTAGTTGCAGGTCTACTATGCTCTGTCTAAGAATCAGAGGTGGAGTTATACTCATTTGAGAATTTACTTTGAAACAGGCGTATATTAGAAATAAAGAGAGAGAGAGTGTGCACTTTGAAAAAAAAAACCATACCTGACTCTAGAAACATACATAAATAATGTTTGTGTCCTTGGTACAAAGTGCAGGGAGTGTACTAGTAAAATGCACTTTCCCTCAATTTAAAAGTAGTAGTAAGCTGACTTTGTTTGGTCTGAATTCATACCAAATATCTTATTATTTTGTTTCGTATAAAATTTATATATTCAGATGAAAAGATGTATGACTTATTGTTTTTGGTATTTTATTTTTGTAGATAAATCATGATCATATGGATGGAGATTAATTGACTACTTGAAGAGGAAGAAGATGAAGCCAAAATTTGATGATATTTTATTATCGACGTGAGAGTTTCTATTGAGTCACAATGTAACTTTGGTGGTTATGGATGATTAATGAAATGTCTTTTGGTTTTGATGATATAAAGTTGGTCAAATATTATTTTCGTAATTGATAAAATGTTGAAATTATATTAGTAAATTAATTATCCTAATAATGTCAAATAAAAAAATGTCGTTGCATATTAATATTATTATATGAGGAAGAAAAAATTTCCTTAAAATTTAATATAGGTCTCATTCAATATTGTATCGCTCATGTTTCCTTATATTAGTGGATCCTATTTCTAGTTCAGTAATGCTATATTGTACAAAGGCTTGGAAGCATGAAAAGCACGAAACATAGCTTGTGTTAATATTTCTCATGTTCAATTATTTAAGAAGATAATAAATTAAGATATTAAAAAAATAAAACAACAAATTTGTGATTCTATCCTGAATATTAAATTCTATCCCGCTAATTATGGAATCTACTACCAAATTAAACCTAAAGAACCAATTTCATGAAGCTATGTATAATGGGTGAAATGTTTTTGTTAAAGATTAATCTAGAAAAAAGTAGATGTATAATTGGTGGTCCATTATCTAGATAGTTCTACACCTATGGAGATGTTGTAGTGTGTATAAACTTCTTGATGGATGTAGAAAAATATCTTATTATCTAAAGTCATAGAAGCACCTAGAACATTATAGAGATGGATGGTAGATGATAGATGAGTCTAGAAGACTCTAGGACTAAGTAGTATAGAAGTGTGTATAAATCACCTATGTAACCTATATAAAGGCATAAGTTATATAGCAAGCCATGTAATGTAAGTCAAGAAGCTAATAAGCACAATTCAAGTTAAGGTGTCAATTTTCTAAAAACTTATCATCTTCCTACTCCCATCATTTCTATCATACATTTCTACCATATCCTTCCATAGAAAAAAAGGGTATAACCACGTCCCATATCCTAACAGTGGCATCAGAGCAGTGTTGATCCTATGGCCTTTGCTACATCACCTAGCCCACCAACCTTCAACTATAACCAAACCTTAGTTCCCATATTTAATGGGGAAGCATATGATTATTGGAGCATCCAAATGCAAACTCTATTTATCTCACAAGACTTGTGGGATGTTATAGAGAATGGCTATCCAGTACCAGAAAGCCAAGAAGAATTGGCTGCATGGACATCAGCAAAGCAAAAGGAGTACAAGCAAAACAAGCAACATGATGCTAAGGCTCTGTTATTCATCCAACAAGGAGTTAGTAGAGAGATCTTTCCAAGAATCATGCAAGCAAAAAATGCAAAGGAGGCATGGAAGACTCTGAAAAATGAATTTAAAGGCACAGACAAGGTAATTTCTATTAAACTTCAATCTTTGTGGAAGGATTTTGATACATTAATAATGCAGGAAGATGAATCTATACAATCTTTCTTCTCTCGTGTCTCTAATATCTTCAATCAAATTAGAAGTTACGGGGACACGATTGAAGACAAGAAAATAATACTAAAAATATTAAGTCTTCCCATAAAATATGATCATATTGTGGCTGCTATAGAAGAATCAAAAGATTTATCTAAACTCACTCTAGTAGAACTAATGGGCTCTTTAGAAGCTCATGAAGCTAGAATGAAAAGATTTGAGCAGCCACTAGAGCAAGCATTCCAATCTAAAATTAATATCTCTAAAAATGATGGAGATAAGAAAAATAACCATGGTAAATTTCCTCAAAAAAGAGGAGGAGCATTTACTAATTATGGTAAAAGGAGCAGAAGGCAATGAAGTAATAATGCTTCAAGCTCCTATTGCAAATTATGCAAGAAAAATAATCATGATACAAATGATTGTCGATACAAATGCAAAAAGTGCAAAAGGCACCTACACTACGAAAAAGATTGTTTTTACCGACAAAAAGAAGAAGCTATTTTCTAGAAAATAAAGAATTCATTGATCATACTTTGTACTCCACTTTATCTTCTCGAGAATCAAGGGATGTATGGTATGTTGATAGTGGTTGTTCAAACCACATGACAAAAAAAAAGTTGCTTTGTGAAACTAGATGAGACAATAAAATCCAAAGTTACACTTAGTGATGGAAATGTTCAAACAGTTGAAGGAAAAGGCACCATTGCTGTTAAAACTCAAAATGGTAGCCAAAAATATATCCATGATGTTTTTTATGTGTCAGGTCTTACTCAAAATCTTCTAAGTGTTGGTCAACTTATTCATAAAAATTATAAAGTCATCTTTGATGATGATAAATGTAATATCATTGATAAAAGAAAGGGCCAAATTATTTCTATCAAAATGGCTTCTAATAAAGTATTTCCTCTATTTATGCCATTTGGGCAAAACAATGCATTGAAATGTGAGAATATGGATGAGTCCATACTGTGGCACTTGAGGTATGGTCATCTAAACTTTAATGGCCTCAAATTATTAAACAAAAAAATATGGTGCTTGAGCTTCCTTTTATTTCATCTAACCTTAAAGTCTGTGAAGGCTGCATTTATGGCAAGATGCACAGGTTACCATTTCCAAAAACATCTTGGAGAGCTAAAGCTCCATTTCAATTGGTGCATGTTGATATCTGGGGACCATCAAGTACCCTTAGCTTTGGTGGAAGAAGATATTTTCTCCTCTTCGTTGATGACTACACTCGAATGATGTGGGTGTACTTCATCCAACAAAAATCCGATGCATCTCTTGCTTCAAGGAGTTCAAGGCCCTAGTGGAAAAGCAAAGTGGGCATTCCCTCAAAATCTTGAGAACAGATCGCGGGGGAGAATTCAATGGGCATATATTCATCAATTTTTGCAATGATCATGGCATCAAGAAGGAGCTGACTGTTCGTCACACTCCACAACAGAATGGTGTCGTTGAAAGGAAAAACAAAACCATTATGGAAATGGCTCGATCGATGCTACAACATAAGAACCTGTCAAAGAATCTATGGGCATAAGCTGTTAGCACAGCAGTATACATCCTCAACCGTTCTCCAACTAAAGCAGTCTTAAATATGACGCCATATGAAGCATGGTTCAACAGAAAACCAACAGTTGATCATTTTAAAGTTTTTGGATGTGTTGCTTATTCGCACATTCCAAAAGAGAACCGAGAAAAGCTCGATGAAAAAGGAGAAAAGTGCATCTTTGTCAGCTATAGTGACCAATCCAAAGGTTACCAATTATTCAAACCAGATTCAAAGCAGTTGATCATTTCAACAGATGTCATCTTTGACGAAGGAGCAAGCTGGCAATGGAGTACTGAAGTCAATGAGATGCAAGAAGTAACCAATCCAAGCCCGTGGACACTGCCACCATCACCAACATAGCATGACCAACACCACCAGCAAGAAGAAGTAGAAGAAGTCCCACAACAACAACTTCGAAGATCAGGAAGGCCACACAAACCGAATCCAAAGTACGCAAATGTTGGATTTTTTGCCTGTGAACCTCAAAAGTTTGAGGAAGCATCGAAAGAAGAAGTTTGGAGAAAAGCCATGGATGAGGAAATCAAAATGATAGAGAAAAATCATACATGGGAGCTCATGTAAAAACCAGAAGACAAGGAGATCATTAGCTTGAAATGGGTTTACAAAATTAAATATAATAAGGATGGAACAATCCAGAAACACAAAGCACGACTTGTCGCTAAAGGCTATTCACAACTGCCAAGAGTTGATTTCAATGAGACATTTGCTCCCGTTGTGCGCATGGAAACAATCAGAACTGTACTAGCCTTAGCTGCACAGTTGAAGTTACAAGTCTACCAGCTAGATGTAAAATCAGCTTTCTTGAATGGAGAGATTGAAGAAGAAGTCTACATGGAGCAACCACAAGGATACAAAGTTCAAGGAGAAGACGGCAAAGTATATCGCTTGGAAAAGGCGCTTTATGGTCTCAAACAAGCTCCCCAAGCATGGAACAACAAAATAGACAAATACCTCGTCGAGCATAGATTCCTCAAAAGTCCAAGTGAGTCGTCACTATATGTGAAGATGCAAGGTAATCATTTCTTGATTTTGTGCCTATACGTAGATGATTTAATCTACACCGGCAACAACTCACAAATGATGGAAGAATTCCAAAAGGCTATGATGCAAGAGTATGAAATGACCGATCTTGGACTCATGAGATATTTTCTCGGCATGCAAGTCAAGCAAAGACCTAGACAAATATTTATCTCGCAAGAAAAATATGCGGATGACTTACTGAAGAAGTTCAACATGCAAGATTGCAAACCACTTACCACACCTATGGCGATGAACGAGAAGCTTTCAAAAGATGATGGGCAAAACAAAGTTGATGCAACAGTTTATAGAAGCCTAGTCGGTTCACTAATCTACTTAATCAACTCAGGGCCAGACATCGTACATGCAGTTAGAATCGTGTCTAGGTTCATGAGTAACCCAAGCAAAGCACACTTTGCAGCAGCCAAGAGAATCCTAAGATATGTCAAAGGCACAAAGGATTTTGGCATTTTGTACGAGGCAGATAGAGACTTTAACTTGACTAGTTATACAGATAGCGACTGGGCAGGAAGCACAGATGATAGAAAAAGCACAAGTGGATATGTGTTTCTTCTAGGCAACAAAGCAATATCATGGGCGTCAAAGAAGCAAACGACAGTTGCTCTATCATCAACAGAAGTAGAATGTTGGCTGCAACAAGCACTGCGTGTGAAGCAACATGGCTAAAAAAAATTCTGCAAGACGTACAACAAGACTGTAAGACTCCAACAATTATTCATTGTGATAATATGTCAGCTATTGCAATGACTAAGAATCCAGTATTCCACAGTCGTACAAAGCACATTGAGATTAGATACCACTTCATCAGAGAATTCGTGGAACGCGGAGAAATCAAAATGGAGTTCTGTAAGACTGAAGAACAATTAGCAGACATCTTCACCAAGCCAATTGCAACAGAGAAGTTCATCAAATTCAGAGACATGCTTGGAGTTCAAGACTTTTCTAGATTAAGGGAGAGTGTTGAAGATTAATCTAGAAAAGTGTAGATGTATAATTGGTGGTCCATTATCTAGAGAGTTCTACATCTATGGAGATGTTGTAGTGTGTATAAACTTTCTTGATGCATGTAGAAAAATATCTTATTATCTAAAGTCATAGAAGCACCTAGAACATTATAGAGATGGATGGTAGATGATAGATGAGTCTAGAAGACTCTAGGACTAAGTAGTATAGAAGTGTGTAGAAATCACCTATGTAACCTATATAAAGGCATAAGTTGTAGCAAGCCATGTAATGTAAGTCAAGAAGCTAATAAGCATAATTCAAGTTAAGGTGTCAATTTTCTAAAAACTCATCCTCTTCCTACTCCCATCATTTCTATCATACATTTCTACCATATCCTTCCATAGAAAAAAAAGGCATAACCACGTCCCATATCCTAACATTTTTTTCGTTAAATATGAAGCTATTGGTTTCACAATGCTTTATCCTACTATAATGATAAAATATTATTTCATTATTCTATATTCTAATTATATGAATAAATTACCTAACCAGGAGAGAATATATAAACGAAAATTCTGGTTTGAACTTCTTCCATAACAGTACATCAACAAAAAGAGACTCACGGGGTTGCTATTGGTTACGGGTTTGGATGGTGGCACCTTCAATATTAACAAATGTGGATGAGATTTTTGAAGTGAAGGTCAGAATCGTTAAAAAGAAGTGGATTGCGCGATCAGAAACAAGACAATGAACTGGTTTTTGGAATCTATAATAATACATATGAATGTTTTTCAATAGAAATAGAAATGTTTACACATGATATTCTTAAGAGTTCTAAACAATAAATTCATGTTATTTTTTGAAAGAAAATTCAATTTAAATTATGCAATCAGATTCTCTTAAAAAATATAATTTTAATCATGAAAATGATTAATAATGATTTATGATAATTATACATATTATACTTTTTTACTGCATACATATTATACTTATTATTTTTATTAAACTAATTGGTTTTTAATGGATGTAAGTAATAAAAAAAAACTAATTGTCAGTCATCTATAATAATACATATGAAAATCTTTTTCAATAAAAATGTTTACATGACATTTCTAAGAGATCTAAGTACTAAATTCATTTGATGTTTTTTTAAAGAAAGATTATTTTATATTATGTAATAATTATAATGTAATTATAATAATTGATTGCAATCATATTTTTTTAAAGTTATAATTATAATCATGAAAATGATTAACAATGATTTATGATAATTATATATATTATATTTTTTTTAGTGCATATACAAGTATTATATTGTTAAGTATGGCTATATCCAGATCATGTTGGACTATACCAAACTATTAAATTCTTAAGATTTTGATGTTAACAAAGTATAAATTTTATGTATTAACCTTTCTTGCTCGAACTACAGATTTATCTATCTCTACGAGGTACAAGTAGAAAGCATGAACAGAAGACTCTAAACGATAGCTAAAGTATCAGTCATCAGATAATACTGGATCAGAGTCTAGTCCTAATAAGACAAGTGCTTTGGCTCGTAGTACAAAGACAATGGAACATTTACTAAATCCTCAAGTACCAAAAGTAATCATCAGAAAGAAAGTAACGTCCATAGGTTCAATAAGCAATCCATGCCATAACATACAAAAGAAAAGATTTAAATTATCTTGTCTTAAGATTCTTAATTCCTTTTATCTTATGTTGTTAACATTATATTTGATTTGTAAGTTGACAGAGCACAAGACTGACAAGGTGTACTTCTCTAAAGATATGTTGTAGAAAGTATTTATGGTCCTCACACTCTGCACAATAATAGTCTCATGTAAAGTGCCCAAGCTGTTAGACAACGATTAACAAAGATCTCTCAATGAATCAAAGCTCTGAAGTCTATATAACTTTGAAGATGTTCGTGTTAAGGTTGTCGAATCACAAGAGAATAATCCAAGTCAAAACAAATAGTGTTGTAATACTGTCAGTTCAGTTGGACGAAAGAAACTTGATAACTTTGCTAAGTTAGCAAGTTTCATTGCATTCGAGTTTATTGTGTAAACACTCTTTGAGTGACCAGAATATATTTTTCTATCAAACATTTAGTGTTTGTGAAAGGCAGAAGTGACTTAGTGACAAACACTACTAAAAATATACTTTTTTAAAACACACTTTCTAAGGCGATTATTTGGAACCGTCTTAGAATGTGGTGCGGTGGCAAACTTGTAATTATAAGATCTAAGAAAAGTTTTTTACAACGCACATTCTAAGGCGGTTATAAAAAACCGTCTTAGAATGTGCCAGGGTGATATTTTTATAATTATTGAGAAAAATTCAACAACGGGCTTTGACGAGAACCACCTTTGTTTTAATTTCCTGTAATCACATTTCTAGGGATTCCATTTCACAATGGCCAAAACACTCTTCCTCTTTTTCTTCATCTTACTGCAACCTCTGCTCTCGCTCAATCTCCATGAGATTCCCCTGCCGCCACCCCCAATTCCTCGCCCCCATATCCTTTCCTCCAACTACTTCTTCCGCTCCTCCACCCACCACCCCTCTTCCACCTACTCCCTTCCCCGTTTCGAAAACTGCTCTGGCCTCTTCTCCGCCTTCCCCCACCCCTTCCTTCGGCCCCACCACCTCCTCTCCCTCCTCTAACTCCCCCACTGGCTCTCCCCCCGCCCCCCGTCTCTCCCTCCGACTCCCCCCTCCCCTTCAGCCCTACGTCCGACAACAACGGGCTCGTCGACTCCCCTGCCATCAGCCCCAGTAGCCATGCCCACCTCCGTAGAGTCTCAAGCTCCGGATCTGTCGCCGTCATCGGCTTTGCCGCTGCGACCGCCTTCATGATGTAGATCTGGTATTGGAACCATAAACTCTGCAGTAAGATGCCTTTTATTTTGATCACTTTCAAACGAGGACATCTTTTGCTTTTCTAGTCTTTCCCTGCCCCAAATATAATTATTTATTTTTTCGAATTAATAGCTTCCTTGAAAAAAATCTGCTTTGTATATTTCCTCTGTGCCACTGTGAAACAGAATGAACAAACTTGTCTTTTTTTTTAACTTGGCGCTTTTTTCATACCTCACCTATTATCCTTGTCAAAACAGGTCTTGTATGCAAATTAACAGCACAGGTTCTGATGTTGGCATTTCGATGTTAGCTTGGGATTAGTCAACTGCTATTTTGTGTATCAATAACTCTTGATTTGTTATTAAGGTTTTAATATATTATCTTGATTATTCCTGTGTGTATTGAATCTGAACATTTTATTACTATGCATTCCGTGGATATATTGGCCTTATTTCTAGTGTTCTGCTGACTTTATATTTTTAGTATATTTATTCCTATTTGCTAGTTTAAAAAAAAATTGGTTAAAGTGTAGATGGGGTTTGCGTGTGAATTTAATTTTGTTGATTCTTTAAGGGTGAATGAATATTGATTGTCTTCATGGACAAGATATAGATCAAAGTCCAAAATTCTTAAAGTAAAATTATCTAAATCTCAAGTGTTTTGCAAATATGAAGATTTGTAGAAGTGCAATTGGTTGTTTTATATGGGTCAGTGGATTAATGACCTATTGTTTTTAATAAATCTTGGATTTCATTCCTGCTTTTGTTTGTACTGTGATTTGTGCTTTACAATTACTGATGAAATTAGTATTTATCTAAAATGGAAGTGAAGCGTGCAATAAGAAAAATAGGTGCGTATTTTAGCAAAGTCCTGTTTTGAGAATTTTCTGTTTAATAATTATAGACAATTAATGCATTTTTGTTCTTTTTTTTTTCTTTTTTCTTTCTTGCCTTTAGCATGTTATAGAGCTCAAATGGGATTTAATGTTTCCAGTAGCATGCATTAGATGAAAATTTGGTATTCAATAACAACTGTACATGATTCTGACTTCTTTATATTTTCCAATTGATTGATATGTATAAGGTAGTGATAGGAAGTTTTCTGGCAGGAAACCAGCATGAGCAGAAACCAAGAAAACATAAATTGAATAGGTAAGGCTTTTTGATGTCTCTGCCTTGGCATTTGCCTGAGTAAAGGCTTAAAAATGATTTATCAATGAACCATTATTTATTTATTAAGTCTTACTTATAAAGTGATATTTATTTACAAATGTTTTATTAATGAAACATCACACCTTGTATGTAAGTTGGAGAAATCCAGATATTAATCATGCATAATTGGATCTCATCTAGTGAGTATACGATCTCTCATTCTTTCTTTTTTCTTCTTTTAACAAGTCAATTTTATAATCTTATAATTTCTGATTCAGCTATTTATGTATTGATTAAATTAATAATTTCTGATTCAGCTAATAATATTCCCTTATTCAGTCTTGAAGACTGTGTCATATTGTGTGCATTGTGTTCTTTTTCCTTTTCCTTTTGGTCCTAATGTCATGTTGGTTTGGGGGAAAGGCTTCTGTGTTGACCAACTTTGCTCTAACTTTTTTTTTACTCTTGTATTATCGATGTTCAGTAGCACTTTTGTGCATGAGGAGCAAATGAGGGTTGACTGTGACATGACATTTTGTCATTTGTTGGTTTCATAATTCTACCATGAAGGCTATTGTTTTTAGGGGCTGATTTTGGGTCAAAAAGATTTGAAGTAGCTGATAACAATCATCATATTTGGGTTTTCTTCACATGATGAAAAAGAAATCATCAGGCGCTCTGCTGTAGCAATTATATCATAATATGTATTAAGAAATTGAATTCCTTGGTACAGTCCTTGATATGGGGTACAACTTTGTGTTATCAATCCACCATTTAAATTACTTCCATTTAAATTCAAAGATGAATAAAAAAATAGTATATTATGTTATCAATCAATAGGGAATTATAAATATAATAATTTAGTTACTTATTATAATATTTTTAATGTTATCTTTAATATATGACTTTTGATTGATTACCTCATTGCATAAAAAATGACAATTCTTTGTTTTGTTATTAGTGCATAGAAATTAAACACATTTAATATTTGGTTTTTTTTGTTTTCCTTTGCAGGATACTGACGTAATGTGGCTTAGAGATCCTTTCAAACTATTTTACAAAGATAATGGAGCGTAACTTGCAAGTAACTATTGTTCTTATGAATTTTTTTAAAAAAAATTAGATTAAAATAAAATTTTAGTCTCCTTATTTTACTTATGCAATTTTAGTTTCCTATTAAAAATAGACACATTTAATTTTCTTATTTTATAAAATTAATAATTTTGGTCTCAATTGTAATTGGTAGTGTTATGCCTGTACCTCCTGCTTGTCTATGTCTTTATCGGTTTGCACATGACCTTAAATTAAAGCATACGAGCTAAAGACCTACATTCTAGTATACGAGGATTATCATGAGAGGACTAACCAATCTTGCAATTATGTACATGCAATCCTTGGAACAGAGAGTGTGTCTCTATCTACCCAAACTAATACACCTCTCATATATAAATAAAGATGATTAATTTTATATTAATTAAGAAAGTTAAAATGTTTAATTTTACTAATCTCAATTTATTAATCACAAGTAAAAAAATTAGTAGAGAGGACTGCTCTCTAATAGTTAAGTCTCCTTTTGGTATTTCAGTATCTGTTTGGTATTTTAGGAACATTTTTCATGTTCAATCTCCTTTTAGTATTTCAGTATCCACAATGTTGTAGTTATAACACTACTAGAAAATACACTTTCAACATCGGTTATTTAGAACATTCTACATCGGTTCTAAAATCGATGTTGAAAGTGACGATGTTGAATGTATGAATGTTAACATCGGTTTTGGAGAACCGATGTTAACATACATATGACAACATCGGTTCTCCAAATACCCGATGTTAAACACAATGAACAACAGCAAAAAAAGTGTAGGCATGATGAACGTTGACATCGGTTTTCCAGTAAAACCGATGTAAATATGTTAGTTTAACATCGATTTTCTAGAAAAACCGATGTTAATATATGTCCTTAACATCGGTTTTGCTAGAAAACCGATGTCAACGTTGATGATGCATACACTTATTTGGTGTAGTTCTTTGTGTATAACATCGGTTAATTATAAATAACCGATGTTAATATTCAAATATTCACATCGGTTATTTATAATTAACCGATGTTAATGTACACTAGTTAACATCGGTTTTCTACAGATAACCGATGTTAAAATGCAAACGCTGACATCGGTTATACACAAAAAACCGATGTTAATATACAAACGTTAACATCAGTTTTCTATTATAACCGATGTTGATTATGATATTAACATCGGTTTTTGTTAATAACCGATGTTGTTTTCAAATATTTTTTTTTTATATATACTTTCTGTTTTTACAGTAAACCCAAAATTGTACCTGTCAAATGCAATTTGAGGAGGCCCAATTCACAGCAAATAAACATTTTATTCTGCTTTCAAGCAGTTTTAATGATAATAAACATCAAATAATTGATTTATATATTATAAAGAACTATCAACAAATGAATTCAATGTTCATTTTACATAGAAAATGTAAAAAATGTTAAAAAATGTCCCTAAATCCTAGGCCTGATCTCTAATTCGGAGATAAAACTGTGCCCACTGGATCCGCAATGCTTTTAATCTCTCAGGCTCCAATGGTCTAGGGTCGTTAAAATACTGCATGATTAAATAAATCATATTAAGTTAATAATGTAATACAAATTATAAATAAATCGATTTTCTTTGAAATAAACTTACCGCTTCCCAATTATTTGTAAAAGTTCCTAAAATGATGGTGGACATCCAGTGCATGACATAGTAGCCGCACTCAGTAGTTCCTTTTTGTCTATTACACTAAATACATAATGAAATTTGGATATTAATTAAACAACTAGTGTACAGACACATAAAGAAATATATATAAGTAGAAGTTTTATGTAAATGACGTACCTTGACGACAATCCACCTAGCAGGAGCCTTTGATTTAGGCTGTGGAGCATCATCAAGACCCTTGATAGCACTGTTCCATATGAGTAACAATTAAAAACTGGTGTTGTACGTTGAGGTATTACAATGCAAATGTATTGAAAACAACACTAACCTATTAATAATCCCCTTAAGGTAGTTGTCTGGCCTGTTATGCAATGAACAAAACCAGACAACTAAGTCTTCCTTGGGCAGGATGACCACCATCTGCCAGTGTCCGCTGCAGTGGAAGCTAAAATGGGTTAGTACATTAGTAAACATTAATTAAATTTTGTTATTTTGTGACTTACCCATTTAGGAAGGCTCCAAGATACACATCGCGTTGTGAACTCTGCATCCAACTCTTTATGTAACTTTCAGATTCAAACTGCGATTGCCCAGACCTCTGAATGGACTGAGGCTTGAGGAATCCATAGATATCAGAATTCCCCGCTCACATACATGTTTCAGTGAGATGCCTGTTTATGTTAAGTCAAAGTTAAATATTTATGAATTGAAAGCCATAATTTAGGTAAATAAAAGCCTTTTATATAAAGACTTACAGAATCCACAATTGTAACACTGATATACTGAGACATTGACCACCGTGTGCGATTTCGGAGAGGTCTTCATGCTTTATGTACAAGGGGAAATCTGGATTAACGACCCCGAACACGGTGGCATCCCATCTAACCTGATAAGGCCTCAAGAAAAGCTCTGGGATGATCAATGTCATCAGATAAAGCGGATCATCAACCTCCGGATCGGGCTTCGGAGGTGGTTTTGTTGGAGACACAGCTACCTGTTCATGAAACAAAGTTAAATAGCCTAATTTGAAAAGAAGAAACATATAGTAAGGACAATAAGTACTTGTTGTGATAAAGACTTGACTAGATGTGTCGGCCAAGCAAGAAAGGTGTGAAGTGCCTGCCCCACTAAGGAAACCTCATCAGTGGGTACAGGAACTGGAGCATCTGCATCTCTAACCTCCTCCACACTCACCTTTACTTGGCCAGACAACAAATGAGTGTTATGAACAACAGTGGATCCCTCATAAACTCTCCCGATGGCAACCAGGCAGGCAGGATCTGCTTCTATGTACAAGCCGCACTTGTCAGAGTCACCGGTCTCAGGATCGTTTCCTGAGGGATCAACACAACTCCCCTTTGTGCTCACTCGAGGACCGGAGGGACCTGGACCAACCAGAGGCTCAGGAGGCACTGCAAGTCCCTGAGATTGCATCTGCGACTGAAGGTGGCTGAAGGATACCATGACCTGCCTCATCACTTTCTCTGTGATGGACTCCTCTAGCTGGTCCCTAATCTGCTGGGTCAGCTGCTGTAATTCGTCAGGAGGTAGGGAGGAAGCGCTGCGGGACGTCTGTGGAGGCGATCCAAAGTATTGCTTGATGGTGACAAAGTCTCCAGCAGCACGGACACGTCCAGGGTGCTCTGGACGTCCAATAGCAGCGGCCAGAACATCCTGACGTCTATGGGGGACGAACGATCCCTGTGTGGCCTGCTCCTCAAACGAATCCTGCACAGAAAACACACAGTGGTACATGGCATTCTCAAAATATTCAAACATAATTGTAATGGTTAGTTGAACATGACTTACAATCTTCTCAGCGATTTCCTTTGCGGCCTCAGTCGTCATCTCCCCTGTCTTCTTCGTGCGGGCCATCTTCCACTTCACGTGGCGTCTGACTGGGGATGGAGGGTTGATGACGCCATCAACGCTTCCTGACTGTGCAGCTTCCTGCATCTTCTTCTTGGTCTTCTCAGCCAGGAGCTTCTGCTCCAAATAATCATAACCCCCACGAGACAAAACGTGGGGGGCAGTATTCTGCTTCTAGATGGTCTGTGCCTTCATGCGCACATCCTGAAAAAATTAAACAATAATGTTTGAAATGGGTAGAATGAAGTATAACAACATCATGTTTAATATGAAAAACAACTTAAATGGCAAAGGAACATACCTCCCAAGAAGGGTCTCTGCGAGTCTGGCAAAACTGGGCCCACTTTTCCTTGTTGATGCCGTATTTGTAACAGACAGTGTCCTCGATACCGTCCTGATCGGTTGCAAGGGCCCATTTCCTCGTGAGGTCTGATTTAAACTGCCTCCATCTCTCCCCCACGGTCTGTAGTAACTTCCTTTTCGTCCTACTGTCAGAAGCCTCTGGGATATCAAATTCCGCCTGACAACATGAAACAAAGTTTATTTGTTACAATAATGAAATTTTTTGGCTATTAATTACACACAATCAAATAAGCAAAGAGAAATACCTGAATATCCTCCCAAATCAGGTCCTTCTGAGCAGTAGGGACCTCCTTCCAGTTCTCGTAGGTGATGTCCACCTTATCACGTGCCACAATCCCCAAATATGTTCTTAATTTCTTCTTGTGGGGACCGTCGGCCTTCCCTGTAGTAGGATCAACATGCACCACTGGTCTCTCAATACTAGGTGGTCTAGTGGACAACGATCGTAGGCGTGAGGCTTTGCGTGTCCGCTTCACGGCAGACATCGAAGCCGATGCGTCCGAAGTAGGAGGAGGAGGAGGAGGAGAAGGAGGAGAAGGAGGAGGAGTAGGAGGAGGAGTAATGGAGGCAGGTGGAGAACCCATGATCTTTTATACAATAACATACAAAATTGGATTAATGAAAAGAGGATTAGTGATAAGTTTTTTTTGGAAGGCAAAAGTATAAGATTATTAAACAAAACCCCACCACATAAGGAGACAAGACAAATTAACCAAAGGACTCTGAAAGATAGGTAGTTGTGCTTTTTAATTGTGATTTCATCCATGTTTTCTTTGATATTGATTTTCTTAGGACTTCATCCATGTTTTGACAACATTTGATTTTCTTTTTTGCAGAAAAGAAAGAGGGGAACGAGCAATAATTTGAAGGTTGTACATTCAGGAACTAAAGAATTCAAAATAGGTAGTAATAAAAGGGATTTGTTTTTGGGATTTTCTGAGCACCAAGAGCGGCTACGCAAAAAGCTTGCACTTGAGGAGAGAAGGATATTTGCAGCTAATGAACAACTTTCTTAACTATTTGTCCTTCAGATTTTTCTGTGTGTGTGTGTTTTTGTGTGTGGGTGTGTTTGTGTGTGTGTGTTTTTGTGTGTGGGTGTGTTTGTGTGTGTGTGTGTGTGGGTGTGTTTCTGTGTGTGTGTGTCTGTGTGTATGTTGAAGAACCTGCCCCAAGACACAGCAGACACTTGTGCATACAGGATGCTGCTGCTGCTGCTGCTGTACCGAATTTCTGATCAACAGAAACAAATCATTATGAATATGGGGAATAACACCAACGGCGGATGGGAGTGGAAGCTATCTTGGAGGAGGGCTCTTTTTGATAGTGAAATTCAAATGGCAGATAATTTCCTTGGAGAACTATCACAGCAGCAGATTCAGCCAAATACGGAGGATAGGTGCAGCTGGAAGCATGATCAAACTGGATACTACTCAACAAAAAGCGGATATGACTTGATATGGGAAGCACAGATGGGAGTTAATAAGAATTTGGACTTTGTGGACATTTGGAAGCTCAAAATACCAAGTAAATCACTGGTTTTTGCTTGGAGGCTAATTAGGGACAGACTTCCAATTAGGATGAATCTTAGAAGGCGGCAGGTTCTGATAATTAAATGAGGTACAGTGCCCATTTTCTATCTGATGAATGGCTATCCCTATGGCCAGATTCTACCCAATTTGTGCTTGATAGAGATTTCTCTGACCATTGCCCCATCCTCTTGAGGTCTACAACAGTGGATTGGGGGCCTAGACCTTTCAAAGTAATGAACTGGTGGTTGAAGGACAAAGATTTTCAGAAAATGGTGTCTCATAGATGGGGCAACTATCATCCTAGTGGTTGGGGTGGATAAGCTTTAAAGTTGAAACTGAAGTTCATTAAGGGATGCATCAGATAGTGGAGCTTGCAAAATGGTGTTATCAATGTTTCTAAAATTCAGAATTTAAAGAAGGAGCTGAATGACTTGGAAGCTGGTAGCAGTATTGGAATTCTATCTCAAGCTGAGGTGGATTTAAAGAAATCCTTGCAGGAATGATAGTTTGAGTTCAAACTTAGCAAATGGAAGCAGAAAAGCCTATCCATGGGAGGAAGGATAACTGTCATTAATTCTGTTTTAACAGCTCTTCCCATCTACATGTTGTCCTTCTTTAGAGTCCCTAAAAAAGTAGTGCACAAGCTAGTCTCAATCCAGAGAAATTTTCTTTGGGGAGGAGATTCTGAAGTGGCTAAGATTGCTTGGGTAAATTGTGATACTATTTGCCTTCCCAAGAACAGAGGGGGTCTTGGGATTAAAGACTTGGCTAAGTTTAATGAAGTCTTGCTTGGTAAATGGGGCTGCGACTTGGCAAATAATCAGAATCAGCTTTGGGCCAGAATATTAATGTCCAAATATGGAGGGTGGAATACTCTTTGTTGTGGCAGAAACAAAGCAGACTATTCTCCTTGGTGGAAGGATTTGAAAAATGTTTTCCAACCGCACCATAGAAACTGCATCTCCAATAATTTGAAGTGGAAGTTAGGTGATGGGAACACAATCAAGTTCTGGAAAGACAAGTGGAGGGAAGAGGATGATCTAAGTCTTCAAGAAAAGTACCCAACTCTATTTCAAGTGAGTACCCAACTCTATTTCACACTTGGTCTTGGATCAACTGCATGGAGAAAGACTTTCACACACACTTTAATCAGTGGTCTACTTGCTTAAAGGAGGAAATGTCTTAGGGCTTTTTTGTTGCTTGGGTAACCACCTATTGTGGTTTTATCTTATGTAGATGGGGATGGCAGATTTCTGCCTTGTATATTTTGTTATATTTCAGTACATCTAGTACTGACCCTATTAATATTATCAGATTTTTGCTATGCAAAAAAAAAATTAATACAAATTATAATTTTGCTGATAAAAAAAAGATAATACAAGAGAGACAGAAGGGCAGTGGCAGTCACAACATATATATAGAGACAGTTTAAATCACAGTAAATACTTCAAAGATATCGGTCCAATGAAACAAAGGTCATGTAGACAGGCATAACATAAGTTACAAATATACCAGTAATGCATACAACAACAATTTCAAATTAGTTTTCCAATCTAAGATATAAATACCTGACTTTGAGGCTTCAAAGATATAATCAAACCGCTTCCGCAGCAACGCCAATTAGCAGTAGTAAATGATAGCCCTAAAAAAAACCATACAGAAATTAGCCACAGTGTATTTAAAGCCTTTTAGGAACAATATGACTCTCACTTCATGGTGATAAATTGACTCTCAAAAGACATTATACTGAGAGTGTATTTAAAGCCTTTTTAAGTCATTCTATCAAACAGCTCATTGACAATTTTTTAAGAATACATATCATACTTCTATCCAGTCAAACTAAAGCAATAACTAATTAATTTAATTAAACAGGGACCAATTTAGATGTGAATCATTAAAGGTAGATGATGGCATTCAAAGAATGATAGCGTCGGTTCAAATTTTAAGAAGAAAAAAAAACAATTACACTATATTTCAATTATAGACAATAACAGTGCCCATCTTAATACCACCACATGGATAGCAACAGAATTGGTAAAACTGCAACCTTCCTGTCCATCCATTAACCTAATTACCCAGTCACTGTAAAGTTTGAAATGTTCTGAACCATAAAATAAAACTGCAACCTGCCTGTTCAGCAGTAGTGGGGCAATTATCATCCTCCAGGATGGGGAGGATATGTTCTGAACCATAAAATAAAACTCCTCAAACAGTGCATAAAGCAGTGGAGCTTAACAAATGGTGAAGCTAATGCTAGAAAAGTTACTATGATTAAAAAGGAGCTAAATGTTTTGGAGAATGTTCTAAATGACAGACCTCTATCCCAAATGGAAGTCACTCTTAAGAAATCTCTTCAAGTTCAATTGTGGGAGGCAGCTTATGCATATCAATCTATGTTGAGACAAAAGCCTAGAATTAAGTGGCTAAAAGAAGGGGACAGAAACTCTACTTATTTTCACAGATTGATCAATCATAGAAGAAGAAAAAAATGCTATTCCAGGTATTTTCATGGATGGTGTGTGGATTCATGAACCTTGCAGGGTTAAAAATGCAGTTGTCCTTTATTTCAAAGACAGATTTTTGGAGGATTGTTCTAACAGGCCAACACTGGATGGTGTTTACTTCTCCTCTCTGGATCTAAGAGACAAAGAAAGCCTTTTATGGTGGATAGAAGGGTAGTAGGTAGAGGATTCATTTTGCTGGAAGGTACATGGACTAAAGACAATAAGAAGGTGTATATCACCAATGTCTATGCCCCATGTGATCTTCAAGGAAGAAGAGACCAATGGGAAGAGCTTAAACATCTTAAAGCTCTTTATCATGATGGCCCTTGGTGTTTATTGGGTGATTTTAATTCTATAAGACATCATCAAGAGAGATTGAGCTCATCCCAATCTGTGGGGAGCTCCACTAATATCTCTGAGTTTAATTCGTGGATAGCTGACATGGATGTTGAGGAGGTGAGGTCTGTTGGGAGATGCTTCACTTGGTGTAGACCCAATGGAACAGTTATGAGCAAACTGGACAGGTTCCTTCTGTCAGATGAATGGCTGTCTCTTTGGCCAGATACTACACAGTTTGTGTTAGATAGAGACTTCTCTGACCATTGTCCCATCCTTTTGAGATCCAGAATCATGGATTGGGGGCCCAAACCTCTCAAGGTCATGGACTGGTGGTTGAAGGATAAAGGTTTTCAGAATATGGTGAATCACAGCTGGGGAAATTATCACCCTAGTGGATGGGGTGGCTATGTTCTTAAGCAGAAATTAAAGCTTCTCAAGCAAGCTATAAGACAATGGAGTTTGCAGCATGGGTCAGTCACTGTTAGAAAGATAAATGATCTTAAAAAGCAATTAAATGACATGGAGGCAGGTAGTAATGCTTCAATTATATCCCAAGATGAAGTTCAGCTTAGGAAATCCTTGCAGGAACAGCTGTGGAGTGCAGCTCTTGCCTATGAATCCATGCTTAGGCAAAAATCCAGAGTGAAGTGGATAAGAGAAGGGGATAGAAACTCATCCTATTTCCACAGAATCATCAATCGTAGAAGGAGGGTAAATGCTTTTCAAGGTTTGTGCATTGATGGGGGGTGGATTCATGAGCCCAATAATGTCAAGTCTGCAGTTTTTTAGCACTTCAAAGAAAGATTTTCAGAACAGAATCAGTGCAGACCAACTCTGGATGGGATTCAGTTTAATTCTCTTGATCAAGGGCAGAGGGAAAGCCTTGTTGCTAGATTCTCGGAAGGGGAAATCAAGTCTGCAGTTTAGGCTTGTGATGGTGATAAAAGCCCAGGCCCGGATGGGCTAAACTTCAACTTTATTAAACAGTTTTGGGATATTTTAAAACCTGATTTTATCAGATTTATGGATGAGTTCTTCATAAATGGCTCTTTCCCCAAAGGAAGCAATGCATCCTTCATAGCCCTTATCCCCAAGACCAATAACCCTCAATCTCTCAATGATTATCGACCCATTTCTCTTATAGGATGTATTTATAAAATAGTATCTAAAGTCCTTACTAATAGACTGGCCCTAGTTTTGCCACACATTATTGATGAAAGGCAAACTGCATTTCTCAAAGGAAGGCATATTCTCCATGGTGTGATGATTGCTAATGAAGTCTTAGCTGAAGCCAAATGCAACAATAACCCTTGCATGATTTTCAAAGTTGATTTTGAAAAAGCCTATGACTCGGTATCTTGGGGATTTCTAAACTACATGATGAAGAGGATGGGATTTTGTGATAGATGGAGAAAGTGGATCTATGGATGCTTGTCTAGTGCAACTATATCAATCTTGATAAATGGAAGCCCTACTAGAGAGTTTGTGCCTAAGAGGGGGCTTAGGCAAGGCGACCCTCTTGCACCTTTCCTCTTTGACATAATAGCCGAGGGCCTTACTGGTTTGATGAGGACAGTTGTTTCAAAAAACATTTTCAGCAGTTATCAAGTAGGGAGGCACAAGGAAGAGACCAACATACTGCAATATGCAGACGATACCTTGTTTTTTGGAACCGCGACTACAGCCAATGTTCGAGCTATGAAGTCTATCCTCAGAATTTTTGAGCTGGCTTCAGGGCTCAAGATCAATTATGCTAAAAGCAAATTTGGGTGCTTGGGTAAATCTGTGAGTTGGTGTAGGGAAGCAGCTAATTACCTTAACTGTGGCCAGTTGGGTTTTCCTTTTTCCTATCTTGGAATTCCAGTGGGTTCGTCCTCTAAAAGCTGGAATGTTTGGCAACCTCTTATTAGCAAGTTTGAATCTAGATTGGCTAAGTGGAAGCAGAGATGTTTATCTATGGGGGGCAGGATATCCCTTATCAATTCTGTCCTATCAGCCATGCCTATTTATCTGTTGTCTTTCTTTAAAATTCCCAAAAAAGTGGTCCAAAAAGCAGTATCTATCCAGAGGAATTTTCTATGGGGAAGGGGTGTTGAGGCAGCCAGGATTGCATGGGTAAATTGGGACACTGTGTGTCTTCCCAAGAGCAAAGGAGGGCTAGGGATTAAAGACCTAACCAAGTTCAATGAAGCCTTGCTTGGTAAATGGGGTTGGGAATTGGCAAACAACCACAATCAGCTTTGGGCTAGAGTCTTGCTATCTAAATATGGAGGGTGGAATACCCTATGTTCTGGTAGGGACAATGCTCATTTTTCTCAATGGTGGAAGGACTTGAGGTCTGTTTTTCAACAACATCACAGCAATAGCCTCATTAACAATTTCAGATGGAAGGTGGGTGATGGGTCAAGACTCAATTTTTGGAAAGATAAATGGAGGGAGGGTGACTTGAGCCTAAAGGATAAATACCCAAGCTTGTACAACGTTAGTACTCAGCAGAACCATTTAATCAACTCAATGGGTATCTTAGTGGATAATAGATGGGAGTGGAAGTTTCAATGGAGGAGAAACCTTTTTGACCATGAAGTTGATATGGCAGTAGCTTTTATGGCAGACATTGCTGAGTTTCAAATTCAACCAGCAAGCAGGGACCTTCTGCTATGGGGGCTTGATACTGGTGGACCATATTCCACAAAGGCAGCTTATAGCTTCTTGAAGGATGGTGACAGCCAGGTTACTGAAGATAGTGACTTCAAGTCAATCTGGAATCTCAAAATTCCACCTAGAGCAAGTGCTTTTTCTTGGAGATTATTCAAGAACCGAATCCCTACCAAGGTTAACTTAAGGAGGAGACATGTGGAGCTGCCTTCCTATAACTGCCCGTTGTGCGATGAGGAGGAGGAAACAACTGGTCATATCCTGTACTCATGTATAAAAACTAGGACTCTTTCGTGGGAGACTATGAGTTGGGTCAATAGAGTGGGTCCTTTTTCCACTGAGCCTAGAGATCATTTTAAGCAATTCTCTCTGTGGAGTGGAAAAAGTTCAGTGGATCATAGATGGCAAGTCCTGTGGGTAGCTCTATCCATGACTATTTGGAAGCATAGAAACTCTATGGTTTTTAACAACCAGAATTTCTGCTCTGAAAAAGTCATGGATGAAGCTTTATTTCACACTTGGTCTTGGTTAAATGGCATGGAGAAAAGTTCCCATAGCCATTTTAACCAATGGTATACTAGGCTAAAGGCAGAATTGTCCTAGGATGTGTGAGGATAGGGCTGTTATCTTATGTGATTCTTTTTGTAGCTGGGGTTTGGCAGATTCTACCTTTGTAATTCTTAACCTTCAGTACATCTAGTACTGAAGTGTATATTAATACAATCATATTTTTGCAGTGCAAAAAAAAAAAAAAAGCCTTGTGTCCAGATTTAATGAATTGGAGATCAAATCTGCAGTTTGGAATTGGAGATCAACTGTGAAAAGACTAGGAGTCTTTGGTGGGAGACAATGAGATGGGTTAATAGAGTGGGTTCCTATTCCATAGATCCAAAGAATCATTTTTTACAATTCACCCAGTGGAATAGCAAAGATAGTACCAACAAAAGATGGGAATTTCTGTGGCTAGCCCTGTCCTTCTCCATTTGGTACCATAGAAATGCCAAGATATTCAAGAACCAGCCGTTCACTCCTGAAAAGGTCATGGATGATGCCTTGTTCCACACCTGGTCCTGGATAAAATGTGTGGAGAACGACTTCCAAATGCACTTTAATTTCTGGTCAACCAATCTAAAGGATGTTCTTTCTTAGAGGGGATGGGTTTGTATTTTTGTGGGCTATATTCGGTCTCTCCTAATGGGATGCAGACTATAATTGTCTTGCTTTTTAACTTTGTATCTTCAGTACACCTAGTACTGAATTTCATATATAATATATTGATTTTTGCTGTGCAAAAATAAATGTCTCTTTGTAATCTGTAGTACCACTACTAATTATCAATATAAATCATCTTTGCAGTTGAAAAAAAAAATATTAAACAGAACAGTACCACAGGTACTGAAAATAAAAGATACAAGACACAAAAGTGCCACCTTCCAAAAAGCAAAAAAAACCCAACAATAACCCAGCACAAGGACCCCAATACATATAATCAGAAATTTAACCAAAGGCCATCATAAGCACCTTTTAAGGTTCAAAAGGAATGCATTGAAACAACAAGGAATTCCTAAGCAATCAGCAGACCTTTCTATTTCTATTTTTTACACATTTAAAACTCAAACATATAAAATAAAAACTATATAACAAACTAACAAAGATAAAGACAAAAAAAAGGAAATATAAACTCACCTCAGTTGGTGCTGCTGCCCATCAGTTCACTCTCACAACAAATACGAATCATGTACCTGCATGGAAGAAATAATCACACAACACACAATGATCAGAATAAGCAAATGCATATAATTAAGCATGATACAATATCAATATTCATGGAAGTAACAATGACTTGTCAAAAATTTGGATGAAATTCAATATGTAAATCAAAGCTTTGTCCCTGAAACCCTCTGTGTAAATCAAAGCTTTGTCCCTGAAACCCTCTATGTAAATTTGACAGCCTCATGTCTCCCTTCCTGAAAACCCACTAAAAACTGCCTAACCCCCCTGCTATTACTCCATAATTTATTCTACAATAACTGCTTAAGGCAGTTACATATGGTCCTAAATCACTACACATTCAGTTACGATTAACCCTTTGTGCCTAACTAGGGTTTCAAAACATCACAACAGAGACAGAGCATTGAACAATGGATTTTCATCATTAACATACAACAGAGACATACCTTCGATGGAAGCGCAGACACGAACTCCACAAACGCGAACTCGACAATGTGGTTGCAGTCACAGAAGCGCAGCCCAGTTTGTGACAAACACGAACTCTGGCAGAAGGAGAAAAAACAATAAAGCCCTGGGTTAAAACGACGAACGCCTAATGTTAAAACGAAAGGACGTACCTCAATGGATAAGTGCCAAAGACGATCTCCAGAAACACGATCTCCACAATGTGGTTGCAGTCACGGAAGCACAGGCGACTTTGACACAAAGAGAAAGAAGAAGAATGATATGGTTCAAGCGCAAGGAGAAAGAAGAAGAACGATAGGGTTCAAGCGCAAGGAGAAAGAAGAAGAACGATAGGGTTCAAGCGCGCGGGTTGTGCAATTTCAGAACTTTAATATATAATGATAACAATATCGGTTTTTTAAAAATAACCGATGTTAACATAAACTACGTAACATCGGTTATAATAAAACCGATGTTAACATCGACTCGATAACATCGGTTTTTACAAAACCGATGTTAACAAAGGCATACTAACATCGGTTTTTCCAAAACCGATGTTAACTAAGTCTACTTATTTACAAAAATGTCATCGCGCTTTCGTTAACATCGGTTTTAGCTATAACCGATGTTAATTGGGCGATGTTGAAAGCTTTTTTTTTAGAAGTGTAACTTGCAGGTGGAGAATATTGTAATTATTGGACACAATTGCTGTGGAGGTATAAAGGGGCTCATGTTTATCCCATATGACGGACCACTGCAAGGCAAGTCTTATACGCTTTGCTTATGTCTCTTAAAGCATCTTTAATGGGTTTTACCATGTGATATTGGATTTAAAAAATTTAATAATTTTTTATTTTAACAATATAAATGGATTTTAATCATATTAAGAATTGATTGTTTATATATGAACCAGTTCTTATAATTAAAAGATGGATGGAAAAATATGTTTAATTATTTAAACTATTCTCTTCGTCTTTAATAACATTTTTTCAACTAATTCATATTTTTTTAAAATAATTAATTTAATTAATTATATTAAAATTATCAATTATTTGTAGTATAATTCTAAAACTATTTATTTCTTATATTTTTATTCACTTAATTTTTTTCATTAATATTTAAAGAAAAAATAACTAAAAAAGGCTATGTAAGAAAAAAAATAATCAATACATTTAAAATTTAAGAAAGAATCTTATAAAAAGAGATAAATAATTTTCTTAAAAGAATCTTATAGTTATAGTTAAGAGTAAAAAATTATGACAATAACTTTTCTGGTCTTCAAAAAACGTGGTGTTTCACATATTCTTTTTTCACATACTTGAAAGAATTTAAAGTTATTTATAATAAATTTTTACAGCGTACACTTTCTTTTTCTCTTTCTATCTCTGTTTCTCTCATGTATAATTTCTTTTAAGAATTTAACGTATCAATAATGTTTAGTAACAAATAACTACAATGGTGTACTTGTTTCCCTCTTCTCATGCTTCTTGTCCCAGTAACAAATTCATTTTGTTGAAGTTACTATTTGCTCTTAAGTTTTAAGTTATGATAAAATTTAAGACTTTTTTGGGTGTTGTTTTGTTGATTGTGATTGGGTGAATTTTAGATTTCATGTATAAATTTAATAGACATGTATTAATGGATTTTAAAAATATTGTATTGAATGCTCAACTTGTTTGTTCTTTGATAATTAGCATGGAATTAGGCTTGCTCTATTTATTTTACTTTCAATGTAGTTTGGTTAATTCTAGAATGAAGCTTCATTCTTGTTTACGTGAAGACCAACAAAAAATACAAAAAAGGCCCAAAAAAAAAAGATACAGGAAAAAAAAAATTTGAACACATACTAACACGGTTCCAGGAATATCCGACTTAGTATATTCGACATACTATAACGGTTATTTGAATAACCGCCTTAGTATGTAGTGACAATCTAAGACGGTTATAGAATAACCGTCGTAGAAACTCCATTATTAAGAAGCCATACTAAAACGATCTTTGTAACAACTGTCTTAGATTCGAAGGACTTTTTAAAACGGTTATAAGGACAACTGTCATAAAAAGTGTAACATATAAAGACGGTTGTGAAAACCGTCGTAGTATTTTTTTTTGTTTTTTACGATATCCAATATTACGACGGTTCAAAACCGTCGTAAAAAGGACAATTTAACCGACCTAGAAGGTAATAATTGTAGTAGTGAAAGAATACTTAGATCTTAATTTCAGGGAGAGATTAAGGATAGTGTCAAGAGTGGCCTAGAGAATACTCGTTGTAGCTATAAGTGACATAGAGAAAACTCGATTGTAATCAAAGAATTGGTTAGTGAAACCCTATAAGTTTTCAAGGGAAACTGGACATAACCCAAGAGTTGGGATAAACCAGTATAAAACCTTTGTGTCTTCTTTACTACTTTTATATAACTGGTTCTTTCTATAGTTTACTTCTACACTGTTATGTCCAAGTCCTTCAAATTGGTTTTTAAGCATAAAGTGATTTTGAACCCCTTGAACAAACCTTATCATCCATTGATACCCATTTCACAAATTTTTTTCAAAGTTTTTGAAAGACAAACTTTTTATCCCCTCCTCCTTCTAGTGTGTTTCAAGTACTTCACATACTTATTAAACGAAATATTTATTAACATATGCAAGTAATAAAAAAATTAATTGTCAATAATCTATAATAATACATATGAAAATATTTTTCAATATGAATGTTTACAGATGGCATTCTCAAGAGTTTTAAGCAATAAATTCATTTTTTTAAAATTATTTTAATTAATTAAATCATTTTTTAATGATACCTTAAATGAATATGTTAGATTTAAGGTTCAACTATATAAAAAAACGTAGGAAAATTTAAGGATTTTACAAAAATTGTAAAATTTTTAAAATAAAAGGACCAAATGTCTCGATTTTAAAATGAAGTAAAAAAATGATGATATTCAAAAAATAATTTGCAAACATAATTTATGAGCAATTATTTGCATACAAAATAATTTTAAAGCAATTATGATATTCAAATAATAATAATCTTTATAGTTTATTCTAATTGAGCATAATTTCACAGTCATTATATGTAATCATGAAAAATATTAGTATCTAAATTTTTATTTTTAATTCAAACAAAGTTGTAGAATAAAGGATGATCAATTAAACAAAAAATGGCTATGATATATGCTCTAAGCAATCAATTCATATGATTTTTTCAAAGAGAATTCATTTTAAATTATATAATAATTCTAATGTAATTATAATAATTGATTACAATAAAAAAATTTTAAAATTATCATTGCAATAATAAAAATGAATAACAATGATTTATAATAATTATTATATTATACTTTTTTATTGGATACATATTATACTTATTATTATTATTATTATTAAACTATTTTTTTATTAAAAAATGTAAGTAAACAAAAAAATTAATTGCTAGTAATGAATATGAAATTGCTAAAAATATTTTATACACAATTTTGAATAGAATTAAATGAAATTTTGATTTTCCTATTTTGCTCAATTTGTAATTTTGATTTTTTTTTGTTTTAAAATAGAGATATTTTGTTCCTCTATTTTGAAAAACTCCATCATTTTAGTTCTCATATTTCAAAATAAAGACATTTGATCCTTTAATTTTAAAAAAAAAAAAATCTAAATTTTGGTCCCCATATTTTAGAAAATCTATAATTTTGGTTCAATATTGAATTATTACAATTATGACATTAAAAAATAATTTTCTTAAAATTTATGCATAATTATTTGCATACACAATAATATTAAG
Source organism: Glycine soja (assembly GCF_004193775.1). Taxonomy (NCBI): domain Eukaryota; kingdom Viridiplantae; phylum Streptophyta; class Magnoliopsida; order Fabales; family Fabaceae; genus Glycine; species Glycine soja. The sequence continues at coordinate 32,853,000 of NC_041020.1, forward strand.
ACATTTATGGCATTCAAAAATAAAAGCTTAATCTTTATAGTATCTTTTAATTGAGCATAATTTCAGAGTCACTATACATAATCATGAAAATTATTAGTATCTAATATCTTCATTTTTAATTCAAACAAAGTTGAAGAATAAAATGAGATCAAGGAAACAAAAATGATATAGGAATGTATCTTCCAAGATAATTCAATTTGGAGTAACTATAGGTATCAATAATTAAATAAGTTGAAATGTAAATTGAATAAAAAAATTGATATTGATAAAAGAAATTTTAAAATTTAGAAATAAATAGACATATCTTTTATATGCATAATAAATTAACCAAAAAAATAATTTTGATTGATTTATTTATATGTTAAAATACATAATTCTATTTTTCGTGGAAAAATACATAATTCTATTAAGTATAATAAAATACTAGTTTATACTTTTGTTGGGTAAGAGACCACACGAGTATCTTCCAATTCATTGTAATTGAGTAAGTAAAAAAAATATAAAAAAATATTCAATATAAAATACTCAATCATTTCTTTTTAAATATTCAATTTAAATTAATTAGGAGTAATATATATTTTAATTCGAATTAATTAATAACATTAATATATTTTATTCAAAATTGCAACATATTCAAATTAAAATATAAATCATTTATTAAGTGAACATAAATTTAATTCCTTTTTTTTATTATTTTCATATTTTTCAAATATAATAATTAATAGAATCTTCAACTGACTATTTATAATACACAATAATAATTAATAACTTAAAAATTATTATATTTATAATACATTGTTGATGTCTAGCCCAAAAATATTAATTTTAGTTTAGAATTCCTAATTCAAAATTTTAAAAATTCTTATATGTTAAAATTTTAAAATATTTTATATCATTTTTCAGTAATCAACATATATATTATGAATTACATGCGTTGCATGAATTTAAGTTTTAATTTAAAAATACATAATTTAAAATGTCATTTTATAAATATATTATTCTAATTTTTTTTATAATATCCAACAACTCTAGGTTTTCTCTCATTGTATTTTTTTAAAGTCTACTATATATAAAAAAAACCATTAATAATAGACAACAACAATTAATAACTAAATGGCTATAATAAACAGTAAAAATTACAAATAATTCTTACTAGAAAAGTTTTAAAAAATATATTTAAAATATATTTAGAAATATTTACCCTTACATGACATGGGTCATAACACTCTAGTTTGAATTACTAAAGAAAAAAACATCCACATCAAACAAGAATCGCAAGACACTCATTATGTGTATTTAGTATGAATTTTGATTCATATTAAACATTTTCCTTTCTAGTTTTATACATAATATTAATAATAAATATTTTATAAAGCTCATTATTTATTAAATATAAATATTTAAATTATTGTGCAAAAGAAAAATTCACTCCCTCTTGATACATTCCTAGATTTGTCCCTGAAAATAGTGAAACTTGCTTAGAAAATAGATATTAAAAATGGAGGAAAATAATCATTTAAATTCATATGAGAATGTGTTTATATAGGCTTACAGCCAATTTAATCTTCTATCATATTTATTTGAAATTTAAATTCACTAAATGAAACAAAGGATAAAAGATAAGGTAAAATCTCATATATCTCCAACTCAATCAAATTAAAATTTCCCGTCTAGAAAATAAGCTAGAATCATAATGATCATGCCGATATCTACCAAATATGTTGTTCATTTTGAATTGACATCACTAGAAAATATGCTTTTAACATTAGTTTTTATAGACTTTCAACATCAGTCCGTAACCAATGTTGAAACTATCATAATTAAAAGTATCATTTTTAACATCAATTATAAAATCATTGTTGGAATCCACTATACGACATCGGTTCTTTCCAAAACCGATGTGGTATAGTAAGAAATGTACAAAAAAAAAATACAAAAAACAACATTGATTCTACCAAAACTAATGTTGTAATGCATGATACAACATCGGTTTTGCCAAAACCGATGTTGTATAGTAGCAAAACAACATCGATTTTGATACTATATAACATTGGTTTTTGTTAAAACTGATGTTCTATGGTGCATTACAATATCGGTTTTGGTAGAATCAATGTTGTTTTGCTATGATACAACATCGGTTTTGCCAAAACCGATGTTGTATAGTAGCAAAACAACATCGATTTTGATACTATATAACATTGGTTTTTGTTAAAACTGATGTTCTATGGTGCATTACAATATCGGTTTTGGTAGGATCGATGTTGTTTTGCTATGATACAACATCGATTTTTGTCAAAATAGATGTTGTATGATGCATTACAACATCAGTTTTGGCAGAATCGATGTTGTTTTGTATTTTTTTAATATTTTGTTAATATTACTCAAACTTGCAAATGAAAATAGTTTTTATATTCAAATTATTATTGAATAAATATTATCAAATAAAAGAAATACTAAAAGTAATGAAACAATAATCCCAATACATGAAATCATCTATAACCTAAGCTAAACATAACTGTACAATTTTAAAATTTCTTAAACACCTAGTGCTTCATTTGTAACTCTTAGAAAACATATTGCCAAACTGTCCAAACAGACAATTCAAGATTCAATACAATGATTAATCCAAACTATGCGAACGAATCATCATATTGAATCTCAAATGAGAACTAAGGTTCACTCATGATGATCATAACTTGTTTATAAAGCAATAGTCATCAATGACATAAAACAAGTTATAAAAGCATTCATAAAAAAAATAGTATGAAAAGTTTGTGAAAGACATTCGTACTTGTGAAGATGATCACTAACAATAATAATGAATGTCGTTATGACAATGCAAAAGAGGAAAATGACAAGTGCCTACAAATGACATTAAATATGTTATATCACTAGAGAAATTATGAAGTATTTGCAAAGATAAAGAGTTATAGATATCAAAACTCAAAACATTTTAAATGGTTTCTTTATTCAAATCTGGAGTATATATATGGATGAAAAGGATAACAGAAATATAGAAAAAATAAATAAAAAGACTGAAAAAATTGATAAATATAACAGATGATTGACAATATGATGAGAAACAAAATGAGAGCTAAGAAGAAAAGGACTAAAGTGATCGAGATAAAAATAATAGGTATACAAATATAATAATCTTTGTGTGTGTATACAAAAGTTACTTATTCCTTAGAGTTATTCAAGTTGCTTTGTGCTTTATATGGAATTAATGTGTGGTATATATATGGCCCCAAACTAGCACTTTACTAATGCTTTTCAAATGATGATATATCAACATAACTAAGAAATAGGAAATGAAATGAAAAGAAAATGCAAAGCTATATATTACGATAAAGTGTAGTTGCTTTTTTTTTTTTCTTTCTATTCTTGTTCTTTTTGTTTGTGAAATAGAGTTCTCTCAAAATTTTGTAGGAAACCCAACAGTAGTTACATCCCAGTTCCTAAATGTTGTTTTTGGAGACCATCCATTTGATCTAGTGAAGGAATCTATATCGGCTATTGAAATATACAGGAGACAACAAATTTACAACTATTAATATCTTTGTGACTTTTGATTTGTACTTCCTCTATATGCGTTTCAAACAATATTGGTGTCATGGAAAAGTACACTACTACAAATAGGACATTCTACATCGGTTAAAGAAGCCTTTTTATATCGATTTTGATGCGTCATTGTAGCCGATGATGTTGAAAGTTCGTTGCCTTACTAAGATAGTTGAGCGACCGTTGTGGAATTATGACATTCTACATCAATTATTAGGACAGCCGATGTAGAAGTCTACCAATTCTAGACAAGTTGGTCTTTAAACCCATCTTAGAATGTTGGATTTCTACATCGGTTGTCCTAATAACCGATGTAGAATTGTCAGCATTCTACATCGGATGTGGCCTAAACCGATGTAGAATTATTAATTTTTTATTTTATTTTTTTGCTTTTTAAAAGCAAGAATTATGATGACATAAAAATTGGTGGCATAATCATTTAATTAAAAAATATTTCTACAAACTAGTAATTACTAAATTCAATATCATTGTGGGGGGGGGGGGGGGGGGGATTTAGTGGCAATGGAAACATAATTAAGAACTAGTAACAAACAAAGACTAATAACAACACCACTTCTTCAACTTTCACAATTCAAAGCATCACCAAGAAGAACAAAACACACCCATCACACAAAACAGAGACTTCAAAGTTCAAACGTTCAAAGGAAGTCTGAATTAGCAGAATTCAAGACATGCATGATAACTATAGAGACCAAAACAGACTCATTACACAAAATATATACTTTATCACCTTAGACATCAAAAAGTGAGAAAACAAGTTAACAACAGAGAGAAAGTCAATAAAATTAAAATAACTATTTAAATACACAAAATTTACAAGTTTGTTTTGAGGAAAATAAATATTATGGTGATTCCAAATAAAAAAATCTGGTCAAATATTATTAATTGTAATAGGAATTTAAGCCATATAATTGTTATAAAATAAATGTAAAATGTTTGTTTTTATTTTTAGTTTAGTTAATAAAAAAGTAGATTTTTCCAAAAAGAATTATCTTCACAAAAACAGTATCATCACATATAAACTAACCTTACAAACTATCAGATATAGAACATTACAAACTAACCTTAGAAAATTATCAAATATTAAGGTTGGAAGAATCAAAGGTGATGCATAAGCCAACCTTGCCATTTCTGGGTAACTAACCCAGAATGGAGCTCGAATAATAACCTGAAATACTCATGCCATAAATGAAATCCATTGTAGTGAGCAAAAGGAAAAAAAACATATGGAGTACTAGTTTGTGATAAGCATTAAGCTGTCCAAAAACAACTCAGACATAATTTTATAAATGGAAATATGTGCACAGTATGGAATGACTATTTTATTTGTGACTTTTATAGCAAACATATTACCGGACACTGAATAAATGATACATTGATAATAAAGTAGTTGAAATATTGTGAGAAATATTATTGAGATATTTCGTATAATTAGGAAAATATTGTCTATTTATGTAAATAGGGGAATTCTGCTCTCTTTCTATTATTGTTATAAATGTAGCTTCATTTTAATCTTTGATTTTAATCCCTAAATTTATCAGACTGAGTCTCTCAAACTTGTATATAAACATGGTACATTTATCAAAATAGACTGAAGAAACTAATGAAGAAAGAATTTAACTCCAAAATAGACTAATCTAATTATAAATATAATTCCCACCCCTGTATGGTAATTTTATATATATATATATCGACACTACTCTGCTATCATAATTCCCACGACTCTTATAGTATATAAGTCATAAGCTCCCATCGTTTCTAAAATAATACATCGCTCATTCTACCACATGCACGTAAATTAGGTATTAGTGAGAATTTTTTAAAAATCATATTAAGACTAGTGTTAAAAAAAATTAACATGACTTTTATTGAAAGAAACATCTCAGCCTAGTGCACTTTTTCTCCAACTTCATTTTGGAGGAAGAAAAAAAGAAGTAAAAGCAAAGCAACTTCATATAAATCAGGAATAAAATATATCCAAAATTTGACCAAAGATTCTCACTTTGGATTCCACTGTTATCAGCAATATTGGGTTCCTATATAAAAAAAGAAGCAAAAAAGAAAAAGGAAAAAAGGAAATATTACAAAGGGAGAGAATTCATCAAATATTTTGTACTAAGAAATTAAAGATGCTACTAAAAAATATTTTGTAATATTTTTTAATAGCATCACCTTTAACGAATAGTCTGTTAGTCACAATATTGGTCAAATTGAACATTGGCCAAAGTTCACCAAATAATGTTGGGCTGTCTAATATCAATATTGGACTTTCAAGTTAGTCAGCACAATAATAAGTAACAAACCAATAAAATAATAAGAACTAATCTACATGATTTTACAATGATATTTTTGTTTTGAGAATTTATATACCTACATCCTAAAGATCAAGTACAGCTTAATGAATACACACGCAAGGTAAAAAAAATTAATTCATTGGACTAATCACAATTGGAATTGGACACAATAATAGCAATTTAAACTGCAAAGGATAACTATAATTGTTTTAGGAAATTAAATAAAGAAGACAAGGAATCAGAATTGCTATGTGAACAATAGAGATATTAGAATTTAGAAATAATTCCATGAAATAATTCCACAAATTGCATCCTTCTAAATTCTAATAGAATAAATTGCCATTAATTTTAGAACAATTTATTTAGTTTAGGGTTGATTGGGAAATAAAATGAAATTCGTATATAGTACCGTTGGTGCATGCCAAGAAGGTTGTGGCTAAGCCCAAAGGGAAGCCCAGTTCCTTTAATGCTGAGTCTCTCATCAACCAAAGGAGTGCTGCTAGGTGCACCCAGCATTTTTGTTGGTGCACCCAGCAGTTGATGCAAAAAATACCTTTGTACCCCTGGCTTAATTTTTTTTTTAAAAAAATGGTTCATCTCTCTCCCTCCCTCCCTCCTGTGTTGGCCTTCTTCTTCCTCATGACCCCTCACCATTTTTTCTTCTTTTTGCAGGCGTGAAGTGATTTCGGTCACCTTCCTCACCCCTGACCTCATCTAAGTCGCGTTCTTCTTCGTTTCATTTTCTTTGTGTGAAGTGGTTGCTAGTTTCATAAAAGCTTGACCTCGATCCTCCGTGCCGCGTTCCCGTCGTGAGCGTCATCTTCTTCCTCCGCGTTGGGAGACTGTGTTCTGCGATCATGGTGGTCGTTGGTGTTGAGTATCCCAGTCATTTTGAGGGTGGTGTTCTCCCTCCGTGTCGACATTGTTGAGGTAAGTAGCTCTTCGTCTTCGATTGCCAGTGTTTTTATTTAATCCGTAAGCGTTTTATAGGTGATCCATAAAAACTGGTTAGCAGAAGTGAAGATTATGGATCAAGTTGATTCGTAAGCTTGTTCCGGATCAACTTGATCCGGAATTAGTTTATGGATCAACATGATCCGTAAAATGTTTGATGGAACTTACAGATCAAGTTGACCCGTAAGATGGTTGATGACAGTTCCGGATCATCTTTAATTTTTAAAATTGGGAAATATTTAAAAAATAGTGAGTTTTTTTGAAATTAGGATTTAGGGTTAGTTTATAATACTTTGAAATTTGGGGGATTATTTGTAGAATACAATAACATTTGAATTTGGTGTCTTTTTGTTCTAAAATTTGCATGTTACTGATTAAGTTGGTGGATTGAGTTTGTTTCTCCCAAGGTGTTTGTTTGAAGTCTGAATTGTATGTACTTTATATATTATAGAATTTTTTTTCAACATTGTGTATTACTTTGGTAGAAGATTAAATAATACCTGTAATTTGGATGATTCTTATTAGATTGTTGTCACAATTTGGTTTGTCAATTTAGCAAGAACATTGTTAACTGCGATGTTGTATATTATATTCTTGGAACCTGTTGAGGCTTTTTTGGGTTGAATTAAATTTTACTATGGACACTACATTTTTGGTTTACTATGCACAGTATATTTAGTTCACAACAATTTGGTCATCTTGGCCTAGTTCGAGTTGTAACTGAAGGCAATCTCTTGTGAGGAATGTGTGTCCCATAAAGAGAGCTTGTTAAACATGCTAAACCAACCCTTCTTAACCATTTAACAATATCACATGGACCAATTTCAGTTTCTATGATATGAGAAAATGCTCATAAGATGACCAAATTGTTGTTTAGTTATCTAATGGTCTCAGGTCAGCTTGAACAAGTAGATGGGTGAAAGCATAGATTTAAAAGCGTATACTAATTGTACAGTGTTAGACTGAAAAAAACAGGTGATGAAAAAAGGTGCATTGGACAAGCCTTTAGGTCCTGAAAAAAGGTCTTGAGTCTTGACCGCTTAGTGATGTAGATGTTTTAATATTATTTCCAAGATTAGTCTTATATCTTCTATTATTACCAATATTTTTTGTAGTTGTTGTTGTCATTTAGAGTAAGTAGTGAAGCAACCTAATTGAGTAGCAAGTTAGGAAAATTGTTTTTGATACAAAGATTAAAGTTAGCTAACATGCAAGAATTTTTTTGACCTTTGTTTGGCAAAAAATTGTTTTTGATCCAAAAATTGAATGAAGCACTTATATGAAGCTCGATTTGAGCCAAAATGTTTCAGGTTGAGTGTTCTTTGTCTATTATATGATAGCTTTTAAATCTATACATTAGACTTGTCCTAAAAAGAAGGAACAATGTGCAGACTTTGTCATAGAAGTAACTTGTTATAGGCACAAATAGTTGTTACAAAGACCAAAACATGCACATGAATAAAAACTTTGGTTTTGAGAGTAATTTTAACATTAATGCACACAAATGAAGATAATTAAAAAAATGATGAATGTGATGCAACATCCCAGTATTTTACATTCCCATCTTATGAAATGTTGACAAATTTTAAAATAAATAATTGAGTGACTGACAGCCCTACATTCAATTAAATGCTGACCAACTTGCATGACTTTGAGTCAATTAATCTGTTTGTTTTATATTTAACAGGAAGTTTGCCATGGGATTGCTGAGAGGTTGGAGCACCATCTGAACCTAGGGGTGGTCACGCCAGGCTCATCGACACATGAGGTAATCGAAGAATGCCTCATGATGGCCAGGAGTGTCACACAGGACCAGCTAGTATATGTTAAGTCTCGACGCAGGAGGCGCACGGATCAGGCGTACTTTATTTACATATTTTATATTGATATTCGATGTATATACAGATATTGTACTTGAATTGACTTCATTAGTAATGTTTGTTTTATTTATTTCCATTAGTAATGTTAGTTTTATTTATTTTCATTGATTGTGTATTCCCTTTGCCTAATCTAGCTTATAAAATTTTATAATTTTATTCTATCAAATTAAAAACCTAGAATCTTATCTCATATTTTACATTTGTGTATATATACACGCGTGTTATTAAAATGGTCTAGTTAACTTAGTTTACCAACTAATAAAAAATAATTTTTAATATAACTTTAAATATAATTGAAATAAAGAAGTTGAAAAGGGTGTAGAAAAGAATAAATTAAACAAAAAATGGAAATTGAAATAAAGAAGTTGAAAACATGGACACACATGCTTAAAAAACTTTTAATTAAAAAAATTTATAATTTTATTCTATCAAATTAAAAAAATGTTTTTTTTTTAAATTTCTCTCCTCAGATAAAAATCCGTATTTATATTTTATAATTTTATAATTAGGCGTAACATTTATATTTTATTTTAAGAGACTAAAAAATAAAACCTTCTAATTTGAGAGACTAAAAATAAAACCTTCTCATTTGAAGCATTATACAGCATATTAAATTAATAATTGACTCGTAATTTATTTATTTTCTTCATTTCCATATTTTGCATCAGAGTTAAATGTACTTTGTTAAATATTTTCAATTAGTTCAACATTAAATTCTTTTAATTGATGACAAAATGTATTTTAATCAAATTTTTATTTATAGTAGTTTCTTTAAAAAAAATGAACTACTCGAGTTTAAATAATTAATTATAATTTTTTTGGTTGTTGTAGTTGTTTTTTATATTTAAAATAAAATTGCAAGTCCGAAAAAAAAAAGTAAAAGTAGTAGAAATCAAATTTAACAGAGAACGACAACTCATCTTCCATTTCCAGAAAGAAAAAAAAACAATTATGCGATACATGAATTCAAACAGTACATTAACTTCAACATAGTCGAACGAAATTAAATTTGCATCAAATACTACAACTAACTCATGCTGATTTTGCATGAAATTAAACTTGAGGGATTCTTGCCAGCATAGTCAACACGCTCTAATTCAGCAGCAATCTGATTTAAAGCATACCTTGAAACCATTCCAAGAAGCCTCCTATAAGATTTTTTTGAACACATGTCTAACGACATGTGTACCTGTTTCAAATGATGCTTTAATCTCCGTGCGCTGTAACGTAATCATGTTATTCATGGCATCCCACACACTGCATAAGTCTCCAATGCTATTTTGTAACAGTCTTTTTAAAGACGAGTGAGCAGATTCAACCCTACATTTCAAATACACAAATAAAAATAAACATATAAATAATACAATTCCATAAATTCGTCAACGTTAAAAGAAATAGTTGAACAATTTCGTACATGTTTGTTGTTGTGTTTCCTAAGTGCATCACCTTATTAGTCCAGGAGGGAACAAATTTTTCCTTGTGTGGTATTATCCATGTTTCCTTCACATAGTCAACAAACATTGGCCAAGGTGCACAAGCCATTTCGAACTTTTTCAGGCATTCATCAAACTGTTGTTTTGAAGGACAATCAGTCAGACATCCCCAGCAGTCCATGACATAATCCCAAGCATTTTTTTGCGCAATTAGTGATTTACATTTGACATTCACATTCTTGTTTATGTGAAAGCTGCACAACAAATTTGTGCATTCAGGGAATACATCTTTCACTGCATTCATTAATGCTTGGTCTCTATTAGTGACAATAACTCCAAGGAGGGCATCATGCTTTAAAAAAAGGCCTCGGAAGAGTTGTAAAGCCCAGACCAAATTATTAACACGTTCACCCTCCACATATGCAAAATCGACAGAGAATGTCATCCCAGTCGGTGTCACGCCAACAAAATCGAGCAGTGGGAGTCTGTACCGGTTTGTTTTGTAGGTGTTGTCTATCAAAAATACCAAATTACATGCGTTGACTAACTTCACTGCATCAGGGTGACACCAAAAGATATCACGAACCACGTCTCCATCCTTTATTCTGTGCCAATGAATATACTGATCACGTTCAAGAAGCTTCATCAGATGTTGCATTTCAAGATCGCTTCCTCTTATGGAAGAACGAAATGCACTTCTTGCATTGTATATCTGTTTAATGGTCGTATAACTATTGACATTGTGTTCCTTCAGAGTTAGCAGAATGTTTCTTAGCTTCACCATGGACTTCGTCATATCAGCAATAAGTGTTTTTTCAGCTTTAGTCAATCGTCCCGCATATGGATTTCCAACTAATGACTTGGCCAATTCATGATTATGCACTCCACAAATTAACTTCACCATCCATCCTTCTCCTCCAACTACTGGCTTGCAACGAAGCTTGAAGGGACACCCACATTTCCTAGTCCCAGTGTCTCTTCTGATAAATTCTTTTTTTCTACACCTATACTCGCCACTCCTTTCACATCCAATTAACACAAACATAGTCCTTCCTCTACTACTTGTGTTTGTGTTCGACCTTAAAATCACCGCCACAAATCCGTTTTCATGAGCAACGGATCGAGCCCACCGCAAAACATCCTCTCGGCACTCAAACACCTACAAAGCAATCCACATAATTTAAGTTTTCTACCAGTATTCATTTTATTAAATCTGTGACAAACATTAACATTATAACCTGAGAAGTATTGAACGCATCCGAACAATCAATATGTGGTTCATTCGCACCACGTGCTTCTTCATTTTCATAATCCATATCCGCTTGTTCAGACATTATTTCATACATCCACTCATCTTCGTCCATCTAACCAACGCAAACAAAAAATGGCCATACAAACAAATTAATAATTTTAAAAAAATGGAAACTGAATTCAAAAAACATCACACTTTAAGACACTTACGGATCAAGTTGATCCGTAAGTGATTTACGAATCAAGTTGATCCGTAAGTGACTTACGGATCAACTTGATCCGTAAGTAATCCATACGTCCGCGACACAGCCACCACCTTCTGCGTACCTCGATTTCCGCCGCCGACCACCGCAACACACCTTCACCTTCATCGCACCTAACTGTTCACAACGAACCAACGGACCCAAGACAATGCCGCATGAAAACCACAAAAACAGAGAAAAACAATGAACAAAAATGGCAACTGTGAAGCGCAGGAAAAAAAGAATCTTTTATAAGGAAAAAAAAACTAGGGGCATTTTTGGCATTTAAAATGTTGCTGGGTGCACCAGCAAAAATGCTGGGTGCACCTAGCAGCACTCCAACCAAAGCCATGGCTGCTAGGCTTGACATGGTTGCAGCAGCTGCAACTACATAAGGACTCATAGTACTCAATTCTAGGATAGCAAGTTAAGTGTGATTAGATGGCAAATAAAGTAGAAGGATTAAATTAAACAGTCGAAAAACAAAGCAACAAAGGTGAACACCGCCATGGTACGGTTATTGTAGCATTGCTTATAATTGATATGTACTATAAGAATCCAGAAAGGCTGAGAAAGAATCAATCATAAAATCATATTCACATATCAATAGCATCAACACACATTATTAGACAAGAAAAGAGTGAGAAGTAGAAAAATGGGAGCAGAGCCTTTGTCCAAGAACGATGTTGCACTTGCACAAACACAAGCTCCCTTCGCTCTTGGGCTCCAACCTTCAGCACTTGTTGACCACGTGGCACGTAATGATTGGTCCTTGCTCGATCAAATTCCCAGTGAACATGGTGGCTCCATTCCTGTACTCACCTCCAAATAAGCAAAAATTACCAATCAAGCATATCCTAACAATGTCCAAAGTGTAGCATAAAGGACTACATAAGTGAAACTCATAATCAACAAAAAAAATAGCAAGGAAAGCAAAAGAATCATTCCATGGTTGCATACCTCAGAGAAAAGAGAGCAAGGAGAACCCATAAAGAGGCTAAGGACACCGAGAAACACTTCATCATTGCGGGCAGGTCTGTTCCACCAAACAACAGTTCTCACTCAGTTAAATAATGATAAAATCTCCAACTTCATAGTACATTATTTATATAATTTATAATAAATTAAATTTGAAATAACAAATATAATATAATAATATAACGATGATGCATTATGAACCATAAATATAAGCTTATCCTTCCCCAGCGGAGACGAGGAGTCGCTGCCACTGCCGCTGCCGCCTGAAACCTTCTTCCTCCGTCGCATCTTCCTCTTCCGCATCAAGCTCACTAAGCTCTGCACCTTGCTTCTCTCCCTTGTCCCTCCCTCACCCAAGTGAGCCACTAAGTCATGTAACTCGGACGAGTCCTCATCGTCCTCCTCCACCTCCCTCTTTCCTTTCTCCTCCGGCTACCATCAATCCATCACCATAAACCACGCAACACCGCCACCCCTTCTCCTCCCCTTACACGTCTCCACAGACGACACATATAACAAAAAAAACACAAATGAACATCAACAATGCAAAACTGCCACATAACAGAAAATACAAATGAACATCAAATAAACAAAGGAGATCGAGAGAGAGGAAAGCAAAATAGAAAAAAAAATAGACGGGATTGAAAGATATGAGGAAAAAAGAGGGTCTGTTGTTTATGATGAAACCCCTAAATCCGCCATTGAGTCCATGTCGGTAATCGAAGAGTTCAGGAAGCTTCTGTTGCTCTCCGATGGGGCTCTCTTCTTGGTTGAATTCGAACTCTGGAATCGCGGCACAAAAATAGGGTTTCGTTGGTCATGAGAAGGTTCGAGAACGCAGAACGCATTTCCTATATATATGCGAGAAATAGGAATGGGAAAGGACGCTAATTTTAAAGACGGTCTTTAGTGAACTGTATTTGAACCCGTATATTTAAATAAGGTCTTTAGTAAACTGCCTTTAAACATTCAATTTTTAAAACGGTTTTTTAAAACCGTCTTTGTATATTTTTTATTATTTATGAAATTGCCATGTGTTCAAATTTAAGATGGGTCTTAAGAACCATAGTCGATTTGACGTCTTAAAATATAATTTTTCTAATAGTGGTACGGTATCGGTGTCATTGATCCAACTAAAATTTCAGAGTTTTATGATGATCTACATAGTTATCTTGTCTCTCAAAACATTGATGGAGTTAAGGTTGATGTTTAGAACATACTGGAAACAATTTCAAGTGGTCTTGGAGGTCACGTTATTCTTACTAGACACTTCCAACACGAGCTTGAAAACTCCATATCAACTAACTTTCAGGACAACAGCATAATCCACTACATGGTCATAACGCAAACTCCATTTATCACTAAGTACATTAAGGCTTTAAGCATTGACTTCTACCAAATTATATCAATACTTAGCAATTAAGAATCAAAAATATATGTTTTGCACATTAAGAAATGAATCATGCATATATGTATGCTAATGAATTGGCAGTATTAATTTGCACTTATCAGCACTATGAATTCCCTCTAGTATTTATTTACTAGAGGGACTATTTTAATCACAACTTATTGGTATAGCAGCACAATTTGGCAACAACTTTGGTTGCTATCCACACAACACTATGAATTCCCTATAGCAGCCAGCAAGCATGACCACTATGCCAACTTGGAAAAATAGGAAATGCAGAAAGTTTATGTAATCTCAATACAGGTCAATTTCATACTCATAAAAAATATAGGTCAACTTCAAGCAATAATTTACTAAGATGAGTGATAACAACACACTTTCTATTATTGAGACTCATTAATAAGTGAGGCCAATAAAACTTTGTCATTTATAATAAATTTCAACTAATAAAAGAGAAGTGTTGAAAAAAATGTGTTGCTACCAAATTTTATTTACTAATTACCGTATCTTCTTGATGAAATATTGACAGAACTCCATGACGGTCTTAGGCATGTATTGGGAAGAGATTTAGGAGAACCAGTGGATCCAAAATTCAAGGCAATATAGGACACACTATGCCTTCAAAATAACTTGTTGCCTAAATGACACGGGATGCAAATTGGACAGTTTTGGTTGGATTGGTAGAGAATATTGATAAAAAAAATTGTGAGTAAATGGCTAAGGCCGAGAGAGACCAGGCACTCTGAAGTTGCATGTAATCATCTTTATTTTGTTGAGTAAACTCTCATTCTAGTCCCTAAAATTGTAAGCAAGGATCATTTTAGTCTTCGAATATACAATTTTTTAATTTCAGTCTAACTTTTCAAAAAGCCATGCATTATAATCCTTTTTTTACTTCATTTTTCATCATAATTTTTTGAAGTGATAATGTTTTGCAAAGTTAAAGACTATAGTAACCCGACACTTACCATTTCAAGGACTAAAATGAGGGTTTACTTGTATTTAGCTAGTCAAGCTATGTTGTTCTTTCTATTTGAACCCTCACCAATACTGATGTCAATCCCATAACAGTAGCAAGAAAGATCTAATCAGTTGTTTATTTACACTATATACAGTTCACATCAATTTTCTATTTGAACCTCCACCATATACATTTTCTATTTTTCTTACATAAGTATAAGGGAGAAACTGATAAGACAAAGTAGTTTTGCTTCTCATCTCATTTCTCCACTGTAGTTAATCACCTTCCAACTCTGCAATCATAATAAAGCTAGTTAAAAATATAGCATTTGAATAATTTTCCTGCACCAGTAAAGATAATTTATAGCTATGTTATGCTGGCAGATAGCATAAGTCAACCACCAAACAGATCTTGAGAATACTTTATAGAACTAGGATTAGTGAAAAAAGAGTACTGGAATTATGTGAGGGTAAATTGATTGTACCGCTAGCCTAATATACAAAAAGAAGACTAATTAAATAAGAACTCTCATCTGTTTTGTCCAAAATAAAGTAACACTAGCCTAATATACAAAATTAATCAGAACTCTATGGAGCAAAATATTCATTGAAAAGTTTCTCAATTTGCCAAGTAACAAGTAACAACCATGATTTTTAATAGGACCAAGATGAGTAAAGAAAAGAATAAGACTAATTAAATATCACTTTTCTCCCTGAATCTGAATTAATATGATTGCAAAATCAAGAGGGAAGTTGCAAAACAATAATTACGGATAGGTATCTCTCACATATAAATTTAAGAGTCCTGCATATCCTTCCAACCTCTACTCCTCATCCAATCTAACTCTTAATATTTCCCTCCTATTTATACCCTGCCATTTTTCCCATTCTTATATGAATTAGTTAGGATCTTTAACTAATTGTTAAATACAACTATTAACAACTTCAATTGACCCCAATTTGAGCATAACAGAAACCAATGCAACATTACTCCCTTTGTGATCGCTATTATTCCTGCCAGCATACACCTTTTTAATTGGGGAACTAGTAAGTGCTAGAAGATTCATCTGATTAGATGATTTTGTATATGTTGCATCAATCTCAACATCAAGAAAGGCTGATTAGAAATCAAAGTAGACTAGTTACTGAAAGTTACATTGGTGATTTTCGGCAACAAAGTTGTACAGCTCTCAACCATGTAGGTAAGGGTGGGTAAACGGGTTTAGGTCCATGGACTGACCCTCAGGGCCCGCGGTCCGCGTGGGTTATGGACCGATTTTTTTAAAAAATTCATGGCTATATAGGATTTTAGGCCCGTCCCACATAATCTGCAGGCTATGCGAATTTGACCCGTGGGGTCCGCGGGTTGGCCCGCAAACCTACAACCATAGTTAAGTCCAACTCAAAACCAATTAATCTTAAAAGTTCAATATAAAATTTCTTTGCATTTATGTTGAAAATTTATTTGGTTGTATTAAAACTTTTGTAATTAAGTATTTGTTAGAGATTTTATTAAGACTTTTTAAAAAATATATATAATTGAGTGTAATTGATTATTCTTTTTAAGAGAAAAAAGTATATTTATTTTTAAATTATATTTTTTTAAAGAAAAAATAGGCCCACGGACCAACCAGTTTGGCCCGCGGGGTCCGTAGGGCAGGGGTAAACCAATATTTTAAATCCGTGTAAGAGTGCGGGATGGACTGGCCCGATCTGCCGCCAATGCGGGCTTACACGGGCGGGCCTTACGCGAGACAGACCGGCCCGCTTACCCACACCTACATGTAGGTAGAGATAAACCCAAGAGATGGAGAATGAAGTTTGCAAGCTCTTAGACCACTAAAAAATATATAATCATGTAAAGTACTAAAATATACTTATCTACATAACAAGAACAATAAAACTAACACAAAAATCCTAACTGATCTAACATAGATGTCGTGAAAGTATCTCTACACAAATGAAAAGGAACAGAAGTGAAACTCTATCATAGTTATACCAAAAGTCTAATGACATTGCACAGTTACTATTATATGATTTTAAAACATTTATCCTTGTCTTCTTTAAGTTGTTTTGTCTTCGTAATGAAGGTAATCTAGGGGAAAGTTGTGCAATTAACTAACTGCCTTTATTTGAACAAGCATAGAGATGCTGTAACATCCCAATTTTTCGTAAATAAATTTAAAAAGCTTTTTAGTAATAAATAAATAAATAAATAAATATAGAGCAAATAATAGGCTGAGTACCCTAGGTATAAATAGTTATGTTAAGTCAGCTACCTCCTTTTGGCCTCATTTTCGTTTTTCCCCTTCTCCTCTCAAAACCCTTTCTTTTTCCCGCAGCCCACCAAACCAGTCTCAGAAAAACGACGATCTCGAACCCGTTCACCGTTGGATCGTCGTGAAATTTGAGTATCATGTTCGCAACACCATTCTGAGAATTCTCACCGTTGGGAATTTAGATATCATGTCTGAACTGAGAGAAAAACCCTTCGCATTGTAGCCTTTTTCTTTCCCGCAGAGACCCAGAGCTGTCTTGGTAAAACTACGATCCCGGTTTTGTTAACCGTTGGATTATTGTGAAATTTGGATATGTTGTTTGAAATTCAATTCCACACGCTTCCACCGTTGGGATTTGCGAGATAATATTCGTGGAGGGAGAAAAAGGAATCGTATGAAGACAGTACAAGTGGAGGTTTCAATCTCTTCTCCGTCTCTCTGACGTTTGGGAATTCTATCGGAGCAGTCGGATGAATAATTGAAAGAATTTCCAGGAACCGCTAGAGATGTTGCTATCGCTGGCTGAAGACACGTGAGCCCGCTTAGAGGTAAGGGATGAGTTATTCATAGTTGAGGATTAGTGAGAACATGTGTAGGGATCCTTAGAGGATTAAATTGGGATTTTATTTTGGGATGTTTGTTAAATTGCAATTTTTCCTTTATGATTATAAATAAAATATTGATGTCCTGATGAAAATTGCTTGATAAATTGTGCTCTTGATATTTGTATATTTGGACCTATGATTTGGATATAATTGTGTAATATTATTTGAGGGGTTTTAGTCCTCATGTTGTGATAGTCTTTTATATAAATTGTTATATTGAGGATATGAAATGATAATTCAAATTGTGAGTATGTGATGAATTGTGGAATAACATGTTGCTTTGAGATTATAATATTGTTATTGAGATTGAGTATAAGCGTAAAGTTGAACATGTGTTAATTTGTGAGATACGTGTAAACATGTGATGGTGGATTGTGACACTATGAGATGTGAAATTGTGAATGAGTTCTAGTTGTGGATAAGTGTGTAGTTAACACTTGATGTGAAATTACTTGTGTTGTAAGCTATGAATTGTACAATACCCGACCAGCGTTATCTTGAGAAAAGCGTTGATGCGCAGTGTTAAAGAGAAAATGTAGGTTTCCTATTTAGGAACCAGCGTTAAATCGTAGCGCAATTATGTTGAACGTGTTTAAAACACGAGTGTAAGGTCGTGGGTATTGTATAATTCATGAGCAGTGTCTGCATGTAAAAAAAAAATTATTTTAGGGGTTGGACCTGAATCAGGAGGGAGAGGCCCTGACGGACTCTTCGGAGTGTAGGCCTTGGGGGTCACCGGGTTTGAGTGCTCCTTTAAGCCTATGCTGATCTCATATGGTTGGAGCATTCTCGCAAAACATCGTGACCCTGACTGGTCTCCCTATGATCTTACTTAGTGAGAGTGACCTGACAAACCCATTGTGTGGTGTGTCTTGTTATGTACTCCTAAGCGCCCCAGGGTGGTTTTTCACTGACATGGTACCACATTGCATATAGAATTGAGTCTTAGCATAACTATTGCATATGCTTGCTAATTGATGTGTTATTATATCTTGATCGAAGTGTGGGATTCTTGTGTAATGTGATTGATAATTGAAAAGTGAATTTTGAATGACGAAGTGGTGAAGTTACGTGAGCTATGTTTAAGCAAGTGGTATCTCATTTATATAATATATATATTTAATTGTCTTGTTTCTCTATTAGCTAGGAATGTGATAACTCACTCCCTGTGTGTTGTTGTGTTTGGATCCTGTGATGATCTTGAACTTGTGTTCGGGGGAGCAGATGAATAGGTGGATGACTATGAAGAACCTCATGCTAGAGGACACGGGAACACCACGCTCTGATAGGATGTGACATTAGGATATAGGTTCTATATTAATTGTATGAGACTTATATGACTTTCTTTGAGTCGAGATGACTTTATTATTTATTTGGACAAGTTTGAATATGATGTAGAAGAAAGTGAATGTGAGCCTTTTACCCATCTGAAAAGCTTGTATTTAAAAATGTTTTAAAAATACTTTTAATTAATATTTGAATTTTTATTCCTTTATTAATATATATGTGAGGGGTAGAGGGTGTCATAGATGCCTTGGTGAACCATGTATGGAACAAACAAGAAATGGAACCATTCACTCTACTTTTGTCTTCATCATATTGTTTTTCCTATTTATCGTATATTCATCTATTTTTGTGCTCATTTAGCATCTAAAAAATGCCATAATTTTCCTACACTAGTAAAGATACTTTGTAGCTATGTTGTGTTGGCAGATAGAATAAGTCAACCCCCAAACAAATCTATCCAATTTGATTTAATAAAAAATTAAGAACAAAATACTACATTTTTTCAAACTCTACCCAATTTATGTAAAGAAGAACACATCGTGGATGACCGACGAAAGACGTAGACTTCCATGCTGTTGTAGCAACAATGTCCCAATGACATAGTGACAACGATGAGCACTAGGAATCATATCGAGTGAGAGTGAGAACTGTCACGACTGAGAGTGGCAAGTGAGAGTGGTGGGAGCCCTAGTGAAGGGTTTGGGAAGCACAGAATAGAGTGAGGGTGAAAGAGAACAAAACAATGACTGGGGTTTTAATTTGGGTTAAAACACAACATAGGTTTTTATAAAAACCAATGTTAAGAATTGATCAAACAACATCAGTTTTTTTAAATAAAAAACAAAAAACTGATGTTGTTATCGATACACAACATCAGTTTATTGAAAATCGATATTAATAAACTCATATTAATTACAATTATGTCACCGCGTTTTTGCTTAACATTGATTTTTGAAAAATCGATGTTAAAATGCCGATGTCAAAACCATATTTTCTAGTAATGGGGTGAATCATAAGCCTTTGTGTCACAATCTTGAACATCTTTGATCATAATTGCGCTGTTGGATTTAAATGCGGCATAATTTCCAAAACTGTAAGATTGTTTCGTTTGTGTGAGGGAAAGCAGCACATCGGTATAATCCATAGTAAATGAATTATAACGTTGTTTCACTTGAGTGTTTCTAGTGTTTCTTATGATATCGCTAATTTGGCCGATAATATCAAAAGCATTGACATGAGCCATATTAATGAGATACAAGGAAATGCTACCAAGATCTACACCTGAGGCTGCACCTGGCATTGAGAGTAGCATTTTGTCACAACTGTTAGGGTTGTTGTGTTTTGAGCAAATGTTGCCTATTTGCACAGTTCTGGCTGAACACAAGGAAAACACAAAACCTAGAAGCAAAAGAGAAGAGAGGAGTGGGTGTTTAAGAAAAGGATGATCCATCGTGTTTCTTCTATTTTGTTTCTTTCACTTGGAGTTTTGGGATTACAAATGAAAGAGGCTAACCAATTCATAATGACCTGCTTGTACGAGTTAATATGATTTCACATTATCTTTTGTATATGATGGTACGGTTTTTTGTCTGGCAGGGAGTTCGCGAAGCATTTATCAGCTTTTATTATGCCTTTGCAACTTTAATTTAGGTTTATTGGTTGGAATGTGAAGTTGTATACTGGGATCATGGGTCTAGAGTGGGGTCAATTTTATGGAGTGGATTAATTAAGGAGTGGATTGACCCAAGGTGAGATTTTATAGGGAGGGGATTGCATTCACAAATTTCTGTCAATTTCTAAATTTATTGATATTTAGATATTTGGAGAAAATAATTATTGATCAGATCTAAATTAATCAGAATCTATTTTTCATAATAAATCAAAAGATTAAAATAAAAAATTATTGATATTCAGAGGATCTTAAAATTGTGTACGTGGGGGCATGTAATAGTATTGAGGTGGAGGTTATTTTTTTATTTATGTGCATTTATTGCCATAAATAATTTATAACATCCACATTTTCTAGGTTGTTTGGGAAGGGAATTTGATGTTACATACATTTACATTTGTAGAAGGGATTTGATACCCTGGTACCTTAATTTATAATATTACGTTTTATCCCTGGAAAAAAAAAAACACTATCTTTTGTATATTTGGTAGATATATATGTTTATGATTTTGCTTGTCTCCATGTATATAGTTAAATTTAGCGAGTTAATATGGTTCCAGAACCCATGTTCTTTATTTATATTTGGTAGATATGTTATGATTTTGCTTGTCTGTATCCATGCATCTAATTAAATTTATTTTGAATGTTTAGAATTTTAATTTTAACTATAGAAGATTTTTGGGTAATTTTTAGGTGGAAAATTAATTTTCTTCAGAAAAATTTGATTAATCATCTTTAGTAAAGTCTTAATCACATTATTTTTATCTACACTAGTTAAATATGAAACCTGGCTTAATTTTTATAAAAGATACCAAACATGTTTGTAATTATAAAAGATACTAATATTTTAAGTTGTGCAATGCACTATATAAATGTTTATTTTATATATCACTAAAATTTATCATAAATAAATAGTTTTAAATATATAAATCATTCCCTCCTATCTCAATTATAAGAAGAAAAAAATATATTTTACACTTAATAAGAAAATTAGTTAATTTCATTAAATTGTGTAATTTTCAACTAAAAAATAAAAAATTTTCTTAAATTACTCTTCATTGGAACTTGACATCAATCATACAAAAGTCTTTAACCTATGAAAAATATTTTAGAAATGGTCTCATTAAATAAAACATAGATATTTATAAGATTTGTTTATATTTGAAATAAAAAAATAAAAGATTTTTTATTACTCATATTCGAGATCCAAACTAGTATATTATAATTAAAATTGGAAATGAATAAATTATTTCAAACTTATAAATTATATTTTAAAAAATAAATTATAGTTTAAAACATACTACATATATAAATACTCAATTTTTAAAAATTAATTAATTTGATTATGAAAATATATACTAATATGTTTTTACTTTTAATTTAGTGGTAAAATGACTCAAAATTATAATTTATACTTAAAAAAATTCAATATTGTTAATACATAAATTATATTTTAATTTAAAATAAATAATTTAAAATTTATTAATTATATAGTTACTCATTTTATAATTAATTAACATGATTGTGAAAATATATTTACCAATGTTACACTTGAATCTTAGTAAGCCTTATTGGTTGTAATCAATAACAAGTGTTACATTGGAGTCTTATTGAGTCTTTATCAATCATTAATGTTACATTTCGGCCTTGATCAAACATTAGTTTCATACTTGGGTTTTATTTGGCATTGGTTAATCATCAAAGTTACACTTGGGTCTTATTGGACCTTGGACCATCATCAAAGTTACGCTAAAGTCTTATTGGGTCTTGGTCAATCATCAACATTGCATTTAAACCTTATTGAACCTTAATCAATCATCAATGTTACACTTCGAGTTTATTGGGCCTTGGTCTATCATCAATATTGCACTTGGGTCTTAATAGGCTTCTGTCAATCATCAATGTTGCACTAATGCCTTATTTGGTCATAATTAATCATCAGTGTTACCTTTGAGTCTTATTGGGTCTTAGTCAATCATCAATGTTGTATTTGAATCTTATTGGGTCTTGATCAATTATTAGTTGTATACTTGAACATTGGTCTATAATTAGTTTTATACATGGGCCTTATTGGGTCTTAGTCAATCATTAGTTTTATACTTTGACCTTATTGGATCTTGATCAATCATTAGTTTTATACTTTAGCCTTATTGGACCTTGGTCCATCATTAGTTTTATACTTGAGCATCGATAAATCATCAAAGTTTCACTTAGACCTTATTGGGTCATAATCAATCATGGGTGGTGCTCTTGGGCCTTATTAGGTCATAATCAATCATTAGTGTTGCTCTTGGGTCTTGGTCCATCATTAGGTTTATACTTTGGCCTTATTATGTCTTGGTC
Source organism: Glycine soja (assembly GCF_004193775.1). Classification (NCBI taxonomy): domain Eukaryota; kingdom Viridiplantae; phylum Streptophyta; class Magnoliopsida; order Fabales; family Fabaceae; genus Glycine; species Glycine soja. The sequence continues at coordinate 32,876,165 of NC_041020.1, forward strand.
AATCATCAAAGTTACACTTGGGCCTTTGACAATTATCAATGTTGTACTTCGACTTTATTGGATCTTGATCAATCATTAGTTTTATACTTGGGCCTTGGTAAATTATTAGTTTTATACTTCTGCTTGATTGGACCTTGGTCCATCATTAGTTTGTACTTTGGCCTTATTGGACCTTGGTCTATCATTAGTTTTATACTTGGGTCATGGTCAATCATCATAATTACACTGAACTCTTAATGGGTCTTGGTCAATCATCAATGTTGCATGTAGGCCTTATTGGGCATTGATTGATCATTAGTTTTTATAGATTGGTCTTATCCAAATACTATACATTAGAAGGCAACAATAGGTAAATTGTTATGCTAAGTTGGCAAAAGAATTAAAGGAATGGTGAGAATATAAAATCTTCTTTTTTAAATAGAGAAAAAAATAAAAAAAGATAAAAACAAGATAAAATGCTAAATTTATTATATTAGATTAAAAGGAAAAATAAAAGTTTCTTTATAAATCCCACATGTAAAATTGCTTTCCGTTATGTTGCCATAAAATAGGAATGAAATGTTTGGTAAAGCTAGGTGAAAGCTTAAATACGACTTTAATTTCTTATGTTGTCTGACCCACATTTTTAGCCTCTTTATTTTAAAATATAGATATTTGGTCTCCCTATTTTAGAAAATCCACATTTTTGTTCAATACTCAATTGTGCCTACATTTATTTCTTTTATTTATTTCATTTAATTGATTAAATTATTTCCTAATAGTACCTTAATTAACAAATATGTTAGACCTAGGGCTTAATTGAACCAAAATATAAGAAATATGTAAGTAAAATTGAGGATTGAACCAAAATTCTGAATTTTCTAAATAAAGGGACCAAATGTCATTGTTTTAAAATAAAAAGACAAAAATTTGTAAATTGAGTAAAATAGGGAGACCAAAATTATATTTAAGCCTTTTTTAAATTTTGTATTATAGAAGAATGGTAAATATTTTGTGATTTTACTCCTATTGTTTGTTTATTTTTTTTATTAAAAATATTTGGTCACTAAACAAAAGTTGATAAACATCAAAATTATAAAGAAAAACAATTTTTATTTTTTGTTTTAAAATAATATTATCAATAAAAAAGATAAATATTAAAAATTTATTTTAAGCTTGTTTATGTAATTTAATTCTACAAAAAAGGAAAATTTTGATTTAAAAAAGATTAGTTTCTTAAAAATTTAATCTTAAACAATATGAGTAAAATTACCAAATATTTACTATTCTTTTATAATACAAAACTATTATCCTACTTTTTTAAGATGATAAATTGTTAGAAATAAATTTATATATTAGAAATATTAAATATGTTTTTTATGTTAACATTTATCAACTAACTTATCAGTTAATGTTATTAAACACTTTCAATTGAATAGGCTAACTTATAAGTCTCTTGGAGAGCTTATAAGTTTCTTTGACTAACATATAAACTACTTTGACCAAATTTGATCATAGTAACTTGTAAGTTAATAAAAGAACTTATAAACTCTTCAAAAGCTTCAACAAATACACTAAGATCTTCCCTTTTTACGTTGTCATAAATGAGAATGTCCTTGTAAGAGCTTTGAGCTATTTTTAAATTGAATAACACTTGTATATTGTTGTTCTTGTTATCGTATCAATTGGTCTTGCCAATTTGAGTGAGTATGGCCAACATACAATTAATCAGATTAAAGGTTTGCTTGAATAATTTAAAACATTTAAAAAAATAAAATTTTTCATAAGTTAAAATTAATTTATAAAAGCTCTCTCATATAACTTCTTTATAAAAAAACAAATTATAAGAATGACTTAGTGGTTGAAGGGAGAAGGGGAGAGGTTGAGATCATGGATTTGAATCCTTCTCACACTAACAAAAATCTAACAAACTAACATCAACAGATAAAAAAAAAAAAATTCTCTAAAATATTATTTTTAACTTACGCATGAGCTAACTTCAGCCTATCAAAAAAACTAAAGTCATTTCATTTTTTCTTCTTATTTTCTTCTCCTAAAAAATGCTTCTAAATGAGCTATTTCAAACATGCCCTAGTAGCGGTTATGTGGTTTTAGTGATCCTTTACATGCCGATTTTTTTTGACAAAAATGGTTTATTTGGGAAAACTAAATACGTAAATGGATTTGCATGAAAATTAATTATCTGACTTTGGTAATTTTTGTGAAGTCAGATTTAGGAGGACTAGGCAAAGTAGTGGCACCTCCTAGTGTTACCCTAGTTGGTTTCAACCAAGGTGGCACCTCTTTTATTGACAACATGAGCATTTTGACCGATGTCTAATAAACCTAACGTGGAAAAAATCATTCATATATGATAAATAGTTTTCATGCAAACCCAATTGTGTATTTAGTTTTTCAAAATAACCCATTTTCTTCAAAAAGTTTGTACATGCCACCAAAAGTTGAAGCAGTGAAGGCCAAGCTTGCTGCATTGGAAGGGTCCAACAATCTATTGTTAAAGATGACTAGACGAGTAAAATTCTGCATAAGAATAATGCGATGGGTGGTAGTGGTTCTTCCTATTCTTCTAGTTCAGACAAAGACAACCTGGAGGAGTGTCAGATGCTGTTAGAGTCAAATTGTTGATGTTTGATGGAGTCGGTCCAAGGGCCTCTATTTCACTTTCAGGTGTGGCGAAAGGTTTTGTTCTCTTTAGAGAAGCAAATTTCAGGTGACAGGTTATGTAGATGTGATACTATGAAAAAAAAACTGGCTATGGATTGAAGACAAGCTAGGAAGAAATATGTTTTGGACAATTACAGTATAAATATCTCACTAACAATTATTATTTTTCTTCTTTTTTCTAATTACATTATATTATTACATTTATACTTCTCTATTTTATTTCTCAATTTCTTTGTCTCTTTAAGTGTCTACTATACTAAAGGATGTTCGTGCCTAATTTTCTAGAGGTAAATGACAATAAGAGCATCTTTAATGCAAAATCTTGAGCAAGGATCTTGTGCTCAAGATTTTGTCTTGCAGAGATCTTGAAATAAAGATATTGTAGAGATCTCCAGGGTAGATAATGAGTTCTTATACAAGAACCCTGAAGATCATTGAACGATGTTAAAAAAAATTGCAAATACAACCATAGAAGCAACAACCGATCCACGGAAACAACAAAAAAACAATGGAAGAAGGGGAAAAAAATGGAAGATCAGAAGACGAAGGGAAAAAAATATACCTTTATTGGCTGGATGTTGGGCGTCGCAAGAGGTGGACGAGAGAGAGGGGGAAGGTCACACGAGGGGGAGAGGGAGGGGGAAGGAGGCAGCGGCGGAGGAAGAAGAAAGAAAGAAACAGTGTATAAGGAAGGAGAGAGAGATGGAGAGGAGGGTCGCGAGGCTGCGGAGGGGAGGGGGAGGGGGAGGTAGTGTGAAGTGGAAGGGATGGGGAGGGAGGAAGGAGAAGGTGGAGGGGAGGAGAAGAAGAAAGCTCAGGAAAGAAGAAGGAGAAGGATAAGAAAGAAAAAGAAAAAGGAAGTGCACGTTGGGAGAAGAGAAAAAAAAAGTGTATTGGGAGAAGGAAGTGTCCGTTTGGGTGGGGGAGGAAAAAAATTTAAAAGTGGATCCATCTAGGACCTAAAAAAGTTGTTTAAGATATCAAAATGAAATCTACCACTAAAGAAAAAAATGAAATAGATCTTACGAGGCCTTCAATCCTACTTGACACTATGGGGTCCACCAAAAAGTGGTCAAAGATCACAATTTGGGATCTACCACTAAAGATGCTCTAAAGGAAGTGAGAAACTTAGTGGTTAAGCCAGTGTTGTTGTTGTTGTGTGTGTATAAGCAAAGATAAAAGTAAATTTGCTTGATTTCACAACTTGTTAAAGGGGAACAAAGAAATTGACCCACTATAGGAGAGCAAGGTCTGCAACCTTATATAGAATGCATAATAAACTTGGGGAGTTAACAAAGTTGTTTGCCAAATTTCTTGAATCTTCTAAAAGGCAAATAGGGTACACCATTTGAGGAAAACTACCCATGTGAGTTACAGACAAAAGGGAATAGAGCCTAGCAACATAAGGCCATGCCATTATTGGAAGCTATTGATTTGGAGGTTGATGTTCCAGAAGGAAAACAACAGTTCAAGAGTTGGAGGGGCCATATTGTGGAAGTTGCATTGTGGGATGAATAATTTCTATTAAGGAATTGTGCTCTTTTTAAAATTTCTTAAAATTGCATAAGTATTTATAAAAGAAGAAAATAAAAAAAGAAAATAAATACTTAGAAATTTATTTGTAGAAGAAAATAAAATTATCTAATTTATTATTGTATCTTCTTCTTTTATTAATACTTATTGAAAAATTTATTTATATAGAAATTTAATTTCCTAATCTCACAAAAATGTTCTTCATGTAGCAAGTAGTATGTAATGTTGATTTATGGGCCTAAGTCAAATAATGGGGAAAATGGGACTTCCGACTATTATTGGATTTGGATCAAAAGCCCAAAGAAACACCCAAGGCTTTTGAATTGAATAACCCGTATACACTAGTTTCTCATCCTGGTTTTCTTTCAAATTCCCTTTAGTATTTTTAAGATTAGAAAATCTATTTTTAATTTTCAATTTCCACGAATCTTTTTCCCGTCGTCACACTTCAAAAGAGCTTATTCTTATTGTGAGAACAACACCTCCCCACAAATAGTTTAGGAGCAATTTTTAGCTAGTCATGCATGCCCAAACTCTCACTACTACACATGTAATATTTAACAACATTTTTTTTGTCTAATACTTAACAAAAATGTTATTAAAAACCTTAGGCAACATTCGAAAAATATAGTCAAATTATGAATAAATGTTACTAATATATTTTTGCAACATTTTATCAAATGTTGCATATAATCCATGTTGCTAAAGCCTTTTTGAGACGTGGGCTTTAGTAACATGGGTTGTACATATCATTTGATAAAATGTGCAAAAACATATTAGTAGCATTTTATTTATAATTTGGCAACATTTTTTGAATGCTACCAAAGGTTTTTAGTAACATTTTTATTAAGTGTTAGGCAAAAAAAAATGTAACTAAATGTCACACGTGTATTAGCATCTAGCAATTATATGGATGGTGGTGAGTAACAAGTCATTGGTTTGAGTGGTACTATATTAGGCCCCCTTAAGTAAGGTCTTGGATTCGAGTCTTATGCATGAAAAAACATGGTTGAAAGGAGAGAACCCTACCAAAGGTGACCAACTAGGTTTTCCCACGAAGGTTAGTCATCAGTAAAACTGGTGGAATACTCTATACCAGTAACATTGTAACAAAAAAAAAAAAAAACTATGGATGGTGATGAATTCCAATAGTTGAGGACTGAATGTCTTTTAGGATGATGGTTACAAAATGAACGAAGGACATTTGAGTATTCTTATGGTACTTAACCTTATCAGGAAAAAAAATGGAGTTTTAAAATCTTAAGCAAATTGGTTATAGTCACATCATATTAGTAACACTGTAACAAGGATTGATTTTGTTATTTGTAACTGTAATGTCATCATACCACAAAGTGTTGGGTGGATTGATAGCTTGCAATAGTATAAGACAAGAATTGGGGGTTGTAATGTACAATAATTTTCTTAAATGTACAAGCAAATATTTTAAATTAAATAGCGAGATGCAATTAAATTTGATTATGTGTTTTTTTAATTATTTGATTTATGAGACAATTTGTATGTTTAAAGGGGTTATTAGTAGAAGTGTTAGTTGAAAGATTGGGCTCGGCCCATGAACCAAGACCTAACACCTTGTGTCTTAAAAGAGTAAAAACCCTTGTTCCTTCTCATTTTCTTCTCCTTGAAGTGGAGTCACCCTTAAAGCTATCCTTCAAGGTTTCTCATCATGTTTTTGGGAGCTCCTAAGCTAGATGAGTGGCTTTCTCCCTTTTTCCATTGGTGTTTTCCTATTCTTTACCCTTCCATACTCTCTATCTTTCTCTAATAACTTTTTTTTAAGGTTTCTGTGGTGGTCATTCCTTTTTGTTGGTGAGATGCATTGATGGTGGAAGAAGGGGCTAAAAGTGTGAGCTATGGTTGCTATTATCTTCTCTTGTTGGCTACTTTGTAAAACCCCAAAGTAAGGAAAGCTCTACCTTTTTTTATTAATTTGGTTATGGTATTAGGATTGTTCTTGAGTTTTGCCCATGTTTTTGAAAGATTAGGGAATAGGGATTTAAGTATTTGTGATTAAATGAAGTTTTTATGATTTTCTGTTGGGATTATGAAAGTATATGTTTAAAATTGATTATAACATGTAGAGAATGAATTGTAGACCTCCTTGTTTGTGTAGTTGATGTTTGGGTCAATTTGGGGTAATGAAAATTGCAAGTTATGCAGAAAAATCACAAGAAATAATTTCTGTCAGGTTGTGCTAAGCATGAAGTTTTTTTTTTTTGGTGTGAAGCGAAAACATACTTGAGAGAAGAGGATTCTCTAGACCCTCCATGCTAAGTGCAAAATATTTTTTTCGCTAAGTGATGGTGGATTTTATGTGGTAAGCATGGGGAATTGATATGTTAAGTGCAATCTGTCGAGGAAAAAAGTGATTGTTTATGTCCATGCTTGTGAATGCAATGATCTAATAGTACCTCGGAGTGTAGTTAATGAATGTGTGAGAGCTTGGAAAGGAATGTTGTTGTTGTATGACTTTGAAAGAAAGTTGAGGTTGATGCACACTTTGTTTTCAAGTTTCCATTTACCTTTAAAGATGAGAAATGTCTAGTTATTGTTGAGATTGTCATATTATTGATTGAGATGCTTATATTTATTGTGAAGAATATTATTTTTCATTGAGAATGTCATATCCTCGATGAGATGATGTTGTGAATGTGAGTTTAGTGTTGGAATTGTCCATATGTATGGAAATGAGTTAGCTATGTCCTTTGGAATGTTCTTTTTATCAAAAAAGATATATTTGGGAGGGTGAGTTCCACATCATAACTTCACCCCATTACAGCACCCCGGGGTCTCGCCTATTGGGTTATCTTCTTGAGTACCATCCTCATGTTTTAACTTCAAATGATGTGCTGGAGTATTGAGAAATACCTCCCAAAAGGATTAGTGACCCTTTTAGTGTATATGAGATGGACTGTTGGTGGTGGTGAAACGTGGTTCTTTAAGATAGACCATGAGTGAGATGGTGGGTATGGAGGTATCGTATCACAAACCTCAAGTAATCCAAGTTTAGTTGTTGTTGTTGTTGTTGTTTGTGAGTAGGCACGTAAATTGAGAATGCTTAGTGGGCCCTTAACTTAGTGTTGGGTGATTTTGTGATGGCTAACGTCAAATGGGCTTATAGAATAAATGAATGAATGAATTCCTATAGAAGTTAAGGTTAATGCATATCTTATCGAGGTAAGTCACTACACACACTCATCTTCAAAAAATCATACTTCATCTGTAGGATTAATCTCGGTCTCCCCGAATGGTTAGAGAAGCGACTATATTAAGGGATGTACTTATATGATTCACTTAAGTAGTATAAATTTTCATGGAGTAGAGTGATAGGAATCTACTAACAGATTGTCTTGAAAATAGGTAAAGGATAGAAAGAGGAACTTGACTCTAACTGCAACCTTTCGGTAAAACCAAAGTTATCAAAGAAAGTGTGAGCCTAATCACGACTTGTCAGTAGTACCAGCAATATAAAATTCTTAACCCAAGACTAAAGGGGAATCTCTAACAATAAAGAAACACACAATTTGATTAATCTAGAAATTCTACCTTAGAAGCTTACAAGAGGCTTCTATTTATAGGCTAAAAAAAGCAACCCTTGGAGTACAAGTAGTCAACTTCCACTAGGCAGTAATTTTCCACTAGCATTTACTTCGCACTAACCATCGCAATGACTCATTAAGTTTCACTAGTCATCATAATGGCTTAGATTGAAAGTCTAAAAACTGACCTAGGAAAGGTGAAAAAACATCTAAACTTATTTCCCCAAAATTAAGAACAAAAATTACATTAAAAATGGGAAAATGGGTTTTAAATAACTATTAAACCAAAAAACATATTAAACTCTAGCCCATGAATACTTCTTGTCTTGTGAGTTTGGACTTTTCTTGTCTTCAAGTTGGGTTTAAATCTTCATTCACTTGTACAAAAATGATGATGTAGCCTCTAATCCACCTTGAGTAGACTTGATCTCCATTATTAGGCCTTACAAAGCTTGTTTCATCCTCTTAGTCTTAAACCTTGTCATGGGGCCTCCAATGTCAAACAAAGTATCCTTAGATTGGCTTGTTGGATTTCCATCATAGAGTTTGTCTTTGATGTTTATGATTGGTGTAGATGATGATGATTATGGATAGACTCATGATGATGATGTTTGACGTTTGATGTATGATTTTTGGTTCTTGATTTTCATAGGTATGATTGTGACGGTGAAGATCTCGAACTTCATGTTCTTAGGAACATATGATTAGGAAATGGATCTTTTCTCTAGAAACATTGTGGATGAGCATGCAAGGACTTGAAGAGGCAATTTTCCCTTTTCCTTTTGTTGTTATGTTTTCTTTTGTATAGTATTGACCAACTTAGGTGTTTAAGATATTTATCTTTATAAGAGTTGTATATTATAGTGTTTTATGTTGAGTTGTTCTTATGTTGTATCTTATGACATCCTCTCTTTGATGTAAGTTTTAACTTTTGACTTTCGAAATGTGAAAAGTTTATAAGTATTTTCATAAATGAATTAATTAAAATAATTGAAATAAATTAAAATAAGTATTCCAATTGTTAGTTTTTAAGTTATCATGTAATGAAATTACATTATGAAAGTTTGATTTTGAAATAGATTTTGAAAGGTGTTGAAGAAGTTGTGAAAGGAGCTAATTTTTGTTACTTCAACATATAAATAATAAGAAACAAGAAGCAACAAAGATTAACAAATAAAAAAACAAAATGAGTAAAATAAAATAAAAAAGCTTGAAAAATTATCCTACCGACATGTGACGATGACTAAACAGTTTTAATAATACTATTGGCTAGGTTTGAACAGTTTTAATAATATTATTGTCTAGGTTTGAGGTCTTATCCATATAATGGTCAATTTTTTTCCCAAACTGGACTAACCTAAATCACAAAGCATTGACCAAGGTCGATTCCAAGTACAACTGTATAAGACCCTTTATGAGTACTCCTAAAAATAGATTATACCTTGGCTTGGATCAAAATTACCTTATCATTATACTAAGATAGAGTATTATTGTCAACGACAAACCTTAGATCCTGTCCTAAGAAATTCAGTTAATCTGAGACTCTTATAAATATAGTTAATTATGTCATTGGAGCATGTAAACATTTTATAGATAAAATTTCTTTAACGTGATCTTATTAAGTGATCAACTTATTGTGCATTCATCGTTTTTTATTTAAAAGCACACCACAATTTTAATTAACTAAATTCAAAGAGAAATACATGTTAAGAGAAAGTCACTTTTATATGGATAAGAAAGAAACACAATTAGTTAATTGAATCATAATATCTTCTAACTTTATATGCGTACTTTGTTCTTTCAATGCTTTAGTATGCCGCTAATTTATTGAAAAAAGTTATAAAATTAATTTTTCGAAAAAAAAATCATATAACAAATTCTACAAAGTGGTATGGATATTTAACTGTGACAAGACCATTTCAATATATGGTAGTACTTGCAACTTGCTAGAGATGAAACCCAGATGCAATCTTGAACACACAGATTGCTTGACCTCTTTGGATATATTCAAATACGCAAATGGATTTTTTTTTCCATTTCTTTCTTATTTTTTATAAGTAATGTAGAATTCGGTTGTTTAGCCTGTAAGTAATGAAAAAGTGCCTTTAGTTTTTTAAATCCAAATAGCTCCCGAAACAAGCGTTTTTCCACATTGCATTTCCCTCTTTTTTTATTTGCCAATGAAGATCAGAAAGAGCATGTAATATATAATATAAATAGTCATTAAACCAAGTCATCTATCACAATTAAAGTAACTTTTGATATATCAGTTTCTTATCCATCTCGTAATCATCCACGAAGGCCGACAAAAGTTGATCTAGTTCATTTTGTATTCTTTTTCTCATATTTTTTAAATAAAAACACTATAATATTTTTATTAAATTTAACATGAACATGGAATAATTAAGAAAAAATTCAATTCAATGGATCTAACTTAAGTAGATGAACATTATGTGTGAGTTATTGTAAACACATTTTATTTCGATAATTTCTACGGAAGGAAAAATAAAAGAGAATTTAAACTTTACATTTAATTGAAATAAAAGAAATGTTAGTAAAAATAAATATATGATTAATAAAAATTTATACCAGAAACAAAAAGCTGTGACCTATATCATTGAATAATTTGACTCAACAAAAATGAATGTTTTAAAGGATATGCTAATAATATTCTTCTTTAAAAAAAATATCTTTAAATAACCAATAAAGTAATAAAATTAAAAATTGAATTTATTGGTAGGTAAACTGTAAATATATATATGTAAGTCATCGTTGAATGTTGAAGCCTACTTAGTCTTGATGAGTCCACACACCTGACAAACCTAAACTTTATTATTTAATAAAAAAAAAAACTTCTAAATTGACCTATACGCGTTTCATGTCATGCGTCATGTTAGTTATATTTAAAGAAAAATCCAAAATAAATTCCAATTACTTTATTTTATTTTATAATATTTTTTATAAACCTAAATCCAACTAATTAAACCATAAGTAGATCAATTTCGGTATGTAATTAAGGTTGTTTTCTTAATTCTTGCTAACGAAAATCATAAACAAATCAGAGTCCAAATCAAAGACAAATCTATTTCTCAATGCCAATGACCTCTAGTCGGTATGTGGTTCTAGACTTTTTAATTCCTTAGTTTCATTTTTTTTAAAAGAAACAATTTTTTTTACTATCTTTGTTTAAAGTTTCAAATAAAATTATAGTATTTAAACCCATGTAACATACATAATACATATTTATTTCCACATAACTAAAATTTATAACAATTATATATTTTTAATATATAAATCTTTTCTCTATATAAATTAGGATAATTATATGATTAAAATATATTTTTCATACTGATAAAATGTCAAAAATTTGTTTTTAATTTTTACAAATTTTTATCCAATTTTTATTCCTATAAAATTATAACGTAATTATTTTTTTTTTCGAAATTAGATTTAGATGAATCCAATCCTATCTAAACTTACGTGAACACATGCTTAGACAACTCGATTTTTTCACATTTCAAATACACATTAATAAGGCCACTGGCAACATAGACAACGTTAATATAGGCATAAAAAAAGATTATGAATCCAAGCCAAGCATCCAAATTGAATACGGATTCCTCAAAGTAAAAAATGGCAGGAGTAACGTGATCTCAAAATCAAGTTCACAAAACTAAAAGGATGGATATTATTTTTGGTCATTATGTTTAGGTGTTTTTTTTTATTTCGATATATTAAGTTTTTAGAGTTTTATTTCGGTATATTAAGTTTTAAGAGTTTTATTTTGATCTTTTATATTTTTAAAATTTTTATTTTGAAACATGAAATTTTAAAAGTTTTATTTTAATGTTTTATATTTTCGAAAATTTCATTTTAATCCTTTGGTTTTAAAAGTTTCATTTTCGTATTTTCTTCTAATTTTTGTTACCAAACATTAATGTTCCATTAATTTTTAAGTAATTAATTTAAAATAATAGGACTCAAAATCAAAATAAGATTCAAAATTATCATTGTGATGTCAGATTTAAAACTTCTCATCATCGTCGCAATCCAACACTTTTTTTTTTTTATCTATATGAGTGTTGGATTGCAGCGTGGATACGGGATGGTGTTGTTTCGTTTTTTTTTTCCACCAATACACTCTCTCTCTCTCCTACATTTTCTTAATATACACCGGTTTGTATATTATTGCTCAATCTACACCACTTTTTCTCACCTTTGAGAAGTCCTGTCTGACCACCCCGACTGCTGTACGGTGTCTTTTTTTTTTAATTTAATATTTATTTTATTTTTAAATTTATACTTTAATTTAAACTATTAAAATAATACAAATATTATATTATATAAAAATATTTTTAATTGATTTTAAAATCATTTTTATTTGTTTAAAAAAATAATGTTATTAAATATAATTATTTTTCTTATATTATTTAATTTATACATCACTTAATTGATAATAGATTTTGTTTGATAATATTTAATTTATATAAGACTTTTGAAGAAATTAAAACTCAAATAACAATTGAAAATAATAACATGAATTTGAAACATAATAAATAGAACAAAATAAAACAAAAATAACTCAATATAATAACAATAATAATTTCAACATGAAAATGATAAAAGTAATCTTAGTTTGAAATTTATTTGTTAAAAGTAGCTAAAATTTCTATTAGACAAGAACGCTTTTAATAGTTGGATTTTATTAGTACCTTTAACACATCTCCATTGATTGTTAACTCTATTATTTGATACTCGATTATTTTATGAATATTTTGTATGTCCTAGATGTGTAATTGTCCCTATATGCCTTCATCTTCGATTTTTTTTCTTAGACAAATGTGATTGTTTAAGTATTTTATTTATAATACAATATAATGTTTTTATATAAATAAATTGTTAAACAAAAATTATTATCATCTTAAAAAGAATCTAATGACATAAACAAACAAATTATATTTAGTAAAATAATAATATTAAAAGTTTTAATTTTTTATTAAAGCAAAAATATTATTAGACAAAATTTAGATTTTTTTTTTAAAAATTAAATTGTTAACTTAAAAAAGTCTTGTATAAATTAATTAATACAAGAAAAATAATTATACTTAATAAGATCATTTTCTTAAACAAATAAAAATTATTTTAATAAAAATTATTTTTAAAATCAATTAAAAATATTTTTATATAGTATAATATTTGTATTATAATAATTTAAATTAAAATATAAATTTGAAAATAAAATAAAATTAAAATTAAAAAAATGATTTAATTTATTTTAAAAAAAGGAAATCAAATTATTTTTGTTATATTATTTTTTTTCTTTAGAAAAGGAACTCAAATTTTTATTTTTATTTTATTTAAAAAAGGATTTTATTTTTTAAGTTTTTTTTTGTCGACAAGGGATTTGTCCTTACTCTTACGTATCCACAGGAGCAATGAGAAAATCAAACTTACTTAGTTCTTTGTAGAAAAAAAATGTTTGTGTATTGGGTTGATTTTATTTTATTTTATTTGAACGATTTTTGATTTTGTGATAAACTTTGTGAAGTCAAACAAGTCAGAGACCCAACATGACATTCACAAAATTTATTCACACTCTATTGAAACACTATCAAGCAAGTCGGAGACCCAACATGGAGTGTTACCATTTTTAGAAAAGACTTTAGTTTTGTGGTAAACTTTGTGAATTCAAGCAATTCAAAGACCCAACATGTCATTTACAAAATTTACTCACACGTTATTGAAATATCACCAAGCAAGTTGAAGACCCAGCACAGAGTGCACGAAACATAAACGAGTATTAAAGAATGCTAATGCGGATTTGCAAAAATAAATAAATATTTGACATAGTGCTACGAAATCAGATAAATAGAATAGAAATAGAAAGTGATAGATTAAAAGTAGAGAGTACACTTAATAATTAAGGATGCGGGATTGAAACGTGAGGAAAATAAGATGAATAATGAGATATTTACAATACAATATTAATTAAACTAACTAACAAGCTATGATAAAAAAAATCACATTGAAGAATAAACGATAGATACAATAAAGAAATACAATAAAATAAAGAGTTATTCACTAATATGTATAATTATTTTTTCTTTATTTTCTATTTTCAAAGTCAAAGGGTTGACTTGGAATTAGTCAACATTGACGAAGTGCTGACATGATGGGCCTAGTTACCATCCTAAGTGGCAGGGGTTCACATATAAAGAAGGGGGTATAATCATCAGTTTTATTTTGTTTTGAACTTCACAAAAATAATAGGTTGGGCCGAAAATAAAAAAGGTGTATGTGTTAATAGTTGTGTTCATTTTTACAAATTTTGCAAAATTAGGCTAGGCCCAAAACAAAAATATGCATGTATGAAAAAACGTGGTGTGAATAACTTTTCCATTTTATTACAGACTTTGCAAAAATGCTAGACCCAAAACGAAAAAAAAGGGTACATGTATTAAAAAGGTGGTGTAAACAACAATTTTTTTTAGGGTTGGATTGAAATTGGGTCAGAGCGACCCGACCCAACCCGCATTTAAGTGTCAGGGTTGAAAGAAACCTAGATGACCTATGTAGAAGCAAAGCTTCATGATGAATCAAGAGTGATTCAAAGATGTTTTGATGATAACAAAGATGGTAACAAAAGATGATGACAAAGGTGATGACAAAAAGCTCAAAGGTCAATCAAAGAATGAGTTCAAGATATTCAAGATAGAATCAAGAACACTTCAAGATTCAAGAGGAAAGTTGATTTCAAGATTCAAGAATCAAGATTCAAGAGATCAAGATTCAAGACTCAAGATTCAAGAATCAAGAGAAGGCTTAATCAAGATAAGTATGAAAAGGTTTTTCTCAAAAATTGAGTAGCACATGGTTTTTCTCAAAACATGTTTATCAAAGAGTTTTTACTCTCTCGTAATCAATTACCAGATTGTTGTAATCGATTACCAGTAGAAAAATGGATTTGAAAAAGTTTTCAAACTGAATTTACAACGTTCCAATTAATTTTAAAAAGCTGTAATCGATTACAATGTTTTGGTAATCGATTACCAGTGCCTTTGAACGTTGAAATTCAAATTCAAATGTGAAGAGTCACATCTTTTCACATAAAAGCCTTGTGTAATCGATTACACTGATTTGGTAATCGATTACCAGTGATTGTTTCTGAATAAATCAAAAGATGTAACTTTTCAAAAGGTTTTTGACTTTTTCAAATTGGTTTTAAGTTTTTCTAAAAGTTATAACTCTTCTAAATGGTCTTCTTGACCAGACATGAAGAGTCTATAAAAGCAAGGCTTTGTTTTGCATTTTCATTCATTCATTCTATCAATCAATCTTTTCCAATTCATTCTTTACACAAGCAAGTTTTCCACATTGATTTCTGAGTCTCTTTGAACTTCTTCTTCTTCTTCCTTTTGCCAAAAGCTTTCCAAAGTTTTTTGGTTTTTCTAAACCTTGAAAACTTGTGCTATTCATCTTTTCATTCTCTTCTCCCTTTGCCAAAAAGAATTCGCCAAGGACTAACCGCCTGAATTCTTTTTGTGTCTCTCTTCTCCCTTTTCCAAAAGAACAAAGGACTAACCGCCTGAATTCTTTTGTGGCTAAACAAAATGCAATAACAACTGAAAACAAAACACAATTCAATCTGTTGGAAACTCGCCGGCGGCCAAGGTGCCCACCGGCGAGAGCACAGAATGAAGCAACATCACAAAAAAAAAGACAGAAGGAAGAAAGGATTGGAGAAAAGAAAAAAGGGAGAGGAAATGAGGAGAGGGAACCGTGAGAGAATGAGGGGATAAGGGGTTACCTAGTGACCCCTCTCACTTTTCCTTCCTTGGGATTTGTGTTGCTCTCCTCAGTGCCTCTTTGTTTTTAGACTTCCTCTTTTCCTTTTATGCATTGTGCCCCTTCTCTTATATTTTCTCTTTTTTTCTTTCTTCTTTTATTTTTTTTTCTTTTTTCCTTTTGTTTTCTTTTTTTTAATCTTTTTTTATTTATTCCTTTTTCTTTTCTTTGTTTTTCTCCTTTTTTTTGGATCCAGACAAAATTAGGGTTTGACACGCAAGAAGCCACATTAGAAGATAGTTGTCACAAGCAAGCATGCTAAGCACGCATCTTGCACTTAGCGCGTGGTCACTTGATTTAGCTGGACATGAGCACTCAACGCGAGTGTTGCACTAGGTGCAAAAGAGAGTTCTGATTGACCAATCAGTTGGTGAAGCATATAAAAATAAAGAAAAAAATTGTTTCCTTAAAAACGAAGAAACCAACTAGAAGCAGAGGAATAGAGGAGAAGGTATCAAATAAGCCAATGTTGAAGGAAATCAATTCCAAAGTTCTGGCCAATTCATTTCAATCCATTTCTCTTCCATTTTCTTTCCTTTCATCCCACTTTTTTATATTTGTATGTCTCTCATGACAATGAGAGGCTAAAAGCACCCGTGGTTGAGAGCTCTGTAAACTAAACTCCCTTTAATGAAATGATTCTAAACTATTTGTTAATATAATGTTGTTATTATTGTTCATCCATGTGCTTATTCACATATTTATGGTTTGATCATGCATCTTTATGTACTATTTTAGGATATAAATATTGGAAAATGTTTGTATGCTAAGAACTTGGAAAGAACATCTAAAGTGAGTCATATCTAGGGATAGAATGATCTTCTTTAGCATGTTCATGCATCTTTGCTCTTAATGAAAATCATTTAGTAATCAATTGCCAAGGGATTGGGAGCAATATTCGGTGATTTAGGTTCTTTCACTCGAGGGATCTTGGTTAGAATAGAATAGAATATGTAGGTAATAATCATATTAATGTTAAGAGAGAAAGATTATATCAAGATAAGTTTTGGTAGCAAAGCCCCCAACAAGTTCCACACTCATCACCAACCACATACTTCAAGCGTTTATTTTCTTAACCTTTCATGTTCCTTGCTTTGTAGTTAATTCAATTAGTTTATATTTGTAGTTAATCAATGAACAAGATTCGATTTGAGTCACAAACTGCTTAATAATTATACACACACACACACACACACACACACACACACATATAACTCTGAGTACAAGTATAGTCCATGTGGAATTATACTCGGTCTTATCGTTTTAATACTACTTGTACAACTTGGTACACTTGCCAAGAAGTCAACAATAATATTTTTGAGAATTTTTCTTAACCTCTTATTTCTTTCTGTCTATCCTTTTCATTTTTATTTCTCAATAAATTTAAGTAGTTTTTAGAAAATTACCGATAACAAAAAACAACTATGTATCACAATAGAATTTATATGTTTAAAAATATATATTTCTTACCAATTTTAATTATAACATAATTATGACT
This sequence comes from Glycine soja, assembly GCF_004193775.1. Classification (NCBI taxonomy): domain Eukaryota; kingdom Viridiplantae; phylum Streptophyta; class Magnoliopsida; order Fabales; family Fabaceae; genus Glycine; species Glycine soja. Next base: position 32,893,262 of record NC_041020.1, read on the forward strand.
TAAATTTCTTTTTAGTTATATATATAATTTGGAAATTTTTTTTAGTTCTTATAAAATCATGGTAGTTCTTTTGGTCATTAAAATATTTATTTATTTGTGTTTTTTTAGTATATGTCATTAGTGAAGTTTCATTAAAAAATGCTCCATGTGTGACACTTTTTACCCCAAAAGGGTTTATTATAGTTAGAAAGACATCAAAATAAGGCTTAAGAGTACATACAATAAAAAATTCCATGCAATTCAACACTAATAGTCTTGATCAAGATGAGATCGTCAACAACGCATCAGGGTTACCCAACTTTGCAATTCATTCTATTCTATGGGATCAACATGAGCTATGAAGAGAACCCACACCATATAACACCCGAAGGGCAAAGTCATACTTCAACTTATTCATGATCTTTCTAATTAGGCTTAACAATAACATTCAGAAAAATTTAAGCATTTTCATTATGCATGGTCAATACAAGATGCACATGGTATTACATACTTACACTAATACTCTTGATCAAGATGAGATCGTCAACAACGCATCAGGGTTACCTAACTTTGCAATTCACTCTATTCTATGGGATCAACATGAGCTATGAAGAGAACCCACACCATATAACACCCAAAGGGCAAAGTCATACTTCAACTTATTCATGATCTTTCTAATTAGGCTTAACAATAACTTTCAGAAAAATTTAAGCATTTTCATTATGCATGGTCAATACAAGATGCACATGGTATTACATACTTACTTTCCACATGGAGGATCCTATCACACATATGCTCAGTCCTCATAGCTTTCAAATCATTTGCAAATGTACCATGGTATCACTACATTCATAATTCTTAAACAAGCATAATGTATTTTAATCATATAGAATTTTTAACACAAGCATGCTTAATTAACAATCGAAGCATTTCATTATTTCATAAACATCAATGTTAGAAGGAAACTCATGTTGTGAATCTATACATAGCTCACCTATTACACTTCATAACTTCATCTAGATAAGAAATTAATGGTACACGAAGATGGCATAATTACAAGGTCTAGATATGTTTGCCAAGCAAGTCACACTCAATGTGGTTCAATCCACACTTAGCCTAAAGATACCAGATAAAATGGCACTTAATTCCCTTCTCACACTAAATTTGACAGCTCCCTTGCTTAGCCTATAGAGGTTTGAGACTCTTGTAGTGTTCATATTTTTTGCAACTTTCCTAAATAATTTGGGTTTCCATTGGTCACTAATTGACCTTGTTGTGCAAATCGAGAGGGATAAACACTGGGTAGATCTTCATCAATTGGGCCACGAGCACACCACATAAAAAAACTTGACACCACACTCCAACCCAAAATCTCAATGCATCATATTTATGGGTCTTTCCACTTATATGTTGCTTAACTTGTCCATTTCTACCCAATGTAGGACTTCACATTTACACTCGTACTCCAACAAAAACCTTCTTTTCAAGTGTGAGTCTCTTCCAAATGGTAGTTTCTCCCTCTATAACGGAAGTCATTTTCAATCCACGAGTATCCAATGATGACACTTAGAGCTTAGCCATTGCCGCCAACATGCTCTAGTATCTTGCATTGCCGCTTAACAAATCACCTAAACTTCAAACACACAAACTAAGGTATAAGATTATTCTTACATGATTTTAATTGATTTTAAACACAAAATTACACAATCAAACAAAAAATCATTATTCTTAACCAGTATTATAAACTTCTGCAGGTTCTACTCATTATTCTTTAAGTCTCTACAATATCTTTAACTGTATTATCTAAGTCTCTTTGGACTCTCTACTAGTATTATCTAAGCCTCTATAGGCTAGCTTTACACCCACATATTCTTTCACAAGTCTCTTCAGGTTCATACCTAAAACAACAAATGTTATTTGACTCCCACAAAAATTGTCAAGTTCTATAAGATTTCAGAAACAACAATCCACTAATTGCTTTTTTGAGTTCTTTCCTCTTTTCCTAAGGGGTTAAGTTTAGATAGACTACACCGTTTTAGATGTTATCTTCACTATGGCTTTACTAATGAAAATGTCTACAAACACTCTTTTGGATGAATAAGGTTTGCCTCTGACCTAAAGTTAATTTTAATTTTATGATAAAAACATGAAAAATCACAATAAATTCTATATCACAAGAATCAACTGTGCACCCTTTCCCGTTTTTATGTTTTTTAATTGAAATATCATGTTCTATCTTAATTTTCCCACTTTAAACATGCAAATTCATAAATCAATCTGACCCCAATGGAGTGTCCCACTCAACATATATGGAATTAATGATATTTTCTCAATAAATATTATCAATTGAAATCAACAATTCTAGTTAAAAATAAGTGTTTAATAGTCATGCACTAACAATATAAAAACCAATAAACTTATCATATATGATGATTGGTGATTAGACGACAACATAAAATTATTTTGCACTATTAGTGCATAGTCTTTTTCTTTAAAAATAATGTGTAATTCCTTTTTATTGATTTTGTTTAGTTGGATAAACATAATTGAAGACAAAAAAAAGGCACAATGGATTTAATTAAGAACAATTCACAGTATTTTGATACACCAAAATAGTCTCACATTGTTTAAGAATTAAGGTTAAAGGTAGTTTATAAATACTCTCCTAACTTGACTCATCGAGATAATTTTTAAGGACAAAAGCAAGAAGCTCATACCAACATCAAAACAAACAATGCCTAGGATTCAATGATCCAAACAATATAACAGATTTGAGATCAAAACATTAGTGTTGGAAGGAGAACTTAAGTCACATAAGAGGAAGACTTGAGGTTGGAACACAAAGCAAGAACTAATTGTTCTAATATATAATTGAATTTTGATTGAATATCCGATTAAAATATTACAATATATATTTAACATGTTAATTAATATTAAAAGAATTTTACTTCCAATGTGTTTTTTAATAATCAAACAAAAATTTCTAATTGCGCAATAGTATATATGATTAAATAAAATTAAATAATTATGTACCCTTCCGAACATTCCTGTCTTGATTGTGAGTTTTGGATTACAGGAACAAAGAACATGTCATATATTCAATATACAAACATGAGCCACTCAATTCTTATTTTTACTAGCTAACTTAATACATCTACAGCTCTAAAGGAAACTTTTAAAAAAAACAAAATTGATGCACTAAAACTGAAATATTTGTCATTAATTCACAAGCTTGATTCCAAGAAATTCATTGAAAGAGGAAAAAAGGATACATTACAAGGAAAACAAATCACATCCCCGAACACAAACCAAACCAAAGGAGAGCAAAACTATATATAAAAAAGTGTATACATGAGGGTTAAGGGTACACATATTTTGGGATGATTTACCCCATGTACATGTGGATCCCAATTGCTAACATGAAGATGCACACGAGAGCAAAGTAGAGGATAGCATGGATCAGTATTGATAATCCACTGGTCTGAAAGTTACCAAACTCTATGAACCTGCCTCTTCCAGGTATCTGGACCAAGAGCCCTGGACTGAGGAGAATGAAAAGCACCACAGAAACAAAAACTGGCCCCCAATCTCCCATTTTCTCCTTCTCCTTAATTTCTCGTTGTGTTGTGTACTTGGTCTCCCTAATTATTTCACTATCTAGCTATGTGTGAATGCCTGAATGGTATAGTTGCAATGACAATGAGTGGAGGAGGATTAAAAAGGAAATGGGGGCTGAAAAGTGGTCACTTTGGAAGAAGAGACAAGCAATTGATGACATGGGAAAAAAAAAAGCAAAGGTTATAGAATGAAGCTATTCTTATTCAGTTTTTACACCCCACACCCACACGCACGGCACCAAAATTCAAGGGAAGCTTCATCTGTACGTACAATTAATCATTTAATTTAAACACGCAGACAGATTAAGAAAACATTTAATCATTAATTTAAAATCACAGCGGATTTAAAAAACATTTAAGAAGATACATTTTCTTTTTGTTGCCCATAGAATAATCTAGGCCAGAATTACAACAGAGACTACTTTATTAAGGTACAAAGATTTATTTAAGAGATTAACTATTCTGGATGCTGTAAAAAAGCTATTCTCAATACATATATAGTTGTGATTAAGTCATTGAGGCACACAAATTATTTAAGAGTTTAACTATTCTCAGTAGATATTTTTTTCATATGTATAAAATATAATTGTAAAGATCGATCGAACAACTGACCTAATATTTCTGTTTATCATGCTACGTAAAAGTTAAAATGGCCTTAGCTAAAATCTCGTAAACGTGAGCTTATAATTTTAGTAACATAAGGTGTGGCTCCTTGCATCTCTGCCTAGCTAGTTTGAACCAACTCGCAAATTTAAAAGGCTAAATTCCATTAACTTAATTATTTCATGTTGCCTCAAATGATCAAGTTTAACAAGAAAAACTGCTAAAAATTATTTAACACTAAAAAGTTATTGTCTTTTACCAGACGACAAATGCCAAATATTAAGATTACGTTTGCTCTTATAGATGTTGTTTAACGAAAGTTAGATTATTAGTAGAAATTTTAATGTTGCATATAAATAATACAATATTTTTTACTAATATTTAATATATAAATAATATATATTAATATTATATACTAACAGAATTACTTATTAGTATAAATACAAAAATAAATTGGAATGATAAACTCCACTAAAGATAATCCAGTCAGGTTTTCGATAAAGTTTACTTATAAAAAAACTCATGAATATTTTACACCAATAATATAATGATCCAAAAAATAAAACATTATATTTTTAACATAAATATAAAAAGATCTTGCTAACCTATGTCCTTAAGATATTAGATAATTTTTTTTATTGAAAATCATGTGGAAGTACATTTTAAATTTATAAGAGAGTACATTTTTTTGCATTCAAATATAAATATTTTTCCTTTTATTTTTTTAATCAATATGCATTCTAACATTTGTCATATAGAAATGAGTTTAATGTTTATACACTTTAGACGATTATAAAATTACAAATCATCGTTTGAATTAATTTAAAATAATTATTGAAGAAATCAAGAAATTTATCCTAAGTAATAGATTGAGATTGAATAACTGTATAAAACATTTTACATTATCAACACATAACTTTTTTCTCTAGAGAAATATGCTATCATGTTTGATTGTAAGTTTTTTTTCCCATTCAGTAAAAGGAACATAAGTTTTTTTTTTTGGATATAATAAACTACACGCTTGTACTCTATACCAAAAAAAATCTTATATTCAAACATGATAGCCTAAGTATTTTTTAAAATGAAGATAATCTTTTTCAAGACAAATATTTAATACAATTACATTATATCTCAGCTTAAATTGAGATCTATAATTAAAGCATAAGTTAATTATAATAAAATTGTAGTATTATTAAATATTTTATTTGGAGAAGGCTAATTATTATTTTTATAATTACAAATAATTTTATAAAAATTTAATGAAGATATTACCAGCTCAGTTATAGAATTTTGCCGTGGTTTCCTATTCTTCGGAGATTAAAGAAAGAGATATACTTTTCTCACCGCCTTAAAAGTTAAAATGTTACATATATTTATTATGTAGAAATATCCTAAAACGTTAGATGAGATTAAACCAAAAAAAAAAAAATCATAGAAATGAAGCATTGATATAAGATTCTTGTTGTATTTACAATGGGAGAATAATCTATTTAACATAAAAATATGTTTGATTTTTTTCATATATAAAACTCTTGAACCACCAACAATTATGCATTATAAACAAGTTCAATCTTCATTGAGTGGGTTAGAAGACACTAATCATTTTTTACCCACAAACAAAAAGATTAAAGAAAAAATAGGAAATATTTATAAACAATTATAAGAAGTTCCTAATACTAGAGGGAAAAAACAAATGGAGATAATTACAGAAGGCATACATAGCATTAGCCACACAAGAGGACGAAATTAAATAAAGGACCAGCGCAGCATCACAACTAGGAAGACAAAGCGTCTCAAGTGGGTTTAATTTAACTTGTAAGGGTTTCTTTTCTCTCCAAATGTGATTTTTTTCAAGAGCAAAATCTGAATGTTGCATTGTTGCTTTTGTGAGTCATTAATTTATTTTTCTCCAAAATTTAGACAAAGTCTTAACTTTTTAATATAGTATTGAATTTTGTTTAGGAATACTTTCCTTAGTTCTATAATTTCACAATCGGAAATAAATATAAATTAATTTGGTACGTTAATTTGGGCTATGTTCCAATTTTGGCCCGCGTGTAATTTTTAATTTGTCATTTAGTCTCTTTAATTTTAAATTTATAATTTTGATCTTCTTTTATTGATTGTTTTTCATGTTGAAATAAATAAATAATGTAACAGTTATGTGAATTAATGATGTGAAAAGTGATGTGTAATTTACAAAGTATTGTAAAAATGATTTAGATGCATGGGACAAGAACTCAAGTCCCTTTCATTCTACTTGACTTGTAAACATTATATTATATGTTCCTGTTGAGATAAAAACACTATATTATATATAATTCAGAAAAAAAACATTATATATATATATATATATATATATATATATATATATATATATATATATGAGTTAATTCTTTTTTTTTTAAAAAAAATAGTTACTATTAAATGTTAAATTTTTCTTATAAACAATAAATTTTTCCAATAAATATAAAAATTGTTTAGTAAATAAAATATATTATTTATTACAAACTTAAATAACTTTTTAGTACCTGCAAGGCAAGTTTGATTTCACTACCTAAATTATCAGTTTTTAAATTTTACTACCCACATATTTTTATGTTCAATTTAACTATCGGTTGTTATTGAGCTTTTGTTGAGTGCTAACATGGTAGGTTAACGAGTACCTGTTAGCAAGTTAAGTCATTTAAAAAATTGTTGACTTGATAGTCATGTCATTTTCATGACAGATACCTTTTCCAAAAATAAAAATTTGTTAGGTATAACATCAAACAAAATAAAGGTTAGGTAAGGTGTCAAAATCAAAACACTTTTATTTTATAAGTATCAAAAAGTTATTTAAGAACAAAAATTATTATTATTATTATAGCAATGAGAAGCACCAAAAATTCATCACAAGCACAAAAGAAATAGCAATGAGATACTATTCATATATATATGATTTGATTGTTGTGTGTGTGAAAGAGTAATAAAATAGGAAAAATAATTTTTAAATAGAAAAAATGGGTAAAATTAAATTTCAAATAAATTAGTGAAAAGAAAAATGAGGAAAAAAAACTAATAGCTTATAAGCTAACTTATTTTTTATATCTTACTTGTCATGACTCACTGTCGTTATACGAAACTACGAACTGAATCAAGCGGAATAATTTATTTTAATTAATTTAAAACTGTTTTATTAATTTAATTATGAAAGTACTTGTAAAACTTTTCATGTTTTAAAAGGCCCAAAATCTAAAAGACAGAATTTCAAGAAAAAACATTACGTGATATATATACATATTGAAAATACCATGTGTCCTATGGCACTCCAACATAAGATAATCATATAAAGCATTAGAGAAACTCAAATCTCTTCAAAATGTGCATATAAGCCTAAACAACTTTGAGTCGATCAACACTATACATAGCAATAGGATGAAACAAAAACAAAAATCATGTCTACACGTCCAGGTACACATGTCCATAAAGTCTTCGAGGGATCGCCACAAGCACGAACCACATGTGTAACAATGCAAGAGTAAGCTTACCAAAAACAAACATAGTAAACAATATAAAAATTTTCAATTAAAGCATAATAAATCACAATCATATATATAGAACATAATATTCAAATATCATACATATTGCATAAATCTTAGGGTTCACATAATAGAGCATCTCATGAAACAATTGATTCATCAACCATCAAATAGAGGTTCAATCATCATACGTCATTAATCAATCATCATCACCATGATTTAACCATCAAACATCATCATCATCATCACCATTCCATCAATCATCTACATTAAAGATACTCGACTCTAAGGAGATTTTACCTTTTTAGCAATTAACCTAAGCACATTCCTTAACATTGTTGTACTCTATGGTTTGACCATTTAGGGAGACTTTAATTAACCCTATGAAGGAAGTGTGATTTTATAAATAAAAAATACATGAGTATGGGTATTGGCTTACCTCGGTAAGGTATGCATTAACCTTAGTTTCTCTAGGGATTCGCCCGCCCTTCTATTCTATAGGTCTATCCAACGTTAGCCACCATGATAACCTTCAGCACTCAGCAGAAGGCCTTCCTAGCACCCTCAATTTACATGCCTACTCACAAACAACAACTAAACTTAGATTCATTGAGATTTGAGGTACAACACATCTGCACTAACCATCTCACTCATGGTCTGTCTCAAGGATCCAAGTTTCACTAGCAACAACAATTCATCCCATAAACACTAAAAGGACCATTAGTCCTCTTGGGAAGTATTTCTCAACACTTTGAGATGCCATTAAGAGTTTAAATGTAGGGGTGATACTCAGTAAGATACCCCATTAGGTGAGACCCCCGGTCACTTTAGTATGGCAAAATTCTAGCATGGAACTCACATTCCCAACTATTCCATTTTCCAACAACAAAATATTCCCAAAGGATATAGCTAACCTTTCCAACATATAGGGATTGTTGCAAGACAAGATTATCATTAGTTATCATCTGTTATCATCATCTTATCAACATCAATACATTCACCTTATCATACAATATTCATATAGATTCAATTCATTATTAATTCATCATGCATATCTCATTCAACTTATCATCAATTCATCATTCATATCATTATCACCAATCTTGAACTCTCTCACATAGTTCATCTAAACATCATAAGACTTTTCACACCACAAGTTCTCATAATCAAACATCAATCTCAACATATAAATGAGAATTACATGAGAATAACAAGATATATCAACTTCATTCATTTCATTTAAGGTTCACATACACCTCAAGGAGCATTTAAGATTGAATTTCAAGTGAAATGCATCAAATGAAACTTGACAAACATCCGCGCTTAAGCCTATGTGAAATTACGCTTAAGCCTAGATCCACATACGCTTAAGCATAAATTCATATGCGCTTAAGCCTAGATCCACATATGCTTAAGCATAAATTAATATATGCTTAAGCTTAGATTCACCTACGCTTAAGCCTAAAATCCAACAACCACATTTTATTTACATGCATTTTCGCTTAAGCGAAATCACTCTTGGCTTAAGCGTAAACATTTGCAAAACTTCAAATTTCTTAAGACCTCAAATGGCTTCTAAATTAGACTCACTTCAAATTACACATCATATACCATACATACAAATCGTTTCACACCTGAAAACAACATTTCAACAATCAAACACTCACACATAACATTCAATCAAAGTAAAACTTCCCTTACTTATCCAAACTCAATGAACTAGCTTTGAGAAGAAGGAAGAAAAGAGGAGACTTTGGGTTCAAGATGGAAACCTTCTCCTACTTACATAATAACTCTAAACTATCCACACCACCCAAACCCCAAAAACCAACGAAATATACATCAAAACCTAGAAAATGAACACTTTTATGAAGTTTCTAAAAGTGCTCATGGAGGAAAATGAAAATGGAGGATGAGAGGGAAAAGAGAAGGGTCTCTTACCATTGAAGTCAATTCAAAACTAAAAAAAAATCACAACTACAAGGTCCCTTAGGCAAGGAGAATCAAAATCCCAAGCTCTCCAATAGAGAGTTTTTCTTAGAGAGGAAGAAAAGAGCAAAATGAGAGTGTCTAGAGTTTGTTCAATTTTTCAAGGGTTTGTGAGGGGTTTATCACTCTCTCGCTTCTTGCTCTTCACACCAATTACTTCATTAAACTCACCCACCCATTTCTCATGACTCAATATCCATCCACTTAAGTTCAAACACTCTAAAACCTTATCAATCATTATAGAAATCACAGTATTACACTACTTGAATTAACTTATGAAAATAAACTATAAGTGTAAAGACAGATATCACGAGAAGAGGGATTGAATTGTGAATTTTAGAAATTTTAAAGTCTTTTTCTAAAACAACAACATTATCATCTGATAATAAAAAAATAAAAAATAGAGATTAGATTTTCGCAAAACAGTTCAAACGATAGCCTCAAATTTTGTAAAACAAACAAACAAACAAAGATTTTCAAAAACAAAAATCAAATTCAAATCCCGAGTCAGTTTAAAGCACAAAAAATAAGCAAGATAAGACACAAGCAATTATACTTGTTCTTCTCAACCACCGAGACAACATCTAGTTCTTGGCAAATCACCAAGTTCTACTAACTTCAACAAGTTACAAGTATTAGTCACTACGATTTCTGGCTCTACAACTCAAGCTCAACACCAAGCTTGTTAAAACCAGTACTCTATGTCGTACCAAGCCATTGTTGGCTCTAATATAAATTAGAATATTTTTTTGTTTGTTTGCACACTAACTAACTTTCATTTGTCTTACAAACAGATATACAATCTTAGCACGTAATCTTTTCTCTCAAGATATTCAAAGTGTTTTGAGAGTTGTTATAAAATTTACAAGAATTTATAGAAAGCTTTTTATAGAAAGAATTTGAATAAGAGCACTTTAGTTAGTTCTTCATGTCTTCAAAGCTTTTGGTGTTTATAGGCCTTCTTTAACAAATGTATGTTGTCTCTAAATGAATAATTTTTTTCTCTTTAGCTTGCATCTGAAAAATGTGGCCATTGGAGCATTTAATATTTGCATTAAATGCATGTACTTCTTCATACTAGAAAACCACTTTTCTTGGCTATTGTGTCGAATACTCTAGCAAGAAACTACTTCCTTTTGTGTCAGAGCAGGTCTGCATAGCAGAGCACTTCTATTGATGGCGATTGACGAATTTCAGAATTTCGGCTTCATTTACTCTTTATAGGATTCGATGGATCCTAGGAGAATGTCTCTGCAAAAAAAAAATATCAAACACAAAGTATTAAATGAAGTCTTAAATGTCATCTTTTAATGTTGTATCAGATCATGACTCTAGCTTGTTATTGTCTAAAACATTAGACGAAGATTCACAAAGCTTGTTTTGATATCACATAAGATGCATCTTAATGAATCTTTTTTATCAATGATGGTCTTCTTCCTCTCCGTAGTTCATATGGAGTCTTTTTTTATCAATGATAATCTTATGAATATTTTGTTTTGAACATAGCAATTTATGTTCACTGCTTCTGTCCATAAGTGTTTAGGAAGTGAATTTTCACAAAGCATGGTCCTAGCCATTTCTTGCAAAGTTTTATTTTTCCTTTCAACTATCTCATTTTGTTGAGGTTCTCTCGATGAAGAGAAGTTGTGAGAAAAAACATTCCTTTCATAAAATGATTTGAACTCAGCATTCTCAAACTCAGTTCCATTGTTACTTCTCCATAGAAGAAATACAAAACCCCTTTTCATTTTAAACCCTCTTACAAAATATCTCAAAGACCTTGAAAGGCTCATGTTTATGTACAAGGAAGTAAACCTATGCATATCTTGAGTAGTCATCAACTATGACAAAGTTATATTTCTTACCTTCCAGACTCAACATTCGAGTTGGTCTAAACAAATCCATGTGCAATAGTTGTAATGGTCTGGTAGTGGAAACAACATCTTTAGATTTAAAAGAAGTTTTGATTTGTTTCCCTTATTGACATACTTCATAGAGAATATAGGTTTTCCAACAAATCTTAGACAATCCTTTTACTAAATCCTTTATAGATAATTTTGAAATATGTTTCAAATAGGCATGCCCAAGTTTTTGGTGCCAAATCCATCTTTCATCTTCTCTAGAAAGCAAACACGTTACATTTTGTTTACTCAGACCTATCATATAAATGTCATACGAATTGTTGTGTTGTCTGGCAATAAAGAAGGTCTTGCCATCTTTTGTCTTGACAATACATTGGTCTTTGTTGAAGGTCATAATATAACCATTATCACAAAATTGATTTATGCTCAGTACGTTATACTTCAAACCTTCAGCATATAAGACATTGTCTATGGAGGCTAGAGAGGGAATACCAACTTTACCTATACATGTAATCTTCCCCTTACTCATGCCTCTATAGGAAACCGTTCCTCCTTCAATTGGCTTTAGGTCAAGAAACATAGACCTTTTCCTCGTTATGTGTCATGAGCATCCACTATCCATGTACTAGCTTAAACCTTGACCTATTCCTACCAAGATATTTGTAGGAATAATATGAGATTTTGAGATTTTGGCACCCAAACCTTTTTGGGTCCATAAGCATTAGTACTCTTAGATATCTGCTTCTTCTTATGGATGCATCTAAACATGGAATGTCCAAAATTGCCACAGAAGTCACATTTGTCTAAGTCAGACTATGACTTGTAGGATGATGCCCCTTTCTCTAATCTAGGAAAACTTATCATGGGGGTGCTGATGGAATTTTAAAAGCATGGTTAATGTGTTTGAGCTTTCCAAAAACTTCCTAAAATATTTTGTAAGACATGTTACTTCCTCTCTAAGTTTTTCAACAGTAGAGGATTCATCTATCTTATTGGCCTAGATCAAACTCTCTTTTAGAGTTTGTTTTTTCTTTTCAAAAATATCATTTGATTTCTTCAACTCACTATTTTAAAAAAAATGTTTTATATTTTTCTTTATACGTTTGCATTGAAGAGAAATCATATGACAATTCTGAAGAAGAACATCATAAGGCATATCTTCTTCATCATCTAATGAAGTGCTAGAAGAAGTATCAGATTCAAAACAAGTTTTTACCTCAATCTTTTCGTTTGTATCTACCATCAGATAGATGTTGGCTTGTTCATCGTCTAAACTGCTACTCTTGTTACCGTTTGAGTCATCCCAGGTTACCATCATACTTTTCTTTTTCTTGTCACCAAAATATCTTTTCTTCTTCAACTGAGGACACTCAGCCTTCATGTGTCTAGGTTTCCGATATTCGAAGCAAATGATCTAATTGCTTTCCTCCTTGTATTTGTTTTTGACTCTTGTGTCCTTTCTTCTAGAGGAATATTGGAACTTTCCTTTCTTCTTCATCATTTGCTAGAACTTTCTGGGCATAAGAGTCACTTCATCATCTGGGAATCTCCAGAACTATTGTTTGAACCATCAAACTTAGCCATCAACACTTTAAGAGCTTTAGAAGAGCTCTTCTTTTCTTCTCGTCTGGATCTAGTCTCACCAGACTTGAGGGCAGCAAAATCTTTTTGGCAAATGATCTCAATTTTGAATATGAACTTTATGAACTCTTAGGATGTCCAATAGTTCATCCCATGTTAGAGTTCTCAAATTTCTAGCTTCTTGGATGACTATCATTTGTGGTTCCCACACCTTGGAAAAGTTGTCTAGGATCTTTAAATTTATCTGAGCTTTAGTAAAGGTGTATCCCAGAGCTTCAAGTATGTATAGAAGTACTTGAAGTCTTCTAAACATGTCATCCACATATTCTCCTTCTCTCATGGAGAAGCTCTCATAGTGCCTTATTAGAGTGACAACTTTTCTTAGTTAAACATCTTTTGTTCCTTCATAGTTAATGCTCAACGAGTCCCATATCTCTTTGGTTGTCTCCAATCTACAAATCTTATTGTACTCATTTTTTGATAAAGCACATGTCAAAGTATAACGAGCTTTTGTGTTAAGCTCTATTATAGCAAGATCAATGTATGTCCCTTCTGCTTCTGGTTTAGGAATGAGTATGTCTCCATTTGTAATAATCAACGAGAGTATGTATTGAATGGACTTGATGTACATCTCCCTTTTGTCTTTCCAGTACAGATAGTCGTTTCCTATGAAGCCTAGTGGCTTCGTGAGGGATGTTCCCTTAGCAATGAATTGATCAATGTTATTGCTATCTGTCATCAGAATCTTTTCCTCTAGACATTGTTAGGTGCTCAATCCTTAGAGGGTGAGCTCTAATACCAAACTATAAAGGAAAATATCATAAGAAGGGGGGTCGGATTGTGATTTTTAGAAATTTTAAAGCCTTTTTCTAAAACAACAACATTATCGTCTAATAATAAAAACGTAAAAGAATAGAGATCAAATTTTCACAAAACGATTCAGATGATAGCCTTAGATTTTGTAAAACAAATACAAATTTTCAAAAGCAAAAATCAAATTCAAACTCTGAGTCAGTTTAAAGCACGAAAAAGAAAAACAAGTAAGATAAGACACATGAAGTTATACTGGTTCGTCTCAACCACTAAGACCACGTCCAATTCTTGGTAACCCACCAAATTCCACTAACTTCAACAAGTTACAAGTATTAATCACTACCACTACTAGCTCTACAACTCAAGATTTACACCAAGCTTGTTACAACCAGTATTCTTTGTCTTACCAAGCCACTGCTGACTCTAATACAAATTAGAAGATTTGTTTGGTTGTTTGCACATTGACTAACTTTCCATCGTCTTACAAACAAATATACAACCTTAGCACATAGTCTTTTCTCTCAAGATATTCAAAGTATTTTGAGAGCTATTCTAAACTTTACAATAATTTACAAAGAGCTTTTTACAAAATGAATTTGAATATGAGCGCTTTTTTTTAGTTCTTCATGTCTTTAAAGCTTTTGGTATTATAGGCTTTCTTCAACAAATGCCTATGGTCTCTAAATTCATATTGGAAAACCACTCTTCTTATCTATCGTGTTGAACACTTCAACAAAAAACCACTTCCTTTTACGTTAGAGCAGGTATGCATAGCAGAATGCTTTTTTTGATGGCGATTAGCGAATTTCAAAACTTGAACTTCATTCATTCTTCATAGGATTTGATAGATCCTACCAGAATGTCTATACAAAACAAATCTTAGACACAAAGTATTAAATGAAGTCTTGAATGTCATCCTGTAATGTTGTATGAGATCATGACATTAGCTTGTTATCATCTGAAACATCATATGTAGATTCGTGAAGCATGTTCTGATATCACATAAGACACAACTTTTAACCTTTATATTTGCTTGTATCTAATCAAAATAATTAAGGATCTTGATTCATCTTAAACATATGTCTTTTGACTTAACAATAAGCTATTAAAATAAACTTATGTATTGCATAACCTTTGGTTACACTGACTCCTTTTTTAAGACGATAAACTAGCTTATAAGCTAGTCAAAGTAACTATTTTCTTCATTTTAAAATTTGAAGCTTGAATGCAAGGTCTATGTTTTCCTATTCTCCATTTACTTTTCCTTTCTCCACCAAAGAATTTAGGTTTTTAGGCTTTTCTCCATTTAAGTTTTTTCTTTTCCATTTTCATTGAAGGGAAGACCTATATGAAATTACATTTTTTGTAGGTATTGAAATAACTATATACACGGTTACAAAACCTTTTACTTTCTTTGATTTTCACTTAAAATTTTCTTTTTCTCTCCTATGTCTAAGATTAGGGGTAATGGGACAAAACTAGGGTTTGTTATTGGCTTTTTTTTTCTCTCCTTTATATAAGTATTACCCTTAAAATATTGTTTTCCATTAATCAAAGCTAATGAGCATTGCTATTAAGCTGAAACACACAATCCCTCTTAATTAGTGTGACTTTGCTCATATAGAAATGTTGAGGGCAAAGATACATGTTGATTAATCTTTTTTCTCTTTCTAAGATACAATTTGTATCCTTAGTGTTATTGATCCCACTTGATTACATTTTAAGTCCCACATATATTATAAAAAGGTGAAGTATGGTGTATTTGTCTTGGAATCATGATTAAGTTAATAAAGTCAAATAGGAAATAAGAGAGGAGAAAATGAGAAAGTTAAATGAATATGTTCACAAAATTTAAAGGTAAAAGAATGAGTAGTGAAAGATCATGATTATATAATAAATACCAAACTCATATACATGTGAAAAGCTTTCCTTGTGTTTGTCTATATGAAAGACTTAACTTTATGGATAACTATATTCTATAAAAAAAATCTAATCTACATGATAATCTAACTACCATGTTAGGGTGATGCCCTTTGCAATTCATTCTCTTAAATAAATCACATAAAGAAAACTTTAAACTTATGTGATGAGAAAAATGTTTGCTTAACAAATTAGTTTTAGTGCTAGTTATATTGTTTGGTTGAAAGTAGAGGAAGGGATGAATTTTAATGGAGCAGAGGGTAAGTAACTTTTTTCTTATTTGGTTCACAAAAGGAGGGCTTGATTTCAAAAATTTATTTACTTTTATAATCTTACAATTTTGGATTTCAAAACACAAAGGGAAGGTTACTATAGAATATTTTAAATCTCCCTCTTCCCTCCAAATCCCTCAATATTGGAGGGGAGCAAAAATTAGATGAATAGAGATTTTACTTTTCTCCCTTCTAAAAATTGAACCAAACATGAAAGGTAAAAAAAATAGTCCCTCCCCCATTTCCCTATAGTTAAACACTATGTAAATTAATTTTGCTTAATTTTATTAATAAAGGAGACAAAAATAATAGAATTAAAAGGGGTAGACCAAAATCATGCATTGATGATATTAGAAAAAATAAAATTACAATTAAGATTATGTTTAACAAGAAATTTCAACTAGCTTCTAACTTTTATTAATAGTTGAAATTTTTTTTGATTATTCGATAAATAAGTTTTTTTTAGTAGCTTCTAGTATTTTCTATACCCTACTTGAAGTCATGTTTTTTAAAACGCCAGCTTCTATCTTTTATATTTTCTTCCATTTTATCTTCAATATATTTACCCAATTTCTTGACTATCTTTTTAAAATAAATCATGATTTTTTTTGTCATTTCACATTTTTCAACTATTTCAACAATTGGTTTGGTCCTATTAAATAGTGTTTTTTAACTTTAGTCGTTTGAAGATTTTAATTTTTTTTTGTGTTAGTCCCTACTATCAATTTACAACTTTAACTGACCATGTAACAATAACTTTAATAGTCCATTGACTTATCATGTCATCAAGTAGAAGTAGGAATAGACATATTACTCTATACGGGCCCATCACCTAGCTTAATTACATATGCTAGAGATCGGGCTTTCTCCAAAATAAACTAGTCATAGGCTTTTATAAAAGTCTATTTGGTAAAAAGGCCAGATTTTAGACCATTTAAAAGGCCTTTTAATTAGGCCGGCCTATTTAAGTAAATACAAATTATAATTTTGGTTAGTAATATTATATTAAAATTGGTCTAATGTATCATAATCATACATTTGTTTTTCTTTTCAAAATACTTAGCATGTTTACCTGTATAAAGAGTCAAACATATATAAGCTTATTTGGTGATAAATTTATTCTCTATTCAAAAGGCTTAATACAAATAGGTATTTTAACTAAGTTATCATGAAGGTAATAAACTTATATCATGTTAGACTCGACTTTTATAAAACTTAATTCACATATTTGCACATTTGTATTATACTTAGAGTACAATGATTTTTATTTTTGTAGATTATAGTTTACTAATTTTACATAGAGTTATTTTCAATGGTCTATGAGCTTAGCCAATCTAGAGAGAAGTTACATTTGTATAAAAACTTTAGTATGAAATATATCTTAAGTAGACTAACTTGCGAAGCCAAACTTTCAAATAGGTAAGGCCTAAAAATAAAGGTTTTGACATGTAATAGGCCAAACTTAAATTTTGATTTTTTTAAAAAACAAAATAGGCCTATTTAAGCCATGTTTGAGCTAGTTTATTTCAACCTCTATCATCAAAGAGTCTCTTAGGATAGTTATATGTAATTTTTTTTAACTGTATTTCTAAACTTTTCATCAACTATTTTGGACAAATGAGGATTTAAAAGTAATTTACCAAAAAGAATGACACATAACTAGCTTGTTAAATTCCTTTATGACATGGCTAGTTAATGGATTACCAACATTGTTGTTACATGATCATTTAATTTTTTATTTGACAACATGACTAAAAAAACATTAAAGGACTAAAATCAAAACAAAAATATGTAAATGACTAAAATAAAAAATAAAAATACCATATGTTATGGGAATCATAAGTTATTTAAGCCTTAAAAATATGATATTGAAAAAAGTATGAATATAAATCATTAATGAAAAAAAACAAAGTTTAATAAATTTTTAATATTTTATGCATGTATATAATTATAAATTGTTTGTTTTTTTATTATTAATAAAAATATTCTTATATTTTCTCTATATTATCTCAATCAATATGATTTTTTTCTTAACCATCTGATTTATCAGAGGAAAGAAATCCCGACTAATCCAGAATTCAGCCTGGAGGTAAGTAAACCTTGATCAATAATTGTTTTCGTCAAGGTTTGAACTCGAGTACTACCCAAACAATTCAACCTTAACTTCAACACATTAATCACTTGTATTTCATCACCTGATCAATAATTGTTTTCATCAAGGATTGTGTCGTATTAAATTATTTCCAAAAAAGGAAAATTATTTTCCTTTTTTTCTTATTGCCAAGTGTTAGACGTATATATTCCAAATATGATACCTTACATTTTGTTATCTACTCATAACTTGCACATTCAAAATTGGTTATAGCACATGCCGCAAAATGTAATAGATAAGAGAAGCTCGAAAGTTCTTACGCCGATAAATAATTAGCACGGTTGGCGTAGATCAACTAATTAATTCTGATTGGGTAGTAGACCACTTATGAGTTATGACCACGTATGAGAATTCAGTAACTTGAAGGCAAATTGACCTAATGGAGTTAGTTTTACAAACTAATTCCTAGAATAGGTCTCTTTCTAAACTATTTCCACTAGGGGTCTATTTTTTACGTAAACCCAGCCATGCATGGCATGCATATCGCCAGCATGCATGGCGAAATAACCCTGCAGTGGACACGTGGCTTTGTCGCCAATGTGGGTGGCGATATATGATGGCAGACGTGGCTTTCGCCAGTGTGGTTGGTGACACCCCTTTGTCGCCACTTTGACTGGTGATATGGCTGCAGGCATGGTGCAGAAGGCGTAGGCTACGTGCAGGGCTAGGTCAGGCTATGCTGGTTGGTTTCGCAACCAGTGTTGGCGAAACAAGGAGCATATATCGCCAGTGGTATTGGCGATATATGCTTGTTGTGCCTTTAAATAGCAAATTTGTGTGGATGCTCGTGTATGCTTTGGTGTTGTGCCTCTAAAAATTGTTGAATACTTTCGTGTTGATGCTTTCTGCCTCTAAAAATTTCTCAATGTTGATGCTTTATGCCTCTAAAAATTTCTTAGTCATCTAAGTGATTTTAAAGTTTCTCTCAATAAGTAATTTCTCTTTTGTTGCATCATTTTTATTTATTAATTTATGTGGGATAGTTTTTATTTATTTGAAGTAATTACTTTTAGTCTAAAATAAAATTTGAGTTTCGAGTAATTTTTGAAATTAAACATTTTTATTTTGAATTTATTAATGTTAAGATTAATTATTTATAATAGCAACTTCTTTAATGATTTGTTCTGCCTTTAAAATGTCTAGTTTGAAAGGTTTCCTTCTGCCTTTAAATTTTTTACTTTGAAAGCGTTTAAGTTTTTTAAGTTTCTGCATCATATGATTAACTTTTTGTTAGAATAAATGTGTAATCTGAAGTGTGGTATTTTTAATCTTTAATTTTTCCGTTTGAGTGTAGTATTTTTTTAATTAGATTTATTTATTTTAAAGTTATTATTTTTAAGATTAATTATTTATAATAGCAACTTCATTGATGGTTTGATGTGCCTTTAAATTTCTACTTTGAAAGCGTACAAGTTTTTTTAGTTTGTGGCATGATATTTATTTGAAGTAATTAATTTTTTGTTACAATAAAGTTTTAATTTGAAGTTTCAGTAAAGAGGCTTTTTGTTATTAGATTTTTTTAATTTGAATTTATTATTGTTATGATTAATTATTTATAATATTGTTTTTGTAGGTATATGATGAATTCGGTTATAACAATCTTATATTTCAATGGAAGGATATATGAAGAGACTGATGGTGTAATCTTTGAAGGCAATAAAAAAGCGATTCAAATTAAACGTGGAATTAGTTTCAATGCTTTGAAAAACAAATTGGAGATAAGGTAGAGTTACAAAATAATGAAATTATATCTGCTATCAGTTGTAGATTTTTAGTTTCAGGAAAGTATGTTGCGTTGCAAATTTGTGATGACGAAGATGTTGAAACTATGATCGAAAGTTTTCACCAACAAGATCAAATGTCAGTTTTGGAATTATACATAGAAAAGGATGTGGCTGATGGTTTTATGTTTCATTCTGCAAATTCTCTTACATCATGTGAAAATAATTTATCTGATAATGAGGCGGAACCGCCAAGAAATGTAAGCAATTTACATGGTGATGAAGATGATGATGATTATCTTATGTCTAACTCATACGTTGAAGAGTCTTTAGACGAAGATGATAGTGTTGTCGGTATATCTGATACAGACGATGAAGTCACCAACATGATTCAACCAGTAAGAATTGTTCACCCAGCACAAGGTATAATTTAGTAAATAAAAAAAATTAGTGAATACATTTATCATTTTATGACAATTGTATTTAATGGTAAATTAGTACGATTGTCATATTGACCTGAATTAATTTTTTAACTATTAGGTGTAGAACAAATTCAAAATCCATTTTGGAATGATGCTTTGCATTATAACAATATCAACTGGAGTTATCCTGATGAGGAGGACATTTACGGGTTGGAGATGCCATCGAGTTTTAATGTTGGACAAGAATCATATGTTGGCATGGATTTTGATAGTAACGATACGGTCAAAAATGCACTGAAACAATATGTTATGAAGGTGCATCAAAGTTTTAAAGTTGTTGAAAGCAAATCAAACAAGTATATCGTTTGTTGCCCGAATAAAAGTGCAGAGTGTCCTTGCCCTTTTTATATGAGGGCAATTTTATCTAAAGAAACCGATTCATGGAAAGTCACACAATGGGGTGGACCACACACATGTCTGAATATGACAATGACACAAGATCACGAGAAGCTTGATTCATATTTAATTGCCACTTGTGTAGTAGGTACGTTTTTTATGTTCATATTATGCTACTTTTGCGTTATTTGTTATTTAAAATTTTTTATTTAAATCTGGTTATTTTGTTAACAGGCATGATCAGAGAAGATCCATCAATAAAAGTTTCTTTGATTCAAGAAAGAATAAACAATGAATTTGCCTACAAGGTATTGTACAAAAAAGCTTGGATGGCGAAACAAAAAGCCATTGCACTTGAATATGGCGATTGGGAAGAGTCATATGTGAAACTTTCGTCGTGGCTAACACACATGCGAAATCATTCTCCTGGATCTTATTTTCAAATACTACATGACGATTTTATTGTTGGGAATACGGTTAGTGCGAACACCGTCAGTTTCATAGAGTGTTTTGGACTTTTGGTCAATGTAAAGAGGTTTTCAAGTATTGTAAGCCAATCATACAAGTTAACGGCACACACTTATACGGCAAATATCATGGGACCTTCTTAATGGCCACATCACAAGATGGAAATGGTGGTGTTCTTCCTCTAGCATTCGCCGTGGTCGAAGGTGAAACGTTAATAGCGTGGTCATGGTTTTTGGCACACTTACGTGAACACGTCACAGATAAAAATGATATTTGTCTCATCTGATTGTCACTCGAGTATCAAGTCTGCTGTGGCTAACGAAGCACTTGGTTGGCAACCTCCCCATGGTTATAATGTTTATTGCGTCCGACACATAGCAAGCAATTTCAATCGCAAATTCAACAATGCCAAACAAAAAGAAATGTTGAAGAAATTGGGTAAGATTTAATTTATCATGCTCACGCTAATTTAAGTTTCATATATACTTAAAATTGTTCTTGCTAACTAATTATATGCAGGCTACACTCCTTGCAAGCATATTTTTGATCAAAATTTAGAAAGATTTCATCAGCTGAGTCCATCCATAGCAACATGGATTGATCGCATTTCAAAGGAAAAATGGACCATGGCTTATGATAAAGAAGGACGTCGATATGACCACATGACAACCAACCTCTCAGAATGTATAAATAAGGTTTTGAAGGATTGTCACAACATACCCATAATAGCGCTGGTGAAATCAACATATAGTAGGTGTTGAAAGTACTTTGTTCATCGTGGTCGCCAAGCCCAAAGACAATTAAATGAAGGACAAGTATAT
Source organism: Glycine soja (assembly GCF_004193775.1). Taxonomy (NCBI): domain Eukaryota; kingdom Viridiplantae; phylum Streptophyta; class Magnoliopsida; order Fabales; family Fabaceae; genus Glycine; species Glycine soja. The sequence goes on from NC_041020.1 coordinate 32,915,399, forward strand.
TGTTCTAAGGTTGTTAAAGAACTTAGGAAAAATCAAGAACAAGCTTGTTCGCACATCGTTCACGTCTATGATATCCAATCGACAAGGTTTGAAGTAGAGGAGACCTTCAATCCTATAACGCAACGTGGCGGACAAAAGTGGGCTGTTAACTTGAATGGCCATTATTGTCAATGCGAAAAGTATTTTGCGCTTCACTATCCATGTTCACACATTATTGCAGCTTGTGGTTACGTGAGTATGAACTACTACCAATATATATATATATATATATGTTGTTTACACAAATGAGCACATCTTGAAAGCTTACTCCGCACAATGGTGGCATCTTGGGAATGAAGCGGCAATTCCTCCTTCTGATGGCGCATGGACACTTATCCCCGATCCAACTACAATTCATGCGAAAGGTTGGCCAAAATCAACAAGGATAAGGAATGAGATGGATTGGCTCGAACCATCTGAGCACCGACAAAAATGTAGTAGATGTGGAGCAGAAGGGCACAATAGGCGTCGATGTCCCATGCAATCTGAGCATAGAATTTTTTCGTTTAATTGATTTATGTATGTTACATGAGTGACCTCAGATATCTGAGACAAGTAATTTGTATTTGTTGAAGTTCTCTTGAATGTATTTAGTTTGTGTTCTTCAATGAAATCGTTAGTAACATTAGTTATTTTTGTTTGTGTTCTTTGGTTTCTTTATAACATTAGTTATTATTATATTTTGGTGCCCGAGATAAACAGTATCCATTAGTAAGCCTTCATAAAATTGTCAAATTGAAATGAGAAACATACAATAACATATTAAAACAGATACATGACAAACAGATTACAACAGAGATAGGAAAATCATTCATTCTGATGTTCGTGATGACGTGAGGATGTGCCACATGGTCGATCCCATCTTTGTGCTTGCCTATCAGGATTTCTTCTGCTCCGATGTATCCCCGCTTCAACTTGGTCAGCCTCAACAGAAAATTGGTGACATAAATTAACACCTAATATGTCGCCCATATCAGGTATTGCTCCGGGTACATTCCATTGCGTACATAATGGAACATTAGGTGTTGGAATTGGGGCATTATGTTGCTGTGAATGGGTCATAGTAGGCCATGAAAAATTAGGATGTGTTTCTGCAACACCACCCAACGAATGTTCGCTTGCAGAAGCATTAGTTTGATAACCTTCGAAAGGATATTGATACATCTATGTCGGATACTGAGAAAATGTTGGTGGTGTGTAATACATTCCATGGCCATGGTTTTCCATCTGTGGGTAGAAATATGGTTCCACTTCTATAGCCTCCCTTCGTCTGCCTATGCCTTGAGTTTCAACACTTGACGAAAGAATATGAAACTCTTGTGGTGCAAATTCATGCTCTGGTGGTGGACCATGTGACACAGGCTTAGTGATTCTCTCTTGCTCTTCGGATAAAATGGTTAATTTATCCACTAGGGCACGAGATCATCAATTGTCCATGTGTTCCTCCCTTGTGGTGACACCATATACTGTAATGTCTCTGCAATTTCAGCCTGCAATTATTAGGGTGAGGAAATTAATGTCGACGCTTTAAAAAATAAATTAAAGTTAAATATTAAAAAAAATTACCAATGTAGCTGTGTTTGCATCCTTAGGATCAACGAACATCTTCGTTTTTTGCCTATACTCGATCATGTAGTCGGAGTTAAAACTCAATAGGCCCTCTTGTAGAGGATAAACGTCGACCCTAAATTCAGCTCGATTGTTCCATTAACTGATCATTGGGGCAAATAGTTGTCCCCAATTTTCATCTTGTTTGTCTTTCAGCGTTACGCCATGAATATTCTGGGGTTGCGAAGGACACCCTGGAATAGGTTGTTGCATTCCAAATTGTCTCAAAACTCTATCGGGTTGGTGCCACTCAACAACTTGGAAACAAATGAGTGGCACCACCACGCACCACGCTACACTTCCAACCAGACAAATTGGAGGCAACGCTGACATAACCATTGCTATGTAAGGCTCCCACAGAAACTGCATATAACAACACACTTGTTAATTTTTAGTGAAATATGACATATTATTTATTATTTAACCAATACATTACGATGTTCTTACCTCATGTCGTTTCATGATATCCAATTTGCGACGAAAAACTATTAAATCATCATTGCCAATATGTTGATTTCCACGTCGCAGCCACCTACAAAAAATTTTGAAATCATCATTGCCAATACGTTACATTATTAATTTTTTTCAAATGAAATCTATTTTTTTAAACGACTAACCTGTGTCCGAGTGGTTTATTTTCTATTACGGGGGGAGTCCTCTTTGGAGCCAAACTTGTACATCGTTCCCATGCCCACATTTGTATCAAGATGCACATACCTCCGATTGATTTAGTTTTATAATCGGTGGCACTGCACATCTCTCTATATAAATAAGCAAGAACGGCAAGTCTCCATGCACACGTGCTGCACTTTCTAAAGTCACGTAAAAATTACAGGTACCTTAGGGAAACTTTGCTACTGCCTTTGTCAACAAATAAGACACCTCCTATGAATCTAAGGATCCATGCACGAGTAAACCTTTCTAGTTGTTGTAGGTTACCGTCATGGTTATTTAACTGTGGAAAATGGTGAGCCAACCAACTTAATTTAATCTTACTACCTTGAAGTTCACCTTCTTGTGGTCTGACTCCTAACAATTCTTCACATAAATTAACCCAATCAAGATTTGTTGGACCAATTAACGGTAACCCATCTACACGGAGACCTAACAAAATAGAGACATATTGAAGAGTAATAGTACACTATCTGCATCTCATGTGAAACGTGTGTGTTTCAGGCCTCCATCTTTCAATCAAGGCACTAATTAATGCCACATTTATTTTTAAGTATCTCATCTTCATAATCCAGTGAAAACTAGATTGTCGAAGTAGGGGAATAATTTCCTCTGGTATTTCTTCTTGTCCTTGATACATGGGCACAACTCGTCTCATGTGTAATTTTCTGTCTTCTTCCCCATTCCAAATATGTTTTGAAACATGCTTAGCTTGCATCCATAAAATGTCACCATCAATTAAACCAGACTTAATTTGTATATTAGATGAACATGACGACGAAGATGTCATTGATACTGCAAAATAAAATATAACACAATAAATTGACATTAAAAATTTTACATTATTTGTACATAAAATAAAAAAAAATTACATACTTTTATAAAAACTTTGCTAAATATATATAAAGAATAAATTTAAATATATTCTACATATAAATTAAAATACATGCAAACACAATTTTAAATAAACAACAAAATATATATGCTTGAATAACAAAATATAAATATATTATACAAATGACAAAATTTTAATATATTCTACAAATAAATTAAAATACATGTGTCATACCCTAATTTCGTCCGGGGACCATCCGTTGTTGGGATGCGACCCTCGTTTGACCACTTCGAGGTATTTGGCACCCATCGTTAGGCAATTCGTGAAGTTCCGAGACATGCTGGAAATCAAAAGAAAAGCGTTGTAGCACAATCCGTGAAGTTCCGTGACATACCGGAAATTAAAAGGAAGTGTTAGTGCGCAATCCGTAAAGTTCTGTAACGTTCCGGAAGGCAAAAAAGGGATGATTATGTAATCCGTAAGGTTCCGCAACATTACGGAAAGAAAATAAGTACCGTTACGAAATTCGTAAGTTTCCGTAACTTTACGGAAAATGAATCACCAAAAAAAGGCAGGGGGTGTATTTAGTAAAAATGGGGGTTCAAATAGCAACCAGACCCACTTGGGCCTTCCAGGATGTTCCTCCAGAAGGCGGTTGCTTATGGAGGAAGCAACCTAGCACGCCTGGGCGAGCTGAGCTCGCCTGGGCGAGCTGGGTGGCAAGCTCCTACCCTATTTTCCTATAAATAGGGGGAGGAGTGAAGGAAAAAAATGTTCAGCCCTTCTGGTATTTCGAGTTCACTTGAAATTAGTGAAAAAAATTGTTTCCGTGAAGAAAATCCAAGCCGAGGCGCTTCCGTAACGTTTCCGTAACGTATTCGTGGGTGATTTCGCGAAGATTTTCAACTGTTCTTCGACGTCCTTCGTTCGTTCTTCGTCGTTCTTTGGTCTTCAACCGGTAAGTTCCCGAAATCTAACTTTTCAATTCATTCTATGTACCCTTAGTGGTCCTCATTTGTTTTCACGTGCTTTTATTTTCATTTCATTTACTTTCTGTACCCCCTTTTGACGTGCTTTAGTCATTTACTTAAATCATTTTCTCCCCTAATCAAAAATAAAATAAATTTCCACCGATCATTTGAATTGTAACATCCGTTAATTTCTGTTAAAATGGAATCCGACCGTTCGGTCATGCCGTAACCACGTTGAAAACCAAAAAAGAGGTAAAATAATAATATAATAATAAAAAATATCTTTTAGTAAAATAAATCAAAAAAATCAATCGGACGTTTTTCTTTGGGATTTTCCTTTCTTAATTGAATTGACTAATAACCAAAGTGAAACTAAAGCTAAAATCAATTCATAAACCAAACTTTTGTAATCGCCTAAAAAAAGCCATTTTCAAAGGTCCAACGCCTTGAAATGGTCTTTTCCGCTTTTATTGGTTAAATGTAGATTTCTAAAAAAGCCTAAAATCAATATGTAACTTTGTTACCTCTTTCAAAAATAAAGAAATCATTAATGGTCCAATGCCTTAATGTTTTCTCACTTTTCAAAAGAATCGAAAGATTGTCTAATGGTCCAACGCCTTAAATGATCTTTCGTTCAATAAAAACATATCTTACAAAAAAGGATAAAAAAATAACTTAACCAAAATGCTTTGTTCACAAAATAACTACGTAGGTCTGATTTTCTCATCACAATTGAGGAATACGTAGGAGCAAAGAGAAACGCCCTTGTCGACCACAAAAAGATAAAAACATAAAAAGACGTAAGAACGTAAAAAGGGAAAAGAATATAAATTGAAGTCATATTTGCACATTTGATTAAAGGTTGTCGTCTCTTGTGACGGACGCGTGGGGTGCTAATACCTTCCCCGTGTGTAAATACAACTCCTGAACCTTTCACTTAGAGTTCGTAGAGCACGTCTTTTCCAATTTTTCCGACGTTTTTCTCAAATAAACGTTGGTGGCAACTCCGCGCGTATTCCTTTCTTGGAACACGCACCCGCGAGTCACGCGTCGCCCTTCCGTCGAAGGGTAGGTTGCAACAGTCGGCGACTCCACTGGGGACTGTTTTTAGAGAGTTAGACCATTTAATCTTGTGCAATATTTTATCATGACTTTCTCCTTTGTTGGTTTCCCTTTATTTTTTCTTATGTTCTTGTATATATAACTCTGTGATGCTTTTAGTGCGTTGTAAAATGTATGCATGAGGTGAATATTTATTCATTTGATGCACACAAACACCAACACTATTTGCACACACGGTGAGTTGAAAAAGGGCCCTATACCCGGGTTCGTGGGAACATAAGGAGTGGAGGTGAATCTGTGATCATGCTAGGTCTCTGACTTGCTTGATTACAGTGAACCCTCATCTAGAGTTTTTCTCTTTGATAACATATTGTTGCTAGTAGTCCCTACTACTGCAATATGTCCTTCGAAGGGAATGATACCTCTAGAGACCATCAAGAGAGATATAACCACCTTGGGAATTATCACTAAAAGCCTTGTTAGCTCCCTCCCATATAGGTCCCTTGAATAGGGGCATGGAGCGGACACGCTGTGTGCCATTTTTCACACTACCATGCATAAGTGCCATGTATCCTTTTGCTTATATTTTGTGAATATTGTCATACTATGTACATTCCCGTGTTGTGCATTTCGCGTATGCATCATGCATGGGTCCTGTCTTGATCCCCTCTCTTGGGCAAACCAACAGAGGGACCGTGCCAGCTTCTTAAATACATATGTCGGGCACTTTGCTACCCCAAGACGTTGTATCTAAGAAGGAGACAATTTCCCGGGCTCCCGTATTCATAAATTGCATCTGTGTCATATGCATTTCTTCATGCATTCATCCATTCCACCCATGATAGATGTCGGAGTTTTGATTCGCACTAGATTTTGTTTAACTTTAGTAAAACATGGGATCAAGTCAAACGCCTTCACTTAAAAGGAGGTTCTATCAAGTCAAGGTCAAGAGCCTAGGGACCACCAGTCTAAAGGAGTTAGGGCATTTGATGAGTCAGCTCCAGAGGCAAGCTCTTCGCAAAGCTTACGGTAAAATCTGGGACCTAGCCATGGTAGAAGTCTCTACAGAGGCCATTGCCTCCCTCGCCCAGTATTATGATCAGCCATTGAGGTGCTTCACCTTTGGGGACTTCAAGCTATCACCTATGGTAGAAGAATTTGAAGAGATCCTAGGATGCCCTCTAGGGGGAAGGAAATCATACCTCTTCTTAGGGTTCTATCCCTCATTAGCTAGAATTTCCAAGATAGTCCAAATCTCGGCGCAGGAATTAGACCACAGGAAGCAAGTCGAAAATGGGGTGGTTGGAATACCAAGAAAATATTTGGAGGCAAAAGCAAGAATCTTGGCAGGTAAAGGCGAGTGGGCCCCGTTCATAGATATTCTTGCACTGTTGATCTTCGGAGGAGTCCTCTTTCCGAATGGGGATGGGTTGGTGGACCTAGTAGCGATCGACGCTTTTCTTGCCTATCATAACCACAAGGAAAGCCCGGTTGTCGCTATGCTAGCCGACTTATATGACACCTTCGACCGAAGATGTGAAAAGAGCAATACAAGGATTGTTTGCTGTACTCCAGCTCTTTATGTATGGTTAGTTTTGCACCTTTTTCGCCAAGAGGTGAGACATGCTTGCCCGCTAGAAAGCCACCGTTCATGCATAGAGAAAGGAGGGGCAAATTGGGACCGACTCTTAGCAAGCAAAGAAGGAGCATCTGTCAACTGGTTCCCTCGATGGAAGGAAGGAAGAACCGGAGTTTTTATTTCATGCAGAGGATTTCCAAATGTTCCCTTGATGGGGACAAGGGGTTGCATCAGCTACAATCCCGTTCTTGCTATAAGACAACTTGGCTACTGTCATACCCTAATTTCGTCCGGGGACCTTTGCTCGATGACGTGCGACCATTCTTTGGTCCTCGTGAGGTGCTTGGCACCCATCATTAGGCAATTTATGAAATTCCAGGACATGCCGAAAAACCAAAAAAATATTGATGCACAATCCGTAAGTTTCCGTGACACACCGGAAATCAAATGGAAGCATCGTTGCATAATTAAGTGAGGTTCCGTAACATCCCGTAAGTCAAAAAGGGGATGATTATGTAATCCGCAAGGTTCCGTAACATTACGGAAAGAAAACAAGTATCGTTACGAAATTCGTAAGTTTCCGTAACTTTACGAAAAAAAGAATCACCAAAAAACAGCAGAGGGGGGTGTACTTAGTAAAAATGGGGGTGCAAATAGCACCCAGGCCCACTTGGGCCCTCTGGAATATTCCTCCAGAAGGCGATTGCTTCTGGAGGAAGCAACCCTGCTCGCCTGGGCGAGCTGGGCGGCAACCACCTCCCCTATTTTGCTATAAATAGGGGAGGAAGTGAAGAAGAAAAGGGTTCAGCCCCTTAGGCACTTCTCTCCCTTTCGAATTTGCTTGGAAAAATTGTTTCCGTGAAGAAAATCTAAGCCGAGGCGCTTCCGAAACGTTTCCGTAACGTTTTCCGTGAGGAATCTCGCAAAGCTTTCAACCGTTCTTCGACGTTCTTCATTCGTTCTTCATCGTTCTTCGATCTTCAACGGGTAAGTACCTCGAACCAAGCTTTTCGATTCATTCTATGCACCCGTAGTGGTCCACATTGTGTTTCGTGCATTTTTATTCTCGTTTTGTTTACTTTTTATACCCCCTGTTGACGTGCTTAAGCCATTTTACTTAAGTCATTTCTCGCTTAACTTAAAAATAAAATAAATTTCCACCGAACGTTTGAATTGTATTATCCATTAACTTCGGTTAAAATAAATTCCGACCGTTCGGTCGTGCCGTAACCACGTTGGAAATCAAAAAGAAGTAAAAAAATAATATAATAATCAAAAAGACATCTTTTAGTAAAATAAAGCGGAAAATCAATCGGACGTTTTCTCTTTGGGATTTCTCATTCTTAATCGAATTGATTAATAACTAAAGTGAAACTAAGGCTAAAATCAACTCGCCTAGTCAAGCTCGTCCACAAAAATAGGCTTTTGAAGTTCGTCATTTCAATTTCTCACTAAGTAAAATGGATCATTTTTAAGGTCCAATGCCTTAAAATGATCACCTCTTAAAGTAAAAAAGAATCACTTGATAAAAAAGAACTACGTAGGTCTGATTTTCTCATCCCAAATTGAGTAATACGTAGGAGCAAAGGGAAACACCCTTGTCGACCACAAAAAGAAAAAATATAAAAAGGGTATAAAGGACATAGAGACATAAAAAAGGGAACATAAAAAATCAAAGTCATGTTTGCACATTCGATTAAAGGCTGCCGTCCCTTGGGGCGGACGTATGGGGTGCTAATACCTTCCCCGTGCGTAAATACAACTCCCGAACCTTTCACTTAAAAAGTTCGTAGATCGCGTCTTTTCCGGTTTTTCCGACGTTTTCCTCAAATAAACGTTGGTGGCGACTCCGCGCGTATTCCTTTCGTGGAACACGCATCCCGCGAGTCTCGCGTCGCCCTCCCGCCGAAGGGTAGGTTGCGACAGTTGGCGACTCCACTGGGGACTGTTTTTAGAGAGTTAGGCCATTTAATTTTGTGCAATGTTTTACCGTGACTTACCCCTTTGTTGGTTTCCTTTCATTATGTTCTTGTGTATATAAACTCTTTGTTGCTTTTAGTGCGTTTTAAATGTATGCATGAAGTAAATATTTATTCATTTGATGCACACAAACACCAACACTATTTGCACACACTGTGAGTGAAAAAGGGCCCTATACCCGGGTTCATGGGAGCATAAGGAGTGGAGGTGAATCTGTGATCATGCTAGGTCTCCGACTTGCTTGATTACAGTGAACCCTCATCTAGAGCTTTTCTCTTTGAAAACCTATTGTTGCTAGTAGTCCCTACTGCTACAATATGTTCTTCAAAGGGGATGATACCTCTAGAAACCATCAAGAGAGATATAACTACCTTGGGGATTATTGCTAAAAGCCTAGTTAGTTCTCTCCCTTATAGGTCCCTTAAATAGGGGCACGAAGCAAACACGCTGCGTGCCATTTTTCACACTGCCATGCATGAGTATCATATACCCTTTTGCTTATGTTCGGTAAATATTGTCATACTGTGCACATTCCCGCATTGTGTCTTTTGCATAGGCATTGCATATGGGTTCTGTCTTGATCCCTACTGTAAACAAACCAACGGAGGGTCCGTGTCGCCTTCTTAAAAACGTGCGTTGGGGCATTTCGCTACCCCTAGACGTCGTATCTAAGAAGGGGACAAATTCCCCGAACCCCCGCATTCCTAGATTGCATCTGTGTCATATGCATTCCATCATGCATTCATCCATCCCACCCATGAGATATCGGAGTTTTGATTTGCACCAGCTTTTGTCTCACTTTAGTAAGCATGGGAACAAATCAAACCGGCAAGAGGTTCTACCAAGTCAAGGTCCAAAGCCCAGATACCACCAGCATCAAGGAATTAGGGCGGTTGATGGAACCCCTCCAAATGCAAGCCTTCCGCAAGACTTACGGAAAGATCTTAGAGTTGACCATAGCAGAGGTCTCCATAGAAGCCATTGCATCACTCACCCAATACTACGACCAGCCTTTGAGATGCTTCACATTCGGAGACTTCCAATTAGTACCAACCATTGAAGAATTTGAAGAAATTCTAGGATGTCCTCTCGGGGGAAGAAAACCATATCTTTCCTCCGGATGTCTCCCCTCTTTGAGCAGAATTGCAACTGTGGTCAAGGATTCAGCAAGAGGTTTGGACCGCATAAAACAGACTCGGAACGGCATAGCGGGCCTACCACAGAAGTACCTAGAAGACAAGGCGAGGGGTATGGCCAATCAAGGAGACTGGGTCCCGTTTATGGATGTGTTAGCTTTGCTAATTTTTGGGGTCGTCCTCTTTCCAAACGTGGATGGTTTGGTAGACCTAGCAGCAATCGACGCTTTCCTTGCCTACCACCATAGCAAGGAAAGTCCGGTGGTAGCTGTCTTGGCAGATCTATTTGACACATTTGACCGAAGGTGCGAGAAGAGTAGCGCACGGATCATCTGTTGCTTACCCGCCCTCTGTGTTTGGTTGGTTTCACACTTGTTCCAACAAAACACAAGACATCCATGTCCGCTCCTGAGCCATCGCTCGTGTACTGAAAAGAGGAGAATGGATTGGGACCAGCTCTTGGCCGGGATAGGAGGTAGAACAATCAGTTGGTTCCCCCGATGGAAGGAAGGAAAAGAAGGAGTCCTTTTCTCATGTGGAAGGTACCCAAACATTCCGCTGGTAGGAACGAGGGGTTGTATTAATTACAATCCCACGCTCGCTATAAGACAACTAGGGTACCCCATGAGGGGAGCACCGACGGAAGAAAGCATGTCTCCTTTCCTTGTGAGGGATCTCGGCGCACAAAATTCCAAGACTATACAAAGAATCCATAAGGCATGGGAAACCCCGTTAAGGAAAGATCAAGAGCTTAGAGGCATTCGTAATGGCATCATTGGTGGGTACCACGAATGGCTGAAGGTTCGCATACGAGGTTTAGATTGGCTCGCCAAGTTAAAAGTCGTCAGCGAAGAGAATTTTGAAGCACCGGAAGAGGACGAAGAAGTCCAAGCTCTCAAAAGCGAGTTAGGAAAGGCAAAACTCGCCAAGGAGAAGTTCAAGTTGGCTGCTACACACGTTCGGAAGGAGTGCGCCGGGTTACGGGAAGAGAATGCAATTACCGCAAGAGCCCTTGAACAAGAGACCAAGAGGGCTCGCAAGGAAGAGTATGGCCGGAACAAATTTCGCGGAGCTCTATGGGGTAGCAATAATGAACTCAAGTTGCGAAGGGAAGAAAGGGACCAGTCGCGAGCACATAGCATGGTTCTGAAAGAGGAGTTGATTGCTTGTTCAAGGTCCAAAAGAAGCTTGTCTCAGCGTCTATGCGAGACAGAGACCAACATGTTAGCTATCATCGCCAAGTACCAAGAAGAGTTGGGTCTAGCCACGGCCCACGAGCATAGAATCGCGGATGAGTATGCCCAAGTATACGCGGAAAAAGAGGCTAGAGGAAGGGTGATCGACTCTTTACACTAAGAGGCAACCATGTGGATGGATCGGTTTGCTCTTACCTTGAACGGGAGTCAAGAACTTCCCCGATTGTTAGCCAAGGCCAAGGCGATAGCAGACACCTACTCCGCCCCCGAAGAGATTCATGGGCTTCTCGGCTATTGTCAGCATATGATAGACTTAATGGCCCACATAATTAGAAATCGTTAGGAAACTTGTATGGTCTCTCAGACCTTGACTAGATATGACTTCTTTTTTTTTTTTTTTTTTGAAATAAAATGAGTTGGTCCCAGGTTTCTACTCCAAAAAGCTTGTGCAAATCAAATCACTCCTACGTCTCATCTCTAGCATGCATTTTCTTTCTTTACCCACTCCTCACGTTTGGTTTTTTAGGGAAAAAACACCATAACTAAACGCGCCGCAAGGGATCCCTATCGCACCAGATCCAAATCTAGAACGATGGGTGATCAAGAGGAGACACAGGAACAGATGAAGGCCGACATGTCGGCTCTGAAAGAACAAATGGCCTCCATGATGGAGGCCATGTTAGGTATGAAGCAGATCATGGAGAAGAACGCGGCCACCGCCGCCGCTGTCAGTTCGGCTGCCGAAGCAGACCCGACTCTCTTAGCAACTACGCACCAACCTCCCTCAAACATAGTAGGACGGGGAAGGGACACACTGGGGCACGATGGCAGCCCTCACCTGGGATACAACCGAGCGGCTTACCCTTATGGATTGCCGCCCAACTATTCACCACCCATCTTGCAAGAAGATGCGGGCCACATTGCTTCTCCCGTCCATGAAAAAGAGCCTCCTCAGCAGCCCGACGAAGTCCATAAAGACCCTCAAGATTATGCTCGGAGGGATGTCGAGTTTTATCCCCCGATCCCCGAAGGGCCGGCACCAGGCACGTTGCCTCAACCCAACATCGCAGCATCGCCAATAGTTTTGTCTATGGAAGGGCCGCCCCCGGCAACTGAAGAAAGGAGGAAGCTCGATCTCCTTGAGGAAAGATTGAGGGCTGTGGAAGGATTTGGGGACTATCCGTTTGCAGACATGACGGATCTTTGCTTAGTACCCGATGTTGTTATTCCCCCGAAGTTCAAAGTGCCGGACTTCGACAAGTATAAAGGGACGACTTGTCCCAAAAACCATCTCAAAATGTACTGCCGTAAGATGGGCGCTCATTCTAAAGATGAAAAGCTGTTGATACACTTCTTTCAGGATAGCTTGGCCGGAGCTGCGGTAGTGTGGTACACTAATTTGGAAGCTTCCCGTATCCGTACATGGAAGGATCTGATTACCGCCTTCCTAAGGCAGTATCAGTACAATTCTGATATGGCTCCTGACCGTACTCAACTGCAGAATATGTTTAAGAAAGAGGGTGAAACCTTTAAAGAATATGCGCAGCGATGGAGGGATTTGGCGGCACAAGTAGCTCCTCCCATGGTTGAGAGAGAGATGATCACCATGATGGTAGACACTCTGCCAGTGTTCTACTATGAGAAGCTAGTGGGTTACATGCCGTCCAGCTTTGCGGATCTGGTGTTTGCCGGGGAAAGAATCGAGGTTGGATTGAAGAGAGGAAAGTTTGATTACGTTTCCTCCACAAACGTGAACGCCAAAAGAATCGGGGCAACAGGGGCAAAAAGGAAAGAAGGAGATGCCCATGTCGTCTCTTCAACACCCGCGTGGGTCAAACCCCAGCAAACACCTCATGGTACCCATCAGTACGCGCAACATCACCCAAGCTTCTCGGCTCATGCGGGGAACGCCTCTAGTTCAACACCCGTGCAGCCTAAGGCACCCACCCAGAGGGAAGCTCCCCAAGTTCCAACTCCGAACGCGACTCGACCGGCCGGTAATTCCAACACGACAAGGAACTTCCCTCCGAGGCCGTTGCCGGAATTCACCCCGCTCCCAATGACGTACGAAGATCTTCTACCATCCCTCATCGCCAATCATTTGGCCGTGGTAACTCCCGGAAGGGTCCTCGAACCCCCTTTCCCGAAGTGGTATGACCCTAATGCAACTTGCAAGTACCATGGGGGTGTCCCGGGGCATTCCGTCGAAAAATGCTTGGCCCTCAAGTACAAGGTCCAACATTTAATGGATGCTGGATGGCTGACTTTCCAAGAGGATCGGCCCAATGTGAGAACCAACCCGCTCGCCAATCATGGAGGGGGAGCAGTTAATGCAGTTGAATCCGATAGGCCGCACAGGTCTAAACCTTTAAGGGATGTGGCAACCCCTAGGAGGTTTATCTTTGAGGCCCTACAAAATGGAGGTGTGATTCCCCATAGTGGATGTAAGGAGGATTCCTGTCTGCTACATTCCGGCGAGATGCATGACATGGAGACGTGTTTGGAAGTAGAGGAATTGTTACAGCGGATGATAGATCAAGGTCGACTGGAAGTCGGCATTGAAGGAAAAGAAGAGCAGCACATATGCATGCAATCTACGGAGGGGAGCGGTGTTGCGAAGCCCAAACCCTTGGTGATATACTTCACTAAAAGTGCAGCCTCGCAAAAGCCCGGGCACCCCTTAATGGCCAAACCTGTTCCTTTCCCGTACCAAAATAGTCACGCGGTCCCGTGGAGATATACACCTCCGGGGAAGAAGGAAGAAGAAGTCACTGACGTCAGCTCGCTGTCAGCTAAAGTAACAAATATCACGGGGCTGAGTGGTGTGACCCGTAGTGGTCGTGTGTTCGCACCTCCGGACCTACCAGTCCAACCCGCCGACGTCAAAGGAAAAGGAAAAGTGGTGGAACAAGATGGCGAAGCACCCCACGCTTCGAATAAAGATATTCCAGCAAAGGGGCCCCCAGAGAAAAAGGATGGTAGAAAGGAGGTGTCGCTAGAGGAAGCCAGCGAGTTCCTTCGCATAATTCAGCAGAGCGAATTCAAGGTTATCGAACAGCTCAACAAAACCCCGGCTAGGGTCTCGCTGCTGGAGTTACTTATGAGCTCCGAGCCTCATCGGGCTCTGCTAGTAAAAGTGCTGAACGAGGCTCATGTGGCCCAAGATATCTCGGTAGAAGGTTTCGGAGGGCTGGTCAACAATATCACTGCCAACAACTATCTTGCCTTCGCCGAAGAAGAAATCCCCGCCGAGGGGAGAGGGCATAATAAGGCTTTACACGTATCAGTCAAGTGTATGGACCATATCGTAGCCAAGGTGCTCATCGATAATGGTTCCAGTTTAAACGTGATGCCTAAGAGCACTTTGGAGAAGTTACCATTCAATGTTTCCCACTTAAAACCAAGTTCAATGGTGGTTCGGGCCTTCGACGGCACTCGCCGAGAGGTTAGGGGAGAGATCGATCTCCCAGTACAAATAGGCCCTCACACCTGTCAAGTCACCTTCCAAATAATGGATATTAACCCCCCCCTACAGCTGCCTGTTGGGGCGCCCGTGGATCCACTCAGTGGGAGTTGTGCCTTCTACACTCCACCAAAAGCTGAAATTCGTAGTGGAGGGGCACTTGGTCATCGTGTCAGGCGAGGAAGATATCTTGGTAAGCTGCCCATCCTCCATGCCTTATGTGGAAGCCGCAGAAGAATCGTTAGAAACCGCTTTCCAGTCTTTTGAGGTGGTCAGCATTTCCTCCGTGGACTCCCTCTTTGGGCAACCTTGTCTGTCCGATGCGGCGGTAATGATGGCCCGAGTTATGTTGGGGAACGGTTATGAACCCGGGATGGGTTTAGGCAAAGACAATGGCGGCATAACTAGCCTGATAAAAACCCAAGGAAATCGTGGGAAGTATGGTTTAGGCTATAAGCCCACTCAGGCAGACATGAAAAGAAGCATCGCGGGAAGGAAGAACAGTGGTCAGAGCTCGCATTGGAGACAAGAAAGTGAAGGAAGCCCGCCCTGCCACATAAGTAGAAGCTTTATAAGTGCGGGTCTGGGAGACGAAGGTCAAGTGTTCGCGATATGCGAAGATGATGTTCCAAGTACTTTGGATTTGGTACGACCATGCTCTCCTGATTTCCAGCTGGGAAATTGGCGAGTGGAGGAATGCCCCGGCATTTACGCAACAAGCATAATGTAAACCTTTACGGTTTTAAAAGCTCTATAGTTGGGCCTAGGCTTTAGAGTTTTCATTTTGTTAAGGCTTTGTGTCTTTTGTTTTTGAATTTATAATACAAGGATCTTTCTTCATCTGTTCCTGGTCTCTACCCATTCTCATTCATTTGCATGTTTACTTCTTTTTCTAAAACGGCAGATTCGATGACGAGTCCCCCGAAGGTACTAATACCTGGGACCCGTCTATCAACTTCGAGCAAGAAATGAATCAAACAGAAGATGAAGGAGATGAGGATGTGGGACTTCCTTCGGAACTAGAAAGAATGGTCGCCCATGAGGACCAAGAAATGGGGCCTCATCAAGAAGAAACAGAGCTAGTAGACTTAGGAATTGGCAGTGGAAAGAGGGAGGTAAAGATAGGTACAGGCATTACCGCACCTATCCGTGAAGAATTAATAATCCTGCTAAAAGACTACCAAGACATCTTTGCTTGGTCATACCAAGATATGCCCGGTTTGAGTTCTGACATTGTGCAGCACCGATTACCTCTAAATCCCGGGTGTTCCCCGGTAAAACATAAATTGAGGAGGATGAAGCCCGAAACATCCTTGAAGATAAAAGAAGAAGTGAAGCAATTTGACGCTGGATTTCTGGCCGTCGCTCGGTATCCAGAATGGGTTGCCAACATCGTACCAGTTCCTAAAAAAGATGGGAAAGTACGAATGTGTGTAGATTATCGGGACCTGAATCGGGCCAGTCCCAAGGACAATTTTCCTTTACCACACATCGATATCCTCGTAGATAACACGGCCAATTTCGCTTTATTTTCCTTCATGGACGGTTTCTCTGGTTACAATCAGATAAAGATGGCGCCCGAGGATATGGAAAAGACTACTTTCGTCACCCTGTGGGGAACGTTCTGTTACAAGGTGATGTCCTTTGGACTCAAGAATGCCGGGGCAACTTATCAACGGGCCATGGTAGCTTTGTTCCATGATATGATGCATCAAGAGATCGAGGTCTACGTGGACGACATAATTGCTAAATCTAAATCCGAGGAAGAACACCTTGTCAACCTGCGGAAATTGTTCGAAAGGCTTAAGAAATATCAATTAAGGTTGAACCCCGCTAAGTGTACCTTTGGGGTCAAATCAGGGAAATTGCTTGGTTTCGTTGTAAGCCAGAAAGGGATAGAGGTAGACCCCGAAAAAGTGAAGGCTATCCTTGAGATGCCGGAACCCCGTACAGAGAGGCAAGTCCGAGGGTTCCTGGGGCGCCTGAATTATATTGCCAGATTCATATCGCAGCTCACCGCCATTTGTGAGCCGTTGTTTAAACTCTTGCGCAAAAACCAAACTGATCGGTGGAATGAGGATTGCCAAGAGGCTTTTGGAAGGATCAAAAAGTGCCTAATGAATCCTCCCGTGCTTATGCCACCAGTACCTGGAAGGCCTCTCATTTTGTACATGACAATCTTGGACGAGTCAATGGGGTGTATGCTGGGGCAACATGACGAATCCGGGAAGAAAGAGCGCGCTGTTTACTACCTAAGTAAGAAGTTCACGACCTGTGAGATGAATTACTCCTTGCTCGAAAGAACGTGTTGTGCTTTAGTATGGGCATCCCATCGCCTAAGGCAGTACATGTTGAGCCATACTACCTGGTTGATATCCAAAATGGACCCGGTCAAGTACATCTTTGAAAAGCCAACTCTCACAGGACGAATCGCCCGGTGGCAAGTCTTGCTATCTGAGTTTGATATAGTCTACGTCACCCAAAAGGCGATAAAAGGAAGCGCTTTGGCAGATTATTTGGCCCAACAGCCTCTTAACGACTACCAGCCCATGCATCCGGAATTCCCGGATGAGGACATCATGGCCTTGTTCGAGGAAAAGTTGGACGAAGATCGGGACAAATGGACTGTATGGTTTGACGGAGCGTCAAACATTCTAGGTCATGGCGTTGGGGCAGTGTTGATCTCTCCGGACAATCAATGTGTGCCTTTCACAGCCAGGCTAGGATTCGACTGCACCAACAACATGGCCGAATATGAAGCATGTGCCCTAGCCGTCCAGGCAGCAATTGACTCCGATGTCAAATTACTCAAGGTGTACGGCGACTCAGCGTTGGTAATCCATCAGCTGAGAGGGGAATGGGAAACTAGAGATCCCAAGCTGATACCCTACAAAGCCTACATCGAGGAATTGGCTAAGACTTTCAATGAGATCTCCTTCCATCATGTTCCCCGCGAGGAAAATCAAATGGCGGATGCACTTGCTATGTTGGCATCTATGTTCCAGCTAACACCGCACGGGGACCTACCCTACATTGAATTTCAGTGTCGTGGCAAACCCGCACATTGTTGCCAAGTGGAAGAGGAACGGGACGGAAAGCCTTGGTATTACGACATCAAGCGATATGTCATAAGCAAAGAATACCCGCCAGAGATTGCCGGCAACGATAAAAGGACATTGAGGAGGTTGGCGGCCAGTTTCTTCATAAGCGGAAGCACACTGTATAAGAGAAATCACGACATGACACTCCTGCGGTGTGTGGATGCCAAGGAGGCAAATCACATGATCGAGGAAGTCCATGAGGGCTCGTTTGGAACGCACGCCAACGGGCATGCTATGGCCAGGAAGATCTTAAGAGCAGGTTATTACTGGCTTACCATGGAAAGTGATTGTTGTGTCCACGTGAGGAAGTGCCACAAATGTCAAGCATTCGCAGATAATGTCAATGCCCCACCACATCCTCTGAATGTCATGTCTGCCCCTTGGCCCTTCTCTATGTGGGGAATAGATGTCATCGGGGCCATTGAGCCCAAGGCCTCGAATGGTCATCGCTTCATCCTCGTAGCAATAGATTATTTCACCAAGTGGGTCGAGGCGGCTTCATATACCAATGTCACGAGGAACGTGGTGGTCAGGTTCATTAAGAAGGAGATCATCTGCCGATATGGTTTGCCAAGGAAGATTATCACGGACAACGGCACCAACCTGAATAATAAGATGATGGAAGAAATGTGCAAGGAGTTTAAAATCCAGCATCACAATTCCACGCCCTACCGGCCAAAGATGAATGGAGCCGTGGAAGCGGCCAATAAGAATATCAAAAAGATTATCCAAAAGATGACCGTGTCATACAAGGATTGGCACGAGATGCTCCCATTCGCGTTACACGGTTACCGGACTTCAGTGCGAACGTCAACTGGGGCAACGCCGTTCTCATTGGTATATGGGATGGAGGCGGTGTTACCATTTGAGGTAGAAGTCCCGTCATTAAGGATCTTGGCAGAATCCGGATTAAAGGAATCAGAGTGGGCTCAAACACGCTACGATCAGCTCAACCTCATTGAGGGTAAGCGCTTAACGGCCATGAGTCATGGGCGTTTGTACCAGCAAAGAATGAAGAGCGCGTTCGACAAGAAAGTACGCTTGCGCAAGTTCCATGAGGGAGACCTTGTGCTAAAGAAAATGTCCCATGCTGTCAAGGACCACCGAGGGAAATGGGCCCCGAACTATGAAGGGCCTTTTGTTGTGAAGAGGGCTTTCTCCGGAGGAGCCCTGGTGCTTACCAACATGGATGGCGAAGAGCTACCTTCACCCGTGAACTCTGATGTCGTCAAACAATATTATGCTTAGAAGCTGGGGCAATTAAGGATGTCGCTGCATGTTCTCTATCTTTATGCGTTTTCTAGATTTCCCCCCCAGGGATTTCCGGTCCGTTGTATCCCTTGTTACGATCTTTCAAAGAAATGGACATGGATTTGAGGCTTTTAGTCCTCACGTTAATTTCACACCTTGCGTTAATTTGTGATCGCCTGAGCCCTTCCGCTCAGTTCATGGGATCCCCCAAGCGCTTAATTAGAATTGAACCTGAACCCACTTTCCCTAAATTTTCTGCGTTTGAAAACATTCATGCATACGCATACGCATACGCATGTATATTGTTGTGGTAAAACAGGGGCAGGATCACCTTGGGCTACCTTCTGGAGTGGAGACAAAACACGAACGGCAGAAACCAATCAAGGTAGGGTAATGATGCGGTCAAGATTGGCCATACCTGGTTGTTTATTACTTGCAGGTACTTAAGGATGAACGCAAGCGGGGATGGGGTCACGACCGACCGATCGTTGCCTTTCTCTGTGCGAAACAAGCAGGGAATGTCGCTGCAAGGCAGCCCCGTATCCTTTGTATTTTGCAGCTTTCTTTTACTATTTGGTTGTTTTAAAAAGGGAAAGAGTAATAATAAAATAAGTAATCAACGCCTAATTCTAACCTAAGTAAGTTCAAGTTAGGCAAAATGCTAATCCCTGAGAAGGGAGGGGACATGGCTAATGTTCCCCTCAAAAAAAAAAAAAAAAAAAAAAAAAAAGTGCAGGTTAGCTCGCCTGGGCGAGCTGAGCTCGCCTGGGCGAGCCACCTCTGCACCAAAATATAAAAGTGACGAAAGGGGGGACGCTTTTTCATTCAAAAACTTCTTTTCCCCCCTTTCAAAAGCCATACCCACGGGATTTACGAGTTTGCAGTCCTAGGGTCGTCATTTTTCGCATTTTTTGATTCCGTTTCGCGCTTTTGTTCATCACCAACAAGTAAGTATTCCATCCCTAAGCTTTCTAGCTTTTCATTGGTGTATTTTGATCTCCTTTTGGTGCTCTAAATTGTGGGAATGTGCTCAAATATGTGGGGCAATTTTGGTTTGTTTTCTTGCTTGATTAAGTTGAATTGGGGGTTTGTATGAGATGGCCCTAGGCCTATAATGCATTTTGAAGTAATGGGGCATGCCACATTGTCCCCGTTCTCTTGCTATTGACGCCTAAACGCGCACCCACCAAGTGTTCGGTGAAATGCCTCAATGGCATTAGCGCGTGACTTTTGTAAGGAAACAACCCATGGGGCATTTTGGTTTGTACATAGTTTCTATTTTTGGAACATGTATTCATTCCCGAAAAAGGCTAGAGTAATTGCCCCACATATATCCTAGGCCTAGAAACTAAAATTTTATGCAAAAAGAATACAAAAGGAGGTGCATATTGGGTAAGGTTACCCTTTTTGGCCAGCAATCAGCTATGGGCCACACTATAATATTTTCCCTACGCCTAGTTGTTTAGGAATTGTGCTCGTCATGAATGTGTAGGTTTAGAATAGGTAGCAAGATACCTTTGGCAATTTGCACTTTGGGTATGAATAGCAAAATACTTGAATGTATGTATATATAATTTTTGGTAGTCAAAAATGTCTCACAAAAAAAATATATATAAATATGTTGCATGTTATGTGAAGAAAACATATTACAAAAAATATACCTTTTAAATTTGAATACAATTTTAGTCAGCAAAGGAAAATATACTTGAATTTGCATGCGGCTTTAGGAAGCAAAAACTTGAAAAGAGCATGAAATGTAGCACTTTATTGTGTAGATAGTCAATATTCATCATGAAGTTTGTGTATGTATAGGTATTAGAAATACCAAGATGTGCACATGTGCAATTTTTGGTACCCCAAAATGCTTTGAGTATGCATGTATGTAAGTTTAGCCAAGGAGATGTGTGTGATGTAAGTGACAAATACACCTGGGAAGTACATGTAAATAATCTAGGTAACGAAGCTGCCTTGATTGTATATGGGTGCATGTTTCTTAGTTAAAAGAATGTCTTGCGCAAGCGAACGTTCGTAAGGAAATATACGCATAAGCTTGCTCTAAATTTACATTGATGTTTATGGGAAGAGGTTGTATGCCATTTTTGTTTTAAGAGTAATGTCCCACTGGTAAAACTAACTTTCCAAATGTTTGCTTTCGCAGGAATGGCCCCGAGGAAGCTTGCCTCAAAGAGGTCCAGGAAGGACAAGGCGGCCGAAGGAACTAGTTCCGCCCCGGAGTACGACAGTCACCGCTTTAGGAGCGTTGTACACCAGCAGCGCTTCGAAGCCATCAAGGGATGGTCGTTTCTCCGGGAGCGACGCGTCCAGCTCAGGGACGACGAGTATACTGATTTCCAGGAGGAAATAGGGCGCCGGCGGTGGGCACCACTGGTTACTCCTATGGCCAAGTTTGATCCAGAAATAGTCCTTGAGTTTTATGCCAATGCTTGGCCAACAGAGGAGGGCGTGCGTGACATGAGGTCCTGGGTTAGGGGTCAGTGGATCCCGTTCGATGCCGACGCTATCAGCCAGCTCCTGGGATATCCGATGGTGTTGGAAGAGGGCCAGGAATGCGAGTATGGCCAGAGGAGGAACCGGTCTGATGGGTTCGATGAGGAGGCCATCGCCCAGCTGCTATGTATACCGGGGCAGGATTTTGCCCGGACTGCTGCAGGGAGGCGAGTGCGAATCATGCGCACCAACATGACCACCCTGACCCAGATATGGATGACGTTGCTCCTCAGCAACATCCTGCCCACCGATCATAATTCCGACCTCCCCATGCCTAAGTGCCAGCTGGTGTACGCCATCCTGACACGGATGAGCATCCATGTGGCTCAGTTGATCGCTGATGCCATCTATATTTTTGCAGGTATGACGCCCACTAGGCACCCTTTGGACCCAGATAAGTCCAATAGGGCTCTGGGATTCCCCGCACTGATCACAGGACTCTGCCAGTCGTTCGGGGTCCCCGTTGCACCTACCAAGGTGATTCGGCCGCCCATCACCCGGGCTTTTATTGAGAAGTACTGTACCCAGAGACAGGCTCAGGGTGATGCTCCACAGGCCGCAGGCGCGCCCCCACCACCTCATCAGGCTGGCCAGGCTGGGGCATTTGACATGGAGCAGTATTTACGGCATTTGGTTCGCCAGCAGGCGGCCAACCACCGAGCACATGTATGGACCCATGATTGTCTGTACCAGATGAGCCTTAGCATGCAGAGCCAGGGCTTCGCTTCTTTTTCATGCCCTACTCCAGACCAGTTCAGGGCAGAGGTTGCATGGCCCGGAGATTGGCCCGAGGCCCAAGCAGGAGAGGCACCCCCAGAAGCTCCCGGCGATGGAGAAGAAGCCCACGAGGATGAGGAGATGGCCGATTTGCTTGACTTCTTGGGAGGGAGTGGA
Source organism: Glycine soja (assembly GCF_004193775.1). Lineage (NCBI taxonomy): Eukaryota > Viridiplantae > Streptophyta > Magnoliopsida > Fabales > Fabaceae > Glycine > Glycine soja. The sequence goes on from NC_041020.1 coordinate 32,937,694, forward strand.
GATACGTGACTGGGAGATCCCCAGATTCATGTTTTCTTTCATATTTCTTTTGTCATTTTTATTCTATGTTATTGTTTTGACTTGAGAGACTAACGTTTGTTTTTGTTGTTTCGATTGTCATTTGTACAGCGCATACATTTTTGTTTAGATTGTTGCGTTAGTATTTATATATCACTACTATCAATGATGTTTGAAATTCTGGAACCGTGTAGAGTTCTTCGTTTAGGAACATCGTCCAAAAGTATATATGTAAAATAAACAAAAAAATCATGATAAAAATAAAAATAGAAAAGAAAAGAAAATGAAATGGAAAAGAGAACAAAAGGGAAAGAAGAGGGCAAGTAAAGAAAAAGAGAGCAAATAAGAAAAAAGAAGAAGGCAAGTAAGGAAAAAGGTGGAAAAAGAGAAAATAAGTTGTCTAGCTAAAAAACGACATGCTTTTGAAAAGAGACGATTTCCAACTTTTCTTTGAAAAAATTCATTGATCATAACCAATTTTTGGAAAATGTGTCTACACCTGAAGGGTGAATGCTGTGAAATTTCCCCGGACGCCCGAAATGGACTCGGATGAATGCACAAATTGATAAAAGAACATATTTTTGGAAATATTGGGTTGATTAAAATAGAGGAAATGAATCCTGAGCCCTAGCATCACATGACCATAAAAATTTGACACTTGAGTGTCCGCATAGGTGCATGCATGACCAGTTTTGCATAAAGTTTCCAAATCATCATTTTTGCATTTGTGTCATGGAAATAATGTGGGGCATCCCTTTTTATCCTTGAACCAAACCAAACCCCGACATGTATCATGTCTAGCCATTCTACAAACCTTGAGCCAAAATCCTGACTCACCATAATCCTTACCCTCGGAAGCAAAAAGGAAGAGAAGGAAAATTCCCAATCAAAGAGTGGGAGAAAGCAAAAAGAAAAGAAAGGAAGTTCCCAATCAAAGAGAGGGAGAAAGCAAAAAGAAAAGAAAGGAAATTCCCAATCAAAGAATGGGAGAAAGAAAAAAAAAGAAAAGAAGGAAAGAAAGCTCCTGATCAAGGATCGAAAGAAAACAGAAGAAATGTGCAGAGAGGTCTTTGGACCGGACAATATCTGAACAATACAGAATTGTCACCAAATGAACAAAAAAAAGGAAGGAAAGGAAACCACGACCTAAAATGGTCTTCTCCCTTTAATTACCAACCAAAATCCCGTGCGCTAGCGACCCTTTTTTCCTCGCCCCGCACTAAACAAAAAAACAGAAAAAGAAAAAGCCAGGAAAATCAAAAGCCAAAAACACACAAAAGCCGAAAAATTCCCCAAAAGAACCCATTCCCAAGGGAAGTCCTATTTGATCCATGATCACACATGTAATTTTTGATTTGATAGGAAATAATTTGCAAAGTCAAGTCATGACATATCTATGGTTCGGAATTAGGATGAAACACTTACCTGTGCGAGATTGATACACTTTGAGTGGATTTCTTCTATTTTTGTCGAACCCAGTGTTTCCTCTAAATAGTCATTTAGAAACGAAAAGCTAACATCCAAAATCTCATTTATGGTTATGGGAGATTTCATCAGCAGACTCTCCTTCCCCGGTAGACGCATTGTTTTTCACTCAAAAAAGCATATGCTGCTCTAAATCAGTTGGAATATTTGTCTCTTTGCTAAAGCATGTTTGCATTTTAGTGGAGAAAACACCGAGACTTTTTCAAGTCTCAAAAGTTATCCAGAACTACGTAGGTCTGAGTTCCTCATTGGAGGATACGTAGGAGCAAGAGCCTCGCTTTTGTCGACCATACCACCTTTTGTTGTCATGACTCAAGAGCTGGTAGCCCGCGGAGACACCTTACGGTTATCCGCACCTCGTCATTCAGTGACCCCAAGTGTGATTGACGAGCAGAGACCAATATGGTCATCTGCGCCCTTTCCGGAGATGTCATCATTTTCCGATGGAGACTTTTCAAGTCTCACAAGTTACCCAGAACTACGTAGGTCTGAGTTCCTCATTGGAGGATACGTAGGAGCAAGAGCTTTGCTTTTGTCGGCCGCCCCATCATCTTTGTCATACTGACCCTGAGGTCATGTGACGTGCACCCTTGTATCATCCAGAGGCGGCGGGCCCGATGATACGCGGAGATACCTTACGGTTATTCGCACCCTTTTGTCATCCAGAGGCGGCGGGCCCGATGACAAGCAGAGACCAAGTTTGGTCATTCTGCACCCTTGTATCATCCAGAGGCGGCGGGCCTGATGATACGCGGAGATACCTTACGGTTATCCGCACCCTTTTGTCATCCAGAGGCGGCGGGCCCGATGACAAGCAGAGACCAAGTTTGGTCATTCTGCACCCTTGTATCATCCAGAGGCGACGGGCCCGATGATACGCGGAGATACCTTACGGTTATCCGCACCCTTTTGTCATCCAGAGGCGGCGGGCCCGATGACAAGCAGAGACCAAGTTTGGTCATTCTGCACCCTTGTATCATCCAGAGGCGGCGGGCCCGATGATACGCGGAGATACCTTATGGTTATTCGCACCCTTTTGTCATCCAGAGGCGGCGGGCCCGATGACAAGCAGAGACCAAGTTTGGTCATTCTGCACCCTTGTATCATCCAGAGGCGGCGGGCCCGATGATACGCGGAGATACCTTATGGTTATTCGCACCCTTTTGTCATCCAGAGGCGGCGGGCCCGATGACAAGCAGAGACCAAGTTTGGTCATTTTGCACCCTTGTATCATCCAGAGGCGGCGGGCCCGATGATACGCGGAGATACCTTACGGTTATTCGCACCCTTTTGTCATCCAGAGGCGGCGGGCCCGATGACAAGCAGAGACCAAGTTTGGTCATTCTGCACCCTTGTATCATCCAGAGGCGGCAGGCCCGATGATACGCGGAAATACCCGAGTGGTTATCCGTATAAACATTCTTTTGCTATCTGTAAGACAGAACGCTTGATAGCATGCAGAGGCTGACATAGTCTTCTGCACCTTTTGTTCCTCCGGGAACAACAAGTCATTTACATGCGGAAATTTCATGGTCACCCGCGACTCTCGTCAACCGAGAGGAGCGAAATTAGTGTCATACACTGATTTTCGGGGACCTTTGCTTGATGACATGCGACCATTCTTTGGTCCTTGTGAGGTGCTTGGCATCCATCATTAGGCAATTTGTGAAATTCTAGGAGCGACAAGTCATGGTCCCCCGCGACTCTCGTCAAACGAGAGGAACGAAATTAGTGTCATACACTGATTTTCGGGGACCTTTGCTTGATGACAAGCGACCATTCTTTGGTCCTTGTGAGGTGCTTGGCACCCATCATTAGGCAATTTGTGAAATTTTGGGAACAACAAGTCATTTGCATGTGGAGATTTTATGGTTACCTGCGACTCTCATCAAATCGAGAGGAACGAAATTAGTGTCTTATCTTTACTTTCCTTTTATCTCCAATAAAAGACAAGTAAAGAGGGGCAACTGTCATACCCTAATTTCGTCCGGGGACCTTTGCTCGATGACGTGCGACCATTCTTTGGTCCTCGTGAGGTGCTTGGCACCCATCATTAGGCAATTTATGAAATTCCAGGACATGCCGAAAAACCAAAAAAATATTGATGCACAATCCGTAAGTTTCCGTGACACACCGGAAATCAAATGGAAGCATCGTTGCATAATTAAGTGAGGTTCCGTAACATCCCGTAAGTCAAAAAGGGGATGATTATGTAATCCGCAAGGTTCCGTAACATTACGGAAAGAAAACAAGTATCGTTACGAAATTCGTAAGTTTCCGTAACTTTACGAAAAAAAGAATCACCAAAAAACAGCAGAGGGGGGTGTACTTAGTAAAAATGGGGGTGCAAATAGCACCCAGGCCCACTTGGGCCCTCTGGAATATTCCTCCAGAAGGCGGTTGCTTCTGGAGGAAGCAACCATGCTCGCCTGGGCGAGCTGGGCGGCAACCACCTCCCCTATTTTGCTATAAATAGGGGAGGAAGTGAAGAAGAAAAGGGTTCAGCCCCTTAGGCACTTCTCTCCCTTTCGAATTTGCTTGGAAAAATTGTTTCCGTGAAGAAAATCTAAGCCGAGGCGCTTCCGAAACGTTTCCGTAACGTTTTCCGTGAGGAATCTCGCAAAGCTTTCAACCGTTCTTCGACGTTCTTCATTCGTTCTTCATCGTTCTTCGATCTTCAACGGGTAAGTACCTCGAACCAAGCTTTTCGATTCATTCTATGCACCCGTAGTGGTCCACATTGCGTTTCGTGCATTTTTATTCTCGTTTTGTTTACTTTTTATACCCCCTGTTGACGTGCTTAAGCCATTTTACTTAAGTCATTTCTCGCTTAACTTAAAAATAAAATAAATTTCCACCGAACGTTTGAATTGTATTATCCATTAACTTCGGTTAAAATAAATTCCGACCGTTCGGTCGTGCCGTAACCACGTTGGAAATCAAAAAGAAGTAAAAAAATAATATAATAATCAAAAAGACATCTTTTAGTAAAATAAAGCGGAAAATCAATCGGACGTTTTCTCTTTGGGATTTCTCATTCTTAATCGAATTGATTAATAACTAAAGTGAAACTAAGGCTAAAATCAACTCGCCTAGTCAAGCTCGTCCACAAAAATAGGCTTTTGAAGTTCGTCATTTCAATTTCTCACTAAGTAAAATGGATCATTTTTAAGGTCCAATGCCTTAAAATGATCACCTCTTAAAGTAAAAAAGAATCACTTGATAAAAAAGAACTACGTAGGTCTGATTTTCTCATCCCAAATTGAGTAATACGTAGGAGCAAAGGGAAACACCCTTGTCGACCACAAAAAGAAAAAATATAAAAAGGGTATAAAGGACATAGAGACATAAAAAAGGGAACATAAAAAATCAAAGTCATGTTTGCACATTCGATTAAAGGCTGCCGTCCCTTGGGGCGGACGTATGGGGTGCTAATACCTTCCCCGTGCGTAAATACAACTCCCGAACCTTTCACTTAAAAAGTTCGTAGATCGCGTCTTTTCCGGTTTTTCCGACGTTTTCCTCAAATAAACGTTGGTGGCGACTCCGCGCGTATTCCTTTCGTGGAACACGCATCCCGCGAGTCTCGCGTCGCCCTCCCACCGAAGGGTAGGTTGCGACAGCTACCCTATGAGAGGGGCGCCACTAGAAAAGAGCTCGCGCCTGTTATTTCACGAGGTTTCAATAAGACCAACATGGAGACACTTCGGAAGGTCCACAAAGCATGGGAAGCGGTACAAAAGAAGGACAAAGAGCTCAGAGGCAGTAACAATGGGCCCATCGATGGCTACTATAAGTGGTTGAAAGCCCATGTGCAAGGTTTGGATTGGCTCCCGAGTTTGAGAACCGCTAAAGGGGAGGAAGTTGAGGCACCGGAGGAAGACGAAGAGGTGCAGACCCTTAGGGCAGAACTCGAGCAAGCTCAAACAGTCAAAGAAAGGTTCAAATCAACAGCTCTTAAGATCTGAAAGGAGAATGCCGAACTAAGAGATATAAATATAGCTACCACCAAGGCCTTGGAACAAGAGACCAAGAGGGCTCGTAGGGAAGAGCTCGGCCGGAACAAATTCCGAGGGGCTCTGTGGGGCAGCAACAACGAGCTTAAGCTCTAGAGAGAGGAAAGGGACCAATCCCGAGTAGACAGTTTGATCTTAAAAGATGAGTTGAGGGTTTGCTCGAGGTCCAAAAGAAATCTGTCTCAGCGGTTATGCGAGACAGAGACCAACATGTTAGCTATTATCACCAAGTACCAAGAAGAACTAAATCTAGTCGCGGCCCATGAGCATAGAGTGGCGGACGAGTATGCCCAAGTGTACACGAAAAAGGAGGCTAGAGGAAGGGTGATCGACTCGCTACATCAAGAGGCAACGATGTGGATGGACCGATTTGCCCTTACCTTGAACGGGAGTCAAGAACTTCCCTAATTGCTAGCCAAGGCCAAAGCAATGGCGGACACCTACTCCGCCCCGAGGAGATCCACGGACTTCTCAGCTATTGTCAGACTTAATGGCCCATATAATTAGAAACCGCTAGGAAGTTTGTATTATCACTCCGATCTTGACTAGTTAAACTTTCTGAATAAAACGAGTTTATCCCGCGTTTTTACTCCAAAGATCAGTACGAATCAAATCACTCCCGCATTTTATCTCTAGCATGCATTCATCGCATAAGCATCTCTTCATGGCGTCATAATGAACATATCGTTCCTGCATTTTTCTGTTGTCATATTCTAGCAGCGAATTTTGCATGAGTCATTGCATCATCAGGCATATGCGTTCAACATACTTTTGTTCTACAAACTTTATACCTTTGTTTTCATGTTTGCTCATGCATGATCCTTGAATTTTCCTCTACAAAATGAAAACAAAAAAGGGGAAGCGTGAAAATTCACACTACGTTCTTAGTTGCATGTGTTAGGTACCATGAGCCAACCATGTTGGGATCATAAACCCGTTTCACTTAAAAACAAAATGATTGAACATGGTACCTAATGCATGGTTAACTAGGAAATGATGTTTCTTCGGGCATCTCAATTTCATAATTACATTTTCCATGCATAGCTTAAAGTATGCCCGGGTCATTCATCCCTATGAAAGGTTGTTGAAGTATTGGCGATCAGAATTACCATTCCTTGGATTATAGGGTTGAACTAAGCTCATGCTTTTTCGAAAAAAGTTCATCAAGTCAAGTTGAAGTATGGAAGTAACCATCTTGCAAAAATTAGGGCAAAGATGAATCGAGTTACATCACTGCTTCGTCTACTGCTAAACACATTTAGGACTGTTGATGTCCTTGTTACTTCTAGTTTCACCTTGACCAAGATGTCATGTTGAAAAATCTAAATTGATTCAACCTCATGTCCTGCGTAAAAATTTGCAATACTTCAACTGTTTATCATTCACATACATTCATGCTTTTCATTGGTTGCATTGCTCATTGCATTCTTTCCTTGAAAAAAAAATGAACTTAATCATTATTATCAAAAAGAAAAAAACACGCTTTACAGCGCCCTTATCGAACCTGTGCTAGAGCTAGAGTAATGGGTGAAGTAGAGGAGGTGCAAGAGCAGGCCGACACGGAGGCCTTGAAAGAGCAAATGGCCACAATGATGGAGGCCATAATGAGCATGAAGAGGATAATGGAAGCCAATGCAGTTGCAGTTGCCGCTACCAGCACTGTTGCTAAGGTGAACCCGATGCCCCCATCTGATCTCAACCAAATGAATCATCCAACCTCAGATATGGTGGGCAAAGATTTGGGAAGTACGGGCGGCCCCCGTGATGTGCAAATTCAAAACGAGCACGCCTTCCCGCTATATGGCTTGCCTCCCAACTATACACCACCCGATGTGGCGTACACTCCCAATGAGGATGTTAATAACTCCACTCCTATGCTCATTGAGAGCCGACAACCTCATCATATACATGTCTCTCAACCCATGGGGGAGACACATGAAATACCCCACCACAATCTAGCCGACTTCGAGCCTTGCCTCGGATATGCCACTGAAGGGCAAGCGGTTGGTGGTATACCCCTGCAAAACACTTTGGAGGGCCCTCAGTATCACCCGCAACCACACCCCTTGCATTCCACACCGGGTAAAAATCCTCATGCTATGGCAGAAATGGGAGAGTTGGATCATCTAGAGGAAAGGCTCAGGGCCATTAAAGGAGGTGAAGATTATGCATTTGCTAACCTAGAAGAGTTGTTCCTAGTACCCAATATCATCACCCCTCCCAAGTTCAAGGTGCTGGACTTTGACAAGTACAAAGGGGACTACTTGCCCCAAGAACCATCTAAAGATGTATTCTTGGAAGATGAGGGCATACGCAAAAGATGAGGAATTGCTGATACATTCCTTCCAAGAAAGTCTTACTGGGGTAGCTGTTACCTGGTACACTGACTTGGAACCTTCCCAAGTCCATTCATGGAAGGACCTAATGGTTGCCTTCGTTAGGCAGTGTCAGTACAATTCTGATATGGCTCTAGATAGGATGCAACTATAGAACATGTGCAAAAAGGAGCATGAATCCTTCAAAGAATACACCCAAAGGTGGAGGGACCTGGCAGCCCAAGTGTTTCCCTCAATGACGAAGAAAGAAATAATAACAATGATAGTAGACACATTACCAGTATTCTACTATGAAAAGATGGTGGGCTACACACCTTCAAGCTTTGCTGATTTAGTTTTCACCGACGAAAGGATCGAAGTGGGTCTTAAAAGAGGCAAATTTGGTCATCCTGCTTTGATAAAAACTGGGGCAAATGAAGAGAATGAGAATAAGGGAGAAACCCATGTTGTGGCTGCCATTCCTATATGGCCAAATTTCCCACCAACCCAACAATGTCATTACTCAGCCAATAACAACCCATCTCCTTACCCACCACCCAGTTATCCACAAAGGCCATCCCTAAATCAAACCACAAGACCCACCTACCACACGACTAATGCTAAACACCACCTTTAGCACAAACCAAAACACCAACCAAGAAATGAGTTTTGCAGCGAAAAAAAAAACCTGTAGAATTCACCCCAATTCCGGTGTCCTATGCTGACTTGCTCCCATATCCCCTCGATAATGCAATGGTAGCCATAACCCCTGCTAGGTTTCCTCAACCTCCATTTTTCCGAGGATACAACTCGAACGCAACGTGTGCTTGTCATGGAGAAGCCCTGGGGCATTCCATTGAGCATTGTATGACCTCAAAGCGTAAGGTGCAAGGTCCAATTGATGCGGGCTGGCTGAAATTTGAGGAGAATCGCGTGTAAATCCTAACATTGACAAGCGACACCACACATGGGGCAATTTTGAGAGCTGTTGTTAGATGTCTCTAATGACTCATAAGGATTTTCAAGTTTATGCCACAGTTACAATGCTAAATAAATGGATAAATTTGACATCTTTGTCCCTCATCTTCTCGTAATTACATCTTTGCTTCCACTGGAATGTGGGTGCAAGCCATTGGTTTGTTTGCTCGAGCGACATGCGCTCCTGAGTGCTGACTTCCAAGACCGTTCAATCAGAAATAACTCGTCTTGCACATTGGTGGGGGTGTCGTAAAACAACGAGTAAAGTTCAAAACAAATAAGTTTCAAAATAAAAAAAAAAGTTCAAAAAGAAAAAGAAAAAAGCATTTGACTAACTGTGTTTCCAAAACGTTCATGTGACCTCATTTTATCATTCCGGAAAGTTTGTCTTTTTAGAGAGAAATGAGTTATCAAGAATAGGATGTGGGACAAATGGCCTCAGTTATCTTAAGAAGGGGGGTGAATTAAGATACAAAGACTATTCCCCAATTAAACTTTCACTCTTTCTTTTTGGATTAACAATGCACCCTTAACATGAATTACTCAAAAGACAATTCAAAATAAACTTCTTTAAAGCAAAAGATAAATAGCAATAAATAAAAGAAGTTTAAGGGAAGAGAGGAATGCAAACTTGATTTATACTGGTTCGGCCACTTCCCGTGCCTACGTCCAGTCCTCAAGTAACCCACTTGAGATTTTCCACTCTCTTTGTAAAACTCATTTTACAAAGTCTGAACCACACAGGGACAACCCTTCCCTTGTGTTCAGGAATCCTCTACAACAAGAGACGCACGATCTCTTGATCCCTTTTCATAAATAAGAAGAAGAGAAGAAGAAATCTCTCTTAAAAGAGATAGATTGTACAATGAAGATCAATCAAAATTCCTTATTGAATATGCAAGTGGTTGACCAAGGAATCTTTTTGAGAGGATAAAGACATTTCAGTTCAGAAAAACTCTTAATCTTTTGAGAGGATAAAGCTTTTGGGCAATGAAAACTCTCTTTAAATTCATGTTTCCAAGTCACCTTTGATGGCCATTCATAAAACATTTGAATAGATGTGACTCTTGGAAATTATTTTCTGAAAATCCCCTCTGGTAATCGATTACAAGACTTGTGTAAACGATTACAGGTTTTGAAATTTGAATTAAAACGTTCAATAACTGCTGGTAATCGGTTACCATCCATGTGTAATTGATTACACATTATATATTTTGAATTCAAATTTCTAGTGACTGTTATAAACATTTTCAGCTGCTGGTAATCGATTACTAGAGAGTAAATCTCAATTTAAAATGATTTAGATAAAATTCTTTGGCCAAACCTTTTGCTTTTTCAATTTGGAAACTCCTTCCTAGGATTCTAGAGATCAACTTGATCATATATCTTGATTTTCTTGGATTCTTGTCTTGAATAAACTTGAGAAGCACTTGATCCTTTAGCATCATCAAAACATCAAAATTTCTTGCTTCTACATAGGAGTCATTTGACTTAACCCGTCAACTGAAAAAAAATCCTTCAACTATTTCTCGTCCTTGAAAAATTCTTTTTGTGAGAATCAACCGCTTTTATTCTTTCTTCCTTGCTACAAGGTTATGAAGACAAAACAGAGATGGATACCTCAAACCCCTACACTGGGGCAATGAAGGGCATCATGCATGAACCTCAAGTAAACCTAGGGGCAGATTAGAAGTTCTCACCCAATAGGTTCCCAGCTACAAGGTCATGATGAAAGATAACAAATTAGTACCTCAAAGCCTTACACTGGGGCAATGAGGGGCACCGTGCATGAGCCTCAAGTAAACCTAGGGGCAGATTAGAAGTTCTCACCCAATAGGTTACAAGGTCATGACGAAAGATAACAAATTGGTACCTCAAAGCCTTACACTGGGGCAATAAGGGGCATCGTGCATGAGCCTCAAGTGAACATAGGGGCAGATCAAAAGTTCTCACCCGTCGATGTTTTTAAACACAAAAAAAGGGGGGGGGACAAACCCTGGAAAAACGTCAAACAGCTCCATTGCCGTCACTCCAAAATGGTCAAGTGACTAAATCAAACAGAACATACACTCTGAGGGAGTTCCCAGAAAGATTTACAAAAGATAGGATAAGGTTGCATGAATTATCACCTCTTTCAAAAGGACAGTCAATCTGTGTTTTCCAAAAAAAATTAAATCAAAATCAAAATCACAAAATAGGGAAAGAATGTCATGAACATTGTACAACTTTCCATTACATTGCATTGTTTCATTAGAAGTCTGCATTTATCGCATTTCAATACAAAGGTTGCATGCATCTGCATCCCTAAAAATCTTGTTAACTGCTTAGATTTCCTACATCTAATATCCAATCGTGTGGATTTGGGATGACCGACCCTCTCGATGAGTCGATCTCTTGCTTTCTCATAAGGGTGGACCCTTGGGTACTAGTACCCTCGTCTTCAGAGGGCTGCTCGCCCTCGCCTTCAGAGGGCTACACGTCCTTGCCTCCAGAGGACTACATGTCCTCACCTTTAGAGGACTACACTTCCTCGCCTTCAGAGGGCTACATGCCCTCACCCTCAAAGGACTACACGTCCTCACATTCAGAGGACTACGTGTCCTCGCCTTTAGAGGACTACACGTCCTCGCCTTCAGAGGACTACACGTCCTCGCCTTCAAAGGGTCACGTCCTCATCTTCAGAGGACTACATGTCCTCATCTTCAGAGGACTACACATCCTCACCTTCGGAGGGCTACACGCCCTCACCTTCAGAGGACTACAAGTCCTCACCCTTAGAGGACTAGACGTCCTCGCCTTTAGAGGGCGACACGCCCTCACCTTTAGAGGACTACACGTCCTCGCCATCATAGGACTACACTCCCTCGCCTTCAAAAGGTGGCACGTCCTAAACTTCAGAGGGCTGCACGCCCTTGCCTTTAGAGGGCTACGCGTTCTCACTCTCAGTGGGCTCCATATCCACACCTTAAGATAATTTAAGGTCCTCTGCCCTTAAATGCTTAACCGAGACTCGTGCTCCCAGTTACGGGGCCAGTAGTTTCCTTTTATCAGTTTCTGGGCCACCCCCTGATTCTGGAGGAGGGCCAACTATGCAAGTACAACCAGAGGAGGAGGCTATCGTGCAGCTACTATGCATACCGGGGCAAGATTTCACCCGTGTCGCTGCAAAGAGACAAGTGCGGATCGTGCGCACCAACATGATCACTCTTACACAGATATGTATGACATTGCTACTTAGCAACATTCTGCCCAGCGACCGTAATGCCGATCTCCCCCTGCGGAAGTATCAGTTGGTCTGTGCCGTCCCAACATAGGTAGGTATGCATTATTTCCAACTGTTTCTAATGCCATCTACCATTTGCAGGGGTCACACCCGCAAGACACCCAGTGGACCCGGAGAAGTCCAACAGGGCCTTGGGGTTTCCAGCTCTAGTTACGGGCCTTTGTCAGTCCTACAGGGTGCTCGTCCCCCCCAGCAAGGTCATGCCATCGTGACATAGGTAAGTATGCACTTCTCTCAACTGATTTCTGATGTCATCCACTATTTGCAGGGATCGTGCCCGCAAGACACCCAGTGGACCCGAAGAAGTCCAATAGGGTCCTAGGGTTTTCAGCTCTGATTACGAGCCTCTGTCAATTCTACGGAGTGCCTGTCGCCCCCAGCAAGGTCATCAGGCCCCACATTAACCGAACTTTCATCAAAAAGTACTGCGCCCCCAGGCAGGCGCAGGGCGAGACACCACAACAGCATTGGGATGGCCAGTTGCGGGCAACAAATGCACCGCCACCACCTCCAGAGCCCCTCAGCTCATCCACAAAAAGGTTAGAGTATTGCCTACGACACATGGCCGACCAATAGGCAACCAAGTCCAAAGCCAAAGGTAAGCAAAGTACTAGGTCCGTGACCGACAAGTCATCATGCATCCAGCTCAAGACGTTAAAGAAGCGCTACTAGGAGGCAACCTAGTAACTTTTAAATTTCTGCTTGTTATTTGATCACCTTTTGTTTCTCAAGTCATAGTAGGACACACCTAGTTGCTCATGATCCTAAGAATTTAAATAAAACAAGCACAAGCTCGGAAGGTGGTCATACCTCACAAAATATATATATATGTATGTTTAGGTAGAAAGATACCTTGGATATGCATGTATGTAACAAAAAATACTTCACAAAATATATATATGTATGTTTAGGTAGAAAGATACCTTGGATATGCATGTATGTAGCTAAAATACTTCACAAAACATATATATGTATGTTTAGGTAGAAAGATACCTTGGATATGCATGCATGTAGCAAAAATACTTCACAAAATATATATATGTATGTTTAGGTAGCAAGATACCTTGGATATGCATGTATATAGCAAAATATCTCACAAAACATATATATGTATGTTTAGGTAGCAAGATACCTTGGATATGCATGTATATAGCAAAATATCTCACAAAACATATATATTTATGTTTAGGTAGCAAGATACCTTGGATACGCATGTATATAGCAAAATACCTCACAAAAATATACATATGTTTAGGTAGAAAAATACCTCAGGGAAAAAGAAAAAGGAAAAAAAAGAGAAGAAGAGGATAATAAAAATAAGTTGTCTAGCTGAAAAACCAACGTACTTTTGAAAAGAGATGACTTCCAACTTTTCTTTGAAAAAACTTCACTGATCATAACCAGTTTTTGAAAAAATGTGTACACATTTAAAGGGTAAATGCTGTGAAAGTTTTTCCGAACACCCAAGATAGACTCGGATGAATGCACAAATTGATAAAATAACATATTTTGGAAACACAAGGTTGACAAAAATAGAGAAAATGAATTATGAGCCCTAGCATCACATGACCAAAAAAAATTTGACACTTGAGTGTCCACATAGGTGCATGCATGACTAGTTTTGCATAAAATTTCCAAATCATCATTGTTGCATTTGTGTCATGGAAATAATGTGGGACATCCCCTTTATCCCCGAACCGCTGGCCAAACCCTGACATATACCATGTCCAGCCGTTCTACAAGCCTTGAGCCAAAATCCCAACTTACCATAAACCTTGACCCAGGGTGAGAATGTCAATCCTTGCCCTCGTAAGAAAACAAAGAAAACAAAGTTCCCGATCAAATAATTGGAAGAAAGCAAAAAAAGAAGAAAGAAAATTCCCGATCAAAGATCGGAAGAGAAAAGAAGAAATATGCAAAAAGGTCTTAGAACCAGACAATGTCTGAACAATACAGATTTGTCACCAAGTAAACAAAAAAGAAAGGAAACCACGACCTAAAGTGGCCCTCTCCCTTTGATTACCAACCAAAATCCTGTGTGTCGGGGACTTGTTTGCCTCGCGCTAAACAAAAATAGAAAAGGAAAAGGCCAAAAACATTCAAAGCCAAAATTCCCACAAAAGAACACCATTCCCAAGAAAAATTCCTACTGATCCATGATCACACATGTAATCTTTGATTTGATAGGAAATGATTTGCAAGATCAGGTCATGGCATATCTATGGTTCGGAATTAGGACGAAACACTTACCTGTGTGAGATTAATACACTTTGAGTGATTTTCTTCTATTTTTGTTGAACCCAGTGTTTCCTCTAAATGGTCATTTAGAAACGAAATACTAAACATCCAAAATCACATTTGTGGTTATGAGAAGATTTCATTAGCATACTCCCCTTCCCCGGTAGACACACTGTTTTTCATCCGAAAAGCATATGTTGCTCTGATTAGTTGCAAGTTTTCTCTCTTTACTAAAGCATGTTCGCATTTTAGTGAAGAAAACATTGAGACTATTTTTAGTCTCACAAGTTATCCAGAACTACGTAGGTCTGAGTTCCTCATTAAGGATACGTAGGAGCAAGAGCCTCGCATTTGTCGGCCGCCCCACAATTTCTGTCATACTAACACTGGAGTCACGTGACATGCGGAGATACTCGAGTGGTTATCCGTTTAAACTTTCTTTTGCTATCTCTAAGACTCAAAGCATGATAGCACGCAGAGACTAACGTCGTCTTCTGCACCCTTTGTCAATCGCGGCCAACAAGCCCGTTAACACGCGGAGATTTACGTCATCTTCCGCGCAGACAATTTCTGTCATACTGACACTAGAGTCACGTGACATGCAGAGATACCCGAGTGGTTATCCGTTTAAACTTTCTTTTGCTATCTCTAAGACTCAAAGCATGATAGCACGTAGAGATTAACGTCGTCTTCTGCACCCTTTGTCAATCGCGGCCAACAAGCCCGTTGACATGCGAAGATTTACGTCATCCTCCACGCAGACAATTTCTGTCATACTGACACTAGAGTCACGTGACATGCGGAGATACCCGAGTGGTTATCCGTTTAAACTTTCTTTTGCTATCTCTAAGACTCAAAGCATGATAGCACGTAGAGACTAACGTCGTCTTCTGCACCCTTTGTCAATCGCGGCCAACAAGCCCGTTGACACGCGGAGATTTACGTCATCTTCCGCGCAGACAATTTCTGTCATACTGACACTGGAGTCACGTGACATGCGGAGATACCCGAGTGGTTATCCGTTTAAACTTTCTTTTGCTATCTCTAAGACTCAAAGCATAATAACACGCAGAGACTAACGCCGTCTTCTGCACCCTTTGTCGATCGCGGCCAACAAGCCCGTTGACACACAAAGATTTACGTCATCTTCCGTGCAGACAATTTTTGTCATACTGACACTGGAGTCACGTGACATGCGGAGATACCCGAGTGATTATCCGTTTAAACCTTTTTTTGCTATCTCTAAGACTCAAAGCATGATAGCACGCAGAGACTAACGTCATCTTCTGCACCTTTTGTCATTCAAGAACAACAAGTTGGGTGATAAAATGCGCATAGACGAATTCTGCGTCCTTTATCATTCAGGAAGAATAAGTTGGGTGGTAAACGCGCAGAGACAGATTCTGCGCCTTTTATCATTCAGGAGCAGCGAGTCAAGTGGTAAACGCGCATAGACGAATTCTACGCCCTTTGCCATTCAGATTTCGCAAATTGGGTGATAAACACGCAAAGACAAATTCTATGCCCTTTGGCATTCAGATTTCGCAAGTCGAGTGGTAAACGCGCAGAGACAAATTCTGCGCCCTTTATCATTCGGGAACAACAAGTTGGGTGGTAAACGCGCATAGACGATTTCTGTGCCCTTTATCATTCAGAAACAGCAAGTTGGGGGATAAACGCGCATAGACGAATTTTGCGCCCTTTATCATTCAAGAGCAGCAAGCTGAATGGATAAACGCGCATAGACGAATTTTGTGCCCTTTATCATTCAGGAGCAGCGAGTCGAGTGATAAACGCGCAGAGATAAATTATGCGCCCTTTGGCATTAAGATTTTGCAAGTCGAGTGGTAAACGTGCAGAGACAAATTCTGCGCCCTTTATCATTCGGGAACAACAAGTTGGGTGGTAAACGCGCATAGACGAATTCTGCGCCCTTTATTATTCTTAAAAAGCAAGTTGGGTGGTAAACGCATAAATACAAATTTTGCGCCCTTTGTCATTCAGATTTCACAAGTTGGGTGATAAACACGCAGAAACAAATTTTGTGCCCTTTGTCATTCAGATTTCGCAAGTTGGGTGATAAACGAGCAGAGACAAATTCTGCGCCCTTTATCATTCAGGAACAACAAATTGGGTGGTAAATGCGCATAGACGAATTCTGCGCCCTTTATCATTCAGAAACAACAAGTTGGGTGGTAAACGTGTAGATACAAATTCTGCGCCCTTTGTTATTTAGATTTCACAAGTTGGGTGATAAATGTGCAGAGACAAATTATGGTCATTCCGCGCACCTTTTCGCCATCCAGAGGCGATCGTGTCCGGTAGCACGCAGAGACAAATTATGGTCATTCTGTGTCTCGCCGCCCAGGCTCGATCATGTCCAACAAAACGCAGAGACAAATTATGGTTATTCTGTGTCTTGTATCAACCAAAAGGAACAAATTCGACAGTATCAGGATGATGTGTCGGTACTGATCATTTTCAAATTTTTGGAGGTTCTGCTGGCAGGGAGGTTCACTGGCCGAATGGTGTTTCACTTGAACGAAATTAGTGTCTTATCTTTACTTCCCTTTTATCTCCAATAAAAGACAAGTAAAGAGGGGCAACTGTTATACCCTAATTTCGTCCGGGGACCATCCGTTGTTGGGATGCGACCCTCGTTTGACCACTTCGAGGTATTTGGCACCCATCGTTAGGCAATTCGTGAAGTTCCGAGACATGTCGAAAATCAAAAGAAAAGCGTTGTAGCACAATCCGTGAAGTTCCGTGACATGCCGGAAATTAAAAGGAAGTGTTAGTGCGCAATCCGTAAAGTTTCGTAACGTTCCGGAAGGCAAAAAAGGGATGATTACGTAATCTGTAAGGTTCCACAACATTACGGAAATAAAACAAGTATCGTTACGAAATTCGTAAGTTTCCATAACTTTACGGAAAAAGAATCACCAAAAAAAGGCAGGGGTGTATTTAGTAAAAATGGGGGTTCAAATAGCAACCAGACCCACTTGGGCCTTCCAGGATGTTCCTCCAGAAGGCGGTTGCTTCTGGAGGAAGCAACCTAGCTCGCCTGGGCGAGCTGGGTGGCAAGCTCCTCCCCTATTTTCCTATAAATAGGGGGAGGAGTGAAGGAGAAAAATGTTCAGCCCTTCTGATATTTCGAGGTCACTTGAAATTAGTGAAAAAAATTATTTCCGTGAAGAAAATTAAAGCCGAGGCGCTTCCGTAACATTTCCGTGGGTGATTTCGCGAAGATTTTCAACCGTTCTTCGACGTCCTTTGTTCGTTCTTCGTCGTTCTTCGGTCTTCAATCGGTAAGTTCCCGAAATCGAACTTTTCAATTCATTCTATGTACCCTTAGTGGTCCTCATTTGTTTTCACGTGCTTTTATTTTCATTTCATTTACTTTCCGTACCCCCTTTTGACGTGCTTTAGTCATTTACTTAAGTCATTTTCTCCCCTAATCAAAAATAAAATAAATTTCCACCGATCATTTGAATTGTAACATCCGTTAATTTCTGTTAAAATGGAATCCGACCGTTCGGTCATGCCGTAACCACGTTGGAAACCAAAAAAGAGGTAAAATAATAATATAATAATAAAAAATATCTTTTAGTAAAATAAATCAAAAAAATCAATCGAACGTTTTTCTTTGGGATTTCTCTTTCTTAATTGAATTGACTAATAACCAAAGTGAAACTTAGGCTAAAATCAATTCATAAACCAAACTTTTGTCATCGCCTAAAAAAGCCATTTTCAAAGGTCCAACGCCTTGAAATGGTCTTTTCCGCTTTTATTGGTTAAATGTAGATTTCTAAAAAAGCCTAAAATCAATATGTAACTTTGTTACCTCTTTCAAAAATAAAGAAATCATTAATGGTCCAATGCCTTAATGTTTTCTCACTTTTCAAAAGAATCGAAAGATTGTCTAATGGTCCAACGCCTTAAATGACCTTTCGTTCAATAAAAACATATCTTACAAAAAAGGATAAAAAAGAATAACTTAACCAAAACGCTTTGTTCACAAAATAACTACGTAGGTCTGATTTTCTCATCACAATTGAGGAATACGTAGGAGCAAAGGGAAACGCCCTTGTCGACCACAAAAAGATAAAAACATAAAAGGCATAAAAAGACGTAAGAACGTAAAAAGGGAAAAGAATATAAATTGAAGTCATATTTGCACATTTGATTAAAGGCTGCCGTCTCTTGTGACGGACGCGTAGAGTGCTAATACCTTCCCCGTGCGTAAATACAACTCCTGAACCTTTCACTTAGAGTTCGTAGATCACGTTTTTTCCGGTTTTTCAGACGTTTTTCTCAAATAAACGTTGACGGCGACTCCACGCGTATTCCTTTCTTGGAACACGCACCCGCGAGTCTCGCGTCGCCCTCCCGCCGAAGGGTAGGTTGCGACAACATGCAAACACAATTTTAAATAAATAACACAATATAAATTTTAATAATATAAATTAATATGCAAACAAAATTTTTAACAATATATATATATCAAATTATTAAAAACTAATGTACCATATATATTTGAATAATAACTTAAAATGCCTAAAACAAATAAGAGAACACAAAAAATATTAACTACTTACCGAGTTTGACAAGAACAATATGGACGGGATAACACATAGCTCACAAGCTTTTTGCGACCACCAAACCATAACGTAACAACACCAATTATAAATTTAAATAAATAACACAATATATATTTTAATAACAGTAGAAACATTTACACAATATATATACCAAATTCATATAAACTAAGTAACATATATTTGAATAATAACTTAAAATACCTACAATATATATAACATCCAAACTTTATCATACCTAAAACTAAAAAAAATAAATTTAATTATGACCTACAGAAAAAATAGAACACAAAAATTTTAACTACATGCCAAATTTTAACTACGTACTATATATTTTAATAATATCTTAGAATATCTAAAAAAAATATTAACCTACAAACTAAGAAACGTACCACATATATATATATATAACGCAAATAATAAAATCAAATATTTAAAACACATAATATTAATATCTAAAAAAATATAGCATACAAACTTTATAATACCTAAAACTAAAACAAATAATTTAATTATCAAGTAACACAAAAAAAAATTAACACAACAAATATTAACTACTTACAAAATACCTAAAACTAAAATAAATAATTTAATTAAGAAGCAACATAAAATAAATTAACACAACAAATATTAACTACTTACAAAATTTGAGAAAGCAAGAGGAGAACCCACTTCAAACTTTTCACCACCAGCACAAGGTAACAACCACCAAGCCAAAGCGTAGCAAGCAGCAAGCAAAATTCACCAAGTTCCGTACAGCTTGTTTCCATTCATTCGTATAAGGGCGTTTTATAGGGGAGAAGGTTATTCCGCCACTCCCACTTGCAAACCCTTTCTGAAAAGTTTCTGCAAAACTTGCTTGCTACGTTCAGTCTGCTGCATGCATGCGTGCCATGTAGGCACCTTTATCGCCAGCAGCAATGACGACATACATTCAAAAGATAATCGCCAGCCATGTTAGTGACACCGCCCTGTACACTGCGCCCCTATTCTGTAACACCCTGAACCACTGCGCCCCTATTCTGCAACCTGCCCTAGACTCACCTAATTCGCTAGTGCTGCTGGCTACACCCACCTCCACGTCACGTGTTTTGCCAATGCCAATGGCGAAACACCTCCAAATCGCCAGTGCCAATGGCTACTCAGCTGTATCGCCAGCTTCACTGGCGCCATCCATTAAAAAACAGACCCCCCTCGTCAATAGTTTTAAAATAAACCCAGTTTGATAAAATGTTTGTAAAAGTGATCCTATTTGGTCAATTTGCCTAACTTGAATGCATTGTTGAGAATTGGTAGTTTGTTAGTTCCTACGAACCAAAACATTAAACATTACAGAAAAGAACCTAGGACTTGGGAATAAGCAATGTTCATTATTTTTCTTTTAGCCTCTATCAAGTTTTTTACTTATTTCTTCATACATTAGTTTCACATAATTTTTGTTCATCTAATCTTAACATAAAAATAATAATTCAGAGTAATTAATTTTGATGACAGACACAGAGAGGCAGAGAAAAGGAAGGAAAGGAATGGTATTGATTCAAATTATGTAAGGAAAAATCATATGAAAGTATAATACTATCACTGCCAGCTACATCTATTCCTTTTTCTTTTCAGCATAGTTGGTATTGATTAAAGACATCATGAGAAGCTCTTCATACTACTCTCTACTCCACTGCATAGTAATTACACTACACTTTTAAATAATAAACGACAAGCATATTACTCGTGAAAGTTTTAGTAGAAGACTGATCAAGTGGAAAATTCAAAAGAGCACATACATATTGATCAACAAGAGAAGGTTGTTACATGATCTACTTTAAAAGATAAAGCAACACATAAGTTTTCTTTAAATACCCTTTGCTGCTGCTTAAATATAAAGATGGATACTAAGAACAACGAAGAACAACATCAGAAACAGACCATAAATAACAGTGTGCACAAACATGGATGCAACAGTGGTCTTCATGTTCATAAACTGAAAGGGTGCATTCTTCCCCGGCAACTGAAAGATCATTCCCGGGCTCAAGAGCCAAAACAAAGCCGCAGCTATGAGAGGAGGAGCCCAATCGTTCATTGTAGCTAGAGATCGATTTCTAAGAATCACTCACAAAGCTTGAATGAAAGAAGAAGAACAAGAGCAAGTAGAATTAGATGCTAAGAGAAAGATCAAAATTAGTACTACTAAATTTTGAATGTTGCGTTCTTTCTATCCCTCAAAGGGAGGGAATTGGAATCCTATAAAGTTTGGCATAAAAATAATCAATCATTCACTTTAACATCTGTACTCTGCCCTCCTTTTTATCCGGGCCTCTTTGTGGCTTTTTCTGGATAAGAAAAGCATCGGTTTCTTTGGTAGTCAACAATCCCACAAGGCTAGTTCTAGAGAATGGGCCACAATATCAAGTAAGTGGATTAACTTTGTGTGATTATTTTAGTTTAACAAGAGTTCTTTAAGTTCATATTCTAGATATGCAACTTAAATACTTTGAAAAAAACTTTGTAATTCATAATAATTCTATCGAAATCAAATAAAATTATTTTTAGCAAAGGATAACTGTAGTGTAGTCTAGACAAAAAAGAAAGAGAAAGTAACTAACAGACAGAGGAATTCAGATATAATTGAGGGGGTACAGAAACATCTAGAATTGTTATTTTTTGCACCCGTATTTTTATAATTTGAGCTCCCTGCTTTTATGTTTTTAGTTGTAACCAATTTTTCTATTTTATTGATTAATTTTTTTTCCATATATTTTGTTCCTTTTCCTTTATTTGGTTGAACATTTCATTCTCTTCTAAATGATAAAATATGTTTGTTTAGTCCCTTTAAGTATTTTATGTTCAATTTTAGTTCCTTTAAAAAATATTGTCCATTTTTGCTCTCTTAAGTTTGACATGCATCACTTTTACTTTTCAAAATAATTTACAATTTTACATATTCTTTATGAAGGAAGGAAAAGTGATTAGATGAGCTTTAAGAACCAAAAGTATTACATTTTAAAATTGAGGAAAAATAACAAATAATTTTGTAGAAAGATTAAAACCAAATTTTAGAAGCACAAACATGCATATTTTATATTTTATTTATATATATATGATAATAAATAATATTTATTTTTTAACATATAATTTTCTCCCACTGATCCGGGTCTGAATCCGCCACTGGTTACTACAATAGAATGGAAATTAAAAATGGCATTTTTGTTCAATTGCAATAATAAACAAAGGCAGTAATTTGATAAAACTTATCATTGTCCATTTAGTGCCTGATGACAAGCCTGATATCTTTGTTGTCCCCCCTTTTATGCCATTATGCAAGGAAGTTGGATATAACAAAATTAAAAGAACATGAAAGAAAAAGAAGATACAAAAGCAGAATACAAATCAACCAACCACACATAAAAAAAACACACAGGGGCATGCGCTAAATGGATTTATTTCATTTTATTTTTAAAAGAAAAGAAC
Source organism: Glycine soja (assembly GCF_004193775.1). Lineage (NCBI taxonomy): Eukaryota > Viridiplantae > Streptophyta > Magnoliopsida > Fabales > Fabaceae > Glycine > Glycine soja. The sequence continues at coordinate 32,960,087 of NC_041020.1, forward strand.
TTTTCTTAGCCTTGGCACTCCCCTTTCTTTTGTTCTTTTTATTCTTTAGCTTTCCTCGTATGGTGGTAGCCGGTAAGAGTGGTCATGGATCAACAGTAATAAGGGGGGTATAATAAAAAAAAGTGTTTAATTTTGATATAGTAATCTCAATCAATTGGAAACTATATTAAAGGTATTTTTAAAGTAATTATTATAAAAATAAATAATCATATTGGATATGGCAATTTATTATTAACTGTGAGTGTGGGAAATTTTACATTACTCAATATGGATGTGATTTACTAGATAATATATGAGTTTGCAGGAAAGATTTGATTTCATTTTTGCATATATGTCGTTGAAAAGGAACAAAGGACTCTAAAAGCAACGGATCGATAATATAAATTGTTTTATACTATATAAAAATTAAAAGTATTTTATTTTATACAGACAAGGAAAAAAAAGTAATGTAAATTAATTGATTTAATGAAAAAAATTAGAGAAAAAAAATATTATATATAAATATATATTAAAAATATATTTTCAAGCATGTTCCCTTGAAGAGAAAAGTGACAGGAAAAATAATGACAATAAACGTACAAGTAAAGTGAGGGGAGAGTGTGATAAAAAAATATGAATGATAAATGTTAGGAATATATTCACTAATATGTTAGGAATATATTCTTCTAACAAAAAAGTGTGCAATAGTTGTACTTAGGTTAAAATTTAAGATTTCATATGTATAATATTTAAATCTCTCACCATTACGCATGTTTTAGTGAGTATTTAAACACATTTTTTTAACACACTATTTTAGTTAAAATTTATTAAAAATAATAAAATTTTATAAATTCCTAATTTTATTTAATTTATTAAAAAAAATAAAATTTTACAAATTCCTAATTTTATTTAATGATTTTTTCTTATAATTTTATAATTTTTAATATATCTTAACCAATAAAAAAATATTATATTAGAAAATAAAAAAGAATGTGTTAAAATGTGTTTAGTAACACTCATCAAAATAAATAATATAAGATGAACATGAAAATTAGAATTGTCAAAATAAATAACCTGATCCATAACCTGATCCATCTTATCATGCGTGAAAAATAGATCTTCAGATCGAATTGTATTTTATATGCATTCTAATTTTTATGATCCAACCTAATCATTTTGCCTGTGAAACTGATTCAAATTAATTTATTTTACTTTTTTTATCCAAATTTATATAAATTTAAAGAAAAAACGAAAAATCCAATCAGATCTGATTGAATTCTTAGACTTATTTAGACCACAGTTTCTTTGACCCAGCTTGATGATGATGACCTAACAGATTGAGCCTATTTAAACAGTTCTAGTAAAAATTGAAAATATAAATAATTATGGAATGATCACCGACAAGAAGTCATAACTAAGCGAAGACAAAAGAAGATAAGACTGAGGCAAAATCAGTTCCATCGCATTCCGGACCCGGATATGTAGCCATAAGCAAAAAAGTTAACCAAACCCCAATTCCCTAGTCTCGGGCACAGAGTAACATTGCCACCCCAGCCCCTCGCACCCACCTGACACCCTTTTTCTTGTGCTTCCAAATTCCCAAGCGTCCCTTTCGGTGCCTCTTCCTTCATTAATCAGTGTCCCTCCTTCCCAAAATAATACAAAAGCCACCACCACCACCATCTTTACTCTTTACTCTTTACTCTGCCCCGAAAGTCACATTTTTCTTTTCTTTTCTTTTTCTCTGAAAGATCTGTGACTATTATTATTATTATTATTATTTCTGATTTTTGTGGGAAAATGGCTGACTGGGCACCGGTGTTGATCGGGGTGGTGCTGTTCGTGCTGCTCCAACCGGGGCTGCTTTTTTCCTTTCCGGGAAACGGGAAGCAGCTAGAGTTTGGGAGCATGAAGACCAACGGCAAGGCCATTTTCATCCACACTCTCATCTTCTTCGCCCTCTACTCCATCCTCATCCTCGCCGTTAAAGTCCACATCTACACCGGCTGAACCGGTTCCCGGGCGGGATCTCAGGTATCATTTGGTTTGGTTACTGAGAAATGAAAGGAAAGAAAAACACCACCATTGCTGTAACAATTGCCTGTTCTTCTTCTTGTGTTATCCTTTTATGGAAATAAATAAAAAAAGCAAAGATTTTTCTATTTATTTAGTAATGGAAATGCATAGATCTGACTATCTTCGGTGTTGTTGTTTTACTTTTGATTGATTGAAGTGTAGTTTTGGGTTTGAACTAACTTTTCAAGTGCTTTTTGTTTTTGGATGGGAAAAAAGCTGAATTTTGTAGTGAGTACTGAGAAGGGTTTTTCAAGGTGACAGGAGTGGGAAAAAAATATGCTCGTGAAAATGGGCTTCTGGAAAAAAAAATGATTTTTTAAGTGATCTGATTAATTATATTTAAACATTTTTTATTTTAAAAGTAAGTTAGTAGCAGTGAAATTTAGTGGTGTTTGGATTAGCATATGTGATTGGTGTTTGATCCAATTCTTAAGTTATACCAAAAGTTGCTTTTGTGATTCACGTTTCAGTAATTTGGATGTGAATCCAAACACGCTACATTAGAATTACTAAACTTTTTTATCTATCATTAAAACTACCTAAAATTGGGTAAATTTAAAATTAGTTGTAGACTATCCAGAATGAGAGACTTTTGTAAGGAGAGAGATTCGTTGGTTATCTGCTATGCAGAAATTGTATAAGACACAAATTATGTATTTTTTTAATGAATAAATAAATTGCTCATTATTATTTGTGTGATTTGAAATATTTCAAATATTATCAATAAAACAATTAAATTTTTCGTTGATGGCTTCATGACTTCCATCTTCCTAACTGAAGACACGAGATTATCAGATTAATCTCAAATGAGATAACTTACAATGTCCACTCGAAGGGTGTTCTCTATTAATTTAATTTGATCTTTTTTTTTTGCTTATCGCTTACTCTTAACTGTGCATCTTAATTATCTGACATAATATAATATAAATCTAACTAGGAGATTTTATCACCTTTTCTGATTTATATTATATTATATTATTGTATCTTACGTACTATTGTATTTACTTTTTTCTTGTTTATAATACAAGCGACTCAGTACCTCATTGGTATTAGAGCCGTTATTTAGCTCTAGATAGACATCGAGATCTAACCTATACTACCAGTCTTATTAATAAATTTTCTACAAAATCATTTGAAGACTTATTTGAAACTTTAGAAAGTTTAACAAAAATACAAAACTTGTTGTTTAACAAAGTACAAACTTTAGAAAATAAAATTAACGATATTTTGGATATTCTTAAATCTAAAGACCAACAAATTCGTTTTTCTACAAGCGAATTCGATAAAATTACAACACAACTTTCTAAATTATCTTTCGGAAAGATCACCTGTCAAACCTCAAATAAATTTGTATTAGCAAAGTCAAGAAATTGATGACAGTACCATTTATAAGAACATCACAAACAGTTTCAGGACACAATCCTGTCAAGCCTGTTTGGATACAAGTTATAAGCTCTTTTGAGAGTTTCTCTACTAGAAATATACTCTATATTTTCAGTAGAGAAGCTCTCAAAAGAGCTTATGACTTGTATCCAAACAGGCATTAATCTATAAATCAACATCCTGAAATCTTAGATAGATTTTTTAGGAGAACAAACTTCTGAACCAGACAACTGCAACAAATAGTAGACATAGAATCCAATATTGATATTTGGTCAAACTCTAGGATAAACTCCTTCAATCCTAGACAATTATACAACTTAGACTGGTTAAGTTCTGATAGAACTAGCTTATACAGATATATAAGGATTGATGACTTCCATCTTCTTGATGGAAGACACGAGATTATCAGATTAATCTTAGAATCAACCAGACGATAACTTCTTAGCACAAATAGAAGATATGTACACCTAGGGTTAATTGACATAGGTGTCAGGTCTCTAACAAGATCTTTCGTATGCGCAAAAGCTTTTGTAGTGTTCTTCGATCAAAGGTTCAGAGATAATAATTTTGAGGCCATAATAGGGATGATAGAAATAGATCTAAATCAAACAGTCTCCCTGATTTATATTGCCCTTAACCACACAATGAATCTTGGTGATTTCATACAAAACATAAACCTAGATGTCCAGACAATAGGTTTTCGAAGAAACTTTATGGGACATAACTTACACTTAGATATTGCCTTCATAGGCAGAATAAGTGACCAAATATCCCCTAGATATAGGATAAACACGAATCCTTTAGTGACAACCTTATCATCTGATGGAATTCAATTTTTGTCGCCCGAAATCTTTGATTCCTTCAGAAATCAAAATAATCAATGGCAAACACATATTGATGTCGCATCCTTTAGGAGTGCAATAACCACTTTCAGATTGGCTATAATAATAAACAGAAGAAATAGTCTTTCAGTAAGATTTACTGATTACGAAGACATACAAAATTTCTCAAAAGAGGAGATGGAACTCTCTAGAAATTCTATGATGAATTTATGGAATTGTTCATATTTCGAATCATATATTTCCTATGAGAAACATAAACAAACTTAAATCTCTTCTTCAGAAAAAACTTGTCTTTCCCAAAAACTCCTTAAAGCAGTTGAAAAATAGGAAGAAAATAAGAAATGTCAAGGACAAAATTTTGTAAATAATGAAACAGATCATGATGATACTAATTAAGAAAATGAATATGTTTTTAGACAAAGATTATTCTCATCAATAGATAAAGAAAATTCAGACACAGAGAATATTGAGGATTTACTTGAGAAGATTAATTTACATGAATTTTATGAAAAAGAAATAAACTTCAAAAATACTTTAGAAATTAATTCTAGGATTGATGAAACAGAATCACTAGTTTCGTTTCCTGAAACACATAAAGGTCTCATGGCTGATGTCTCTGGTACTAGTTCAAATTTTACCCCTCAATTTGATTATAGCATGGAAGACTACCAGATGGGATTCCTCCCCCGTGAAAAAGTTATCACCCCAATAGACTTGACTTTAGGAGATAATATAAAATTTAAAGGAAAAAGGTTGCCCATAGAACCAACATTCAATATGTCGTCTCTTTTACTGAACATAGGAAGTATTGACCCCCAATTACTTCCAAACTACATAGAACAGTGGACTTTTACTGTTATGAGAGACTATAGAGTGAACCATGGAAGTCATGTATCCAACAGCCAAGACATGATAGCAAGAGTCAAAACATATCTAGGAGATATAGCTAGAGCCTGTTGGGACTCCTTTAAACAAACTTTTCCAGAACAAATCTAGTAGACCTTGGTCCAAATATCTACAATTTCTGTAGCCTAATACAAAGAATCTTTACAGCCCAATCTGTAAATGATGGAAATACTATCAGACAAAAGATTTATCTAGGTAACCTATAAAGACTCTCTATAAGTTATTTTGGTAAAATAAAAGAATTTACCCAAGATTACCTAATGTATGCCTCTATAGTAGTAGGAGGATTTACCGATAAATCTTTAGGAGAAAAATTATTCTTAAAACTCTCAGGTAAATTAGGACAAAAAATTAGAGACAGTTGGAACGATGACCAAGTTGATTCAGTCATGAATAATCTAACTATTAGAATCCAACACATAATGAAAGTGATGGAAGATACATGTACCAACATAGCCATTAACAAACAAATAAAAATGGATGTTTCAGAGATCTATAAATAACCCTCTAGGAAAAAGAATCTAATCCGTAGGCATTCAATTAGAGCCTCTAACTTTAGAAAACCTACTCTTAACAAAGAAATATATGTTAGAAAACTTAGAGATAACAAAACATATACAAAGCAATTAAAATGTTATATTTGTCACCAACCAGGACATTACTTCAGAGATTGTCCAAACAAAACCAATCTGTTTACAAGAGAAGCAGAATTGATAAAAAGTTGTAGGATGAATCTCATTCCAATAGATGAGACAGTCTCTACTGACTCAGAAATATATTCAATAGTTAGTTGGTCTGACTATACTTCTGAAGAAGAAGAAGTTAACACAGATTATAACATCTTAAATGAATTCACTAGAAATGAATACGCTAATCTATACCCAGTAGATGACAAATATAATCATTATGGAGAAATTCTTGATGATTTGGGATACAACCTGATGTTCAAAATAAAATTAAATGATTGTGAACATGAAATACAATTTCACATAGGACCTGATCTTAAAGAATGTCAATTTTGTAAAAGATATCCCCGCAAAACGTTAAGAACTCACTATAGTTTATGCTATAAGAACTTTTGCAAAACTTGTGTACAAACAGTTTTGAAAACGGAATTTCCCAATTTTAAGAAAGAAAATGATTCTGGAAATAAAATTATGAACTATAGGATTTCCACTTTGGAAATCAGACTAAACAAGATGGAAAAAACTATAGATTTTCTCTACAAAAATTTTGAGAAAAACAGGAATAATTTATTTTCTGAAGAACACACAAGTGGGCTTATGACACTACAAAACATGGATTGTATTCCCATAATTTGTAATAAAAAGAAAAATAAAAGCTTACATATTTTGGTCAAAATAAATTTTCCCAAAATAAATAATTTTGATCAAACTGAAGTAATTTTACAAGCTTTGGTAGATACAGTTGTACTTTTACTTCCATATGCAAAAGTGTTGTATCCCAACATAATTATTTTAGAGGTAATATAATAACTAAAATCAGAACAATGTCTGGAGACATAATAACTAATGATACAAAAACCAGAAATTTTACTATCCAATTATCTACAAATTGTGATATCTTTGGCAACAAAATCTTTATAAATAAAGCAGATGTTGTAGATTTGCAACCAGCCAAAGAAAAAAAGATTTTAGGACTAGACTTTATCGTACATGATAACATATCAGTCACCATTACAAAAGATTACTTATTAATTTCTACAAACTCACAAATGTCACCTATAATAGACGAACTTACATCAGAGTTGCGAACAAAGCATGATAGTGGGGGCATCACCATGCTTTGTTCACAAAAGCTTTTGCTCATACGAAAGATCTTGTTAGAGACCTAACGCCTATGGCTATTAACCCTAGGTGTACATATCTTCTATTTGTGCTAAGAAGTTGTCGTCCGGTTGGTTCTGAGATTAATTTGATAATCTCGTGTCTTCCATCAGGAAGATGAAAGTCATCAATCCTTCTATATCTGTATAAGCTAGTTCTACCAGAACTTAATCAATTTAAGTTGTATAATTGTCTAGGATTGAGGGAGTCTATCCTAGAGTTTGACCCGATATCAATATTGGATTCTATGTCTACTATTTGTTCTAGTTGTTTGGTTCGGGAGTTTATTTTCCTAAAAAATCTATCTAAGATTCCAGGATGTTAGTTTAAAGATTCAGTGACAAGATTGTGTCCTGAAACTGTTTGTGATGTTCCTGTAAATGGTATTGTCCTCATTTTCTTGGCTTTGCTAATACAAATTTATTTGAGGTTTGACAGGTGGTCTTTCCTAAAGATAATTTAGAAAGTTGTGTTGTAATTTTATCGAGTTCGTTTATAGAAAAACGAATTTGTTGGTCTTTAGATTTAAGAATATCCAAAATATCGTTAATTTTATTTTCTAAAGTTTGTACTTTGTTAAACAACAAGTTTTGTGTTTTTGTTAAACTTTCTAAAGTTTTAGATAAGTCTTCAAATGATTTTGTAGAAAATTTGTTAATAGGATTGTTAATACAGGTTAGATCTCAATGTCTATTCAGAGCCAAATAACAGCTCTGATACCAATGAGGTGTCGAGTCGCTTGTATTATAAACAAGGAAAAAGTAAATACAGTAGTACGTAAGATAAAATAATATAATATAGATCAACAAAGGTGGCAGAGCCTCCTAGTTAGATTTATATTATATTATGTCAGATAACTAAGATGCACAATTAAGAGTAAGCGATAAGCAGAAGAAAAGAAAAGATCGAATTAGATGGATATAGGACATTCCTCAAGTGGACATTGTAAGTTACTTCATTTAAGAAAAATATAGAATATGATAATCCCAATTTCAGAATAAGAGTGATTATTCAATATAAAATCAAATTAAGTGAACGTCAATTCAATCATCCACTAAACTGTGATTTAGGTGTGAACAAGGGCTCGTAGATTCAGTTCCCTGTTTTGTATTAATACAGGGGAAAGATGAAATAACCCAATTCATTTGTGACCATTTTGTATAATGTAAATCGCAGGGTAAACACAAAATACGATTTGTTGCTACCTTCAATTGGTCATACCCTATTGTGTAGCAACATTTTCATTCATACTCTTACTGTTGATGAAAGATATGAAAGATATTAGATCTGAGCTAACATAGTACTAACATTTATCTCCATGTAATTACTCTAACTCGGTCTCACTTGCAGTTGGGGTCTCGGATGTGTCAATAAAGTGGCTATTTAATGCAATATTTGATTATTTGAGGCTTGTGTTTTGGGAAATAATGTTTCTGTTTGTGTTACATTTTCTATTTGTCTTCAACATAAATGGGAAACCTTCCAATGATGCCTAACATAATAGATGCAGGCAAATGGTTTTTTTATTTATTTTAAATAAATAAATAAATAGCCTAGCTAGTGAGGTTTGTAATTGTTTTTTCTAATTACAAGAGGATCACTTATGTAGTAATTTTGTTTTGAGTTGTTTTAAGTATTGTTAGTTTTCAATTGCTATGATATCATTCTAAATGTATTGAATTAAATTAAATAAAAAACAACCAAAGAGGTATAACTCACTTCAGTTGGTTGGTTGATTGGTTGGTTGAGGAGGACCCATCACTGTTGTAGATTTCTTGATATCGACTTTAATTCATACGGATAAAAAAACACAATTTAAGATATGTTTGGCATGTTAAGTTTCATTGGAATGTTTCCAAAGATTGGCCAATAGTCCAAAGAAGTCAGTAAATTGTTTTGAAAAGGACTTATATTTGTATTTTATTTATAAAAATAAGGATAAATAATCAAATTCGATCATGAAAGTGTGTTGCGTGTGATGACAAATTGGTCTTTGAAGATAAAAATATAAATTTAGTTTATGAATTTGTAAAAAGTGTAACAAATTAATTTTATAGATAAATTGGTTTTTAAACTTTATAATTTAATGTTAAATTGATTTTAAAGAATATAACTTATTGTCAATTATTAAATAATATAACTTAATGATAAAACAATCTTACAAATTTAACGATAAAATTAATTTGTTATATTTTTTATATATTCAAGGATTAAATATTACATAGAATTAAATATGATTTTACTCTCACATATTTTAGTTAAGTCTACTTTTGATCCCTCGAATTTAAAATTGAACATCTTAAGTAGATCAATTTTTGTCCCTCAAGGTAACAACATTAGGTTAACTACTAATGTAGCCATCTGAATTTTTGTTCTATGTGGCCCAATGATGATATATGAGATATTAAAATTGAACTTTTACATACATTTCATATTTAGTGGAACCAAAAATATTCAATCATATTTTCTCTAAAGCGGAAATAATATAAATGAAAATTTCCTCTATTTAAGAACATCTACAAGATATAAAAAGTTTATTTGGAGATTAAAAAGGGTTTGAGAATGCTTAGTGACAAGTTCTCTATCAAAACTTTCTTCGGATAGTATTCAGTCTCTTAACCTTTTTGTGAATTGACATAATCTAGTGTAGGACAAGTCTATTATTCAAAATTCGTTTATTCTTTGGTTAATTATTTGAGAAAGATTTTCTACTCAAATCACTAAGACAATCATGATATCATTTAGGCAATAAGGTCTGCGTTGTGTACTAAAATGAAGAAGTTTACATAATTTGTCTTTTTGTTGTCACTTCTATGATCATATGACAATTTCTTTGCAAGAAATAAATATATCACAAGTAAAAAAAATTAAGAGAATACCTACCCATTGATGACTATTAGTTTCAAAGGTAAATCTCTATGCATACCTAACAGTTAAATTGATGTTAGAAACAGTTAGTATGATAAAATGTTTTTGCATCCTCAAAAAATATGTAAATTTGATTTTCATCTCTCTAAATACCGAAAAGTTTAGTTTTAGTACTTCTAATATGACACCATTAAGTTACATAAAATGAATATGACATGTGACAGATGATGACAACTCAATTCCTTTGTCATGTTGGCATTTAACCTAATGTCATTGTGTTAGAAGATGTAAATGGGTATATTTCTAAAAGGTTAAATTAATATTTTAGTCTAAAAAAAATAAAGGAATAAATTGAATAAAAAAATTAAAGGACCAAATTGAATTAAAAAATAAATTAGAGGACTAAAAAAACTAATCTAACCATTCTAAAATTGAGAGACAAAAAAGTACAATTTTAAACTTAAGAAATTAAAAATGGAATTTACCAAAATATATGTAATTAAAACCACATTTAACTCTATTATATACCATGAAATTTTGTTTGTTCAAAAGAAAGTGGGACTTAAATATTTTGCTAAAAATACTCCAAATATCATTTATAGTGCCAAATTAACGACCTTTAGATTCACTAGTTACATGCTCTCTCTCTCTCTCTCAAAATTTAATTTAAGTGAGGATAAAACCCATAAACCTGGACCTTAAGATTTTAGATTAACGTGTGGTATCAGATTCACTTGTATGTCTTGTTTATGATCTATTGATTAAATCTTTTGGGTGTTAATCTCCTTGATTTTCCAACAACTGATATCAAAGGTTCGACATGATGATCGTTCAATTAAATCTTTCTGTTTGATACACCATCAATTAAATCTATTTTCTTTTTCCTTTTACTAAAAATTGGATTGTGGTATTCTATTAAATTGTGGGTAGAATATTCTTATGCAGACAACCCATTAGGAATTAAGAGCATAAGATGCATTTCCTCTTAAACTCATGTAAGCAAATATAAATAATTTTACATTAATTAACAAAATTAGTTGATATTTTTTAAAAAAATTTAACCTCAAGTGATAAATAAGGTTATTTCTAAAGTATCCTTCATTGGAACTTACTACAAAGAATAAAAATGGGTCATTGAAAATAGAACTTAAATTAAATGAAAGATATTTTAAGAATGATAATATTAAATAAGACAATTTCTTTTACATAGAGTATTACCTCATATCATTCATAATGAAATCATAAATACAAGTTGGTATATGTTAAAAAACTTTGAGCCTTGCATGACATGTTACCACCCTAGTAAGGGTGTGAGCAACAACATTAACATGTTTCTTTACAAACTCGATTGAAAAGTTTGAATTTTGGGAGGAGATATTTACATTGACAAACAATATCACCCAACTTAGACTCATCCGTATCCATGTTGTTCACATTCTCTGCATACAAGTCCAATATTATATTTAAGTTCAACATAAAAGGTCACTTGTTTGCTTATATATGAGTCCAAAGGAAGTATTAGATACTAGTCAATGCTACCAAAATCAAGATAGGACAAGAATGATGAAGTCCACAGAAATTAAGAAGTAACAAAAGACATAATTCCTATAGTTTTATATCTCTTTTTCCATTTTGAACAATTTTTGGTACACAGTACCCCAGAAGAAAACCAAGATGAAAAACTTTAAAAGGGAAATTAATACATCAAAGGAGCTAAAAAGAAAAGTAATTGTAAACGTACATATGGAGATTTGTGGTGACTTATAAGGTGAACATAGGATTCAATTGATGTGTATGTGAATGCCTATTGCTACAACCAAGATGGTAAGTATGCAGAAGAAAATGATGGCATGAACCAAAATTGCAATCCCACTAGTGCTCATGTTTCCAAACTCAACCACCCTATACTTTGAGGGAAATTGGAACAACAAACCCGGAGATAAGAGGATGAATAAGGCCACAGCAACAATAACTGGTCCCCAATCAGCACCCATTTTCTCTTCAATTCTTCACTCTTCTTCACTCTTCACTTCTCACTCTTTGCTTCTTCTGCCTCTGTGTTGTAATTGCTTGTGTGTGAAAATAACCCAAGTATGGACCATGTGGGGCTTCTTCAATAAGTAGAAGACTTCCTTGGTGGTTAAGGAGAAGATGATGCTAAACTTGGTGAGAAAAAAAGACAAGGGTTAACGAGAGAAGAAAGGTATGTTATTTGTTGTGGCCAGTGGGGTTTGCTTTATGTGCCAACCAAAAGAACTAGCTTTATTTTTATTTTTTTAATTCTTTCCCTCATAAGCTTCTAATAATGCTCAGCTGGGTGTCTTTTTTTTTTTTTTTTTTTTTTCTGATTGCTTTACTGTTTGATCAAAGTGAGTCTGATTTATTTATTAAACTATGTTAAGTCTTGAAAAGTGGAAAGAAATGCGTGTCAAAAGATTGGGTTGGGCATGAGACGACACTCTGGTAGGTTCCATAATTTATGGGTTCAAAGCCAAAGCATACATAAATTTAGAAAAGAATGGAATGCATGTCATGAGCTATAAAAAGGAGAAATGAAAGGAATATTTCTATCAGCCGTGTTCTGATATGATATGAACCTGTGTTATATGTTTATTGATTATTTATTTATGGGTTAATAGTGGTTTAAGTTCTGAAAAAATTTTAAATTTCGTTTTTTGTTATTGACTTTCAAAATTAATAGTTTATGTCCATACATTTTGAAAATACCTTAATTTTAGTCTCTAAATTAACACTTTTTCGTTTTATAGAGACTAGAATTTAAGTATTTTAAAAAATATTGAGACTAAAACCAAGTTTTTCGATATAGGAGATTAAAGCCAAAATTTAGAAATGGTTTAGAGATAAAAATATCATTAACTTTTTTTTAATTATTATTAAAACTTGGATCGGCATATAACATGTTAAAAAATTTGGATTTGAGATGTAGAGGAAGGCGATGTGGGACGGTAACCAATAGTTAGTGGCCCTTTAAGCTAGGCCCAGTCTCTAACTCTCTACTTTTTCTATTTCATGGTGTCGTGAAATAACATTAAAATCAGAATTATAATATCATTGGAAGATTCATGGGGTGAATTTGGAAGATTCACGGTATCGTGAAATAAAATCAGAAATATACATACACAGAGAGATTGAGGGAGAGAGAGAAGCAAATGAACTCTTTGCGTATTTTTTTTTTTTTTGGCAAAAAGGAGAAAGATTTTATAGTGATATGCAAATTACTTCCCATAACTTTTTTAAGCTCTCATATGTTTAATAAAATAAATATTTTTTTATTTTAATTTCCTAACTAATATCTTAAGAGTACTGATTAATTAATAAAATCTTTATATTTTATTTGTGAATTTATAATAACTCACATTTTCTTCCATCAATTGAATTGTATCCCTTAACAAACAAATTCATGTATAGGCACGGTTACAATAACTCATGGCCAACATCTTTTGAAGATATTGTTAAATTAATTATCTCTAAGCCACCTGCAATGTTATGCCATGTACATTGATGCACTCTAAGAATGGAATCTTATTCATCAGTGTATGTATAATTAAAAGGTAAATATATTTTTATTCTTATAAATTTAGTTTTTAAAGTTATACTTAAAATTTATTTGTTAGTTTTGATCTTTACAAGTTTTAAAACTTTTATAAAATATTTCTTTTCATTACTCAAATAATGATATATATCTAATCATGTCATACTACATACCTATTTATTACGAATGCAATGATATAATTATCTTTTGGTAAAAAAAATGTCATACTAATTCAAATAACTAATGTCTTAGTATAACTAGATGTATAAACAGTGGAAAAATAACTGAATGTACAATAGAATACTATTAAATAGAGACAAAAACTATTTTTAAAACAAAATAAAATATGTCAATATCAAACTAATAAAAAATTAAAGAAAAAAAGCAAATGAATGTAAACTTCAATAAAATTTTAATGAAAAAAAATGTTTAGAGTGGAAAAAAAAAAGATGTTAACTATATAATAACATATCATTAACCCTTATTTTCAACTCTTAAGTTGTGTGTTTGGTTTAGTGTGTAGTTGCTCAGTACATATACCAATTATATGAAAAAAGGATTTTAACATGTTTTTGGTTTCTTAAATTTAGAATATATTCTTTTTAGTCTTCCTAAATTAAATTTTATATTTTTAATCCTTTAAATTTGTGAAAAAAATTTATTTAGTTCCTCTTGACAAATTTTTGACAATTTGAATCCACTTATGGTGATTTTTATTGTGGGAAGCACTAATTTTTTTTCCCTAGAATTTGAAGGACTAAAAAATATATATTTTAATTTGGGTTTTTGGGGCTTAAAACAGATAGACCTTCAAATTTTAAGGACAAAAAAATATTTAAGAAAAAATAAAATAAATAGAAATTTCTGTGTAAAACATAGTTGGGATGTGAGTTGGGTTCTACATCAATATAAAACCAAACACACACTACTAGTAAACTGATCGGTTACACTTTATTCTCCATATGTTTAATTTAGTTGTACTTTGGTTGGATATGAAAACGGAGTGGAGCATATGTGGTTTCCCCAAAACCATCCATGTACCCATACCCAATGGGTATGAAATTTTTTTCCTATCTCTATTCTCATTGGAGTTCCGATATACCTTTCCTTGTACAATAGTTTTTAAAAAATGAAAAAAAAATAATTTAAAAAAATTGAACAAAACTAAATATATTATTTATTCAAGGAGTCAAGTTTAAACAATCAACTTGCTATAATCAAATATAAACTCCTATCTTAGTCAAAATTTTCTTATGAAAATTATATCCTCATCACCTAAAAATCGTAAGGCTTGAGAGAGAGTAATGCTTGAGAGAGAGTAATTCCTTATAACTTATGTTTGTCTTTAGAGTTTTAGTTTCAATCTTCAAAATAATAGAAAGAATAGATAAGAAATAGTGACAATAAAAGTAATTAAGTAATATACATATCATAAAATAATAATTTAGTAATTATATGTGTAGGGTATATAACACCTCATATGAATCACACTGAAATGAGAGGGTGGAAGGTTGTGCAGGTATGAGACTCCATAATTGAGAAAGACTTAAAAGAATTAATTTTATGTGATATTATTGAAGATTTAAATTGATTAACTCAATCACATCATAAATTGAACACTCTCATTTAGTATAATTAAAAAAATTGTATATCATTAGTATTATTATCATTGTTGTTGTTGTTACTAAAGAAGTGAGAAAAGTAGAGCAATAGTGATGGAGAAGTAAGAACGAATATATTTTGAAGTAACTATATTATCTCTTATTTTATTAGGTTTTTCTATTTTTATTTAATAAAAATAGTAAATTAAAAGACATTTAATCATAATTATCTTATATAAAAAATTAAATTTTAAAAAGAGTTTAATGGACATATAGTAACAGTATGAACTAGTTTTATAATATTCAATTGCAAATCACTCTTTATATAACTTTTAAGATAGTTATTGTAAAAGTCAACAAATTTATCACACATGATGAATTATGATGTGATGACTACTTATAATTATTCTATTTTACACTATTAATATTTTTTGTTTTAAAAATTAACAATTCTCAATTAAAGTTAAATCACATTGAATCATGTCAACAAACTATTGTGAAGTTAAATTTTTTCTAACAACTAAAAATATTAAAATAAAAATTACATAATTAAATTAGATCAATGACTATTATAAAGTTAAAATTTTAAACTGATGTCTCTCAAAGTTTCAAATAAAATTTACTTTTTTATATATATGAGATCACTTTCAATGATAGCAACCCACAGGAACTCGAACCCGAAAGGCCTAGAAGGGTTATCACCAAACCCATATACCTGCATGACTACGTATCATAGTACAGCTGACACGAAAGAGGCACGTGCGGATTAGTAACGACGCCACGTGGAGTTAGTTGGGACCGTTACAAGTTAGTTAGTTGTTGAGGGTTGTTATTTCCGTTAAAGCCTTTCTTACGTGTAATAACCTGTAGCTATTGAACGTGCATGTAGCAGAACTCGCAGTCTATATAAACATTGCATGAATATCAAATAAAGGATGAAAAAAAAAGCTTGTTAACTCACTCATATTCAGGAGGAGCCTTGCCTCGAACTAAGGCAGCCTTTTCTCTTTCTCCCCTACCCTGCACATAACACTGGTCCGACCTGCCGCCGTCACCATCGCCATGGCTGACCATGCAACCAGGAAGACCACCATGGATAAGCTCAAAGACGCCATCGCTTGACTATCCAACAGCCAAATCTCCCTCAATGACAAATATGCCGAGCTCTCCAGCAAAGTAGACTCTATTCTTGATCATCTTCGTCTACGAGAAATCAACCACAACCACCCCAATTCCAATTCCAATGTTCAGCCCACCCAACGAAACTGTGCCAAGCTAGACATCCCAAGGTTCGATGGCCACAATCCTTTAGGATGGATCTTCAAAATGTCACAATTATTTGACTATCAGAACACTCCAGAGGAAGAAAGGATCACGGTAGCTTCATTTTACCTCGACGGCACCGCCTTAAGCTGGTATCTGTGGATGTACCGCAATGGGTTCATCACCTCCTGGTCTGACTTCTTACAAGCACTCGAGTCCAGATTCGCGCCAACATTCTATGATGACCCGAAGGGAGCTCTCTTCAAGCTATCACAGTGCAGGACGGTTAATGAATACCTGACTGAATTTGAGCGATTAGCCAATCGTGTCATAGGATTACCACCTCCATTCATGTTAAGTTGTTTCATCTCTGGCCTATCACTGGAGATTCACCGAGAGGTACTAGCACTTCAACCAATATCCCTTCCTCAGGCAATTGCACTTGCAAAACTAGAGGAAGATAAGCTACGAGATTGATGATATGCGCATAGGTCCAAAAACATTATACCATTAAACCACCCTACCAACTCCAACCCCAAGCCAAAACCACCATATATTCAATGCTCCTCGGATGAAATAGCTTTCAGTAAAGAGAAAGGCCTCTGCTATAACTGCGACGGAAAATGGAACTCGAATCATCGTTGCAAGGGTCAAGTAAGCCTAGAGCTCACAACTATACAGGAAGAGGTACCTACTATTACCCCTGACTCCATAACCAGTACCAACCTTCCCCACATCAGTCTTCGCGCGTTATCAGGTCTTCCTTCCTCTGAAACTTTTCTTCTTTTTGGAACTATCCACCATGTCCGCCTCACAATCTTCATAGATAGTGGAAGTACCCACAATTTCCTCTGACCCCGCATAGCCAAGTTTCTTCACCTTCCTATCCAAACCACCTCTCCCCTTCGTGTGCTTGTGGGAAATGGCTCCATCCTCGATTGCAATCAACAATGTTCCAACACCCCATTATCTCTCCAAGGTGTGACACCCTCTACCCCTCACATGTATATTAATAAAGGAATAAAAATTCAAATATTAATTAAAAGTATTTTTAAAACATTTTTAAATACAAGCCTTTCAAATGGGTAAAAGGCTCACATTCACTTTCTTCTACATCATATTCAAACTTGTCCAAATAAATAATAAAGTCATCTCGGCTCAAAGAAGGCCATCTAAGTTTCATACAATTAATATAGAATCTATATCCTAATGTCACATCCTATCAGAGCATGGTGTTCCCGTGTCCTCTAGTATGAGGTTCTTCATAGTCATCCACCTATTCATCTGCTCCCCCGAACACAAAGTTCAAGATCATCACAGGATCCAAACACAAACAGCAAATCGGGAGTGAGTTATCACATTTCTAACTACTAGAGAGAAACAACACAACATATAGTAGCCAAATACAATTTACTTAGCATATCTCACATTATTTCATCACTTTGTCATTCATCAATCACACTTTCCATCCATCAATCACACCTTTCAATCATCAATCATTATACACAGGAATCACACACTCCGATCAAGACATAATAACACATCAATTTCATGATAAACAATTAGCAAGCGTATGCGACAGTTATGCTAAGACTCAAGCATATATGCAATGTGGTACCATGTCAGTGAAAAACCTCGTCGGGCGCCTAGGAGTACATGACAAGACAAACCACACAATAATAAGTCAAGTCACTCTCACTAGGTAATATCATAGGGAGACCAGTCAGGGTCACAGTGTTTTGCAAGAATGCTCCAACCATATGGGATCAACATAGGCTTAAAGGAGCACTCAAACCGTGTGACCCCCAAGGCCTACACTCCGAAGAGTCCGTCAGGGCCTCTCCCTCCTGATTCAGGTCCAACCCAGAAAACATTTTAGCACACAGACTCTATCTATGAACTGTACAAAACACACGACTCCTCAATTGTTCTCAAAATAATTTTAACTCGTCGCCTTTTAAGGGTCTTATCATTAACTCGTCGCCCTTAAAGGGACTTAAGATTAACTCGTCGCCCTAAAAGGGACCTAGCATTAACTCGTCGCCCTTGAAGGGACTTATGATTATGTGATTGTACAATTCATAGTTCACAACTCAATGCACACAACACTTCAATGCACATATATATCTCAATCATATACATACTCAATTTATCACATACACTTAATCCCAATCACAATGGTATAATCTCAATTTAACATGTTATCACACCTCATGAATCATATACACTTTATCTATGAACTATGCAATACACACATTTACTCAATTGTTTTCAAAAATCATTTTAACTCGTCGGGTTCCCACAGTGGATCCCATCACAATACTTGTCGCCCTTAAAGGGTCTTACAATTGTGTGATTGCACAGTTCATAGTTCACAACTCAATACACACATCCCATCTCAATACACATGTATTTCATCATCCGTCACATGTTCAATTTATCACAACATGGGATGTAAAGCCTCTAAAATAGTTTCTCACAATTGTATCAAAATCAATTAATCAAAATCATGGGTTAAACACAGACATCAAGAGCACTCAAGTTTATCAATCAATTCTCATCAGGACATCAATTGGTACATAGAACACAATAATATTGCATTCATAATCATAAAGAAAAATTATAATTCAATAAACATCCTAAAATAAACCCAAATTTAGTTCTCTAAGGATCCCTACACATGTTCTCATTAACCCCCAATTGTGAATAACTCATCCCTTACCTCTAAGCAGACTCACGTGTCTTCAGCCAGCGATAGTAACATTTCTAGCGGTTCCTTGAGATTCCTTCAGTTATTTCTCCGACTGCTTCGATAGAATTCCCAAACGTCAGAGAGACGGAGAAGAGATTGAAACCTCCACTTGTACTGTCTTCATGTGATTCATTTTTCTCCCTCTACAAATAATATCTCTAAAATCCCAACGGCAGACGTGTGCGCAATTGAATTTCTAACTACATATCCAAATTTCATGAAAATCCAACGGTTAACGAAACCAGAATCGTAATTTTACCGAGACAGTTTTGGGTTTCTGCGGGAAATTAAAATGCTACAATGCGAAGGGTTTTCCTCTAAACTCAGATATGATTTTGAAATTTCCAACGGTGCGAATGTTCGAAATTGGGTTGCGAACGTGGTACTCAAATTTCACGACGATCCAACGGTGAAAGAGTCCGAGATCGTTGTTTCTCTGAGACAGGTTTGGTGGGCTGCGGGAAAAAGAAAGGGTTTTGAGAGGAGAATGGGAAAAACGAGAATGAGGCCAAAAAAGGCACCTGACTTAACATAACTATTTATACCTAGGGTATTCAGCCTATTATTTGCCCTATATTTATTTATTTATTTATTTTATAAAAATAAACTCTATTTTATTTTCTATCAAACAAATAAATGAAATACCCTTTTTATTTTCTCTCAAATCATTATTTTAATTAATAATTATATCTCCCTATTTATTTATTTATAAAATCTCATCATTTTTCTAAAACTCTATTTATTTATAAATAACAATCCTTTTTAATCTAGATTACAAAAATTGGGATGTTACACAAGGCCATCGCTTCCAGGTTACCTTCCATTTGCTTCCAATAAGCGGCGCCGATGCGGTCCTGGGCATCGAATGGCTGAAATAGTTTGGGCCAGCAATGACTGATTACACTTCCTTTGTCATGAAGTTCAATCATTTGGGCCAACCGGTGGAACTTCGGGCAGACGTAACAAATGGGCCAGCCGGTTTCAACATCTCAAGTCTAACGCCTGATTCGAATCGGGTCAACTTCAGTGCTATTCCACTTGTGCCTCTTACCCGCAACCAAACCCGACCCACCACTACATCTTCCTCACCCGATCCCTACAATCTCAGCTTTGCTCCATCAGTATCAACATCTCTTCCAGACTCCAACCAACCTTCCACCACCATGGGGAGTAGTCCATCGAATCAATCTTCTTCAATCAACTGCCCCGGTGAACATACGCCTGTATCGTTACCCGTACTTCCAGAAAATGGAAATAGAGAAACAAGTCTCCTATCTTCTCTCTACCGGTCTTATACAACCAAGCATGAGCCCTTATTCATCCCCAGTCCTCTTCGTGAAGAAGAAGGATGACACCTGGCGAATGTGCGTGGATTATCGCGCATTAAACTCAACCACCGTGCGCGACCCTTTTTGATTCCAACCATTGACGAGTTGCTAGATGAGTTGGGGTACGCATCATGGTTCTCAAAGCTGGATTTAAGGCAAGGATTCCACCAGATACTCATGCATGAACCTGACATCGAGAAGACGGCTTTCAGGATGCATCACGGACACTACGAGTACCGTGTTATGCCATTCGGCCTGTGCAATGCACCCTCCACCTTCCAAGCCGCCATGAACAACCTCTGAACATGATTCCTGCGTCGTTTCACCGCTGCATTCTTCGATGATATCCTGGTATACAGTGACTCCTTATCATCCCACCTCCAGCATTTGGAACTCATCTTCCAAACACTTGTAAGAGAGCAATTCTATCTCAAGCACACAAAATGTCTATTCGCACAGAATCAACTGGAGTATCTAGGGCATGTGGTTTCGAGCAAGGGAGTCGAACCAGAGCCATCTAAGGTTCAAGCCGTGGTGCAGTGGCCTACCCCAACCTCGGCCAAGGAACTCAGGGCATTCTTGGGCCTCACGGGCTTTTATCATAAATTTGTAAAAGTTATGCTTCTATAGCAGCCCCCCTCACCAAATTACTATGCAAAGAAGCCTTCGAATGGACTTCAGAGTCTCAGGCTGCCTTCAACCAGCTCAAGGAAGCAATGACTAGTGCCCTGATTTTGGCCTTACCTAACTTTGCAAAACCATTCATCGTTAGGACGGATGCTTCCGGCACCACCATGGGCGTCGTGCTAATGCAGCTGAATCACCCCATTGCATTCTTTAGTAAAGCCTTCAGACCACGCCTACTCCACGCTTCAACCTACATAAGGGAGCTCCACGCCATTGTCACTGCAGTCCGAAAATGGCGTCAATATTTGTTGGGGAGATCATTCACCATTCTCACATATCATAAGAGCCTTCGAGAGCTCATGACCCAAGTTATACAAACCCCAAAACAACACTATTACTTGTCCAAGCTACTAGGCTTCGACTACACTATCCAGTATAAATTTGGCTCCTCTAACGTCATCGCAGACGCCCTTTCTCGCGTGCCGTCAGAGTCAGGAGGCCAACTACTCTTACTCTTGGTACCTCAACTTGACTTCCTTGATGATTTTCATCGTACGTTACAAGCCAGTTCTAAGTTCCAAGCTCAGCTATCCGAGATTCATACCAATCCCTCAGCCTACCCCGACTTTCACATTCACAACGACCTGCTTCTATTCAAAGGACGTATCTGGATAAATAAACTAATCCTTACATTCCCACCCTCTTGCTCGAGTTCCACGCTACACCCTTGGAAGGACATTTAGGCGTCGCAAAGACCACTCACCGCCTCGAATCCAACTTCTATTGGACCAATCTACAACAGGATGTTAAACGCTTTGTGCGTGAATGTAGTGTGTGTCAACAAACTAAGTTCAGTACACGGCGGCCGGCGGGATTGCTGCAACCCTTACCAATTCCGGCAGGGGTTTGGGAGGACCTCTCTATGGATTTTATCACCCACATGCCGCCATCTCAAGGATTCACAGTCATCCTCGTCATTGTTGATAGATACTCAAAGGGCGTTCATCTTGGCGCATTACCCATAAACTTTTCTGCCTTCAAGGTCGCATCCCTATTCCTAGATTTGGTCTGTAAACACCATGGATTCTCTCGCAGCATCGTCTTCGATAGAGACCCAGTGTTCCTTAGTTCCTTTTGGCGAGAAATCTTTCGAATCAGTGGCACCCGTTTTCGCATGAGTACGGCGTACCACCCGCAGACCGATGGGCAAACCGAAGTCATGAATCGTGTGTTAGAACAGTACCTTCGATCATTCGCTCACTCCCAGCCGGCGACTTGGTTCCGATATCTAGTTCTGGCTGAATGGTCCTATAATACATCCCTTCATTCCAGCTCAGGCTTTACTCCATTCGAAGTAATCTATGGCAAACCATCGCCAACATTGCCGCAATACCTTCCGGGAATGACAAACAACGAGGCAGTTGATTCCTTGGTTAGCTCCCGTCAGTAGATACACGAGGCACTTCGACGGCGACTAACAAAGGCACAAAATACAATGAAGTAGTACGCAGATGCCAAACGCGATGACGTTACCTTCACGGTGGGCCAGTGGGTCTATGTCAAACTCAGACCCTTCCGTCAACGTTCAGTCACAGGGCAAACCCACCCAAAACTGTCCAAACGTTTCTTTGGACCCTTCCAAATCACAGACTGCATG
Source organism: Glycine soja (assembly GCF_004193775.1). Lineage (NCBI taxonomy): Eukaryota > Viridiplantae > Streptophyta > Magnoliopsida > Fabales > Fabaceae > Glycine > Glycine soja. Next base: position 32,982,769 of record NC_041020.1, read on the forward strand.
GGGAAAGTCGTGTATCGTCTAAAGCTACCAGACACAACACGCATCCACCCGGTATTCCACTGCTCTCTTTTGCATGCACACCACAGACATCCACCATTGTGCTCCGACTTATGGTCGTTGCAGGTCAAGGATCACAAACCTGTGCCACGACCTCTTTGCTTCCTAGATTCCAAACTTGACACATCAACATCTCCTCCAACACGTTTGGTTCTAACTCAGTGGGAAGGGCAACCCTCGGAAGATACCACCTGGGAACCTTGGCCGGACCTGCGCGACACTTACCACCTTGAGGACAAGGTGGTGTTTGGGGACGGGAGTGGTGATAGCAACCCACAGGAACCCGAACCCGAAAGGCCTAGAAGGGTTATCACCAAACCCATATACCTGCATGACTACGTATCATAATACAACAGACACGAAAGAGGCACGTGCAGATTAGTAACGAGGCAACGTGGAGTTAGTTGGGACCGTTACAAGTTAGTTAGCTGTTGAGGGTTGTTATTTCCGTTAAAGCCTTTCTTACTTGTAATAACTTGTAGCTATTGAACGTGCATGTAGCAGAACTCGCAGTCTATATAAACATTGCATGAATATCGAATAAAGGATGAAAAAAAAGCTTGTTAACTCACTCATATTCTGGAGGAGCCTTGCCTCGAACTAAGGCAACCTTTTCTCTCTCTCCCCTTCCCTGCACATAACATTCAACAAGTTATATAAAACGTGATTTTACTCAAAGTTTAAGAGAGATTCTATTGGAATATTTCCATTAATCCCGTTGCCACATTATTAGTGTTATTACCACATTGTTACTATTGTATCTTTATTAATCCATCTTCTAGAAAAGCACCTATTTCTACATATGTACCCTTTTAACTATCTATAATGTGTTGTTGAATTAGCTTTATAATTCAACAAAACCATGGAAAAATTACTAGCAACAAGTAATGAGCTGATTTTGGGGGGAGAAGGTAAGGAGGCACATTTGCTCAGACAACAAATGCCAGAACTCCAAAACCTAAATTCATTAAAGTAAACAGAACAAAAAAAAAAACCTTGGGGGACCAGATCAAAACCCAAGCTACATATGTCTAAATCTGTACTGCTACAGCCCTTAGAAATCACGAAAAAAAAACAAAGCAAAAAAAAGATGTATCATTCCACTAGTAAGAATGGCGATTAGACACGCAAAGGTAGCGATAATGTCTGCACAACACAGTTTCTTCCCCGAAAAATATGAGTAGCTTTAAAAGGAAAAGATTTGGTTATATGAACACAATTAGCCCATTTGATTCTGAGCTTCCACGGGACCAGATTATTGTTTTGAAGAGCTTCGATGACGAGAGCCAAGTCACATTCGAGCCAAAGTGAATACCACTGCTTCTCATAAGTTGTTTCAATGGCTACAATAGCACAAAAAATTTCCACCTCAAAAGATGTTGAGATACTTAAGTACTGCACAAAACAACCTTAAGGGAGAGCTTTATCATCTCTGAAAATTCCCCCACATTCAGCTTCTCCAAGGTGCCCCCAAAAAGAGCCATCAGTGTTACACTTAAACAAACCCGAAGGAGGGCGTTGCTAAAGGACCTCAGTGATGCGAGAAGCTTTTGGCGGATGGAGGGCAACATTGAAGGACTTGAAGACCTAAAATCCATCAATAAATCTTTTTTTAACCCGTTGTGCATTTTTTGAACACCCCCTTTACCCTTTAATTGGTATAAGAACCAAGTTCTTTGCTGTTAAGATTGTATTTACGAGACAAAATTGCACTTTTGGTCCCCCACTTTTGCTCCAGTTTCGCATTTGGCCCCCCTATAATTTAATTCACAAATTTAGTCCCCCATTTTTTAAATCCCTGCAATGTTGGTCCGGGACGTCCCAATTGGATATTGACCATTAGCCTCAGATGTTGACTGCCATGTGTCAACGTCTGATAGGTTCCCTGGAAAGGCTTTTTTTTTTTATCCTGCTGTGATGTGGTAAAAATTTGGTGACGCTGAGGATAATTCAAAAAGCTTTTTTTAATTAACCCTAACCCTAACCCTCCTGATGACACGGTACAATTCTCTTCCAAATGACATTGCACAGTTCTTGTTACGATTTGCGTTGCGTCCCCAAACCCAAAATGGCTAGCTAGGGTTTTAGATCAGATCAGTGTGTAAGAAAATCATTAATCAGTAATCACTCAGCATAAAATTTGTTTTTTTTTTGTTTCCGATGCAAAAAATGTTACACAGCAACACATTCATCATTCACTTCCTTTTGTGACAAATCGCTTTTACCGATTAACAAGATCTCGTGTAGCAGACTCACCGACATGGGTTCGGGGAAAATCCATTGGAACATTTTTGACGGAGTGAAGATAATCGCAGCGACGCCGGAGACACTCATGGCGAAGATCAACTCCGCGATCTCAAATCTTGAAATCTCACGCTCCACCACTCTTATCGACGCCGACGAGGGATATGATGCGCGTGTTGCCGACGAAGCCTACAAGGCGGGTTGTGCCGCCTTGCCGCCGGCAAGCTCGATGAAGCTCTCCAATTTCTCAACCTCTCTCTCTCTCTCTCAGCTCTTGACGAAGCTCTCCGATCTCTCAACCTCTTTCGCTACTACACCCCTCTCCGTCAGCACAACCTCAACCTCGAACACCACAAGCTCCACAACAACACCCTCCTCCTTGGCCCCGCGGCCCACCTTGACCCCTACAAAGCCAACCACCTGGGCCCACTCAAAGTCCTTGAGTTCTTCCACTAGGTCGAATCCCGCTTCAACTTCCTCCTCTCCGAGCCCACGTGCCACGAACTCGCCTACCTCCTCGCCCGCGCCACCACCCTCAAACCCCTCTGGCACTTCCTCAAACACTCCCCTCACGTGACCACCGCCACCATCACGTGCCTCATCAATCTCCTCGATGAACAAGGCCTCGCCGATGAAGCACTTCTCACCTTCCACCGAATGAAGCAATTCCGCTGCAGACCCTACACTTAATTAAAAAGCTTTTTTTTAATTAACCCTAACCCTAAAAAAAGCTTTTTGAATTATCCTCAGCTTAAACAAATTTTTACCACATCACAGTAGGGTAAAAAAAAACCAAGCCTACCTATCAGATGTTGACACGTGGCAATCAACATCTGAGGCTAACGGTCAACGTCCAATTGGGACGTTTCGGACCAACATTGCAGGGATTTAAAAAATGAGAGACCAAATTTGTGAATTAAATTATAGGGGGACCAAATGCGAAACTGGAGCAAAAGTGAGGGACCAAAATTGCAATTTTTCCTATTTACGAAACTGTCACAAAAGTTCATATTTTGGTGCTTATAATTATTTACAATTAGAATGTTGAAGCACCTTCATGATTTTAATATTTTTAATCATAAATTTTATTTATTTATTTAAACTTTTGAACCTTTGTTGTTATGATATGTTTCGGGATCAATTCAAATTGTTTGGAAATCTTGATATGTGCCCATTTATCTTTATCTTATTAATATTGTTTTGGTTTCTTTAGATATAATTGATATATATTTGTTAGATAAATATTGTGATCGTAAATGTGTACTGCATGTTAGATATGCTTAGATCCAAATTACTATTTTATTTGGTGTACATGAGATGTATTGAGATATATATTTATTTATTATATATTGGATATATAATAGTACATTAATTTTCACGTTCCCGTATTGAAAGATTATACAAGTATAGATGAAATATGTGAATTATAAGATGGTAAGGTAATCTTTATTAGATGTAACATGTTTTCAATAGCTTTGAAGACGAAACTATTGTCTTCAACATTTATATATAAATTGATGACTTTGGTATCATTGAGTATATCAAATGTTAAAATCATGAAAGCATGTCCGATTAAATGTTAATGAGTTCATTCATTTTAAGTGAAATTATATTTTATATAATTTACAGGAATATTAGGCTCGATACTTTTCATTGTGAAGTTTTTCACAAAGTATACATTTATATATTGTGATATATTTGTTTAGATGTTTAGAAATTTTGAAATTCATATCTCACATTTTTTTATGTGAATATTTATTAAATATGTAGGGAAATATTTAAATTGATCTATAATTTATTGTTGGGATTGATTGATGAAATATCACATACCGATATGTGTCAATTTTGATTGGTGATTTCTTTTCATGATTGTTATTATATTATATGATTGCAATATATGGAGATATATTATAGTATACAATTTATAGGATTGTACTAAAATTTTTATTATTGTGACAAAAGTTGACAGTATGATATATCCTTTTGATTATATACTTCTACATAGAGATATTTGACTTATTGATTAGATTGTTATATTATATTGATAATATATGCAAATTTTTTTATTATATTATTATATACATATAATATATATTAGATATATTATATGATTGCAGTATATAAAGATATATTGTAGTATATAATTTATAGGATTGTACCTAGATTTTAATTATTGTGATAAAATTTAATAATACTTAATATTATATATCATTTTGATTTTTTTTTTCTGCTTGGAGATATTTAATTTATTGAGTAGACACAAAAAAAGATTTTGTTTTTAATATGTTAATAGTTGGCAAATAGAACTAAAAAAAATTCTTTTAAAGTTAAATATATTAATAACTAACAGGTAGAAACACAAAAAATAAATCTGTGTTTTTAAATTTAGACATTAGATAGAAATAAGGGAGAGAATGCATCATGAGTTTTTTTTTTCGAATTGTTAGAAAAACAAGTTTTCTAAGCACCAAGATTGTTTAAGTTTTTTTCTTTCTTTTGCTTGTCAAAGAAGTTGACAACAAAAGTTATTTCTATTCTAAACAACTAATATAGAAATATGATTTTGAATTAAAATGATTTAATTCAAGTTGTATTTTGTCAATGACTATAAAAATCTTATTGTAGAAGCAATTTTTTTTCTCCACATGTTGCTTATAGTTTTTTATGGCGATACATATGATGATATGTGTTTTATTATATGATGATATATTATCCAATTTATTTTATATATTAAATTATTTAATTACAAGGAACATCCTGAATATCAAGGAAATTGTGGTTTTAAAAAAATAAATTGGAGCATATGATGCAAGTTATTTTGATTTATTTTATCACAAGGAATGACTTGACTAACAAGAAACTTGTAATTTGAAAGAGCATGTGTCAAAAATTAGTTTATTACAAGGAAGGAGCTGACAACTAGGAGACGTGTAGCTTAAAATAAAAGCATGTGATGCAAGTTATTTATTTAATTAATAATAATGAACAACCTGACAACCAAGAGATTTGTAGCTTAAAATAAAAGCATGTGATGCAAGTTATTTATTTAATTAATAATAAGGAATGACTTGAAAACCAGGAGACTTATACTTAATTAATATAACATGAGATCGTGAATTTTGAAATTATTTTTTATACTAAACATCTGTACTACCTGGAGGAGCATTAAATTTAATTTGTAGATACCAATAAGATTGGTTTGACAATAGATACTTATTTGGTATGATTATTTTTTCAAAGTGTATGTTATATATCATGTCTTAGAAAAATATGTGATATATTCTGCCTTAGAATATTTTTGAAAAATGACTTGACAACCAAGTGACTCATTCATAGTTTTAAGAAATTTTCCACTTAAAGAAATTTTGATAAAAATTGGTTGGATCCAATTATGACGATTAGTATTGTTACCTAAGAATTGATCTCATGCATAAGATGCTTAATAAGCTAAATGACTGTGATAATCAAGTTACCTATGATCTTCTAGTAAGTTTATGTGTATATGTGCTTTAGAAGTAGTAACTTATTTGCCAAATAAAGTTTCTACAAAATCAGTATCTACAACTCCCTATGTGATATGGAAAGAGCTAAAATGAATCTCAAATATAACAAGATTTGGGATTATCCCACTTACATTAAGAGATTGTGAATAGATAAACTTGGGCAAGATCTGAGAAATGTAGATACATTGGGTATCCCAAATAAATTATGAGATATTGTTTACACCAACCTTGCGACCATAAAGTGTTTGTGGCAAGAGTAACCATTTTTTAGAAAGGAAATTCCTTGTAGAAGGAAGTCATGATAAAGAAATTGAGCTTGATGAAACTCAATTAACCAATGAAACAACTCAAGACTATGGGATGAAAACTGAAATACCTTTCTTTAATGTTCTGAAGTTACCACAAAGGTCATCACCTCCAGCAATTGTGGTTCAAGAGCCAGCTATAGTTCAAGATCAAGTTAATGAACCAACCTTAGAGCCAATTCAGCAATCTATGAACCAAATGCATGGGCCTTCTAGAAAATCTACTTGAGTGCATTGTGCACCTAATAGATTAAACTTGATGGTCCTAGATGACACATCAAATAAGGTTTATCATGATGATGATGATCCAAGAATTTATGAAGAGGCTATGCGAAGCTTGGATTGTAAGAAATGGCAAGAAGCTATGGAATCTGAAATGGAATCAATGAAGATCAACAAAGTATGAACTCTAGTTTAAGCTTCAAAGGGTATAGAACTAGTTGGTTGTAAAAGGGTTTACAAGAAAAGGATTGGAGCAAATGGGAAGGTCGAGACCTATTAAGCTCGCATTGTTGCCAAGGGATATCATCAAACGAAGGTATAGGTTATGACAAAACTTTTCTCCCATGGCAATAGCTTGCATTGTTGGCAAGGGATATCGTCAAAAGGATGGTATAGATTATGACAAAACTTTTATCCTATGGCAATGCTCAAATCAATTCAGATTCTTCTTGCTATAGCAGCATACTATGATCATGAAATATGACAAATGGATGTAAAAATATCTTTCCTTAATGGTGAGCTAAAAGAGGATATGTATGATACTAATAAAGTTTTCAAGTTGCAATAAAGTTTTATGGATTCACATCGTTGTATGATACTAATAAAGTTTTCAAGTTGCAAACGATCCATTTATGGATTGAAACAAGCTTCCAAAAGTTGGAACATTCACTTTAATGTGAGGAAGAACCTTGTGAGTCAAAAAGGTTAGTGGGAGTGTAATCATTTTCTTAGTGCTATATGTGGATGACATATTACTCATTGGAAATGATATACCAACAATGCAAATTAAGTACAAAGATTTGGTTATCAAAATAGTTCTCCATGAAAGATTAAGGAGAGACAACCTGTATTCTAGGAATAAAGGTTTATAGAGATAGATCTAAAAGGTTACTTAGACTCTCCCAATCTAGGTACATTGATACCATCCTAAAGAGGTATACCATGGAAACTCCAAAAGTGACTATTTGCCAATAGAAATTGGAGTTACTCTCAATATGGAGGATTTTCCTAAAACTCATGAAGTGAGAGAATACATAACTAGAGTATCATATGCTAGCATAGTGGGAGCTATTGTATATGACATGACTTTTGCATGTTCTAATATCATTTATGCACTAGGTGTAACAAGTTGATATCAATAAAGTCTTGGTGGGGAGCTTTGAAAGTGGGTAAGACCATTCTTAAGTATTTAAGAACTAAAGATTATGCCTCATTATGGAGACTCAAAATTAAAAACTAAAGTAGTTTGATGAGAATAAGTTGGAATTAGCTAGTAGTGGAATACATGAGTTATTGGCTCTACTGCAAGTAGGAGATTGTTGGGGATAAATTTATATGCCCAAGATCCAATCCATCTTGTTATCAATTTTAGTTTAAAAAATGTTCTTTATTTTACTATCACATGTATTGTTTTATTAAATTGTTGATTTGACAAGTCCCTGATTAAAATTAGAGACTTGTTATCATGACAGATATTATAATAAATGAGAAACAAGTCTTTTATAATTTTAATTTAAATTGTTATTGATCATAGGATTATTGTGAATAAGACATCAATAATATGAATATATCAATATATATATATATATATATATATATATATATATATATATATATATATATATATATATATATAATGAATAAAGATTAATAGATCTCATTTATTAAATTGCATATATAGATGATGTATATGTGAATGTCATCATTGAACCGACTCAATTGAGAATTCTTAATAATTAATATTATCTTGATATGTCAATAGGAAGTTCTTAAGAAGAAATATAATAGTTTCCTTTGACATGATATTATCATAGTAATTAACAAATTATTTGTTATATTTTAATTTCAGACACCTAATATCTTAGGGCACTAGTTGAATGAATATTGGATATGATTAAATACTTGTAGAGTTGATGATTAATCAAGAAGAAATAATCAATTAACTCTAGGTAATGAGTTAAGCTCTATGATAGAATTAAGACCTTGGTCATGACAATTAAATGAAAGAAGAAAAGATTTTCTTAAGTCATTCATTGATTAAATATAATGTGTTAACTTATTATAGTTTTATAGTAATACTATACTCTAGAGTTAACCTTGAGCTATAAATGATGGAAGGAAACATTACATTATTTTTCTACTGGTTCTTGAAGGTAAAATATGTTACCTTATATATGCTATTCGGACGTTAAAGTGTGTTGTTAGACACCTATCTTGATTAATATATTAATTTGAATAATATCTTAAAATATAATTAAAATATTTGGAATTGGGTTTGAAAAAGTTATTACGCACAACAAGTTGAACTTGATCAATTAATATTTCAATTTCAAATTGCTAAATGGCTAACGATAGAAAGTAATAAGAAATAATATTTGAAAATGACTTAAAAGATAAAGATAAGATACGATGAAGTGGTGATTTCGAATTTATTGAATATTTGTTTTTCTACTATATGCTATAAATAAAGCTTTAGATTGAACGTTTAAATGACAAAAATTACTTCTCTTCTTGTTCTCATAGAGTTCCAATATTTTAAGATTATTATTCCATTTGTCAAATTTGTTGGAGAATAGAGATTAGTTTCAGTGTGGATACACGTGTAGTCTTCACACTATTGAAGAAATTTTTTATGTTTCAAAAACTCATCAACATGTATATATTTAGTATGTTATCTGTTTCAATATAATTTAGATGTAAAATAAATCTTTTTTAACGCGCTGTGTGTATTTTGAACACTCTTTTTTTCCCTTCGATTGGTATCAAAGCCAGGTTCTTTTGTATTAAAATTATATTTATGAAACTGTCACAAAGGTTCATATTTTATTTGCTTGCACATTGAAGCAGTACTCATGCTGCATAGTGTGTCATTTGGCATGAAGCGTTCAAGTGATTTAACAAAAGCTATCGTACAGTGGTGCTTATAATTATTTACAATTAGAAAGTCGAAGCATACACACTTATTGCCATGCTTATATCCATTGATTTGTTAATTAGAAAGTTGAAGCGTATGTACTGGGCATCTTCATGGTTTTAATATTTTTAATTATAAATTTTATTTATTTATTTAAACTTTTGAACCTTTGGTGTTATGATATGTTTCCGGATCAATTGAAATTGTTTGAAAATATTGTTACGTGTCACTTTATCTTTATGTTATTAATATTGTTTTAGTTTCTTTAGATATAACTGATATATATATATATATATATATATATATATATATATATATATATATATATATATATATTTGTTAGATAAATATCATGATCGTAATCTTGTACTGCATGTTATGTTTAGATCCAAATTATTATTTTATTTGGTGTAGATGAGATGTATTGAGATATATATTTGTTTATTATATATTAAATATATATAGTAGATTAATTTTCATTTCACATGAAAGATTATACAAATATAAATGAAATATGTGAATTATAAGATGTTAAGGTAATTTTTGTTAGATGTAACATATTTTGAGTAGCTTTGAAGATGAAAATTATTGTCTTCTAATGTTATATAACTTGATGACTTTGGTATAATTGAGTATATCAAATGTTAAAATTATGAAAACTTGTCCGATTAAATGTTAATGAGTTTATTCATTTTAAGTGAAATTATATTTTACATAATTTATAGAAAGATTAGGCTTTTATGTGAATATTTATTAAACATCTGAAGAGATATTTAAATTGATCTATAATTTATTGTTGGTACTGATTTGTGAAATCTGGCATATACTGGTATGTATCTATTGTGATGGGTGATTTCTTATCATGATTGTTATTATATTACATGACTGCAATATATGAAGATATATTGTAGTATATAATTTATAGGATTGTACCAATTTTTTTATTATTATGATAAAAGTCAACAATAGATGATAGTATGTCAATTGCATGATATATCCTTCTTTTGATTATATACTTTTGCATAGAAATATTTAACTTACTGATTAGATTGTTATATTATATTGATAATATATGCAAATTTGTTACCGTATATGTTAAAATGTAATTAATTATATTTCTTAATTTTAATATTATTTTCTTTAATATATTTCTAAATATTTAAAAAATAATATAAATATTAAATACAAATAAAAAATAAATATATAATTTAATTGAATCCGTGCAATCACAAGTTTAAAACCTACTTAATCTAGTAATGAACTAATTTAAACTTTTTAAAAGATAAAAAATTATAAAAAAAAATTAAAAGTGTATCACATTTTGCATTACACTAAGTTAATAAAATGATTTCAAGAAATCTTATAAAGATGTATCACATTTTTTATTCAATTTACTCCTAAATGCATCACATTGTATCACATTATAATAAAAAGTAATTCTTCAAACATTCCTAAATGCAAAATCACTAATTGTGACATCAACTTCAGAAGATAGAAGAATGCACTTTTTTTAAAAAAAAACATAATTATATTTTCTTAACATTTTTTCTTCCTTAAGAATAATACTAAGATATAATATGATAACTAATAAGTTCTTAATTATAGAAACAATGAACAAGAATCAAACTTATTACAACAAAAGGAAAATTGAAAAATAAAATTCAGTACGGTTAATAATTACATGGATAAAAAATTGATAATACTACAAAATCATTGAATTTTAAAAACTCACTACAATTTATAATATGAAAGAAAATAGACTTTGGACTGTCGTCAAACGATTTTATGATATATATCATTCAATTTAAACCACCATGTTGGTATTTATTTTGGTTTTATAATAATCACATTAAAAATTATAACCATAATTTTTTTATTTGATGGTATAAGATTACTTTACATGCTTATTATATTACCATTGCATTTATAAAAATCCAGAGCTGACACACGTTTAAGGTAGGTTCTTAGACTTCGTACGTCGGACTAAGAGTTGCCTTTATCAAGAGTACAAGCAGGAGGACATGCAAAACAAAAGTATGTGAGTTAGAAGAGTGAGAATACACAAATTTGTGAGTAGGTGTATGCATTCGATAGCATAAAGCATGTCGAGAGAATACGAGGGAACCTGGTACTTATAGTGTGTAGAGGGAGTTGCAGGTCCTTGTATGTAAGGGCTGTTACAACCCTTACAGATAATTACCGGTGTGTAAATAATAACTGATATCTTATAGATAAAGTTAGAGATAATGTATAGCTTAGAGATAAAAGTTAATAAATAATTGTTACTTACAACTAATGTGCAGCCTTGTAGATAATTGAATACCTGTCAAGAGATAAATAAAGATATGACATTATATTTAAATAATTAGAGGTTAAAGATAACTTGTTGGTTGGAGAGCCCGACTACCAAAGATGAGGTGTCTGTATTTTTGTGTTAGGACTCACATGGAGGGTTGATGTGTGTCTCAAAGTGTTACATAAGATGTCATGTGTATTTGATGGACCTTAGACAATACAATCATCAAACTAGTAATCCTTTCAAAAAATCGAGAAACCAAAAATAAGTATAAAGAAAATACATGGCCAACAAATTAATTAATGATAAAAAATGTTATGCACGGACAGTGTAAACTTTTTACACTATATACATTAAACTCTTAATGCTAATAACCTTAAAACACAAAGTAGTACAGTATGATAGAAACATTAATTCTTTGGAAACTTAATTGGTAGCCGTCCCATATAAGAGAGATCCCAATAGTGTAATGCCATGCGTTAAGGATGTAACTTTCAAGGAATCGTTGCATTCAATGCCTCTGCCGGTCGATTTCAATCCAAGCCAAGCCAACGAAGTCATTCTATTTGTCCCATCTTTCAACTTGAATGTCTCTCCCTACCCACCCTTCCTTGAACTTTATGTTGTCCTATATCACATCCATATCCATGCTACACTGCCAGTGTAGCTAGCCAAGCCCTTCAAGCACTCCAATATAAATTCACCTATACACATTTCCTCTATGTGCTTATTCATTTTCATTCGGGTCTCTTAATTAGTAACAGAAAATTTTAGAGATAAATGGGTGATTGGGCTGGTGTGGTGATAGGTTTGGTCCTGTTTGTGGTGTTTTCACCCGGATTACTGTTCCAGCTTCCTGGCAAAGGAAGGCCTGTGGATTTTTGCAATTTCCAAACAAGTGGCGTCTCCGTCTTTGTTCATTCCCTTCTCTTCTTTGGCTTCATGGCTATCTTCCTCATTGCCATTGATGTTCACATTGGTAGTGGATAAATAAATCATCCACGGTATACACTTTTTTTTTTTAATTAGCAAATGTTAATTTTTTAGTTTTATTAGAAATGTCAATGGGAAGAATTTGAACTCCCCATCTCTCCTCCTCCCTTCTCTCTTCACCCCTAGCTCCTCAACTATTGAATCAAACTTAGATCTCTGAATACACCCACCTACATATCATTACTATTACCTTGGACTATATTTAGTTTAATGAAATGAAATAGAATATGATGAAAGATGTTTTATTCCATTACTTTTTGATTCCCTTCAGTATTGGGGAATTTGGGGTGGGGGTGTATGGGACAGAACTTCTAATTTAATTTTCTTCCTTGATAAAAATGTCGAAGCAGTGAAAAGATGATTTTATTTCACCTGGTTCAATTATATGTTGTTATTTCATTTCATTTCATTCTATTTATCTTTAGAAATCTAAACATGGTCTTGTTTTCATATATGTCCCGTTATATTATTCATTTGTCATAGCCCCATCAGTTAAGCATCAACAGAATGATCTCCATCACGTTATATTATTCTATTTATCTTTAGATGTATGGTTTTGAATTTCTTAAGGTTGCAACCCCTACTATCCTGCTTCTTAGTGAGTTGCAACCAGTGTATTAATAGTAAGTTTAGAGTAGAACACTCGTTTTTCTTTTGGTGAGTTTGTTGTTTTGTTTTTAATCTTCTTGTGTAAAGCAATTTAACATTGATTTGAAGCCGCTGTTGCATAAATCATTATCTATGATGAAAAGTATTTACCAGTTATTCTGAATTCCATTACAAGCATATCAATTAGCCACTACCCGAGATGTTTTTATTCTTCAATTGTTTAATGACGTTGTATTTGCGATGCTCGAGAAACCATCCTATTTAATCGTCGGTGGGTATGTGAGAGCCTATGATGAAAGGATTTATCTGTGGGTACTTGATAGTGTTTTTCCTACGGATTATATCTGTCAGCAATTACTGATGGACACCGAAATTCATCAGTAAGGTTTCCTACGACTGATTAACCGATGGATTTTTGTCAATAAGTAATATGTAAGTAATTTTATGTTATCCACGATTTTGACAAATTATATACCCTTCCAGCCATTTAATTGAAACAAATTTGGTAAGATGAAATTTCTGTAGCTTCAATTATAGAAGTTCAAATAATTGGTTTCTAATTCAAACGGGTTAATTTGGAGAGAAATGCATCCCCCGTGTCAGTCGTCTACGCGAATTATTAATTTAAGAACCAAAAGTAAGATGCAGATTGCACAGACTTATAAACTATGAATTCATTAGACCCAAAAATGATAAATTGGAATAGATCTCTAAGAGATAATTATTGGATCCAAAAGATATTACTTGTTCTCCCTGTAATTAAAAAATATATCATGCCGGAATCTAACCACATTTTGCGGTCGTGGTGGAGTTGAACATGAAAATGTGATTCTAGATATCTAATGATACCGCAAGCAGTATCGATACAACAAATACAAGTTCCTTGCCTCAGAGTATTCAAAAAAGGCTTTGTAAAATTGTTGATAACTTTCTATTTGCTGATCAAACTTGTAATGTTAAGACACAATTCTTCTCCTCTAGTACAAGCGTTCAAGTTAGAATAGAACTTTTTTTTTATCAATTACAATTGAAGAGTTGAAGAACTATGTGCGGAGGTTGTTACGGATCTTAAGAGACATAGTGCGAAGAAAACAAAACAGACTAGTTCATGCGAAAATAGAATGAGAAAATTAAAATTGAAACGAGCAAAAAGATGAAATCGTTCATTTTATTGCAAGCAAATGAAGTCATCAAAATCTCAACCAGATTCACTTATTATTTATCATGACATATGTATTTGTGATCTGCTACCTAACCTCAATGTCTCGGACAATTTCTTTTCCCTCCTAAAGCTTCAGCGGTATATATTAGCCTCATCTGAAAGACATCCCAAGCACCAAAAAAGTAAATAAATAATAATAAACACAAAATTTAATTTAAATCTAGTGCTTTTAATCTTTTTAATTTAAATTATGTACAATTTTAGTTCTTTAATTATTTTTTAGTAGATCATGTTTGCTATTTTAAAATTAAAACAGAGTTGGTCTTCTAATTAATTTTCTTTGACTTACAACTTTCAAAACCTTATTTTCCATTCAAATAATTGAGAAATTATAATACATTTAAGATATGAAATAATTTTTGAAGTTGAAAGTCATAAAGTTAATAAAACGTTAATAAATCTTCAAAGATTTAATAAGGTATAACATTAGGATTTGACCAAGGAAAATGTTTACAAATAACTATTTTATGTAACATTTAATATTTAATTATTAACATTAAATCAAAAACGTAAACAAAGTAAATTAGTCAATTCAATTTGTATCTTTTGTTAATATAAAATAAGATTTTCTTTAAAAAAATGACAAAAAAACTTAATTGCAACAATAAAAAATTTAAGAGATTAATTTTGCTTAAAAATTGCTAGGATACTATAATTACATGTTCTATCTATAGTTAACATAGTTTGAACTCAAAGAGTCAAGATCTTTTGTTTTTGAGAGTTTTAACTCAAGTCTTATTTAAGAGATATAAATCTGATTTCATTGGAATAAACTTAGATTTGTTATTAGTTCCTATCCGATATTTTATAAAGAGACTAATATAAAATAAACAAAATTTATTAAAGACGAAAAATAAAAAAGTTATGTTATTTGGTTTGAAGATTTTTCATAAAAAATTACACAAATCCTATTTGTCTTGTTTTGATTGGATAATCATATAACTTTAAAAAAATGAATAAAATTAAGGAATTAGCGGAAATCAATCAGGAGTACTTTGTATATAATAATCGTGCATTAACCTTTGTACTACCCATCGTTTCTCATAATAAAATTCGTTAATTTGTAAAAGATTAAAATTAAATATCAAACGTTAGAAAACAAAATTTTTATTTTATTAAAAACTCAATAATGCTGTTATTTTTATTATAGATCCGAATTAAAATTTGTAAATGATGAAAAACATAATTTAGCCTAATAATAATTAGTAAATAAATAGATTGAAGAACAAACTATCAAACAAGCATGAAAGGGAGAGATAGGCTAAGGAAGCAAGAAGAGAGAAAGAGGCTCACGTGGAAGATCCCTCTGCAACGTGATGGACCCAAGAATGAAACGGCCCAACACAGACAAATTGGAGACAAGTGCAGCAACATAGAAAACCAGCACCAGAAGAGTAACCCAAGGCAGCAGCAGCAACCCAACGAGGAACGTGACCGCCCCGAGAAGCATGAGGGACAGGGACATGCCCAGAAACAGCGACGCGAATGCTGCCGGGGAATCCTGGGAGGTAGCCAACGTTGTCCACCAGTGATGTCTCCTAGAATGCGACAAAGACGAAGAAGCGCGAGAAGAAGAACATGGGTACGAGGTGGGAAAAGGGTAGGGTAACGGAGGAAACTTGAGAGTGTGAATGATGAGGGAACATAGCTCGTATAACACCCTTAGCTGGTGGTCTTCGGCGTCCACTTGGCGTCTCATGTATCTTTCTTGTGAAACAGAATCCGAACTCCAAGATAAAATAAGGGATCACTGCTGAAGAACTATAGGAAAAAAAGAAATAGTTTTATAGTTGAGTTGAGGGGTGTTGTGTTACCAATGAGAATGAAAAAAAAGTTGTATTATTGGGGAGATATTCAATGTTTAAACAAACTTTTTTCTTCGTAGCTAGATTTTTGTTTTTCTAAATTTTAATGTAAATCATTGAACACTATTTATTGTTCTGTTTTACTTAAAATTATGATTCATCATGATCATGAGTATTTTTTTTATCATATTATTAATATGAAATATTTATTATTTTTGTTAAAAGTTAATCTTAAGAAAAATGACTTATCATCAGTAGTGAAATATTTTTTTCTTGATGTTTTTTAACCAATAGCTTGTTGGTTCATGACCATGAGTATGCCTTAAAGTGATGATATGTTACACATGATGGAAGTACTACTTCCTTATCTGGATTAATTTGAGTATGGGCACGTATGGATTGGGGATACTTATGGGTTGGATGGAGTGGACCTTCCATGTTTCACGTGTCAAGACTAACGGATAAGCTTGGTACGTGCAGTATACGAGGTCACCGGATAAGCGTTGCGTCCATATGCTATTTTTCCTCTGAATATAGAATTGAGTTAAATATCTTTTTAATTCTTATAATTTAATATTTTTTTCTTTTAATCCTTGTAAAAAAATATTTTTTTTAGTATCTTTAAATTATTTTAATTTTTATTTTTATTTTTATAATATTCTAAATAATTTTTTCTATAGTTTAAAGTGTTATCTAAAATACTTTAAGAATTAAAAACAAAAAAAAATTACAAGGATAAAAATGAAAAATACTAAATTTTATAAAAAGAAAAAATATATTTAAATCTATTATTTAATCACAAATTATTTTAGTATAATTTTTAAAATAATTATTATGAAATTAATAAATATTATCATGAATAACTTTTTCATAGAGAATAGGGTTGTTATATATATATATATATATATATATATATATATATATATATATATTTATTTATTTATTTATTTATTTATTTAAAGGAAAGAGATACTTCAGAATCTATGGGATGTTTATACTACGAGACAGAAAAAAGTTATTGATATGACTAGAAATGTAATATAACCAAAAAAGAAAGATTAAAAAAAGTATTATAGTGTGCATATGTTTTTAAAAAGTCCAACAATCAAGAATCTAAATTATTACCTGGTCCAGGATTATCATCTTAATTGTAGTAGTTCCGACTAATAAAAATGTGACATGTGCACTGGTAGAGATGATTCACTAAGTTGTGTATCTCTATACATTACATGTTACATGGTGATTGGTCGATACCCGTAACAACAACTAACATGCTAGTCCTGGATAGCTAGGGAATAATTTCTTCGCTTTAACTGCTTTTCCAGTGCCATGAAAGATTTACATAAACAATTTGCAATTAATTTTAGAAATTGAGCGTTAACTATCTGCATTATTTTGTTTGCACGATTTAAGGTTAAATTGATTCTACAATATTTTAGATTTCATTAAGTAATCTTCAACTAAATACTTATAACCACTATTGTTGAGTCATTTATACAAGTCCAAGTGTTGCACTTTTGTTGGTCAGGACCACAGTTGACATGGTGATCACGTGGATGCCACTCTTAAAGAATCCGCGAAAGGAGACTGTGAGGGAGATGGGTCTTGGCTACTTCTTTCATACCAAGAAAGAGAAGAAGAGATGCTTGATAAGTTTAGAGGAAAAATATAAAATAGAAAAGAAAAGATCAGTAAAAGATATAATAAGTGATGTGTTTAAAATGAAAAAGAAAAATACGAAGAAAAAATAAAATGACTAAATACATGATTTTCTATTATTATTCCTTTGAAAACCAAAGCTAATAGTTATCAATTCAACTGTAAATGAGACACATGACCAATCCGTCAGACTATTGGGTTAACGTAGTCACATCAATAATTTAGGTTGTGTTTATAAACTTTTTTCTAGCATCAAATGGAAGTTTTACATTTTCATTGCATAAACATGAAGTGGGTGTTGGATTGACTATGTGAATTTAGTTAGATTGAAGAATGAGATGCTTTGATGATAGGTCCGCATAAGGGAACTACTACTTTCACTACCACAATTACTTTTTGAAAATGAGGCAAAAGAAAAAAATTGCCCTTAAGGCAATTTCCCCCCACCCCTACTTATCTACTTCCCCATTCGCCCAACTCCCTTCTTCTCACCCCCGCCCGTTCCCCTTCCCCCACTCTCTCCTATTCATCTCAGTCTCCCTCTCATTTCTCCTTCAACTCTCTTCCCTCTTTTCCACCTTTTTTCCTTCTCCCTATGCACACCTAACTCTCTTCTCTCTTTATCTCTCCATCAAGATTGTGAAGGTAAGTATTTTTTTTTTTTTATACACAATGAAAGTACAATTTTGTTGTGCTCTAGGTTGAGAAATACAACAAAATCGTACTTTTGTTATTTTTTTTTTTCAAATTGACACAATAAAATCATGATTTTGCTACACAATGATGGTGAAGATAAAATAACAAAATGGAATCCTTCTTACGTTACACATTTGGGGGTGGAATAAAAATACACAAAGAAATGATGATTTCATTGTGTATTTAGGGTGGGGGGGGGGGGGGGGGGGTTGAAAAATGCACAATAGAATCATGATTCTATTGTGCAATTTGGGGGTGAAAAAAATATAACAAAAATATGATTCTATTGTGTTTCCATCAAAGAGGAATTTTAGGAATATTGTTAAAAAACACCCACATGGGTAGTGGAATTATTAAATGCAATAGTGCTAATAGCAACTCCCTCCATATTAATGGTTCAAACTAGCAAAATCCAATCATGGTTTAACAAGACTAGTTTCAAACATAGGTCAACTCTAAGGAAAATTGAGTCCATACAGATTTGAAGTATGAATTGAATTGAGTTGGATTGATTTTTTATTGTAGACTTTTCATTTTTTAAACAAACCCGACTAATTATGAATGGATCAAATCGATTAAGCATTTGAGTTCATAACTAGAAAAACAACCAAAAAAATTTTTAACTTGTCTTCTATTAAAATTAACTTAAGAAAGATCAAATTATAGTGACAAAAATGAAATTTTTAAATGGCAAATCATTCATAAAAAAAATACAAAATAGGTTGAATCGATTTAGGTAATCGAGTTCATAAAATACAAAAAAAATGCCAAAAAATAATTATAACTTGAATTATATATAAATTAATGTTAGAAAAGATTAAGTTGTGAAAAATTATAAGTTTTTAAATCATTCATAAAATCCCTACAAAATTTAAAAATATAAAAAATAATTATTATTTTCTTTTCTAATTTGTTAATATTTAATTAAGTTAGATTTATCAAATGTAAGAAAAACTAAACAATAGATCCAATCTAATCAAGTCACACACTCAACCATAAAATATTGCTTATGATATTTAGATCTTTGTATCATAAGTGATTCAAGGTGATGTGAGGAGGGTTTAGCTGACACTTAGATTAGATAATTCTTCAAGTAGTTGTTGGTGGAAGATTCATAGGAGTGTAGCAAAAACTCATTGGTTGAGGTGGTTATACTTGTAAGGACTTTAATACTCAAGTCAATGAGAAGAGATATAAGGTGAGTTGGATGGTTAAGGAATATGAGAAAAGTGGAAAAGTTACGGATTCAATCCCATCTGTTAACAAAATTAACATTCTAACAAACTAATATTTATCAATAAAAAAGAACTCAGGGCAATGTGATCTTAAGGAGGGTAATAGTATATTTTATGGGTCATAATATACACTTGATGATGTGAATGATCTCACTATTTATAAACACGAGTTGGAGGATATCGAGTCCAAGATGGATATCTATTTGGGTCAAGTAATTTCCTAGGCATAAGATCAATTTTGGTAGGAAACCAAGGGTCCCTTAGAGGGCTGTGACCTGTAAGTGAGATCAATAATTAAGGAATAAACAAGGACTCCTTTTGACAATAGAATGTGTTTGATAAAGTTCCATGACAAGGCCTAGGTAGAGGCATAACTTTTGAGGTAGATGAGACCCTTCTTAGAATGCATGCTACTTAATGAGTAGCCTGTGTTGAGGTGGAAGTTGACCTTTGTATTTTGAGGGCATTAGGATGCCTCTATGATCCAAGATAGACCTCAAAATTATTGGAAGTAAGGCCTATCCTCGAAGCAAGCCTATCAATAGTTGTACCCCAACTAATTAAGTTAAGCTGTAAAGGTTATCAAGACATTGTAGGTCTTGGCCAGGCCAAAACTCCTAGGTTCCTAATCATAAGTAGAAAAGACATCTAGATGAAAACAAAAGGCTTCAGGTCTAGTAACTATTATTAGCTACACAATAACTAGTGTTTTTTAAATTTTGAAAAAAAAACACTAGCATTGGACTACCACATAGCCATTGACACACTGAGCTAAGCATTAAATAACATGTGCTTTAAGTCATGCAGTCATGGCTAGTAGTGAACCCAAATTTTATAACTTAAATGACCCTGGAATATTTATGGAGGCTTTCTCTTTTTTTCTTCTGATCGACTTGAGATTTACAACTATTGTTTTTCCTTTTTGCCCTTTTTCCTTTTGCTTCAAATAGGGCTTTACCCTTTTGAGTTTGGTTTCTCTTTTTCTCTCTTATTTGTAGTTTTTCTCTTCTTTACGTCAAGTTTTTCTCTCCTTTCTTTTGGTTACCTTTGTAATGGCTAAGACTTTTTGGTGGAGCTTCTTCCCTGACTTACCTTTGTTTTCTTCACAAATATTCCTTGTGTCCCCTAGCATCATTTTCTTTATTTTTGGTTGATGGGGGTAGGGGGATTAGAGAGTGTTTTTTGTGAGAGTTCTAGCAATGGTGTGCCTCAAGAAATTGAGGGATTATGGCAAAGATTGTGAAGAATCTTAGAGGAACTATTGAGTTTGTTGTCATCATGTAAGTTATCACAACTTGATGTTGCATTGAGGAGATTTGTGACAAACTAGGTGTCCTTCCTTGTGCACTTTGGTGCACAATATGCCCATTGAAGAGGAAGAAAGTTGTAAGCACTTATAGGCTAATGCATATATGAAGAGTATCTTAAAAATTGTTAGAAATAATGACACATGAAACCACAAACCAAGAGAGGGGGTTGAATTGGTTTTAAACTCATTTTATACTCAAATTAAAACTTTTCACAAATAATTTCCTTTAATCCAATTGAAACAAGAGATATAGATGTGTTGCAAATATCCTTTGATATCTTAATCACAATTAAACAATCAGCCAATGATACAAAGTAATTATCAATCCACAAATGTTAAGAAACTTATGCAAGAAGCAATATAAGAGTTTAAAGGTCAGAGAAAAAGAAGCAACACATAATTTATATTAGTTCGATGTCTAGGAAATCTACATCCAATTGATCCATAGTAACCCACTAGGATCTTTTCACTATAATTTTTGAGTTACAACCAAACTCACAAGCAAATTCACACCCCAAATGCCTAATCTCTTGAAAACCTATCAAGAACCAAACCCATATGTAGAAAACCCACTACATGCGCACCATTGAGAAACCTACTCAATGAAAACGAAAATGAGAAACACAAATTAAGGAAATATTTCACTTAATATATGAAAGATGTGAAAGTTTGACAACATTTTCAATGTAGTATCAACTTCCTCTCATGATCCTTTGCAAAGATCCATTGCACCAAATGTAAAAAGATTGTTTCCAATTAAGGATCAAATCGGTGATGACACTAAGAGGTTCAAAAACTCTCTCAATGAAAATTGCAATGTAAAATATGATAGAAAAAATGTCACACTCGAAGTCCTTCGAAAAATTTATTTTTATAGCCTTAGAACATAAATAGTCAATCAGGTCATAGAGATAGTTGATCATATTGTTCTTCGCATCACATAGGTTTCCTGAAAAGCAGATAGTTGTTTATATTGTCATATAGCCGATTGTTTGCGAAAGCAAAAATTTCTTTAGACCCAAATAAGCGATTAGACAATTAAGATAGTCGACTATTTTCTCACCTACTTCAATTTTTGAGATACAGGGGCTGCAAATTAGTCTACTATATTAACATATAGTCTATTATATGATGCAAAATTGAAACTTAGAGATTCTAAAAACTATGTTATGAAGGTTTCAATTCTCTTAGGCTAACTACCATGGATCAATGCAATGCCAATAATTTTGAGCATGTTGAATCTACATAGCCTAGTATAGGATGCATGTACGCATGACTTCATGCACACAATCAAGCATTTAAGGCAATAACAATCATCCTAATTAAGACTAGTGTTCCAATATATACAACTCACACATCATCAATGAAAACTAAGAGTTACAAGTCTTCATCAACTTTTCATGTTTACAAAAAGTTGTATATTGGACTCTTTGTTAAATTCTAGAAACTCGAGCTTCACTAAGTAAAGCTCGAGTACCTAGAACTTCAACTCATTATGGCCACACTAATATTGTTGTCAATATCGTAGAGATAATAACAAGGCAATCCCAAGCCTTGGACTTGGCACTCGGGTCTCCCTTCCAAGACCTCCTAGATGTGATACAAAAGTTTTCATATACTAGTCCTAGAGAATGTCAGGATCTTGAAGATTGATCTCTCAAATGTGCCAGACTCAAGGTATTTCATTGACAACTCGACCAAGAGCAATCAAATTTGAGTATAGCACTTAACTTTTTATGGATGTTTGACTTCTTTTTTTACTTTGGTTGATATTTGAGTATTTTTTTTTTAAGATTGTCATGTTGCAACACCTTAGTGTGTGGCACCATCGCAACTTCATGTGAATGTGTGAGCATTCTTAAGAGGATTTTTCAACTATTTTCTTTAAACTTTAGGTCAAACATTGCCAACAAACATTATTTTTGTACTATTTTTATGTGATCTAGAACATACTTTTAATCAATAAAGGACTTACTAGTATAATACTTAGACCTCTCCCAATTTGAGCATTGTTTTATTGTTTAACTAGTATAATACTTATACCTCGCCCAATTATTTATTATTGTTCCGTCAAACTCATTCGATGATGTGATAAGTCATTGGACCGTCAATGTGATTATCACTTATCACATCATTAATTAACATTATTAGTTAACAATAAAACTCAAATTATTAACATTGAAAAAATATAGGAATAAAAAATGCTAAAAATTTTGAAGACTAAAAGTGATTTTTTTTTAAAAAAATAGAAACAAAAACAGAATTAATCTATAAAAAGATCATGAATTAGCCCATCTCAGTAAGCATAAAATCAAAGGCTCAATATCAGCAAGGCAGCAACACATCTCCAGCCAAACTAATTCCGAAAAACAAAATCTCCAGCTAAATTAATGTTCATACGCGTGTGTTCCCTAGATGCATTTGTTCTTTATCTACTTTTTTTCAAAGCTTTGCTTTGGGAATGTACAGGTGATTTTGTCGGCAGAAGCTGCTCGTTTTGGAGAAACAGTTGTTTTAATATCTATGACCAAGGTCCAAGGGTAATCAACTAATGGATATGGTAATTATCTAGAAAACAATTCCAAATGACGTTATGGCAACGGGGATGATGATGTTAATATCATTAAAACGACGTCATGGGGTTTGGTGATGCTGATGTTGAGACAGAATTAGATCCACCATTCCACTCTACTTCCAAGTTGTAATACTAACGACAAAAAGAGTAAAAAATTATCTCGTGGAAATGAAGTATCAAGTACGCAAGACAAATCATAATATGGTAAAATATGATTACTAGCTACTAGTACCTGTATAATTAATTAACATACTAGGTTTATTTTTTATTTTTTGAGGAAACATATTAGGTTTATCAGTGTGCATATTTATGTTCCAGAAAATTAAAGCTACTTTCTTATGCTAATATATACCCGTATTATTAAAACATGAACAATCCTGTAGTTCATTACGGACGACTTATTATATATTCGAACAAAGTCCAGTTCTATCCATTATATGGTGAGATATTTTTAATGATTTAAAAAATATGGTAGTAATATAAAATTTAAAAAGTGTGCAGATATAATAATAGCTAGAAAGTAAACAAAATAGAGAAGCAGCTGTCCTACCATGTCTTGTCTTGCACTAAAGAAAGGTATATTACTCATTGCTCATGATTTATCTTGCGTTATATCGTTTCTACATTAATCTATTATAATGATTTAAATTTGATGCGTGGTTATCATGTTGATGCCTCAACTATTCTATTAATATTATTTTGCCAAATCAATTCACGTGTCAATTCTAATATTTTATTGTTTTCTTATCTTCTCAAATTTAATGCCATTCAATGTATACGAATTAATAAAATTTATAGCCTTGAAACCCATGCAATGTATGATTGTTTTAGTAAACAAAGAGGAAAAAGTAATAGAATAAAATTAGGCACGGATACAAGAGTGTAATAAAAGGGGATCATATTTTTTTACACAATTATTTAAATATTTAACTTTTAATAAATAATAAGTTTAAAAATGATTTATTATTAAATTTATGGATAAAATTAGAGATATGATCTATTACTAAGAAAATAAGGCCCCTTCTTGTCTCCCTTGGATCCGTCCGTGAATAAAATGTTTAAATTTTTTAAAAACAAAATTAAAATGCTTTAAAAACAAAAGAAAAGTGTAAATATGACTATGGCTGGGCATTCTTTATATATATATATATATATATAATACATAAAATATCACAACTTTTTAGCATTATTAGCTAAAATAAAATATCATTTTTTATATTTTTAACATTCAAAGAACAAATAAAAGTCTTTAAAAATATCAAAATATTTAAATTTAAATTTAATAAAAAAACAATATTCATTAACAATAACAAGTTTACTCTAGGATAAAAGGAAAATAACAAATTAATATAAATTATAAAAATAAAAATAAAGATATATAAAAATAGTAAATTAATATAAATGAGTAAGCTGATAGTAATATTTATGAAATAGGTGTTTAATTATTTCAAAGTTTAAAAGAAAAAATATTTTATTTCAAAAACACGGATTTTAAATTGGTTTTATGTACCAATTCTATACTGGTTTGATTGATTTCAGATCGATTCGCACGAATTTTGAAATAGTCTATTTTTTAGTTTAAATTCACTGATCACTAGGCCAATTCTTGATTCAACCGATCCAACTGGCTAGTCCATTCTGATTCTCAGAACCATGATTAATATCACATCATCTTTCATTATTAATTAAAAACACACCAATAACAATATCTCTTCAAATTTCAAATTTCAAATAAATTGTCAAATTATTTATAATATTCTTACAAAAATATTTATTATTGTGTCTTTTATTTTTCGACAGATACTATAGTTTACTTGTATCTTTTATTAATGACAATTGTGTTCGATCTAGCTAATAGGACCATTACAGGTTATAAAACTCTCCTTTTTAGTATTTAATGTTATTACATATCCAGAACTTGAATTTAAGGTCATCGATCAAACTAAAATAAACTCGCACTAATTGAATCACATGCTTAATGATTAATCAACTCTTTTATTAATTATATATATGCATCTTAAATTCTTAATTGTACAATAAAAAAACTCAAACTCAAATCCTGTTTGCTTTCATCTTCTGTTTTGATATATTGTTTTGTTGATGAAAATTAAGAAGAAGAAAAAGATATATATAAACGTAAAAGAAAAGGAAAAAACTCAATTATATGTTGAGTCAGAAATGAAGTGAAAAAATAGTATTTTTATACAAGAATTATATATATTTTTATGAAGAGAAAAAATAGTTTATAATTTTTTTAAATTAGTAATAGATTGTTGTAAGAACATATTACAAAATGAGCATCACACGATAGATAATGAATAGAAGATCTGCTTTAGAAGAATTTTGATACAACATGAATAAGCATATTTAAAAATGCATATATGTGTAAAATGAAGTGATAATATATTATATTTGTTCCAGTAAAAAAAAAATGATATTTGTTTTGTATAATATAAATTGGTTAATATATTCCTTAACATAGGAACTTTTAGTTATGTATGTTGTAATGATAACTTGGAAACATTAAATTTCAAAACAATTGCATTCTGCAGTATATAAAAACTATAAAGTCTCTAAATTATTGCAGAATTTAAAACTTATTCTTAATTTTCCTATTTAGCACGCATGAAATTGATTTTTTTAATAATGTATTATTTTTTTATATTATTGTATTTCCTATTAAATATAATTAAATGTAAAAAATTTAATTTAAATAAATTCTCTAACAAGATTAACACTAACTCAAATATTTTGTTTAAACTCCCGCGCATTTCATGTAGAAATAATTAATTTCTCAACCTCAACATAAATGTTAATAGGTTCCTCTGGCAGGTGCGATTGGCTCTCAGCATACAGTCAATTTCTACATTTTTATTTGGGGAAAATATATTTGGACACCCATTGTGTTATATATTCTACATCTAGTAATCAAGAGAAAAAAAATAAAATTATAGGTATGATAAATAATATAATATAATAGGAAGAGAAAGATAAAAAAAAAAGAGTGGTATTGATGGAATGTTTAAAAAGATAAGGTGTTCAAATGGCTTGATTATTTGTTTGCAAATATATACTTAACAAAAAGTGAGAATAATGACAGCTTAAAACAAAATCGTTCATATATTAAAATTAATACGTGCTCCAGACCGTTCTTTATCATTGCTCATAAATTTAAGCTTGATTTATTTATCGTGAGAACTCATGTACATGAAAGTGGGGAGTGGGGGAATCACACTAAAGCAATAGAATAAGCGAATAACAACATTACATGAGAGCAAAAAGCTCCCTTTGATATAGCAGTATGGAAAACTAATGCAAAAAATATAAGTAAAAGAATTTCAAGTTATATATAATTCATTTGTATATAGTTCCTTATATTTTGCCCAAGTGAACATAACGGAGTACCATTTCATTTTAAGAACTACATGAGTTACAGCTTAAGATCCACGATTGCATGTGCACTCATTAAATTAGGTTTGGCTTAAAAAATTACATTATTTCATGAAAACATCTGTTTCAAGGGACAAGATCTTTTACATTTATGAAGCAACTGCGATCAGCGGATCCAATAGCTATCCTCTTTCTAACAGCACTGAGTGGAGAGAGAATGTTATGGTAGAGACTTACAACTACGAAAATGAAAACCTTCATATGGGTGCAAACTCAATTGGATTTGCTTCAAATATATACTATCATGTTTGGATTACAATTTGGAACCTATAGTTTGATACAATGAGAAAGCAACAATTTTCAATTTCTACTCATTATGATCTGATAACCCAAAATAATACTTAATCACTATACAACCATAGCTTTAATTTGCCAAACATATTTATATATAAGCCAAACAAACTACTACTATGTAAAATTCATACTTATTACAGCATAACATAATTATCTCTACACGAAGTGCCAAAATCGCACAAATTTAAAAAGGGTACTATTATTTTATTAAATGCTAGGCCCTGCAACTATAATCATGTTATCACTAAAATATATATAGCATGGTTGATGATCACTTGATCTCTTAAAACGTACGCGTTTTTTTGTTTTTTTGAAACAGGGTATCTGCTTATGCGTTTTATCGCTCAAGCATCAAACGTTTCTGAACCATAGCGATATATATTTCAGCTTTGGTGTCCACGCTTTCATCTGCTGGCTGGCGATACAACTCATCCAAATTGCTCCTACTATCTGCAACCACAATGCGAACCTTCAGATTTCGCTTTGTGGTTGCATAGTCCTCGTGGACCACGAACCCTACAGAGGCAGGAGAAGAAGAATAGTGATTTGGCTTAATATCTGTAGCTGTGTATTGCACGGCGGTTGAGGAAGCTGGTTTTGGTGCATTTCTATAAAAAGGCAACGATTTTCCTCTCATGGACCCTCTGTGGCTCTTTCTGTATGCCTCCATTTTCACCAGCAAGTTTTGAGAACAAAAGGGTATTAAAGGAGATTGCACGGTGTGAATTTCGGTAGTTCAGTAGCATGAGATTATGGGTATATATATTGTTGTTTCTGAACTGGAATCCGGATAAAGATGAGGATGGTCCCTCATCTAAAAATCTGGAGGCATAATTTCTTTAAACCCGTATTGGCTCACTGATTTATTCCAATTATTATTTTAGTAAGTTTGGCTGCTTTCTAAAATATGTTGGTCTCTTTTTACTAATGGAATCGATAATAAGATTTGCTAATCGTTTAGCTAGAAAATTAACGCCTGTTGGTCCAGCTTTTTGCTTTTTCACTTTCTAGTTTTAACAACTGTTCTCTAGAATAACACCAAACTTTTCAATGGTCAATTTCTCATTTAAAAGCTATTAAGATGTTTTAGTTAGATAAATTTCTTCCTAAAAACTTATAGGAAAAAAATAAAAATGAAATATTTGTCTAATTTAAAAGCTATTATAAGATGTTGTTAGATAATTTTTTTCCCTAAACATTTATAGGAAAACAAATGAAAAATAAAAAACATTTCAAACATTTCAATGATCAATATCTCTTTTAAAGCACTACTACAAAAAATCTTTTAACAATAGTTCTAGAAAAACTTCGACGACGGTTTTCAATCAATGTTGAAATGATCATTGTTAAAAGTTGAAAGATTTCGACGACAATTTTAAATCATTGTAGAAAGTGGCTTTTTGACGATGTTTATTAGAACTAATGTAAAATTTTTATTGGAATATCTCTCTATGCAACATTTTCAAATATAATTTTCAAAACCATCTAAGAATATTGCTTTCCACAACAATTTTGTCCAAAATTGTTGTAGAACGTTGCCTTCCACAACTATTTTCACAAAAATTGATGTAGAATGTGTTTTCAAAGACAATTTTGTAGAAAATCGTCGTGAAAAATGACATTCTTCATCGATTTTCTGACAACCAATGTAGAATGTGAATTTTTTTTAATATTTGTTTTGTTTTGATAATAAATTCAGCCTGTAATTTAAAATAGAACCAACAAAGGGGTACTAGATTAACCAAAGCAACAAAGTTTTACACTTTCGATCTTTTACTCATTACATTCTTGTTTGGAGGAGCATGAATGCAAGCTCCCAATTCCAAGAGAAAAGCAAGCATCTGCAAGAAAGACGTATCCTATAACGTGAGAATTGCTTGGATTACTTAGAGGATATAGTACAAAAGGCATCACAAAGGGAACATCATGTTGCTGGCTAAAAGTTGAGGGAATGGATTAATACCTTTACAAATTCAAGATTGAAAGGTGGGTAGGAACCATTCATGCACCTTGTATCCATGATATGGCTCACCAGACTCTTTAGAGATGGCATGTAATGTAACCCCAAACCCATAGAATAACCAACAGATTTAGAGTGAACCAAGACTGTTATTAGATGGACACCAGTAGCAAAAAAATATGGACAACTATGGTGTAACACCTCGGTCAAATCACACCAAAATGAGAGGGATCTAAATGCTGTGCAACTATGAGATTGTAGAACTGAGGATGACTTAAATGAATTAATTGGTACTATCTATACCAACAAGATGCATATACTTTTCGGTAGTCCATCACTTAAGAACTTCATAGTTAAGCGTGCTTGGCTTAGAGTAGTTGTGGGATGGACCTTTCGAGAAGTTTCTCGGAAAGCGTGTGAGTAAGGACAAAGCACGCTAAAAAGTCTCGTGTTGGTTTATGGGGTCATTCATTGATCCTAGAAGCAAATAGAGCTCATTTTCAAGGTCTCGAAAAGGGTTACCTACGAAGGGTTCTGACCGGTGGAGGGTTCTGACCAACAAAGATTGTTAGTGAAGTGTCACCGTGTGAAGTGTCGCAGTGTGATAGACGCTGAGAAATTGAAACTCAGGAAAGTTACAAATTGTATTAGAGCAAACCTCTCTCTCAGTATAGTGTGGTTCAAGGACGAACCAGACAGAAACCGGTGGGCATGTAACACCTCAATCGAATCACACCCGGGATCCAGAGGCTGTGCAGGTATGAGACTGTACAATTGAGGATGACTTAAAGGAATTAATTGGTACTACCTATACCAACAAGATGCATATACTTTTCGGTCGTCCATCACTTAAGAACTTCATAGTTAAGCATGCTTGGCTTGGAGTAATTGTGGGATGGGCGACCTTTCAGGAAGTTTCCCAGAAAGCATGTGAGTAAAGACAAAGTATGCTGAAAAGTCTTGTGTTGGTTTGTGGGGTCAATCATTGATCTTAGAAGCATACAAAGCTGATTTTTGAGGTCTCAGAAAGGGCTACCTATGAGGTGTTCTGACCAACAAGAATGTTGAGTGAAGTGTCACCATGTAAAGTATCGGTAGTGTAAGAGCCACCGAGAAGTTGAAAATCAAGGATGTTACATATGACACTAAGTCTGTCTATGCTGATACAGTAGCTATCTTACCCACACAACTTTGAACCAGCACAAAATTCCTCTACTTTCTGCCCATCTGGGCCATCAATACCAATTTACAACAAGTAGTCTATCCAATCGGAAAACTAAAAATGGAATAGCAGATAGGCTAATAGTTTGTGTGAAGATGGATTAATTATGAATGTATATTTGTTGAATATTTACAATTAAGGTTAAACACAACATAAGGCTACATAGTTATGTCCATTGTCTAGAAAAGAATTATTGTATAATAAATAAAATATTGGAAATGGTGTTGTAATCCAGCAGGAAATGTTGAGTTGAATCCTGAGCGAGACTAGCCCTTATAACATCTTAAAATCATTTTTATGCAAACCCTAGTGTTTGTTAACATGATTACCATGGAATGCAACAAAATAGAACAATAAAAGAAAAGGGTAAGGTTTTAGGGTTTGAAGAACAACCAAACCTGAAGATTGTTGTCCTTAATGTAAGCCTAAATCTGTTTGAGTTCTTGGTTTTGAGCTATCTCAGGAGTTCCGACGAGGTCTTGCATCTTGGGTGAAACTTTGTGGGGTTTCATGATACCATTGATTTTGCAGGCTGGCTTAGACGACTAAGAGACGATGCAATAGCTAATGCTTCACATGGTTCATATCATACGCAACCCATGATGTGAACCATAAAAGAAGAAGATAAGTAGGAAATTTTGGTGGTGGGAGAAAATAGGAAGAAGAAGAACATAAGAACCTGAAACACAAAAGGAAGAGCCATTATTGTCCACAACCAAAACATAGGCTTCAACAGCGACGACAAAGGAGTGAGAACATGACTTAGGAAAGGAGAGGTGAGGTTTGTAGGGGGCGGGATGGAGGAGAGGGAATGAAAACCTATAAAGCATGAAAGTGAAAACGAAAAATGAAGGCCCTTTACATGAAGATTTTAATAAACCTTCTTTGAAAAGATTTCAAAGACAGTTTTGTGAAAACCATTTTTAAAAGGTTCCGATTATTTGCAATGCCATCGCATCTTTGAAGACATCAATTTTGTAGAATCGTCCTTGATCTAGTGTCGTAGAAAAGTTTTTTTGTAGTAGTGAAATCTTCAATGATATTTAGATAATCAAATTTCTTCATAGATACTTATAAAAATTAAGTTAAAATCAGATTTTGTAGAACCTAACATGAGAGAGCTAGATGTGTCATTTTGGCCCTAAACTCTATGGGTGGTCTACTTTGCCCACTATAATGGCTCTAGCATTTTTTAGCCCCCCTAACGAGGGGGCTTAATAACCCCACTTAGTATGGGGTCCGGACCAGAGCTTAAGAATGGTCAACTCAAAAGTCATGACTACTTCAAAAAAATATTTTATTCAACTATTAAAAAAATATTTTTAACCTAGCCTTAGCTAGCCTGAGTAATTTTAACTTGGCCTCGACAAAGGTAATTTTAACTAGGTCTCAGTAAGAGTAATTTTACCTCATTCGCAACTAAAGCATCTTTAGCTCGGCCTTGGTTGGGGATTTTTTTGGCCAACCCATTTGGGGGCATATCTTTTGAGTAGCCTCAACTGAGGGCATCTTTAGCTCACTCTTGGTATGGGCAACATATTTGGCTTGACCCTAGTTAAGAAATCTTTAGACAGGTATCAACCTAAGCATCTTTAGCTCGACCTTTTCCATAACATATTTGACTCGACTTTGGTTAGGGAATCTTTAAATCATCCTTGGTAGGGAATCTTTTTGTTGGCCTCAATTGGGGCATCTTTTGACCAACTTGGGGCTATTTTTATCTGTTATTGGCCATTGCATCTTTTAGCTAACCTCGGTCAAGGCATCTATTGGCCAATCTCAATTGGGGCATCTTGGCTCAACCTCGACCATAATTTTGGCTCATGCACGACCACAATATCTTTGGCTTAGCCTCGACCATGATATCTTTGGCTCAGCTAAGACCACAACATCTTTGGCTCAGCCTTGACCAAGGTACTTTTGGCTTTACTTAGACCAAGCCAACTTTGACTCTACTTCAGCCAAGGCACCTTCAGCTCAACCTAGGTTAAGGCGTTATGACTTTCCCACAACTAGGGCATCTTGAGTTGGACATAGCTAGATCATCTTCAACTAGGTTTCAACCAAAGTATTTTGTACTCAATTTTGGCCAAAGTATTTTCTACTCGATTTTGACTAGAATATTTTCAACATAATCTTGGCCAAAATATCTTCAACTCGATCTCAGCTAGAGTATGTTTAACTTGACCTCATCTATAAAGCATCTTCAACTATGTTTCTACTAGTGTATCTTCAACTCAACCTAGACTAGACTATTTTCATCTAGGTTTCGACTAGAGTATTTTCTACTTGATTTTGGCCATAGTATTTCCAACTTAGTCATGGTCAAAATATCTTCAACTCGACCCTAGCCAAAATATATGTTCAACTCGGCCTCAGCTAAAGTATGTTCAACTCAGCCTTAGCCAAAATGAGTTTAACTTGGCTAAAGATACAAGAGTATCTTCAACGTAGTTTTGGCCAAAGTATCTTCACATTGAATTCGACTAGCATACAACCTCAATCTCGATTAGAGTATCTTTGACTCAATTTCGGCTAAAGTATCTTCGACTCAATTTTGGCTAGAGTATTTTCAACTCAGTGTCGTTTAAAGTATCTTTAACTTAGTCTCAACTATAATATATTCAACTTGGTGTCAATCACAATATCTTTAATCTACCTTACTTAGAGTATCTTCATCTTAACCTTAGCCATAATATTAAAAAGGTAGATCAAATTATTAAAATGCAAAGCCTATGAATTGACCTTAACCCAAGGGGCCTTGGTCCTAGCCCATTTTTGTCATGGCCAAATGGGTCGAATGGGTGAGGTTGAGCCATTTTGATGGCTCCACAAAGAGATTTTACAAGTTATCTTATGTGTAACTTTTTTTAGCTTATGACAAAAACTTCTTTTATTTTTTCTTATTTTCTTCTTTAATGTGTGTTTATTATTCAAACAAGATTTTAAAAATTGTTTCCATTATAAATTAAAAAAACAACAACTTAGATATAACTTTTCATTGTCTTTTCTTGTTTGTGGTTTTAGGTTTTTAGTTCAAAGGTATGGATGCTATAGATAGCGAGAGCCACGTTGGTTTTGCAAAGATTTATTAATAATTTCAAAAACTAAAATCAGTTTTTGAAATTAGAAATTAAACACTCTTTAAATGTCGGTAGAGTTCTTTTCTTGAAATAATCAAGTTCACTAAACTTGAATTAGTTATGGTTGATAATGATTTATGAGTAGTAAGAATCTAAGACAAAAACGTTGGCTAGAAAAATTTACCCTACCAAAGCTTGGAAAGGGATCAGATTCTGTCTCTGGAACAAAATTTCCTGCGAGGTTAGGCTGCATATAGTACATCCACAGAGCAATTATACCTTTTCCTTATCTACAAAATACGTTATACATTAATATATTTTTCTTTTGTCTCATACTTACAGCTAGCTGTTACATATGTTCGTCATATACAAAAATTTAAAAAAGCTAGCTAGCTGTTACATATGAAAAATGGGATAGGCTTAATTTAAGATTTTGCAAAAAGGGATACGGGGCTCCACATTATATGCTTGATAGTTCAGATTTTAGAGAAGAGGGATTTATACTTCATCCACTAAATCCAAGATTTATACTGCAATATAATTTTGCGAAGATGCCTTTGGATTATATATTATTATATATGTACCATCACCTTAACACGATACATGAAACCTAAGAATTTCAGTGTATTTTGGAAAATTTGACTATTTAAACACTTTTTGGGTCCACTAATTAACACCACGAATGACCAGATTGTGCAGCAGCAGAAGAAAGCTAAAACCATATCTTCAAAAAGACAGAAGAAAGCAAGATAATAATAGTGGATGATGGATAAGGATGGTGTCCTTTTCAATAATTTAAACAGTTCATGGGAGGTTCGGAGCATTCGTTTGTAGCACGAGCCTGCAGACTTGCCTTGCAATATAATGAAATTTACTCTTATACATTAAATAAGAGTAAATTTTATAAAATTGAATTAATTTTATAAAAACTAATTAATTTTATAATCTGTTATAATTTCCTTTAAAAATCATATATTTGTATCCAAATTTTTAAATAACTTATTTATTATGACATAAATATATTTTTCATACTTGTAAATAGTCTATTTAGATTTTACTACCTAAACTATTGATTTTTCTATTTTAGTATCTGACATTATTTAATGTTCGATTTTAGTATTCACCATTAGTTAGAATCTGTTTTAAGTGATGAAGTGATAGACAATCTATCACGTCATCAGGTACACATCATCTTGGGATTGGTTGAGTTGTTCTCCAATGCTTTTCCATGCCATTTACCTCTTTTAATTAAAAAAAATTAAATTCAAAATTTAAAAACATGTCCTTCTTAATTTTTAACAAGAGATTATTTGCAAAGGGAAAAGCAAGAAATTGTTTACAAAGGATATTATCCACAAGATTAGCGAAGGGATAGCAAGAGATTATTTGCAAGGGATTAATGAGAACGTAGCGAGAGACATTTTGCGAGGGATTAACGATAGGGAGGAATAATTTTGAAGGATTAGCGAGGGATATTTGTGAGAGATTAGAGAGGGAATGGTGACGGATAATGAGACAACATTATCTCCAAAAGGTTTTGTGAGGAATTAGCAAGGGATGCTTTGCGAAGGATTCACGAGGAATGATGCGATGAAATTGTGAGGGAACATTTGGGTTGCAAATTAGCTAGTTGTATTTTGCGAGGGAATATTTTCTCGCAAATCCCTTGAAAGTATGTCGCTAATGTTATTAGAGACAAAATTGGAGTAATTTGCGAGGAATCATTGCCTCGCTAATCTGCGATTTTCTTGTAGTACCTTCACTATTACGCCATGCTCTTGTTCCATCTCCTTCCTCCTTTGTATACTAGACTTTATTTCGTTCAAACTTGATTGTCCGACTTGTGCTCTAGGGAGAAAGGGTACTCAAGATGGGAAAGGGAACATTAGGGTGCTTGTGTTTCTTCCGTTCACGTGGATTTTTTTTAAAATTCGAAAGAGGTAGTTGGAAGATGGGAAGTGACACATTGATGATATGCTTGTACTTTCATCCCTCGATCTCCTACATTGTTTGGCAGTCCATCATGCCAAAATCTTAGTGCATGGTTCCCATGGCAACAAAATCAACCTAACACTGCCACAGGTAACATAAAGAAAATAGTTTCCAAACAAAGTTTTGATTGAAAGCAGTGGGGCAGAAAGGCC
This sequence comes from Glycine soja, assembly GCF_004193775.1. Taxonomy (NCBI): domain Eukaryota; kingdom Viridiplantae; phylum Streptophyta; class Magnoliopsida; order Fabales; family Fabaceae; genus Glycine; species Glycine soja. The sequence goes on from NC_041020.1 coordinate 33,018,566, forward strand.
ATAAAAAAAGGAAAAAATCCTAGCTTTCTTGGCCCTAACAAGCTCCACTATGCACCACCACCAGAGGTGATTCCCAATGACGACGCTTCCTTTACCTTTGTCTTTAATTCTCTTCTCTTCTTGGCTCTAGGTACCAATGATGTAGCAATGATGCATTTGGTGACTGAGTTGTTCCCTCGCCTCTTTACTTCTTCCCCATTAACAGTAGACATGTTTTTATTTTATTTTTAATAAAAATTTTATTAAAATTAAAATGGTAAATGTCGTGGAAAAGTATGGAAAAACAACTTAGTCAACCTCAAGATTATATGTACACGAAAGACGTTAGTAGCCTCAAGCCAACACTAAAATAGGATTGAGATAGCCTCAACACTGACGTTAGTAGCCTTAAGCCAACACTAAACCAATGCATAAACAATGTTAGTGTCAAGTTTGGTAGATGCTATGAATAACATCATGCTAGCGTTGACTTGGATGACATTAAGTGACATGACCATTGACATTTTCATCGATTTTAGTGTTGGTGTAAGCCAACACTAGAAGTCATTAAATGAATAACACTAATTATAGACATTAGTACGCCAGTTGTGCCTCCTCCCTTTCCCTTTCACTGTTCAATCACTGCTAAAAAAATGTGTTATTTATGTCGGTGATTCTAAGACGGTTCTAAAGAACCATCTTAGAAAGTGCGGCGGTGACATTTTTGTAATAAACAGGAAGAAAAAGATGACGTTTCCATATACCCGACTTTGAATAGTAGGCGATGGCAAACTTGTAAATTTTTGCTTACCATACAAAGACGGTTTAATCCCAAAAACCGTCTTTGTTTGATTAGTGATTTGAGCACGTGATCATTGTCCTTCGTTCATTTGCAACCTACCTAGTTGTGAATTCACTAGTCCCCCGATAATGTGTTGTTTATGCCCTAGCAGCCTACTCCGCTGTCTCCCGTGCCTTCTGTGTTGACATCGCAGCCTGCTTCGCCGTTTTGCGTGTCGCTCTGCCGTCATCTTGCTTTCACTACTGCTTGGTCGAAGTGCATAACTGGTTCCCGTGAAGCTGAGCCCCAATTTAGGTATGTCTCCTAAATGTTGTACGTATTACAGCAAATTGCAGGTTGGCTTATTTTTTTAGTTAATTCATGCTTTACGAGTGATTTGTGGATGTAGGTCTTAAGTGGCCTTCATAGTTGATATAAGCATCATGAAGTTCTTGAGTCTGAAAATAAAAGAATCATCTATGTTGGCATAAATATGGCTTAAAAAATATATACTGTATGTGTGTTGGTGGTTTATAGAATTTGTTTTAACTATGTTTTTGTAAAATATATTGTAGTGAATCATTTTTGATTTTAAGATCAGCATACTTTGGGTGTTTATGATGACCAACTGTTTGCAGAGCAATGCTATTATTGTATGCTAATAATACTGAGTCAGACATAGAGACAAACTAATTAAGTTACCAGTGTTGTTGTTGTATTCCATTCGTTAGTGTAGAAATAGAGAGAGAGTGAGCATGAATTGGGAAGCCAAAGTGCAAACCAAGGAACATTGAGGGTCTGAGCTGCAAGGAGAGAAGAGGTCTAATGTTATATTCCATTCCTTGAGTGATTTCTGCTCATCCTTAGGCTTTGTAGGAACAATAGTGTTGAGATCAAAGCTCACATACTCGGCCCTGAGACGCAGATCATTTTGAACATATGGCTAAGCCTTCTTTTCAATCAACTTCTTAACACCAACAATTTCCTTGGCTGATTCCTTTGCCCTTTGTGCAACATCAGTTGGAGACAATGGTTCAAGGAAGAACCTATCTTTCAATGGTAGCTTAAGGTGTCTTGGTTCATCTGAGTTCAATGTTCCAGCTGCCATATTCCATAATAACAACTCCATTTCAATAATTCTTTCTTTTCTTTTTTTGTTTTCATTGTCTTTGCCTCTAACCCTATATCATAAATGAAATCTACTACTAAAATCAAACTCAATTCTACCTCAAACTTTTCTACCCCATTTCTATTTTTCTTCTGTCATCATTTAATGCAACATGCATGACCTATTTTCTTTTCAAAACTTTGTTGTGCTGTGGTACAATACTCTACTATGTCACAAAACCCCATTTCTGATTTTTGTTTGATTTCCTGTCTTTGCTTCTAATCATATTGTTTACTTAAATGAAACTTACTAAAACCAACCCCAAATCTACTTCAACTTCCCTGCCCCAATTTCCATTTTTCATCCTTCAAGTTTCATCATTCAATGCAACATCCATGACTTATCAATGATTTCCACTTGACAAGTTTTGATGATCATTGCACACACATACATGGTGTGCATCAAGTAAGAGATAAGAGGAAAAAAGGAGTTAATCTAAACTATTCATTTTACATGAATAATCAAATCAAAATTAAATACAAATTTGAAAAGGTTCAGTTTTAAATAAACAATTGTTTCTAAGTTCTATAAAGATTTTTATTGTTAGACTCTCAACTAATTAGAAATCGTCTTAGGTACGTTAAAACATAGTTATTATAAAAGTCAACAAACTTTCTATACACTTGACAATTTGTGATTACATGACAATTATATTTCCAGCGCATTCTAATTAAATCAAAAACAAAAAATCTTAATTTCTTCATTATAAATTGAATTATAAGAGGAGAAGGAGAGGGGGGAGAGAGAGACATACGTAATCTACCAGAAGGTGGGGGAGGTGGTCCAACTTTGATAGGTTTGGCATCAATAAGCACAACTTGAACAAAAGAGCCAGTGGCCAAACCAGTAGCAACAAGTGAAAGCATTGCCCTACGACTACTTTGTACCTCACCACCATTCACTTGTTGTTGCTGTGCTTTAACTGTGAACCCTACATGTGTGACTGAGGCCACCCTGCTTCCACTTCCTACATTCAAGCGTACAGAGCCAAGGCTACCTTCCAACATAGCCTGAGATGAACCATGTAAGCTAGTCATTGATGCCATTGCTTGAGCCATTCTCTTTGATCCTTCCTTTGCTTGTAGCTAAGTTCTTCTTCCCTTGTAGTACTTGGTTTTGTGGAATTTGACAAGAGTGATAGAGAAGCATGAAATATTATTATAATTTAGTTGTCTTTGTATTTTGATTTGAGTGAACAGAATCAACCTGTGGATCATCCAAGTGGTCCAAGTTCCCACTATAGCTGAAAGATCCAGATTCACACAGCTGTGTATTTATACCAGACATCTTGTCTACTTAGACAACTGAAAGAGGTCTACAAATGTCAGCATATGGAGAACAATGTAGGGTAGTTCTGTTCCTTCCATAAAAAAACTAAATCATTATTTTCAGAAACTGCCACCTTGGTCAACAATTCTGACTTCTCTTCTAACAACTCTAACTTCTCTTCATTCATACATGGCTTCAAGAAGCTTTGTACGGTATCTTGGTCCATAGTTTTAGAAAACTGTTTAATTTCAACAATAGGGAAAACCTCCTCTCTCTTGCCTCTGTCAAAATGGTCATAATTTCTGTTTGGCTCCAATTTTCCAGTTTGTTCATCACTTCCAGAGGACTTCTCCTTTACTGGTGAAGATGCAACTGCATGTGAAGATATCTTCAACATGGTTTCATCAAATGAATTTGTCTTTTTTGGACCAAGTATATCATCTTTGCCAGAGAATTTCACATGTCTGTCCGAGGTTGCCTCTTGATCATTATAATAGCTTTCTTCACTACCATCTCCAATACTACTGTCACTTGACGTCTTTCAAAAACATGTTTGAAGCGGTTCTTAAGAATGCCATGAATAGGTGCAACTGCTGTTTCTTGCTTATCAGTTGAGTCACAGTTTTTAACTTGTTGCTTCTTTTCTACCAAGAAGCAATTTATACCTTATATCTATCTATCGATAGAAGGATGAACCTCATGAAATGGAAGCATTTTATATGGATTGTACCTTTTACTTTTCTAGAACTATTTACTGCACTTTGCACCATGCGCTCATAAACATCATCCTGAGATACACAATATTAATAAAATTATGGATGTTATATTATAATAAAATTAGGATATGGAAAATATCAACATAAATGGTGATGTGTATAATTGAAGTTGTTTTGTTTTTGAATTAGTTTTTCACTTTGAGTCTTTCTTCAAAGTATAAGCGAGGTGTGAATTTAATTTTCGTAGCTTTAAGATGTTGTTATTGGGGACATATGAGTCACATTGGTTCAAATTGCTATAGTTTATGATTTAAGTGACTGAATACTAGAAAGCATGAGGTGTTGTGGTGGCATTGCATTTAGTGATATTAGGAGACAAAGGGGGCAATCAACAGTGATGTTTCTTCTACCTTGGGAATTCATTTGTTAGCATAATTCATTACAGCATATAAGTTCTGGTACTTGTGTTGTTGGGTTGGTGGCTTATGTTAGGAGTATAGAAGGGAAAAGGGTACTTAAGGAGTTGATTAAAGAGTAAGGGGAGCAGTATAGGAATCACATGCTAATTCTATGGCTGAGAAGGTGATTGTTGTTGGCCCTGCAATGTATCCGGAGAGGCTTGCAAGCAACTATTCTTCCATTTATTGCCACTGCATGGGCCTTTTGCATGCATCTATGATGTCACATTAACCATATATTTTGAGGTTACATGTAACATGACATGACTGCATGCATGTTACATTTTCAGAGATAGTAATTATTAAATATTTTAAAAATTTATAAAGATTAACCCAAAATACCTTGAAACTAAAGCTATATTTTTCCCATATATGATTACTGTCATGTTCTAATAGAAAGAAAAGTTGTCTTTGGTCAACTTCAGTTCAATAAGTCCAGTTGTATCTATATAAATTCCTATGAAAAATGTGAGCATTCAAAATTTGTACCTCTTTGTTTCTTCATATTTGGTGAGAATTTCCTCTAATTTTAGGCAGCCAATACTTGTAATTTGAGGGTTCACATTTTTTTGTTTCCTTCCAAATTTTTCAGTACGAAGTCTCCTATTCCAAAATCCAAACTGCAAGGATGGAGGCAAGTTTATTTTGATGATGCCAAAGACTCAAGTCAAGAATCAAGATTCAAGAGAAGACTCAAGATATGCAATAACTTCAAGAAAAGCATCAAGATAAGTATAAAAATATTTTTTCAAAAGAAAAGATTGAATAGCACAATTTTGTTCCAGAGAATTTTTCAAAGAAAAATCTTTTACCAAGAGTTTTACTCTCTGGTAATCGATTACCAGAAGGCAATAATCGATTACCAGTAGCCAACATTCTTTTCAAACTGATTTACAAAGGAGTAATCGATTACCATGAGCATGTAATCGACTACCAATGTTTTTTAACGTTGAGATTTCAAATTTCAAGAGTCACAACTTGTGATAAAACATTTTCAAACTTGTGTAACCGATTATACAACATTTGTAGTTGATTACCAATGTTTCTAAATGTTTTGATTTTTAAATTTAAACATGAAGAGTCACATCTATTGATGTGTAATCGATTACACTATGATGATAATCGATTACTGATTTTGAAAAATAAATTGCCAAAAGTCACAATTTTTAAAGTGACTACTTTCTGAGGATTTTTTTCAAGAGTCACAACTTTTAAAGTGACTAGTTTTCAAAAGAGTCAGAACTTTTAAAGTGAGTAGTTTTCAAGAGAGTCACAACTGTTAAAGTGACTAATTTTGAAGAAATTTCCAAGAGTCACAACTTTTAACTTGGTTTTTTAAGAGCCATCAAATGACTATAAATATGTGACCATGGCACGAATTTTAAGAGAGGATTTTATTCAATTATTCTCAACATCTTTCTAAGATTTTTTGTTCAATACTTTCTTTGTCAAGAAAAGTTCATTGGTCAAAAACTTGTGCTATTCTTTTGATTCGTTCCTTCTCCCTCTTTCCAAAAGAATTCAAAGAACTAACCGTCCGAGAATTCTTTTGATTCATTCCTTCTCCCTCTTGCCAAAATAATTCAAAGAACTAACCGTCTAAGAATTCTTTGCCCAAAAACTGAATTCCAAGAACTAACCGACTGAGAATTCTGTGTAAGAAGCGGGTAGCTTCTTGGTTGTAATAGTGAACACAAGGGAGGGTACATCCTTTGTGGTTCACTTCAAGTAAAGGGTACATCTACTTGGTTGTTCAAAGAGAACAAGGGAGGGTACATCCTTTGTGGCTCTTTGCTTGTAAAGGATTTTACAAGGTTATTGGAAATCTCAAGAACCGTGGGTTGCTTGGGGACTGGACGTAGGCACGGGTTGTGGCTGAACCAGTATAAATCTTGTGTTTGCTTTCTTCTTCCCTACACTCTTTACTTTTCCGCTGTGCACTTTTTATTTCCGCTTTACTTTTGTCTAAGTTATTGTTTCTATTCTTTACTTTCTCATAACTTAGTAGTAAAGCCTAATTGAATCTAGTAATATTAAGAAGGATAAATTTTAATTAGTCAAGACACATTAATAATTAATTTAATCCCCCCTTCTTAATTATTCTGAGGCCACTTGATCCAACAAGTGGTATCAGAGCAGGTATCTTGAGAAAGGTTTCACAACTTCAAGATTCATGGCCTCCTCAAATTCTCTGTTTCCAGAAGGAAACTCCATCCGTAGGCCACTTGTCTTTAATGGTGAGGTTTACCACTACTGGAAAACCCGAATGCAAATCTTTATTGAAGCCATAGACTACAACATTTGGGAAGCAATAGAAATAGGACCTTATGTTCCCTCCATAATAGATGGAAGCACATCAACAAGCACAACAATAGAAAAACCTAGAGATAAATGGTCTGAAGAAGATAGAAGAAGAGTTCAATATAATCTTAAAGTCAAAAACATTATTACTTCTGCCCTAGGAATAAATGAATATTTTAGAATCTCAAACTGCACAAGAGCTAAGGAGATGTGGGACACACTTCAACTCACACATGAAGGCACAACTGATGTTAAGAGATCTAGGATTAATTTACTGACCCATGAATATGAACTCTTTAGGATGAACACAAATGAGAACATCCAAAGCATGCAGAAAAGATTCACACACATAGTTAATCACCTTGCCTCCTTAGGAAAAACCTTTCCTAATAAAGTTTTGAGATGCTTAAGTAGGGAATGGCAGCCCAAGGTAACTGCCATTTCTAAAAGTAAAGATCTTTCTTCTATGTCTCTTGCCACACTTTTTGGCAAATTACAGGAACATGAGATGGAACTTCAACGGCTAAATCAAAATGAAGAAACCGACAAGAGGAAACGAAGCATAGCACTAAAAGCCTCCTCATCAATGCAAGAGGAAAATGAAGATGAAGAATCGGAAGATGAAGAAGACTTCTCACTTTTTATGAATAAGTTTCACAAATTTGTCAAGAATAGAAGAAGCGAGAGGCGTCAAAATTTCAACCATGGAAAAAGATTCCAAGAAGGCTCTCCAACTCTTAGATGCTACAAGTGCAACCAACTTGGTCACATCAAAGCAAATTGCCCCTCAAACGAGCAATGGCCTGAGAAGAATGATAAGAAAAGCCATGAAGAAAGAAGGACCAAGAAGGCTTACATCATGTGGGATGACAATGATTCATCCGAAGGATCTGAAAAGGAGGAAATCAACCTTCTAACCAAAGACTATGAGAGTGAAGAGGACATCACTCAAAGGGACTAAAATCAAGATGGCAATCTGATTTCCATTTCATTCCAATGATGAAGATCAAACATTTCAGTCACGAAAAAGGTATTATCTTATCCAAATACTCAACTTAAGTGGTTCAGTTCATTAATTTTAAATTAAATTGTTAACATGATAACTAAAATTTTGTTTTATTGTTGTTTTGGGATTGCTTTTAAATTACCTTTAACAAGTCTGAGTGTTTGATGATGCCTGTGATCTATATCCTTCCATCCTTGTGTGATTCTTGTTTGATATGTTTGAATTACTTGATTGATTGCTTCAACCTTCCACCACCATCTTCATAGATTTAGATTATTATTATATTTTAAGTTTAAGCCATGTATTTGGCTATGTTTTATGACATTATTCTCTAAAACATTGGTTATGTTTTAAGTATTTGGTACTTAGTTAATTATGACTGAACTTGATGTTTTTTTTTTATTTTGCACTTATATGTTTATGTTTTATGCTTAGACTTAGTTATTTTGATGATATATGACAAGTGGTATGTATTTAAATTTGGTGATATTCAAATTATGCTTTATGTATGTTTTAGAATCATTTATGTATGTTTTATTTTATGCACTTTGGCCTTTTTTATGTTGCCAAAGGGGGAGAGAAAATGGGTATTTTAGAAATCAAGATATTATATTTTCAAAGCTTTAAAATTAAGCATAAATTCAAAAAGAAAGGGGGAGAAAGAGATGAGTGAACGATAGAACAAAACTTGCATGTATTCTCTTGATTTCAGGTTTTCATCATTAAAAAGGGGGAGATTGTGGAAGCAAAACTTTCCAAGTTTATTTTGATGATGCCAAAGACTCAAGTCAAGAATCAAAATTCAAGTGAAGATTCAAGAGAAGACTCAAGATATGTAATAACTTCAAGAAAAGCATCAAGATAAGTATAAAAATATTTTTTCAAAAGAAAAGATTGAATAACACAATTTTGTTCGAGAATTTTTCAAAGAAAAATCTTTTACCAAGAGTTTTACTCTCTGGTAATCGATTACCAGAAGGCAATAATCGATTACCAGTAGCCAACATTCTTTTCAAACTGATTTACAAAGCAGTAATCGATTGCCATGAGCATGTAATTGATTACCAATATTTTTGAACGTTGAGATTTCAAATTTCAAGAGTCACAACTTGTGATAAAACATTTTCAAACTTGTGTAATCGATTACACAACATTTGTAATTGATTACCAGTGTTTCTAAATGTTTTGATTTTTAAATTTAAACATGAAAAGTCACATCTGTTCATGTGTAATCGATTACACTATGATGGTAATCAATTACCAGTGACTGATTTTGAAAAATAAATTGCCAAAAGTCACAATTTTTAAAGTGACTAGTTTCTGAAGATTTTTTTCAAGAGTCACAACTTTTTAAGTGACTAGTTTTCAAAAGAGTCACAACTTTTAAAGTGACTAGTTTTGAAGAAATTGCCAAGAGTCACAACTTTTAACTTGGTTTTTTAAGAGCCATCAAATGGCTATAAATATGTGACCATGGCACGAATTTTAAGAGAGAATTTCATTCAATTATTCTCAACATCTTTCTAAGATTTTTTGTTCAATACTTTCTTTGTCAAGAAAAGTTCATTGGTCAAAAACTTGTGCTATTCTTTTGATTCATTCCTTCTCCCTCCTGCCAAAAGAATTCAAAGAACTAACCGTCTGAGAATTCTGTGTAAGAAGCGGGTAGCGTCTTGGTTGTAATAGTGAACACAAGGGAGGGTACATCCTTTGTGGTTCGCTTCAACTAGAAGATACATCAACTTGGTTGTTCAAAGAGAACAAGGGAGGGTACATCCTTTGTGGCTCTTTGCTTCTAAAGGATTTTACAAGGTTATTGGAAATCTCAAGAATTGTTAACTCTTTGGCAAGTGTACCAAATCGTCACAAGTAGTAAAGCTCTCGGAAGTCCGAGTGTCGAATCCACAGGGACTTTGTTTGTACTTAGATTATTGCAAACCCCAATTTAAAAGCAAGAGATAAGAATTTTAAATAAAAGATAAAGAAAGATAGAAGATAAGGTAAAGAAAAGATAAGATATTTAAAGATAAAATTAGAAGATAAAAGAAAAAGATAATAGATAAGATAAGATAAAAGATTGAAAGATCAAAATAGAAGATAAAATATTTAAATTGTGATAAAGATAACTACTTCTACGAAATTCAAATAAATAAAATCTAAATCTACTAAATCTAATTGCTTACTCCTAAAACCCGACAGTAAAATAAGGAATAACTACTTCTAAGAAAAACCAACCATAAAAATAGGAAATAAAATCTATAAATTAAAATTGCTAAAACCTGACAAGTCTAATTAGCCTAGATATATGGATTCTGGATTTGTCTATTATCAATACCAGTGAACTAATTCTGCCCCACATCTATCCATCTACTTGCCCCTGATGCCTCTTGATGACAAGCCTACCTTAATTACCTATCTTCCAAATGCCCTTTGCGAAGACTCAATAACTAAGATGCATTAAGTTTACATTCTAGATGTCTGCTAAAGCATGGGCATTGAGGCATTAAGTCATGCTAACCCAATGATTTCTTTCTTTTATTGTTCTATTAAGCGTTACCCTTTCCCGAGTGGCCTAACCCTTAAAACCGATTCACGCATTCATTCCTTATCCCTAATTAGGCTTTACCCTCTCCCGAGTGGCCTAAAGACTAACAGAAAACAAAGTCCGAGATGCAGAATAAGCAAGAAAGAAAAGCAGATAAAAGAAACTGGAAGGAAAAACCCTCTAAAAGATAGCTCAATAATTTCCTCCTTTTAGTGTTCTCTTAAGCGTTACCCTCTCCGGAGTGGCCTAACCCTTAAAACAGATTCAAGTATTCATTCCTTACCCCTAATTAGGCTTTACCCTCTCCCGAGTGGACTAAACCCTAACAGAAAGCAAGTTCAGAGATACAAGATGTAAAAAGAAAGAACGGTAAATAAATAAAGAACCTAGAGGGAATTCCTCTTTTTATTGATAACTCTTGAAATGCTCCATACATCATTGGCTTTTTAGGCCTGCCAGGCCCTAGCTAGGGGATTAGCCACTCATGGTGGTCATGAGGGCTTTACAATGAGAGAAGGGGTGAAAGAAAGAAAGGGAGTAAATGAAACCCCTAGGAGAGGGGGTTCTGTGGTTGTGTTTTTCCCTTGGACTGACTTTCTATTTATAGCTGCTGAAGTGGGCTTTGGGCCTTCGTAGGCGCGTTTAGCGCGACACCCCATGCTTAGCGCGTGTACTTCCTGGCCCGCTTAGCCTGTGACGCGCACTGAGCGCGTGTATTGGGTTGGGCCTTCTTCAAATTTTCTTCTTTTCTTCAATTTTTCTGCCCTTTTTGCTTGTTACACCTCCAATTTTTATATCCGCAACCAAAAATTCAATTTAATTAATTTTCTAACTTTTAATCACAAATAACTGCTAAATAATTAATTTCAGGCCAATATTTGACTAATTTTCTACTATCAAAATACAATTATTTAGCAATTATCAAGAACCATGGGTTGCTTGGGGACTGGACGTAGGCACGGGTTGTGGCTGAACCAGTATAAATCTTGTGTTTGCTTTCTTCTTCCCTACACTCTTTACTTTTCCGCTGTGCACTTTTTATTTCCGCTTTACTTTTGTCTATATTATTGTTTCTGTTCTTTACTTTCTCATAACTTAGTAGTAAAGCCTAATTGAATCTAGTAATATTAAGAAGGATAAATTTTAATTAGTCAAGACACATTAATAATTAATTCAACGCCCCCCCCCCCCCCTTCTTAATTATTTTGAGGCCACTTGATCCAACAGTGGTTTCATGGCCCCTTTAAGCCTCAAAATATATCTTGAACATAATTTAAATTTTCTAAAATAGTTTAAAATTATAAAAACATGTGCTTTAGCCAAATCAAAAATATAAATTAGTGTCCAACCCCTAACTTGAAATTGTTAGCTCCACCAAACAGACCATTAGAGTGAAAGGGATTGGAATAACACATGGACATGGAAGGTCGTTCGAAACCCCTATGATTAAAAGTGGAAATTATTTGCATACTAGGGTAACTTTATCCAAAAATAAAAATCTTTAGCGGGGTAACCTAATTAGACATACCTTCCTGCACATTCTGACAACCATGCTAAATAAGCAACACCAAAGTAAATGGACACAAATGGATTGTGAAGATGATCAACAGATTCAAGTCTATAAGCCCTATAGCCCAATTCCCTACAAAAACAAGGCATTGAACACAAACATCAGTGTTAAGGAAGAAACAAGGGCATTGTTGAATTACTATGTCCATTTTTGGCAAAATAAAGATACAATCATACAAGCTTATCTTTATAATTGCAAATCTACAGTAGTTGCAGACTTGTAGTATGTAAAACCATTCTGAATGGTAGAGCTTTGAAACAGAAAACTGATCTCTAGAATTTGGAAAAGTAAAAAATAATTGCTAAAAAGAATGCCATGACGGTACTTGTTAAAGTTGATGATAAAAAAGATATTGGTCCAATGTCAAAACTTTTCAAATTTCCAAGATTAACTAAGTATATTACACGCACATAGATTTACATTAATGTTTCGTCAATATATATTGTAGAAGCACTAGTAGAAAATAGGCTTTTAACATCATTTTCTTTTACTTTCAACATCGGTTTTTTACCGATGTTGAAACCACACTACACAACATCGATTTTTTTAAAAAATGATGTTGTGTGATAAGAAATAAACCAAAAAATGTAAAACTTGCAAAAAACAACACTAGTTTTCCTAAAAACCAATGTTGTGTTGTACACGACAACATTGATTTTCAGGTAAACAGATGTTGTCAGGTGTACCGGAACATTGGTTTTAGGAAAATTGATGTTATGAGTGCGCCACAATATTGGTTTTTAGGAAAATGGATGTGTTTTGCAATTTTTTTTAATATCATGTCTAATTTTTTAATGTTACCCAAACCTGCAAATTTAAAAAATAGATAAATCCATGCAGTTTTACAATACAAATTTTTATGATATTATTGAATAATTACTATCAATTATAAGAAATAGTTAAAGAGAACAATAATGTCAATACATAAAATCGTCTACCTTAACTGGATCTAATTAAACTATCTATACAATTGTAAAATCCCTTAAACACCTAGTGTTTTATTTTTAACTTTGAGATAACATCTTGCCCACTGAATGCGAATTGCCTTTAATCTCTCTGGTTCTAATGGTGTTGGATTAGTAAAATACTGCATGATATAATAAAACAACTTAATCGGTATAAATAATAACAAGTATAATAAATGAAATTAGTTTTAAAGTAAACAATTACCATTTTCCAATTATCCTTGAAACCTCCTAGGACTATGTTGATATCCAATGTATCACATAATAGTCGCACTCAATGTTTCCTCTTTGTTTATTATGCTAAATTCAATAAGATATCGAAAGTTAACCAAAAATCAATTAACACAGTAATAAAATTTAATTTTTAAGACATCAACCATTGCTTAAATGACTTACTTTAATTGGAATCCATTTAGTAGTAGCCTTGAATTTACTTCCTTGAATATCGTTGAATCCCTTCAAAGGACCGGTTAAGAGAAATATGTATGCATATTATACAATTAAAATATTGATGTCTTAAAAATTACAACTGACATGTTAATAATTTCTTTCAAGTAGTTGTCAAGCTTATTGTGCAAGGAACAGAACCAGACGACAACGTTGTCCTTAGGACATATAATGACCAGTTGCCAGTGTGCATTTGATTAATGGAGAACATTAAGTTATTATAGTGCATACATCATTTAAATTGAGTTATTCGGTTTTACTTACCCATTCAAGTAAGCTCCAAAGTAGACATCTCTCTGTGAATTCTACATTCATTTCTTAATATAACCCTCAGATTCAAATTGCAATTGCCCAGATCTCTGTATCAACTATGCCATACACAGATGCATTCTCCGATCGCAAACTTAACTCCTTCATAAGCCTATTGTTGTTAAAATAAAGTAAGTTATGCATCAATTTAAAACAATCAGTTATGTAATGGACTATAATGTAAAGTGACTTACAAAATCCACATTTGTATAACAAAGATGTTGAGACATTGATCACCGTGTGCTATTTCAGAAAGATCTTCATTCTTTATGTACAAATGGACATCATCATTATACACCCTAAACACATTTGAATCCCAGGACACTTGCATAGGCTTAAGGAAAAGCTATGAGATCGTCTATGTCATCTGGTATAGGGGATCATCATCAAGTTCTGGCCTATCTACAGGTTTCGTCGGTCCTTTAGCTCCCCATTTATCCTACATAGTTAATAAACATAAGTCAATGACAATCAACACTTTATTTGTAACAAATCCTATTTTAATAATAACAAACACAAAAAAAGAAAATACTTATTCTTAAACAGGTTGTACAAGATGTGTCAGCCAAGCAAGGAAGGTGTTAAAGGTCTACCTCGCTAACTGAACCTCTTGAGTGGGTACAGGGACATGGACATCAACATCTCGAACTTCCTCAATACCGACCTTCACTAGATCATTGCCCAAAGGGACGTTGTGGATGGTTGTTGACCCGTGTTTAGGATTGTCATCAACGTACAACCCATATTTTTCGGATTCACCCGTGTCTGGGTCATGCCCTGAGGGATAGACACAACTTCCCTTTGTGTTGACACGGGCAGCAGAAGGACCAACCTCAGGCTCAAGAGGCAGCACAAGTCCCTCGATTTGCATTTGCAACTACATCTAGGACTGCATTTGGCTGAAGGACAACATTAGTTGTCAAGTCATTTTTTTAGTGATCGACTACTCCAGTTGGTCCCTAATTTTTTGTGCCAACAGCTCCAGCTCTTTGGGAGTGATGGATGTAGATGTGCGGGAGCTTTTTGAATCTGGTCCAAAGTATTGTCTAATCGTGAGACTAGCTCCAACAGTACAGATATGACCAGAGTGCTCTGGTTGCCCAATGGCAGTAGTCAGCACATCCTGATGTCCATGGGCAACAAAGCTGCCCTGTGCTGACTGCTTTTCAAGGGAATCCCGCAGTCAACAAAATACAACATGAGCTTTTGAACTATTTTTGTTATTATAAAAATTGACCATTGAAATAAAAAAATAACTTACAATCCTATCTACAATTTCCTGTGCTACCTCAGATGTCATCTCTCTAGATTTTTTAGTGCGAGCCAGCTTCCATTTCACATGTCGTCTAATGGGAGATGGAGGATCAATGATTGTTCCTGTGCTCCTAGATTGGGCTTCTTGCTCTAATCATTTCTTTCATTTTTCCTCCATTAACTTTTCTTCTAGTAAATCATAACCTCCATGAGACAACACGTGAGGGGCAGTGTTTACTTTCTGGATGGCCTGAGCCTTCTTTCTAACATCCTGTTACAATTAGATAGAAACTTGTCAACAAAATGCACTTCAAAATAATGCATAGCTGTCAAATTCATAAACAATGCAAGTCAACTAACCTCCCATGAAGGGTCTCTACGACTCTAAAAAAATTGTTGCAATTTTTCTTTGCTAATATCATAATTCTCACAAACAGTGCTATCCTCATCCTCCTTGCGTTGTGCTAGAGCTCATTTGGAGGTCAAATTTGACTTAAACTGCTTTCATCACTCTCTTACCGTCTTAAGGATTTTCTTCTTTGTCCTTTGGTTGGATGCTTCTGGAATATCAAATTCAATCTACGATACAAAAAATACATTTAATAGTTAGTCAATAACATTCAACATTATAAGATTTTTAGTACAACCAATTACAATGACATTCAACATTTAATTCAAATATCTGAATGTCCTCCCAAATCAAATCCTTCTAAGCTACAAGGACTTCTTTCCAGTTAACAAATGTAATGTCTACCTTGTATCGAGAGATAATCCCCAAATACGTCCTTAATTTCTTTTTGTGGGGACCATCAACTTTCCTAGCGAAAGGATCCACATGAACCACTAGTCTCTCCATCCCGACGGGTTTGGTAGCTAATGATCTGAGCTGTGTTGCTTTTCTAGTCTTCTTCGGCGAAGATGACAAAGGTGCTGACTCAGGAGGAGGAAGGGAGCTTGGTGGTGTAGTCATGTGCCTGTTAAAACAACATTAATTAAACTTAACTCAAAAGTATAGTAAGTTATGTAATTGTAAATATTGAAACAAGTAAATATATATAAAAAAAGATTACATTATACGATGTTAATTAATTCTCCTTCATCATGATCATTACGATTTGCATGGACCTCGTCAACTTCTTCTTCTCCGTTGACATTAGGCATTTGTGTGGAGAAAGCTGTGAGACAAGCATCAAGGGTTAAACCATCATCTTCAAGATTAAGACCAAATTTTTTTCCGTGCAGAACTATTGACCACCTTTCATCACAAGGATCTTGAATGTAAAACATCTGTTTAGCTTGTTCTGCTATGATGAAGGGCTCATTCTGATAAGCTAGCTTTTTCAAATCTACCAAAATAAATCTGAAATCATCGGTTCGCCCACCTATGTTGCTATCAACCTACTTACACTTAAAAACACACACAGTGAATTTAACATAATTAAACTCCCAGATTTCTTCAATGATTCCAAAGTAAGGCATGGATGCCAGATAGGGATTGTCATCATGTACAGAAGCAAAGTGTTGGGATTCAGCCATAAGACTAACCCCACTATTTTGCATTGTACTCTTATCGTCTTGTGATTTGGCGTAGAACAAATACATGTTGATATCGTATCCCTGCTAACTTCTAACATTTCTTTTAGGTCCATCTACTAACTTCCTTAATGTTTTAGAAGCATTATGGTCACCAAAGATTGTATCTTTAAACCAATTTAGAAAAGTCTTGTTATGCTCTATTAACACCCTATTCTTTGTCATTTTTGGGTTACTTTCCCTGACTAAGTTTTCACGACAAACTATATATGCACTACTAGAAAATACGCTTTTAACATCGGTTATTAAAGACTTTCAATATCAGTTATTAATCGATGTTGAAACTGTTGACGTTAATTTATCAACATTAACATCAGTTATTTAAAAACCGATGTTATTGTAGCAAAAAACAACATCGGTTTTTTTGAATAATCGATGTTGTTTAATTCTTACCAATGATGTTGTTAGTAAACACATCGGTTTTCTTAAAAACTGATGTTGGTAAGTAGAAAACAACATTGTTTTTCCTAAAAATCAATGTTGTTTTATGATTTAATTTTAAATATCGTATTTGTTTTTTTAATTAGCAACCTATAGTAATTAACTCAAATCAACTTATCGTTCAAAGTTTATAAAAACGCATAAATTAGTCATGCACCAAAAGTTATAAACAAAGTATATCAATATATCATGCACCAATGGTAGTTATAAACATTTCTAAACTAAATAACATATAAACTAAAATTTACAAATTGATAATATATTAGAGTAGTAATGTACTTTAATTACAAACAAAGCCAGAATAAAACAAAGTTAGAAGTTGCATCTGGGAACTCAAATATAATTTGAGTTATAGGAAGCAAATTCTGTGTTTGTGCAAAAGTCCTCCATCCATTTCTAATTTTTGCGGTCTTCTTATGATGATTATAAACTATTCTACACTCTGTCTCTTCCAAGTTCAGATGAGTGAATCTTGCAGCTTTCATAAATGAGTACACATCCTAAAATGCAAAAGAAATCCATATTAGATAACTATATGATATCAAAATTTAACATACATAGAGGAGTGCTTAATTACTCATCAAACTGTTGCAAATCACTTTGTACTCAGTGAGTAGGACTTTAAAAGTGACTGAGTTAGGAACTTGGTGGTTCAAAGACTTCCATTTAAGGAAAGCTTTTGGTTTAGAGCTGCTTTTGAAGATGGGGAGGAGGAAAACACTTTGTCCATAGTGGGTCAAGGTGACCTGATGATTTCTAGTGAGCCCATAAAACTCTCTAAGTTCGATCTATCCAGCAAGTAGAGCTAGGTTCACCAAATCTTGGTTATATGTGACAGAGTGCATGTTGCCGCTAGAGTGTAGTTGATGTGTCATCATTTTCTCCTATTTCTTAACTCTTTTTGTCACCATTTTAATTACTTATTAGCCTTAATTATCAAATTAATTATGTAGTTTTATCATTTGGGCCAACTGGACTAATTTTGTGTTTTTAATTTAATTTCAGGAGAATTATAAGCAATTGGGCTTGGACTTGAAGAGAGCAGGCAATTTTATTCTACCAAATCTTATCTAATCCAGATTTTATCTCATCTAGGTATTATTTCATCTAGATTTTATCTTATCTTATCTAGATTTTATTTCATCTAGATTTTATTTTATCAGATCTTATCTTATCTTATATTGTCCAGATTTTATTTTATTAATGGGCTTGGACTTAAAACAGATTTGTAAGCTTTGGGGGTTGAGAACCTATATAACAACACCAAGGTTTTAGTTTAGGAAGTCTCTTTTCGTTTTTGGAGAAAGAATAATTTCAGGTTTTGCAATTTCATTTTTTACTATTCACGTATCAATAAAATTCATTTTTTGCTTCAATCTGCAATTTCGTTTTATGCTTCAATCTGCAATTTCATTTTCTATTGATTAATGGAAGGCTAAGTCTCCAGCGTTGTTTTCTCTTGAGGATCAAGCACAACTCTCTTTGAGGTTTTATTATTACTATTGAATTCTGATAAGTTTTTCCTCTTCACCAATTACTCTGTATTTGTTGCTATTAATCCATGCATGCTTAGTGCTTGATTAATTGTCTCTGCGCTTAATTTACGTTCATGCTTAATGATCAGTTTCGTTCATGATTAATTGGTGTATGTGTTGCTTAATCACATAATGGCAACCTTATGTTAAATTTCTCTTAGTAATTTAAATTAGGGTTGGATTAAGTGGTTGAACTGATAAAGGATAAATTCCCGTAACCTAGGATAAGAGACTTGCTTGTGAATCAAGGGAAAACAACGTGCTTTAATTCTGCTAATTAAAATTGCTCGCTGTTTAATTTACAAAAACAAACAATCCCCCCTCCCCAATTCGTTACTGTTTTATCACTATCTATTATGAACGTTGGTTGACTATTGCTCATTGGGAGACGACCTAGGATCACTTCCTAGATACTGTATTTTTAATGTTTATTTGATTTGGGTACGGCCTCGATCAAATTTGGTGTCGTTGCCGGGGAGCAATGGGCCAAAGGTTCATAATAGTGTTTAGTTTTTTTTGTGTGTAGCTCTGTTGTTTAGGTTGTGAGTGTGTGTTATTTTGTTTTGAGTAGCGTTCTGTTTTGCATTTCATTCGCATTCCCTATTTTAGCAACTGTTTCAGTTTTGTGTTTTGTTGTGAACAATGTTTAGCGACTGAACTAGCGACTGATTTTGCAATTTAATTGGCGATTTTTGTTTTGATAGTTAGAGTTGTTATTTTTGGCTGATTTTTTGAGTGGTAAATTCTTTTGGTCCATATTTTGTGTGAAAAATACCAGAAGCACTTGGTGTGGCAATATTTGAGAGAGACAAAAAAAATTGGGAACTTGTTTTTAGCAAAACTTAAAACGGCCATAACTTTTCTCCGGGTATCAGAATGACTATTATTATATATGCATTTGGGGTAGAAGAAAATTTCCCATGCTGTGGCACCTGACCTGTGGTCCTTTGCCATTTTAAACTTGAAAAATCAACCGTTTACTAAGTTTTTTTTTTTTATTTTTCAAGTATTATTTTCCTATTTTTCTAAACTTTGCTTAGGTAGTTTTCATAGTTAGAATTTGAAATTTTTTGTGCTATCTTTTCATGATTTTAGGGTGTTCCTCACAAAATTTCAGCTCATTTTGATATCGTTTGAGTATAGCTGTAGTTTTACCCCCTTGTTAGGTGCTTGTTGAGAAACACATTATTTGCTACATATAGTTCATGACTAGGGGCAATCCAGGTGATTTATAACCCTTTGATCCTGAAATAGATAGAACCTTTCATAGATTAGTTAGATATAGTGTGCATCCTGGTCATTCTGTGCATTTTGAGCATTTTGACCATTCTGAGCATTTTGTTGAGGGTGATTCTGAGTATTCTGATTTTGAGCATTCCACTACTAATTTTCATACTGAGAACATGGCTCAACCTCCACCTCATGAGAGGACTCTTTGGGAGATAGCTGCACCTGATTTCACTTATGCAAGCTTGTGCATTCAATATCCTGATGGGGGTGTTCCATATGTTCTCAAGACTGGACTAATACATTTGTTGCCCAAGTTTCATGGTCTTGCAGGTGAAGATTCTCATAAGCATCTTAAGGATTTCCATATTGTTTATTCCACTATGAAGCCCCCTGATGTCCAAGAAGATCATATCTTTCTAAAGGCTTTTCCTCATTCTCTGGAGGGAGTGGCAAAAGATTGGCTATACTACCTTGCTCCCAGGTCCATTTTCAGCTGGGATAACCTTAAGAGGGTGTTCTTGGAGAAATTCTTCCCTGCATCTAGGACCACTACCATCAGAAAAGACATTTTAGGCATCAGGCAACTTAGTGGAGAAAGCTTGTATAAGTACTGGGAAAGATTCAAGAAATTGTGTGCAAGTTGTCCTCACCACCAGATTTCTGAGCAACTCCTTCTTCAATATTTCTATGAGGGACTTAGCAACATGGAGAGGAGTATGACTGACGCTGCCAATGGTGGAGCTCTTGGTGATATGACCCTGTTGAGGCTAGAAATTTGATTGAGAAGATGGCTCCCAACAATTCAGTGCAAGAAATGATGCTATTGTTCTTAGAGGAGTCCATGAGGTGGCCACAGATTCATCTTCATCTACTGAAAATAAAAAGCTTGAAGGAAAACTTGATGCCTTGGTCAAGCTAGTAACTCAGCTTGCCATGAATCAGAAATCTACACCTGTTGCAAGAGTCTGTGGTCTATGTTCTTCTGCAGATCACCATACAGATCTCTGTCCTTTTTTGCAGCAATCTGGAGTCAATGAGCAACCTGAAGCTTATGCTGTAAACATTTATAATAGACCTCCTCAGCAACAAAACCAACAACAGCAGAATAATTATGACCTTTCAAGCAATAGATACAATCCAGGTTAGAGGAATCATCCAATTTTGAGATGGACAAGTCCTCCACAACAACAACAGCCTGTCCCTCCTTTTCAAAATGCTGCTGGTCCAAGCAAGCCATATGTTCCTCCTCCAATACAGCAGCAGCAGTCACAACAAAGACAACAAGCAACTGAGGCTCCTCCTCAACCTTCCTTAGAAGAGTTAGTGAGGCAAATGACCATCTAAAATATGCAATTTCAGCAAGAGACAAGAGCCTCCATTCAGAGTCTGACAAATTAGATGGGGCAGATGACTACTCAGTTGAACCAAGCTCAGTCCCAAAATTCTAACAAATTGCCTTCACAAACTGTGCAGAATCTGAAAAATGTGAGTGCCATCACCTTGAGGTCTGGCAACCAAATTCAACTGCCTCCATTAGTAGTAGCACCTGCACCTGAACCTGTCAAGCTTCATTCTACACCTGAAAAAGAGGATGAGATAGTTGCACAAAAGAGAAAGCTTTCTAACAAAAATTTTCATGCAGGTGGACCTTCTTCTAGTAATTCTGACTTACCGCAGCCTCCTATCCCTCTTCCATTCCCACCTAGAGCAATTCCAAACAAAAAAATGGAAGAAGCGGAAAAGGAGATCTTGGAGACCTTCAGGAAAGTAGAGGTGAACATACCTCTGCTAGATGCCATTAAGCAGATTCCAAGATATGCCAAGTTTCTAAAGGAGCTGTGCACCCACAAAAGGAAGCTCAAAGGCAATGAAAGGATTAGCATGGGCAGAAATGTGTCAGCATTGATAGGTAAATTTGTTCCTCACATTCCTGAGAAATGTAAGGACCCAGGTACTTTCTGTATACCTTGCATTATTGGGAACAATAAATTTGAGAATGCCATGCTAGATCTTGGAGCATCGGTTAGTGTCATGCCTTTGTCCATTTTCAATTCTTTATCTCTTGGACCTTTGCAATCTACAGATGTGGTGATTCATTTGGCAAATAGAAGTGTTGCTTAACCCGCAAGTTTCATAAAGGATGTGCTGGTTCGGGTTGGTGAACTTATTTTTCCTATTGATTTTTTTGTTCTTTATATGGAAGAGGGATTTTCCCATGGTTCAGTTCCAATTATTTTAGGCAGGCCATTTATGAAATCAGCCCGAACCAAGATAGATGTTTATGCTGGCACATTGTCTATGGAATTTGGTGATACTGTTGTTCATTTTAACATTCTTGATGCCATGAAACATCCATCTGAGGATCATTTTTTTTTTCGTGCTGAGATAATTGATCATATTGTTGATGATTATATGTTTGATTTTGATTCTATTCTTCATGGTAGGAAACATCCATTTTTATCTAATTTGCATACTTGTCATTCCTTATGCATTGAATCTGAATCTGAGTTTAAATTTGATCCTGTATCTAATTTTTATACTGAGAATGAATATGAATTTGAGTCTGGTTCTGATTTTCTGGGTGTTGTACCTCTTGATGTTGATTTTTTAGAGTCAGAATGCACTAATCATGTTGCAGGAAGTACATACACTTCTAACTTGCTTTATGAGGTACAGGCTGAGGAACCTCCTTCTTCTCCTACCCTGGTTCCTCCCACTGTTCAGCCACCACCCACACCAGAGTTGAAGCCCTTACCAGCAACCCTCAAATATGCTTACTTGGAGGACGAGGAAAAATTTCCAGTGATCATCTCTGCCTCCCTTGCTGCTGAGCAAGAGGAGAAGTTGTTGCTAGTTCTCAAGAAGCACAAGAAAGCCATTGGATGGACTTTAGCAGACATTCCTGGTATTAGCCCATCTACCTGCATGCATAGGATACTTTTAGAGGATGGAGCTAAGCCAGTGAGGCAGCCACAACGGCAACTTAACCCTGTCATTCTAGATGTGGTGAAAAAGGAAGTGACCAAGCTCTTACAAGTTGGAATCATCTACCCCATTTTTGACAGCCAATGGGTGAGTCCAGTCCAAGTGGTTCCTAAGAAGACGGGCCTCACAGTGATTAAGAATGAAAAGGATGAGCTTATCCCCATAAGAGAGCAGAACAGCTAGCGAGTCTGCATTGATTATAGGAGGCTGAATCAAGTAACCAGAAAAGATCATTTTCCCCTGCCTTTCATTGATCAAATGCTTGAGCGCTTGGCAGGTAAGTCTCATTACTGCTTTCTTGATGGTTTTTATGGTTATTTACAAATTCATATTGCTCTTAAGGATCAAGTAAAGACCACATTCACCTGTCCCTTTGGCACTTTTGCCTATAGGAGGATGCCCTTTGGCCTATGCAACGCCCCTGGTACCTTCCAACAGTGTATACTTAGCATTTTCAGTGATTTTTTAGAGACTTGCATATAGGTGTTTATGGATGATTTTACTGTTTATGGTTCCTCTTTTGATGCATGTTTGGATAGTCTGGATAGAGTTCTTAATAGATGCATTGAAACTAACCTTGTGCTGAATTTTGAAAAATGTCACTTCATGGTAGAACATGGTATAGTTTTAGGGCATATAATTTCGAATAGGGGCATAGAGGTAGACCCTGCAAAAAAAGATGTTATTTCACAATTACCTTACCCCTCTTGCGTGCGAGAGGTTCATTCTTTTCTTCGTCATGCAGGGTTTTATAGGTGTTTTATCAAGGATTTTAGCAAAGCGACCTTTCCACTATCCAATCTACTGCAAAAGGAGGTGGAGTTTGATTTTGATGACCAGTGCAAAGAGGCTTTTGATTGCCTCAAGCATGCGGTGACTACCACCCCTATCATTCAGGCACCTGATTGGACAACCCCATTTGAGTTAATGTGCGATGCATCCAATTACGCATTGGGGGTTGTCCTTGCTCAAAAGATTGATAAGCTGCCTCGGGTGATCTACTACGCTTCCAGAACTTTGGATGCTGCTTAAGCAAATTACACTACCACAGAGAAGGAGCTACTAGCGATAGTTTTTGCTCTTGAAAAATTTTGTTCATATTTTCTTGGTACTCGTGTTATTGTTTATACTGACCATGCAGCTCTAAAGTACCTATTGAAGAAGGCTGAATCAAAGCCTAGTTTGATTTGGAGATCTGTGATCGGAGTGGTGCGCAAAACCTCATGGCTGACCATCTGAGTAGGATTGAGCGTGTGTCTGAGGACTCACCCATTCGGGATGATTTTCCAGATGACCATTTGTACATTCTGTATAGTATTTATGATTCCTTCCCTACTCCCTGGTTTGCTAATATTGTGAATTATTTGGTTGCTTCTGTTTTTCCTCCCTTGGCATCTAAAGCTCAAAGTGATAAAATTAAGAGCGATGCTAAGCATTATATTTGGGATGACCTCTATTTGTGGAAGTTGTGCAGTGACCAGGTTATTAGGAGATGCATTCCAGACCATGAGATTGACTCAGTCCTGCAATTCTGTCATTCTTCCACACCAGGTGGCCATCTTGGCATACAGAGGACAGCTCGCAAGGTGCTTGACTGCGGTTTCTATTGGCCCACCATCTTCAAGGTGCGTGGAGAATCTGTAGCACTTGTGAGCCTTGTCAAAGAGCAGGCGGCTCACCTTCATGGAGACAGCAAATGCCTCAACAACCCATGTTATTCTGTGAGGTGTTTGATGTCTGGGGTATAGATTTTATAGGGCCTTTCCCTGTCTCTTTTGGTTTTGTTTATATTCTCCTTGCTATTGATTATGTTTCAAAATGGGTGGAAGCGAAACCCACCAGAACTAACGATGCTAAGGTCATTGTGGAGTTTGTTAGATCTAATCTGTTTTGCAGGTTTGGAGTCCCTAGAGCCATCGTTAGTGATCAAGGCACCCATTTTTGTAACAGGTCCATGTATGCCTTGCTAAAAAAAGTATATGGTCGTGCACAGAATTTCCACACCATACCACCCCCAAACTAATGGGCAGACTGAGATTTCAAACAAGGAGATAAAAAGGATATTGGAGAAGATTGTGCAGCCGAACAGAAAGGATTGGAGCACCTGGCTAGATGATGCTCTTTGGGCACATAGGACTGCCTACAAAGCACCCATAGGAATGTCTCCTTATCGTGTTGTCTTTGGCAAGGCATGTCATCTTCCTGTAGAGATAGAGCATAGAGCCTACTGGGTTGTAAAGACCTGCAACTTCTCTATTGATCAGGCTGGAGAGGAAAGGAAGTTGCAACTAAGTGAGCTAGATGAGATCCATTTAGAAGCCTATGAGAATTTCAAATTGTACAAGGAGAAGACCAAGAAGATCCATGACAGCATGATAGCTAAGAAGGACTTCGTGGTTAGACAGAAATTTTTATTGTATAACTCTAGGCTCAGACTCATGAGTGGTAAGTTGAGGTCAAAGTGGATTGGTCCTTTTGTGGTGATTAATGTTTTTCCTTATGGTGAAATTGAGATCAAAAGTGAGTCCACAGATAAGAGCTTCAAGGTCAATGGACACCGGCTGAAACCATTCCTCACAAATCCCTCCTTAGTGGATGTAGTGGTGGAGGAGACCTCCTTACTTCACCCTACTTCTCTTCTGCCATGACTTAGGGAGTTTTCTTTTTCTGTCTCCTTCTTTACTTTTATTGCACTTGTCCAAATTTATTGATTGTTTTGTTTGTTCTTGATCTTATGATTGTGCTATATTGAGGACAATGTGTTGTTTAAGTGTGAGGGGGAGGGGGGGAGATTGTTCTTTAATTTTGTTGGGTATTCTAGTTTAATCTTATTAGGTTTTTCTAGGTTAATTTTTTTATTTTGGTTTTATGTTTTGTGTACAACATTGCATGTTTCTCTTTCAATTTTGGATTATGTACAGGTAATGGGTAATTATTTTTTGAAATAGGAGTTTCTTGGCCTTTTGTGAATTGAAACCCTTGTTTTTCTCTACATGTCAAGTTAGTTTTGAAAGTTCGAATTGAAAGTGATAGACTTACCCTTGGTGAGAATTTGAGCCATCATCATCTATTTTACTCGGTGTGTTTTGCCCCATTGATTGCTTGCACAATAGCCTTGGCTTGACTCTTGTTGATACTTCTTGCTTCACATGCATGTTGGGAGATGATTTAAGCATTTTGTTCTTATAAGCCTCTAGCCAAATGAGCCTACCTTGAATTAATTCCTTTGATAGCCCCTTTGAGCCTATGTTCCCCTTTCTTTGTTTGGAAGCTCATTACAAGCCTTAAGTGAAAAACCATGATTTCACCCTACCCTTAAGGAATTTAGGAGCTTTGGAATTGTTTTGGGAATAAGTGTGAGGGGGGGTATGTTTCATTGGATGATATGTTTTTATTGGTCATGCTTGATGATGTATACATATATTGCCTAATTGTTGCTTTATTTTTCAAATGCTTTCAATTGCTACTGTTCACGTTCAAAAAAAAAATACAAAAAAAAACAACAAAAACAAAAAAAAAAGAGGATGAAGTTGAATAAATGAGGTCTTGGTTTGAAGACTTGGATTGGTTGAGGACTTGGTTGATTTTGTTTTGGGTTTACTTTTTAAAGCTTAATTTGTAATTTTGGTTTTGGGGTTTACTACTTTTTCTTACTTCCCACTTATTCCCCATTGCTCCTCTATTCCTTTGGGTTTTAGCTACTAATCCCATACTTTCATCTACCTTGTCCTTGGCCCCATTACAACCTTAAAAGACCTTTTGATCCTCATGTGCATGTGTTTGTGATATGGTTGTCAATTTTAGAGTCTTGCCAAGTCTATGTGGTGTTTGTTTTCATGGGTGCTCTGAGAGTAAACAGTAGCCTAGACACTTGAGAGATAGAGTGCATATCTTGTGAGGCTTTATCACCTTTCATTCTTGAGCTGATTGACTATCTTGCCATGTTTGAGATGCTTGGATGATTTTCATGACGGCCTTGATTCTTTAACTCTTTACGTGTTGGATGTTACCCATTCTTTTCATTCTTGAGATTCATTGAGAAATATGTAAGTGTTTTTGTGTCTGTTTGTTTCTCTTTAATGTCTCTGGATTTGTTCCTTGCTTTGCTTTTTGATTTTGCCCAGGAGTACAAAAGGCTAAGTGTGAGGGGATTTGATGTGTCATCATTTTCTCCTATTTCTTAACCCTTTTTGTCACCATTTTAATTACTGATTAGCCTTAATTGTCAAATTAATTATTCAGTTTTATCATTTGGGCCTACTGGACTAATTTTGTGTTTTTAATTTAATTTCAGGAGAATTATAAGCAATTGGGCTTGAATCCGAAATTGGGCTTGGACTTGAAGAGAGCAGACAATTTTATTCTACCAAATCTTATCTTATCCAAATTTTATCTCATCTAGATATTATTTCATCAAGATTTTATCTTATCTAGATTTTATTTCATCTAGATTTTATTTTATCAAATCTTATCTTATCTTGTCCAGATTTTATTTTATTAATGGGATTGGACTTAAAACAGATTTGTAAGCTTTGCGGGCTGAGAACCTATATAAGAGCACCAAGGTTTTAGTTTAGGAAGTCTCTTTTCGTTTTTGGAGAAAGAATAATTTTAGGTTTTGCAATTCCAATTTTTACTATTCACGTAGCAATAAAATTTGTTTTAAGCTTCAATCTGCAATTTCGTTTTCTACTGATTAATGGAAGGCTAAGTCTCCAGCGTTGTTTTCTCTTGAGGATCAAGCACAGCTCTCTTTGAGGTTTTATTATTACTATTGAATTCTGATCAGTTTTTCCTCTTCACCAATTACTCTATATTTGTTGCTATTAATCCATGCATGCTTAGTGCTTGATTAATTTTCTCTGCGCTTAATTTACGTTCATTCTTAATGATCAGTTTCGTTCATGATTAATTGGTGTATGTGTTGCTTAATCACATAATGACAACCTTATGTTAAATTTCTCTTAGTAATTTAATTTAGGGTTGGATTAAGTGGTTGAATTGATAAAGGATAAATTCTCGTAACCTAGGATAAGAGACTTTCTTGTGAATCAAGGGAAAACAACGTGTTTTAATTCTGCTAATTAAAATTGCTCGCTGTTTAATTTACAAAATCAAACAAACCCCCCCCCCCCCTAATTCGTTACTGTTTTATCACTATCTATTATGAACGTTGGTTGACCATTGCTCGTTGGGAGACGACCTAGGATCACTTCCTAGATACTGCATTTTTAATGTTTATTTGATTCGGGTACGGCCTCGATCAGTAGCAGATGCCACATAGGTTCTAATTCATTTTTCCATCTTATAGCAAATGACCTACCCACTTCACCGTAAGGCTACATTTAAAAAACAAATTAATATAAGCAAGATACTATTATATATCAAGTCATGTTAATTTTAGAATAGTCATGAAATAATTTCTAACCTGATCAGTAACATGAACAGTGTTGAACAATTCATCTGATTCTTTGTGAATCTTCATCATTATGTTAGCCATTTCCTTCCAGTTTTGTTGATGTTCATCCATGGTTTCTAAATTCCATTTACAATATAAACATGACATTAATATGCATGATACATTTGACATACCGATATGATATTCCTATTTTGGGAGCCTAAGGCTGTGGTAGAATTCTCACACCAGCACAAAGTCCAATTAACAGACACATACACACAAAACCATGCAAACCAGAAACAAAACTGTGCAACCAAAGCCTATTTTCTAGCAGTGTGTACATGAAGCTACTACTATATACATGACCTAGAAGGCCACAACAAAAATAAAAAACAAATAACAACACTACCATAGCTTACGAATACAAGCTTCATTAGAGAATCGCAATAACAAACAATAACACTAACATTTACACAATTATCAATTTCAGAGAGCACATTTCCAGACATAAAGCAAACACGTTGCGATTCCGTCACCACCTCACCCGTGTTTCTTCTTCTCGAAACCAAATAGGGCTTATTTGTCGCAAGGTATGGAGAAGACGAAACACGACTGAGGTGGTGATGACAGAACATTGGAATGTGAGGAAGAAGAGGCACGAGGAAGATGAACTTACCTGCTAATGGAACAAATGCGGCGGAGAGGCGCAGGAGAGGCAAACAGAGAGGAGATGAACAGACAAGAGTATGCGCAAGAGAAAATATGACTCATAGAGGCATTTTAAATATTTTTAAATGTAGGTTTTAATATCAGTTTTTACTAAAAACCGATGTTAACTAAGTGATGTTAACGTTAACATCAGTGTTTTTTTTTTATAAAAAACCGATGTTAACGTATAATTTATTAACATCGGTTTTTAGTTAAAAAAAACAGATGTTAACGTTGGCATCACATAGTTAACATCATTTTTTAGTAAAAATCGATGTTAACTCAGTTATGTTAACATCGGTTTTTTGGAAAACCGATGTTAACAAAGTCACATTATTTACAATTTTGCCACCGCATTTTTGTTAACATCGGTTTTATCAAAAATTGATGTTAAGGTAATAATGTTAAATGTATATTTTGTAGTAGTGATGGTAGAACTTTATTACTATTATTCAGTATATACAAATGAGCTTGTTGTAATTCCTTTTGACCTAGAGTTATAACATGTAACCCTCATGAACCCTTACCTCCTACTCTCTTGTCATGCCGAGACTCAAGAAGCCTAATTGGTTTTTCCTTTTCAATGTACTCTGAACAAAATTCAATAGCTTCTTTTGCAATGTACCTTTTAACAATGGATACTTCAAGACAATGTAGATTCTTTGTATACCCTTTTAAGATCTTCATGTATCGCTCAACTAGGTACATCCACAATAAATAAACAGGATCACACACTTTAATTTCCCTCACCAGATGAATAATTAAGTGAACCATGATGTCAAAAAATAAAAGAGGAAAATACATCGCCAACTGACACAAGATAATAGCAGCCTTATTTTCCAAGTCATTAAACTTTGCAGGGCCAATGACTTTGCTACAAATGACATTGAAGAAAAAGCACAGACAAGTTATGGCATGCCTCACTTTGTTAGGCAAAATGTCTTGAATCGCCATGGCTAACAGTTGTTGCATCAAGACGTGGTAATCATGAGACTTTAAGCTAACTAATTTCAAATCTTTCAGCTGCACAAGGCTCTTAATATTTGAAGAGTATCCCTATGGCACTTTGACAAGGCACAAACACCGAAAGAAACTTGTCTTCTCCTTTCTTGACAAAGTATGACATGCTGGAGGCAAGTATATTTTATTACCATCATAAATTGGATGTAATTTTTCACGTATACCCATCTCAGCTAGATCTTGACGAGTATTCAAACCATCCTTTGTCTTGCATTGAATGTTAAGAAGCATGCCAATGACATTATCACACACATTTTTCTCCACATGCATAACATCGATACAATGTATAACATCTAGATTGGATCAGTATGGAAGATAAAATAATATTGACCTTTTCTTCCATATGAAAGTTTTACTTGTCAGCTTCTTTTGGGTCTTTCTAAATATAGTATCGATGTCCTCAACCCGCTCAAGAATTTGTTGATTAGTTAACGGTATCTACGCACTTTTATGCTTTTGACTTCCATTAAAAGGTTTTTTCAATCACCGATAAGGGTGATAAGGTTTTAAAAAACATCTATGCCGAGTGTATACTTTTTTCTTCCATGTTTCAGTCGTACAATTTAACATTTATAGCTTAATATTTTCCTATTCTTCTTAGCTCAATTGAAATCTCTTTGACCCTTATTTTCTCACTTCAACTCAATTTTGGTCTTAGGCAAATGATTTAGCTTAATTAAAAATTATAGCTAATTTTCAAATTTTGTGCTTACTTAACCAATTTGCCTTGTGTAGGGCCTAGAGGACACTACAAAACTCCAAATGCAGTGTGAATAGTCCCTAGAAAGATAAGAAAAAGATCTTCAATTTTTTCAAAAATAAGCTTTGGCCAATTCTTCCATTTCATGGGTCAAATTGAGTTTGGAAGTATGAACTTTTGCACTTGAATAATTGGGCTGTGAGTTTGGGTTTTGTTTGGTGTAATTAGTTTAATTAGGTAGATTAGATGGGTCTAATCAAGACCTATCCCTTCCTTCTGAGTAGTCACTCTATATATTAGTGGAAGTTAGTTAGTTCATTTTGTAAAAAATGGAATTAGTTACTTGTTGTACAAGTTTTAGGATCAAACTTTTTTTTCTCTCAACTGTTCTTCATTCTTCTTCCTCTTTTCACTTTTGTTCTTCCATTTTCTTGCACAAAATTTCATCGATTTTCCATTGGTGATGATCATGGAGGGCTAAACAATTAATCAATCCAAGGATCCACTCCAAGCAAGGTTGAATTTGAGTTCTTGTTTAGTATTTCTAATCTTTGTGAATGTTCATCTTTCTCTTCAATCCTATTTTCGATTTTCATGATTATGATTATGCTTAGGATTGAACATGAATTAGATTATGGATTTATTTCCTAATTTCAAAATTTAATCACAGATTGTTTGGATGATTTTCCAACTTAATTTGTAATCTAAAACAATTTAGAGATTGATTCGATTGAACTTTCCCTAATGCATTTAACTGAACTTTCACACTGAACATCATTCGTAGTAATTGTGATAATTCGATTTGCATTGGTTTGGTGAATTGTATTGATGCTATCAAACTTGGTTTGTGTTTTGTTTTTTGTTATGTTCTGCTTCTTCATCTCTGTTTTTGTGTTTTTGCATTCTTTTACAATCACCTACAAACGGTTTGATGAAATCCCCCCTTGCTGTTTATAAGTGAATGAATGTAGGAACCAAAATTTATCATATCTCTGAGTTGACCTAGGTTAATCATGTGCTACATAATTTCCTAGTTATATTTTTTATTGGGACAACTCAACATTTTTATCAACGTAACTTGTGTCTTCTTCACAGATAGGGCATGCACGATGGCCCTTAACACTATATCCAATCAAATTATTGTATGTTGGAAAGTCATTAACAATACAAACTAGCATTGCACGCAACTTGAATGTCTCATTCCAATACCCATCAAACACGGCAACCCCCTCATCCCGTAACTTTGTCAAATCTTTAATCAAGGGACTGAGATAAACATCGATGTCATTTCCTGGCTGTCTTAAGCCTGATATAATCATAGGCAACAACATGTATTTTTGCTTCATGCACAACCTAGGAGGAAAGTTGTAAATTACTAGCAAAATAGGCCACGAACTGTGCTAAGTGCTTAAACTGTCATAGGGATTCATTCCATTAATGGCAAGTCCAAGCCTAAGATTTCTTGCCTTTGCCGAAATCCAAATACAAACAATTATTTTTCTTCCACTGGGAGGAATCAGCTGGATGGCAGAGCATTCCATCATAGTTTCTCCTATCTGCATGTTGTGTAAGGTCTTTTGTGTCATCTCCATTAGTAAATAGACGTTTAAACCTAGGAATGATCGGAAGATACCATAACACCTTCGTTGGGGGGCCTTTCTTTGTGTTTTTGTCACTACTACACTCGTCATCATCCTTCACTTTGTACCGTGATACCCCACACCTGGGGCGTTTATCCATTTCTTCAAATTCATGTCTGTACAGTATGCAATCATTAAGGCATGCATGAATTTTCTAATACTCCATACCCATCGAACATAGTATCTTCTTCATCTGATAATAACTTTTTGGCAACATGTTTTCCTATGGAAGCACATCCTGCACTACCAGAAGTAGCGAAGTGAAGCTTTTGTCACTCCTCCCATATATGGCCTTAACATTAACCAGACTTAACACCGCTGACAACAACGTCAAAGACTTATTGCTCCCCGGATACAGATGCTTCTAAAATATTTATGTGCTTGTTGAAAATACCCTTGTCCAAGATCAGGAATCATATCCTCTAATCGATCTCCCATTTCTACATCAACGGTTCAGTTTAGGACCCCCTCCACATGTCTGTCAATTCACCATGCCATATTCATGTCATACAATTCATCTTAATCCCATCACACAAAAGATGTTCCCGTATGTCGTCTCCCATTCAAACAATTTATACAAGGACATAAATATTTTCCATCCTCATCCAATCGACTTCTTTCAAAGGCAAATTCCAAGAACTATTCAATGCGTTACTCATATGCATAGCTCATGCCACTTGCATTCATCCAACTTCGATCCATCTAATTAATAACTCTGTGATACTTATAAAGTTATTTCATGCATGAAAACCTCAGTTTTTTCATTAAAGGTGTGGCTCTATCCCATTCCATAAGACATTTTTTTTATAATAGATTCATACGTAAAGATTAAGTCTCTTTTCTTAAATTTGACGAAATTTTGATAGCATTTTGCATTGATCTCCAAGTATATGTCATGAAAGCAGTGACATGAATTCTACCACAATCAAGTATGCACTCAGAGAACAAAGTGAAATGCATTATACTAAAATTTCATCAAATTTAAGAAAAGAGACTTAACCTATACATATGAACCTACTATAAAAAAAATGACTCTTCCCAAACTGTCCAAAAGAATCATTGTATTTAATCACAAACGGGAAACTAAGGTTTACTCATAATGAACATTAATTGTATATAAAGTAATAATCATTAATCACATATAATAAGTTATAAAAGCACTCGTAAGAAAAAAAATGAAAAGTTTATGAAAGACATCTGTACCTGTGATGATGATCACTACCAATTTCCAACAATAAATGTCATGATCAGGATGCAAATAACAAAACAAAAAGTGCCTACAAATTACAATTACCTTAACAGGAAGAAATAAGAAACTAAAAATAACTTAACATTGATTCTCTTTAAAGCATAAATAATTAATGTTTAAGTTTATTATATTTAAGTTTATTATTAAAAAATCATAAAAACTGGAATAAATTATAATGGTGAATATTTAAAAAAAATAATGTCATAAAAATTTCAATAAATTACAATGGTCATTATCAAAAAAAATAATGCATTCTGAAAACACATGCATAAAAATTATTTATACCTTGTAACACAATATGCCTTTAATTGTAAAATAGGCTGCTCCACTCGCACAGCCCAAAGTGAAGCAGAAAATTATCAAAAATTGAATATTTCAGGTCGGATAAAAAATCAATCAAGAAAATAATTAAACAAAAAAATCTTGACACTGAAGAAATCTAAAATCACAACATCCAAGCATGAATTCTATAATTAAAACACACCCCAATCCGGTTTAGTTTCTCTATTTATTTATTTTAAGAAATAAAAAAGGAAAAAGTCACTGAGTTCAAAAGTTACTTATGTGAAAGTGATGAGAGCAATGATTTTCTAATGGGTACAATAAAATACGCATATTTTTTTTACTAATTTAATTAGCAATAATTATAAATTAAATAATGCCCACAGGTACTTTGTAATAATTCTACAAAGCTACATGATGTTAAAACTTAAAGAAATAACAACAATTATTGTTTGTATTTAACACGTTCATAATTAAGCCATAAGTTCATTATATTTTGAATTAAAACTTAATTTTTAAAATCAAAATTATATAACAGTGTACTATTGATAGAGTTCCACGCTGAACTTAATCTTTTCGTTTTCCTTTGGACCATTCATAAAGCTCCATGCCAAATAAAAGTAAATGAGCAGTATGATTATTTGTAGTTAAAAGTAAAATACTAGAGCACTAATAATACTTGTGGATTAACTTAAAGATGATGATAAAAGAAAAGTAGTATGCAGAATGGTAAAAAAAATACTCATTTTTTCTATTTTAAGAACCACAAATTTGCTTAAAGCAGTGGTATCTTTTAAGGACTATACCACATATGGAAGAAAACCAACAACCATAGAACATGATTGCATCACTACTAGAAATTATACATTTAACATCGCTAGGTTAACATCAGTTTTGGACAAAACTGATGTTAACACAAACGCGGTGGCATACTTGTAAATAAGACGAGTTTATTAACATCGGTTTTTTTAAAAAATCGATGTTGTGTTTTTACTTAAACTAAAAACCCAAAACCCTTTTCTCTGCTTGCGCTTAGTCTCACAAACCCACCCTCGTCATTGCCATTGTCCCTGACCCCCCACGCTGAGTCTCACAAAGCCACCTTCAGGCCGTCGTCGCGCTCTAGTTGTGTCTGCTGTGACGCTCACTGTCGTGTCTTGGTAAGTTTTCTTGCTTCAAAAAAATTCATGTCGTCACTGCCATTGTCTTTGAACGATGTTTGTTGCTTTCCTTGCAGCCATTCCATTGGCACCAAAGCACTTTTTGCTCTTCTTTGTACTCGCAATCACAAGGTAAGTTTTGCTTGTGCTTGCCATTATGTTAACTTCTCTTAGTTATAACTTCCCTTAAACTGAGCTTTTAACTTCCCTTAGTTGGTCACAACCTGCATGTGATCTATTTAGGAAAGTTGTACTTTGACTATTTCAAGCTTTAGATACCCTGAGACTAGGCTCAGGCCCTTTGATTTGCGCTATATCAGAGGTGAGTGAGCCTATTAGCAGTGACCCCTTTGTTCTTAGTGATTGTTATTTGAGTTGTTGTTCATGAAGCACTATCTAGTCCGAATTTTAATGGGTTGCAATAGGATTTCAATGTAAAGGTGAATTTTTTGGAGAATAATTTTCCTTTGATCTTACTTCGTCTGTTGAATTCCTAAGAACAACCAAGTGAGCCTGCAACCCTAGTTACACCGCCACCATCAATAGAACCCAAGCCACAACCAGTCTCTACTCCTTCACCAAAGGTAATCCTTGTGTTAAACTTAAATGTAAATCAAAATATATAATCTTTGAGAATTTAATCTTGATCCTTCAATGTGGACTTTAACCATTTCTATTTTCTTTGATCAATTTCAACCGTGAAGAATCTGTCAAGAGCAAGAAGAGCTCCAAAATAATTATTGGAACCTCCATTGTTGCAGCTTTAGGAGTTGTACTTGCTATTTCTTTCATCCACAGAAGGAACATTGCGGGTAAAATTAATCTTTTCTTCTCTAGCATTTCACTAAACATATGGCAGTATAGCATGGCTCTATTATGTACTTGCTCTCTGTATTTTTTAAATAAAAATTTTGCTATTTGTTAATTCCCTTAACAAGTGTTGTTATTGGTTTTTTAGAGGATCCATTGAAATCTTGGTTATGTGGCTGTATAGCATGGTTTTGTTTTGTGTCTCTTTAATAGAAATTGAATATATATATATATATATATATATATATATATATATATATATATATATATATATATATATATATATATATATATTGTTTAATAAAGTGTAGGCATAAAAAGAAATTTACATTAAACTTATGTTTTCGTTTGGGTACTACTTACTCTTAGGTCACACAGTTAGTTAGGTATGAAGAAAACAACATGTGTAGCAGTTATTATTATCATATTTCTCTATGTTAATTTACAAGTTAAGGTTTAATAGGCAGTGAGAAGATTGGATGGTAATCCCTTTAATTTGAAGTAGGTAGGGTCATATCAAATGGAAATGTATCTATACTAACCATGTTCAACATCTTAGGGCAGTTGGTCAATATACACGAACCATCAAAGGACCAAACCAATTCAGCTAGAAGCTTAAGTTATTACTTGAAGATTAACGCCTAGTTGATATCAGCAAGCTTGTTATTGGACCAATACCAGAATTAGTGTTGCTTAGTTCCTTTTCTTTTAATTAGTGCTGCCGGATAATTTGCCATTATGTGCTATTGGATAATTACTAACATTATACACTATTTAACAATAACAACTTTTCCTAACATCTATTTTCAGTTGAACCATCAATAATCCACCCAAACAAGATTATTACCAAGAAGTACTGATGTAGAGTTATTTCACCTTGATTAGTAGTTTCAAATTGTAGTCTTTGATATGTATTTTTGCTACTCTATTTACCATACATTTTAATTAAAAAGCATTTACTAATTACTAGCCCAGTTAGCAAAAACTCTCTTTAATAGGCATTTACTAAAAAGCATTTCCTAATTCCTTCGCTCCAAATTGTGGTTTTTGGGCAATCAATGGAACCTTGAACTTAAATTCCTCATTACATGCAACATCTCAACTACCTAGGGCCAATGTTCTTCAGTTCAAGCATCCCTTTTGAAGTAGGCATTGCTATCTTGGCAACAACATTAAGCCTTGATGAGTTGGAAGTTAGGGGAAGTATTGATGCTTCAACTATGATCTTGAAGTCATCTGTTATGCCAGCAATTTAGGGTGGATCAAGGAGCCTATTTTGTGGCTTTGAGTTCTCCAAAACTGCTTGCCAAGGGTTGTCTTGCATTCCTTGCCCAACCCCTTTCATTTCATGCACTATTGAAATGTTGAACCTTTTTAGCTGTTCTTTTGGCCCTATGCCACTTAGCATCATCAGACCCGTAAAGACCCTTCGTGGGAGGTAAGTTTGTGATTTTCATTGTTTTAAACTATAAATCCACTTTCTGTTATACATTGTAATGATAACTTTCAATAAAGTTTAATTTCTACAGGATGTGCAAAACAAGGCACAGGCCATCCAGAAACAAAACACTACCCCTCACGTGTTGTCTCGTGGGGGTTATGAATATTTAGAAAATAAGTTTATGGATGAGAAGAGAAAGAAAAAAAATGGAGGAAGCTGCTTGATGCAATCCTACCCCCCAAGGGCATTGGATAGAAGACTCCAAGAAGATTGGGCCAGAGATGCAAGAGAAGGCCCTAAGGTTCTCACGAGCCATAGGGTAGATTTTGGGCCTATGGGCTAAGTATGAGCCCACTTATCTTTGTACATATTAGATTAGGATTTCATTATTTTTGGGCCTTGTATTTAAGGCTCCATAATGTAGGTAGGGTATCCTAGAAATGTAGGATTTTTCAGCCCTTGTATTTTAGGGCACCTAGACTAGTTTTTGTATTAGGGGTAGTTTTGTAATTTCACATGCATTAAGTGAATATTTTATGTGTGTGTTGAGAAATAAATTTAATTGAATTGGGAGAAGCCTAATCCAGTTAAATTTTAGAGGGGGAGGTGAGCATTTGCTTGTTACACCCCATTGCCACATCATATAGTCACACTTTGTGCATGTCCTTCATGCTTTACATGCCTCATGACGCCTAAGCACACTTAGTGGAGAATCTTGGATTACTGGGCTGAACCATAGCTAAAATTCACTAATCATAATTTGTAAAATTTTGGCTCCAAAATTTGGCTCCACAAATTCAATTTCAAATTCAACTGAAATTTGAATAGAAATTCAAATTTCCCTCCAATTTTGTGTGACACTTAGGCTATAAATAGAGGTCATGTGTATGCATTTTTTTCTACTTTGATCATTTGAAAATTAAACTTCATATTTCAGAGCTCTTTTAGAGCACAAAATTTCGTGCTCTTCTCTTCCTCTCCCTTTATTCATCTCCTTCTTCCTCCAAGCTCTTATCCATGACCTCCTATGGTGGTGAGCTTCTTCTAGACTCATCTTCTCCTTGAAGTGGCATCTCCTCTCTCTCTCTTCCTTCTCCATTCCACTGTCATTCATCTTCCAAGAAGCAGAGGAATCCATTGATGAAGAAGATCCTAGGCCTACAAGCTCCAATGAAGCTTACATCACCGCTCAATCCGGAAGCACTAACACTGTGATTGATCCTCCATCTCCCATCAGACGACACATGAGGTGAAAGATGACCCACATGAAGAAAACTGGCCAAATGATGTCTGAGGCAGCAAAGGAAATTGTTGAGAAGATTGTAAGTCACTTTCAATTAATAATTATAATTATTTATGTTTATTGTGTGATTGAGTAAACCAATAAATGTGTTCTTTATAGGATTCGTTGGAGGAGCAGGCCTCACAGGGTTCGTTTGTCGCCCATGGACGTCAGGATGTACTAACTGCTACCATTGGGCGACTAGAACACCCTGGTCGTGTGCGTGCTGTTGGAGTTGGTGTCACGATCAAGCAATACTTTAGACCGGCTCCAAGGACTTCCCGCACGTCTTCCTCCATAGCTCCCAAAGACCTGGAGCAGCTGACGCAACAAATCAGGGACCAGCTGGAGGAGTCAATCACAGAAAAAGTGACTTGACAGCTAATGTTATCCTTCATTTAGATGCAGTCCCAGTTTCAATCACAAATGCAATCACAGGGACTTGCACTACCTCTTGAGCTTGAGGTTGGTCCTTCAGCTGCTTGTGTCAGTACAAAGGAGAGTTGTGTTGATCCCTCAGGGAACGATCCAGACACGGGTGACTCAGACAAATGCAGGTTGTACATCGAAGAAAATCCTCCCTGCCTGGTTTCCCTAGGAAGACTTTATGAGGAATCCACAACCGTTCACAAGATTCCTTTATTGCATGATCAAGTCAAGGTTGGTGTTGAGGAGGTTAGAGATGCAGATGCTTCCATTCTTGTACCCACTGAAGAGGTTCAGTTAGTGGGGCAGACACTTAACACCTTCCTTGCTTTGCTGACACATCTTCTCAAGCATTTATCAGAACAGGTATTTCAGTGTCATTAAATGCTTATTTTTTCAATTAACTATGTTGGATAAATAGGGAGCTGTGGGACCCGCGAAACCTACAGATGGGTTGGATTATGATGTCGATGATCCATTATATCTGATGACATTGACCATCGCACAACTATTTCTGAAGTCATTGCAGGTTATGTGGGATGCTACCGTGTTTGGGGTGTTTAATGAGAACTTCCCCTTGTACATAAAGTATGAAGATCTGTTTGAAATAGCATATGGTGATCAATGTCTCAGCATCTCTGTTATACAGTTGTGGATTCTATAAGTCAATTTACATTATTGTTTATTACCTAACTTATTGTTTTAAATTCATGCATAATTTACTTTATGCTAACAACAATAGGCATATGACTGAGACAAGAATGTGAGCGGGGAATGCTGATGTGTATGGATTCCTCGAGCCACAGTCCATCCAGAGATTTGGGCAATCACAATTTGAATCAGAAAGTTACATTAAGAACTGGATGCAGAATTCAAAGTGGGATGTGTACCTAGAAGCCTACCTGAATGGGTAAGTTAAACTGAACAAATGAATTTAAATAATGTATAATAGTATAATAACCTATATTGGTCTCCAGTGTAGTGCACATTGGCAAATGGTCGTCATTTTGCCTAAGGAAAATGTTGTCATCTGGTTTTGTTCGTTGCATAATAGGCCAGACAACTACCTCAAAGGAATAATTAACAAGTCAGTGTTGTTTTTCAATACATTTGTATTAGCATTAGTCAAGAACATCAATATTCTAATTGTACAATAAGCATCCATGTTTGTATTCAACGGTGCTTTGAAAGGACTTGACGATACTCCACAAAGTAAATCCAAGGCTGCTGCTAGGTAGATTGTTGTTAAAGTAAGTCATTTAAACAATGTTTCTACTTATATTTTAGTACTGTGTAGACTAATTTGTACTTAACATTGAATATCTAAATTTCATAATGTATTTAGTGTAATAGACAAAAAGGAAGCACTGAGTGTGGGTATTACATTATGCACTGGATGTCAACTATAATCTTAGGAAGTTTCAAGAATAATTGGGAAACAATAATTGTTTAATTCAAACAAATTTGATTTTTTTATGATTGGTATTATATTATTAACTTTGTTTTATTATATCATGTAGTATTTCAATGATGCTAGACAATTGAAACCAGAGAGATTGAAGGCGCTTCGTATCTAGTGGGCAAAGTATTATTTGAAAGTTAAAAATGAAACTTAGGATGTTTAGGCAATTTTGTAATTGTAGTTTACTTTACATTTTTTACAATTCATGTCTCCTTAACATTAAATATTCTTTTAATTCATAGAAATTAATAAATTTCTCATGGAATTTATGGTAAAAATTGTTTTAAAACAGAATGAAAATTATATGTTGTGTGGTCTGCTTTTAAAATTTACAGGTTAATTTTGGGGTTTATTGAAAAAACAGACAATATATTAAAAAAATTCCTAAAAATAATATCGGTTTTTTTAAAAAACCAATGTTAATGGACACTAACAACATCAGTTTTTTAAAAAATTGATGTTAACTAACATTAACAACATCGGTTTTTTAAAAAACTGATGTTGCTGGTAATAAGTTAACATCAGTTTTTTAAAAAAATTGATGTTAACTAACACTAACAATATCAGTTTTTTTCAAAAATCGATGTTGATCTGAAGATATATAAGTTTTTTTTTATAATTCTTATTATATAACATCGGTTATTTAAATAACCGATGTTGTATTTTTACATTAACATCAATTTTATAAAACCGATATTAACAATAATACTTTCAACGTTGGTACTTTCAACATTGGTCACTAATCAATGTTGAAAGTCTTAAATAACCGATGTAAAAATTCTATTTTCTAGTAGTGCATGATTGGGAACACTGTGATCATATATGGTAAGACAACAATCAAATTTGATTTGCCTCTAGTCAATATTTGTTGGGTGTTGTTAGTTTTTGGTAGTTTAAATTTGTGTTTTATTATTTTATTAAAAATAAATCGATTATACAATAAGCCTAAAATGACTTCTGTTTTTTTTTTTAATTTAGGGGACTAAAACCAATTTTGGTTGCCTTGCTAACCTGAAAGATCGATTATACATTAGGTCATTAGCAACCTATAACTAAATTGTATTCTTAATATAGCATATGAATCATACCTCAGCATAGTTATTGTAGTTTAGAAGCTTGGCCTTTTCCAGCCTTAGCTTTAAAATTTGATCAATTATTCATGTATTATCCAAATCTCCACTAAATGCACATGATACATATGCACGGTAGATTTCTTCATGCAAAGAATGTGTAGAAGCAAGTTTCATGGTGATGAACCAAGCAATTTTGATGATGCCAAAAGCCCAAGTGATTGATTCAAGATTGATTCAAGAGAAGAAATCAAGAAGCAACAAGTCAAGACTTCATATAGGATAAGTATTAAAAGAATTTTTCAAAAACCAAATAGCACAGTTTTGTTTTACAAAAGAATTTTCTCAAATTTTCTAAGTTACCAGAGTGATTACTCTCTGGTAATCGATTAGCAGTTGACAGTAATCAATTACCAGTGACCAATTTGGTTTTCAAAATATTTTCAAATGGTTTGCAACGTTCCAAAATGATTTTCAAATAGTGTAATCGATTATACTATATTAGTAATCGATTACAAGTGAATCTGAAC
The DNA here is from genome assembly GCF_004193775.1 of Glycine soja. Lineage (NCBI taxonomy): Eukaryota > Viridiplantae > Streptophyta > Magnoliopsida > Fabales > Fabaceae > Glycine > Glycine soja. The sequence continues at coordinate 33,060,296 of NC_041020.1, forward strand.
GTTGGAATTAAAATCCAATTGTGAAGAGTCACAACTTTTCATAAAATACATTGTGTAATCGATTACACCTTTCAGTGAATAGTTTTAAAGAAAAAGTTAAGAATTATAACTCTTAACATGGTTTTCTCAAAAGTCATAACCCTTCCAATGGTTTCTTTGACCAGATATGAAGAGTCTATAAAAGCATGTCTTTGGCACACGTTTCAATATATGATATCCTTCTGAACAATCCTTTTTCACAATCTTTCTCTAACCATTTCCCATTGCTTTTTCTTTGCCAAAAAGCTTTCTAAACTTTGTTTTCAAAACTTTGTTTTTTTGCAACTATTGAGAGGGTCTTCTTCATTCATTATTTCTCCCCAGAACCTTTCCCCACATACCTTGTATTCAATAACTATTCATTCTTATCGTATCTAACTCTATACAATTCATTTTTCTAATATTTAACATTCATTCATTATTTTTTGCATGAGGCACTAATGTGGTAGGAAAAAAAGTTGAGATTGGACCACAAGTCAAAGATTTTTAAGTTAGCGACAAAGTCCTTGCTAAACTTAACCATCAACTATTGTAATTCTCCCTTTCTTTCACTAAAGAACCTCTCAATAGTTGTTATTGTACTTATACAAGATACTTACTATTTGTTATTGCTCTTATATCTCTATCTTTTTTGTGTCAAAACTATCACTGCCAAAACATAAGCAATCTTAATTTGCCACTTATCTGAACAATAACACTTTCTTAATCATATAATATTAAGAGGCTAGGCTCCTACTCAATTTCATGGTTTTGTGCCTTTTGACATATGTAGCCTTAGGCCTTGAGTGGAAGTGTATTGTGAGTCTATCAAAAAGCCAGTAGAAATTTAGAGTATAACGGAAACCTATATAGAGTAGTGTTATTCAAAGGAAAAATGTGCAAAATTATAATTAATTCCCTACCAATTAAGTATAAAGTATAAACCCCTCAGAGGAAAACCCCTACCCAAGCTATAAGTCGTGGTTGTGCTACAACCAAGAAGAGGAATCCCCTTTATCTCAAGGATGAAGGAAGGGAATTGGTTATGGATAATGAACTCACACTCCCGTGTAGGTTGATATACAGTCCTTGTCTTCCATTTGACTAGCCATTGCGTGATGGCTTCACCCTCTTTGTTAAACTCACGAGAGGCTAAGATATCTTCAGGCTCTACCACATCAGTTACTCCACTTCCAAGTCCTTTGGCAATATTGGCTCAACAGAACCCTCAACCTTGTTACACCATATATCAGTGTTTACAGTATAACTCCTACTAGGCTTGTTAACTTCCTTATGATGTTAAAAACTTTGTCTGGCAATAAGTATTTATCTTCGAAATACAAAAAATATAATTGATATTTGAAATATACCCGAATATAGGTTTAGCAGGAAAAATGTAGCTGTAAAAGTAAGTTTCATGATGATGATTCAAGTATGAATCAAGTAGTTTTGATGATGACAAAAAGCCCAAAAGAATGATTTCAAGATTAAGTCAACAAGTTCAAGATCAAGATTAATTTCAAGATTCATGAGAAGAAATCAAGAAGATTCAAGATTCAAGAGAAGTTGATTTCAAGATTCAAGAGAAGATGAATTCAAGATTCAAGAGAAGAAATCAAGAAGACTTCACAAGGGAAGTATTAAAAGATTTTTAAAAAACTAAACATAGCATAGTTTTGTTTTTCAAAAAGAGTTTTCTCAAAATTTTCTAAGTTACCAGAGTATTTACTCTCTGGTAATCGATTACCAGTTTCCTGTAATCGATTACCAGTGATAAAGTTTGATTTCAAAAGCTTTTAACTGAATTTGCAACGTTCCAAATAATTTTTAAATGGTGTAATCGATTAGAATATATTGGTAATCGATTACCAGTGTATCTGAATGTTGAAGTTCAAATTCAGTTGTGAAGAGTCAAATCTTTTCATAAAATGCATTGTGTAATCGATTACATGGTTATGGTAATCGATTACCAGTGACAAGTTCTGAATAAAAAATCAAGAGATGTAACTCTTCCAATGGTTTTCTCAAGATTTTCTCAAGGTTATAACTCTTCCAATGGTTTTCTTGACCAGACATGAAGAGTCTATAAAAGCAAGACCTTGACTTTCATTCAAAATGACTTTTAGAACTTTTGAACTTCTTTGAACAACTTTTGAGAAATCTTGAAACCTTTCCTACTCATCTTTCTTCTTCTTCTTCTTCTTCTTCTTCTTCCTTTGCCCAAAAGCTTTCTAAGTTTTTTGTTTTTCAAACCTTGTTCTTCTGCAAGTGAAAATTCTGCAGAAAATAAAAGTATGCTATATCTTTTCATTCTCTTCTCCCTTTGCCAAAAAGAATTCGACAAGGACTAACCGCCTGAATTCTTTTTGTGTCTCTCTTCTCCCTTTTTCCAAAAGAACAAAGGACTAACCGCCTGAGAATTCTTTTGATTCTTCCCTTTCCCTTAAACAAAAGATTTCAAAGGACTAACTGCCTGAGATATCTTTTGTTTCCCCTTACAAAGATTCAAAGGACTAACCGCCTGAGAATTCTTTGTCTTAACACATTGGAGGGTACATCCTTTGTGGTACAAGTAGAGGGTACATCTACTTAGGTTTTTGTAACTGAGAACAAGAGAGGGTACATCTCTTGTGGATCAGTTCAAGTGGAGGGTACATCCACTTGGTTGTTCAAAGAGAACAAGGGAGAGTGCATCCCTTGTGAATCTTTGCTTGTAAAGGATTTTACAAGGTTGAAAGAAATCTCAAGAACTGGTGGTTGCTTGGGGACTGGATGTAGGCACGGGTTGTTGCCGAACCAATATAAAATTCTTATTTTTGTCTTCTTCTTCCCTACATTCTTTAATTTCCACTGTGGACTTTAATTATCGCTTTTACTTTTGGTTAAGTTTCTATTTCTGCTCTTTACTTTCTTAACATTATAGTAAAAGCCTAATTGAATCTAGTAACATTAAGAATGATAAGTTTTGATTAGTCAAGCTACATTAATAATTAATTCAACCCCCCCTCCCTTCTTAATTATTCCGAGGACACTTGATCCAACAGTAGCATATATCAACTATTAGTTAGTAAAGACACAATTGGAAGAGTTTAGTGATTTAATAGGAAAGCAATGCAAATATTCAACATACAATTGCCTTTAGAAGTCAAAATTATAACCATATTTTGGACTATTTTGAAGGAAGAATATATGTTGTTTGCTTGCACATTTTCTGAAATCAAGGATTTCTTTCTGTCACTATTTCTGTCTCTAGAAGTAACTGGCCACATCTCCATAAAAACTTAACGTATATGATTCAAGTCCAAACAGGGAAGCTTAAGGTAGCATTCCCTTGAACTTTTCCAATAAAAAAAGAAAAAAAAAACTACATATTTGTAAGAGATATGCTTCATCTGGACATGGCTCATTAGTTGAATGCTTCATTATGTTAAAAATTATCAATGGAATGAATGCAATTATTATATATGTTACTTTTACTCTATGTTGCATTACTCATTGTATTCACATGTGTGTGTGTGCGTGTTTTAATAGAAAATTGGTTTAATTGTTTTTCATTAATGGTTTGTTGTTTCAGGCTAATTAATTACTCCAATTTTTTTATTCAACGTATATAAATTGAATGCTATATAATTAATTGAGCTTCAGGCTAGGGAATGCAGCATCTAAGACGATTTTTAAGGTAAAACTCATCTTAGAATCGTAGCATTCTATGATTGCGACCGTTGTAGAATGCTCAATTTGACCATCGTAGAAGGTTGTTTTTGCAGTGGTGTGCCTACATAGTTGAATTGAATAGTAGACGAATGGTAAATAACAAAACTTAATAGAGAGAAAATAAAGTTTCATTAGTAATTATTTTGTATTAGGAGTGTACGAGTGTTTGTGTGTACGAGAGAAGGAAAGATGAATATTTATATATGTTTAGAAATCCACACAATATATATGCACCTAACTTAATTGATTGAGACCAGCTAATGCAACTAAATTGTAACCATTGGTACAACTATCTAACTAACTAACTAACTACTAGAGCTTTGTATAACCTCTTTTGTATTAGGTGCATTGTCACTTACACAAATTTTATTAAAGCACCATATATGTAGCATTACAGAAACAGAACTATGTCACCAAAGAGTTTTACTAAGAACGGGGATTATCCTCATATCATGTTCGTGAAGCAGCTACCATATACATAACCCACAAGGCCACAACTATATACAAAAGTATGCACTTAGTCTATAGAATAGCAAGAAATCATGTGATACACAAAGATAGTTAGTCTACTAAAAAAACGAATTATCTTGATAGATGACAAGCCACTCCCAATTCAAAACTACAAAATATACCATTTCATAACATAGATGCAACAAACCAGAAAATTAAGTAGCTAACCTCAAAGGTTCAAACCCCAAATATAACATTTGATAACATAGATTCAACAAAAGAAAAATAAAACAAAATATTATAATACAGTTGTGACTCTTACAGCTGCTAACATATAATTGATAAAATAAAATACAATCACTTTGAATTTCCAACAACTAGCTATTAACCAAATAAAAAATCCAAGCAAAACAATTACTGCAACCACCAATGTGTGTATTAACACAGGCAATAGAATGCAAAGCAAAATATCATATGAAACACCCAACATAAACATCCCCAATAATAAGTTCAATTCAGCAGAGTAGGAAGAACTATCTTCATTCTTTGAAAGAAAAAAGGATGACACAGAGGTTTCAGTAAATTACATTAATTATGTTTGAGATTTCACGAAATGACACAAACACTCCTTAATTACTTTTTTCTACCCCTATACTACTCTTAATTCTTGAAAAATATATACTGACATCCTTTTTATACATTACCCTAAAATCTAAGATCCTCTCCCAACACAAACAATGTGTTAGGCACAACACAATGTCCTCTTTTGGAGCAACAATGGCAGAAACATAACTAAAACAAGAACAAGAAGAAGAACAACAACAACACATTGTACTCTTATTCCCTTTCATGGCCCATGGCCACATTATCCCTTTCTTAGCATTATACCTCCAATTAGAACAGAGAAAAAAGTACAACATTGCCACACTCAACACTTCCCTGAACATCAAAAAATGAAGATCCTCTCCCCCACAAGACTCCACCATCTCCCTCGTCCAAATCCCCTTCACACATTTTCTATGTAACCCTACATTTGGGAGATTCCTAACATTCGTTGAACAAAATGAGCATTGAAATCGAAAACGAAAGCTAACCTTTCGAGAAAATGAATGCTAACCTTTCTTAACCTTGTCACTACCGCGAGACCGACAGCAAGATCGAGAGTAACACCAAAAGCGAGACTGAGAGTGAGAGCGACAGTGAGGAGTTTAAGTGCCAGAAGAGTTTGACTGAGAACGAGAAAGGGTTCGAGTGAGAGTGAGAAATGTTGCAAAGTGAGGAGTCTACAGGCAAAAATGTAACATCGGTTTTCCAAAAATCGATGTTGCTAGCATAAACTCAATATCAGTTTTTAAAAGCTGATGTTAACAAAATCATGATAAAATCGATGTTAACTTAGCGATGTTAAAACTATTCTTTCTAGTAGTGTTAGTAGCCTCAAGCTTACACTAAACCAATGCATTGTCAATGTTAGTGTTGAGTTTGGTAGAAGCTATGTATAATATCATGTTAGCGTCGACATGGATGACATTACGTGACATGACCATTGATATTAGCATTGATTTTAGTGTTGGTGTAAGCCAACACTACAAGTCATTAAATGTATAACAATAATTATAGACATTAGTATGCCATTTGTCTCCCCTCCTTGCCTTTTGACCTTCAATTTTCTCTCTCCCTTTGCTTTGCAAAAAAAAATCTCTCTCCTTCTTCTTATGCACCTATCCCCCAACCTTCACACCACCATATTTTTCTTGCCCCTCCATGCCACCACCCTACTAAAAATATTAGTGATCCACTTGCCTCCCTATTTTCACTTTTGCCTTTCAATTTTCTCTTTCACCTCCTCATTTGTGCACCTTAGCCGCCACCACACTTTTGTCCCTACTGCATCTTGTCATGCCACCACTGCATCAGGTTAATTGCTCATGTCCTCTCTTTTTCTCTCTTTTATCACCATTGTCCCAACACTATTGGAAAAAGGGCCTTCTATGACAGTTGTAACGTACATTCAAAGATGGTTTTGAACTATCTTTGAAGCCAACTTCGTCAAAAGTCTTGAATTTCGATGACGGTTCAATAAAAAATCATCTTACACTACTACAAAAAGCAGTTTTAACATCGGCTTATTAACATTGGTTTAGTATAAAACCGATGTTAAGTTAAACACGGTGGCATATTTGTAAATAAAGTATCTTTCTTAACATCGGTTTTCCAAAAAACCGATGTTAATGCATACACGTTAACATCGGTTTTTCAAAAACCGATGTTAACTAATGATGTTAACATCGGTTTTCCAAAAAACCGATGTTAACTAATGATGTTAACATCGGTTTTCCAAAAAACCGATGTTAATGCATACACGTTAACATCGGTTTTTGAAAAACCGATGTTAACGTATGATATGTTAACATCGATTTTTTAAAAAACCGATGTTAATGCATACACGTTAACATCGGTTTTCCAAAAAATCGATGTTAATGCATACACGTTAACATCGGTTTTTCAAAAACCGATGTTAACGTGTATGCATTAACATCGATTTTTTGGAAAACCGATGTTAACGTATGATATGTTAACATTGGTTTTCCAAAAAACCGATGTTAATATAAACTTTTTTTTTAATTTTTTGTATATTTTAAAAAAAATCATATATTGCGTTATTAATTATATTTTAATTAAAAAAATATAATAATTAAAAAACAATTATAAATTCAAAAGGTAAAAATTTAAAAATTAAACTAAATTTTTAAAATGAATTTCGTAATTTTAATTTTATTATTATTTAATCAACAAAATTTGACTAGACTTCGCCATATTTTTTGTCATTTGACTAAGCAAAGTTTTTTCTTCAATGCTTAAATGACCAACATACAAATGGAGGTGAAATTTAATATTTTGGTTATTACCAAATGCATTGTGTTAAGAGTAAATAGTGGATGCTACTAAAAAAAAGAGTAAATAGTGTATGTTAATAATTTAATTTTTTACACTAATATTTAATAATAAATTATCATGTACAATTTTTTCTCATGTTAGTTATCCTAAAAATTGTAGTAATAATAAATTTTAACTAATGAATGATATAAAAAAATTATATGGTTTCTTTATAGAAATTAAAATCTTGAGTAATTTTTTTTTGTCAAAGATCGGTCTACCGCAAATGTCCAAGTGTAGTGTGTGACTACTACCCAAGTAAGTGTAGGGTCGGATTGATTAATTTTTTTTATTCGTAAAAATTAAACATAAAAATATATAATAACTGTTCAACCAAGAAAAGACAAAAAAAAATAATTCTTTAGTCAGATCTCTTTGACCGATAAAATGATTTATTTCAATAGACATATTTCAGAATAAATATAAAATCATTGTTATTTATAAAAAAATTCTAAAAATTAATTTAAGATATGATTCTTGCATAATACTAAATACATGTCGTTAAAAAGATACATATTTTAAAAAATGTGATTATATCCCATGAAAATTAATCAACATTATAATGATTTGCTCAAAAAGATCCAAATTTTTAAAATTATATTGAGCTTTATAGAGTCAAAAACTTTAATTATGATGATTATTTAAAATAGAAATAATTTATAATTTATTATATAAAAATAATTGTTAATAATTAAAATGAAATAAAATATTAGGATATCTATAAAAGACATTTATCGACTAATCTATCTATAAATAAGTTACAAAGTTCAATAATTAATACTAATCTTAAAAATTAACATATCTATAAAATTCAAAAATTAACAATTTTATCTATAATTCTAAAATTAATTAAAGATCTGCAAATTTAAATCTCAAAATTGCTAATAATTCAAATTTAAAACTTGAACTTCTTCCAACATCATGCCCACCAAAGTCATCATGTAATAAGCTATAACAATACCAAAGACAAAACAATTAGGATATCCAAATAAAGAAGTATAGCAAGGCACAGACGTAATAACTAATAAGTAATTAAGAAGTTTTAGGTTAGGTGTAACGTAAATGGCAAAATAATGAATTAAATTTATTTAAATATTTTGTTTTTTTATGAGGAATAAATGTCACAGATATATAATAACTTATGCATTATACTCAATCGGTTTTCTATAAAAAACCGATGTTAACTGTCAATAGTAACACATTCTTTAACATCGGTTTTTTACAAACAACCGATGTTAACTGTCAACATTAACAAATTCGTTAACATCGGTTTTTTAAAAACCGATGTTAACTGTCAATAGTAACACATTCGTTAACATCGGTTTTTTTTACAGAAAACTGATGTTAACTAACGTTAACATCGGTTTTCTAAAAAAACCGATGTTAACTGTCAACATTAACACATTCGTTAACATCGGTTTTTACAAAAAAACCGATGTTAACTTTCAACGTTAATATATATTTTGTGGGTGTAATTCATATTAGCAACATCGGTTATTTATATAACTGATGTTGGTAATTTTACGTTAACATCAGTTTTTAAAAAACCGATGTTAACGATAATTCTATCAACGTTGGTACTTTCAACATCGGTTCAAAAACCGATGTTGAAAGTCATAAATAATCGATGTAGAAAGCATATTTTCTAATAGTGTTAGAAAAGGGTACCCTTCTAAGACAAAAAAAAATGCATCTTCCATAAACTCTCAATATTAGTACTACATTAGAAAAAAACCAAGAAAATAATCAAGAAATGAAGGTAACATGCACACAATCAGAAAGATGAGATAATTGACACACTGATGACAAGGACATGAAGAGAAGTAGATTTAGACCCAAACTGACTCCTGCAGTTATATTAGTCCCATGGCCAGTAGAGTTGGAAAAAGCTAATATGCGCACAGGCTCATGCTTGTAGTCAGTATAATACTTGGCAATCCAGACAAATATGTAAGTAGTGATAATACCAATCAACCCACACAAAGCAAAATTGAACCATTCTGAAAGTGCTTGCTCAGTGTAAAGTAACCATTGGGTAGATTGCAAAGCAATTCAATTTAAAAATTACAGCAATTGGAACAGTGAATGGTTGGCCAAAAAAAGTAAGCTAGATTTTTTATCAGGAGTATAAGTTTTTCATGATAAACCTTCTAACTAGTTCAAAACATAAGGATAGGTAAAAAAGTAAGAACACTAAGACCTGAACCAAATTCCATGTAAGTGTTTATGACTAAGTGTATCAAAACATGCTTTCTACATTGGCGTGATTTTTTTGAATCCAACACCTACTCCTTTGACTATTTACCAATGCATATGCAACCTTTTTGGTGTTTGATTTGCAGTAATTAAAATTGAAGTTTAGAAGAAGGATAATTAATTTGTATTCACAAAGATGTGATTCTTGGAATGGTGTTGTGTGAGCTGCAAATGAAACCATCCCATGCATCAACAATTTCAGAGATGCACCTTGCAAAGAGCTAAAAACTAGAACAAAAAAATTGAAAAGTAAAATTATCAAGCATTCACCACTTCAAGTGTATCAAGGGAAAAATGCATGCTTATATGGTGTGACAATTAGAGAAATTGAATAAAGAAAACAAAACTGGAATTAAGATTTGCTTTAGAGAAAGGAACATGATAAAGGTGGAAATGAAGAACAAACCTTCTTTGTTTGTGTAGTTGAGAACAAAGTTATTACGAATGTAGTATCATATTATCCAAGCATCTTAGAAGAAACATTTTCATTTGCAATGAATTAACAAACAAAAGGATTATTAGCAGCAATAGTATAAAAATAAATAACAATTTATAGGTCTCATCACTTCCTTTCTCAATTAGTTCTATATTTCTCTGCATGCAAGCAACATCACCACTTGAACGATTATTAGTAGCATTATTTTTTGCAGTGGCTTCAACCTTCTATTGTGCAACACTCTCATCTTGGGGATCATTAATGCTAGTGGTTTGACTAACAAAGAAAATAAATAATAAATTAAAATTCAATCAGTTGTCAACAATATATTAATAACTGAGATAAGTAAAAAAAACGGAAAAAGAACTGAAAAATAAATGAATAGAAGTCCTACTGATTGTTTATTAGTACCAAGTCACAAAGTAACAATCTTACCTTTATACTCCTCTTTGATTAATCAACAGAAAGAAAAATAATATATTGTTGATCTAACAACTACACTATTGCACTATTAGTACACTACGAATAATCTTATTGATTAAACTATAAGCTAAAAATCGTCACAAAAACTGAAAATCTTTCTTCTTTTGGGAATTAGCTGTTTGTGAACTTTAATAAAGCGGCGGACTCAATAATTGCAGGGATGAAGCATTATAGGAAAGAGCTTTTGCACCTTAACAAGAAATTTTCAACTTACATGATAATATTCTCAACTTACATGCTAATTTTCAATCTATATTGAAACTCAGTTTCCTCTTTCTCCGAAACCATTTTCTTTTCCTTCGAATCACCCTTCTTTTTCTTCGCTTCTTCCTTTTCTCCCTTGGATTTAGACTCATCACGTTTCTCAACCTTTTCACTTTTGCTTCTCCAACATGTGAGCATCACCGCCGCTAGGAAAATACGACATGTGGTACTTCTTGTACTGCTTAAAGTTAAGGAAATTTCAGGCGAATCTGAAAGAAGGCGGCGGAGACGGCAACTTTGAGCTGGAATAGCCACGCGGCGGAGAAAACATAGGGTAACGAGCCGAGTGTGCATAATCATAACATGCATGAGTTCGAACTAAGTGAAGAAGAGGAGCGAGGGGGTGGAGATTTCGTCGTGACAAGGGTTTGAGTTTATTTGGGGGTTAGGGTTTTTTGCGGTTCCACTGGAGGAGAGGGGAATGGGGGCGAAGGAAGAATGTGGCGTTGGGGGCGATGGTGGCGCCAGGGAGAAGGTGGAGAAAGGGTAATGGGAAGAGGAGAGACGAGGAGGAGAAGAAGACAACAAGTGAGTGGAAAGAGGAACGGACTTGAGATTTGTGGAAAGGAGAGGAATGGACGCGAGGGGTTAAAACTAAAATGGTCCGCATTCAAAAACAGTTTTTGCAAAATCGTATTTGAAATGTTCATAATATTAACAAAATTGTCACCGTTATACAAACGAATATGGTTTTTTGACGACCGTCGTAAATACTGTCATAAAAAATAATTTTTTTTAGTAGGCCCCGATCTATCTGTGTATGCTCTCCACTATGTCATCGTAGTTTCTACGTGACACCAGCACCACAGCCCAACCAAGCTAAGTAACCCTCTTTCTTATCTTCATTTTAATAGCTAGTACTATTAAATTTTTGTTTTAGTTATTCTTTAGATATAATTTGATATTTTGTTAGAGGAGAAAAATATATATTATTACAATTTAGGTTTAATTGCATTTTTGGTCTCATAGGTATCACAATTATGTGATTTTAGTCCTTCAAACTTATATTGTAGGACTTTAGTCCTTCAAGTTTTATTGAGCTAATAAGGTCTCCTAGATATCACAATTGTACAATTTTAATCCTTTCATTTGATATATCAACATTATTCTTGTTAATATATATAGTTGAGACTAATAATGCACAATTGTAATACTTGAGCTCAATTTGCTCAATTGAAACTTGGAAGACTAAATTTACACATTTGTAATATTCAGGGGACCTAATTAAAAATTAAAATTACATAGTTGTAATACCTAAGAAATAAAAAATGCAACTCAGCATACAATTTATTTTGCGAGATTAATAAAGTTTGAATGTCAAATAAATTTTTTAAGTCTTATTTAACTTAATTTAATTTATGATTTAGCTTGCTTATCGATCAGAGTTACTTTATTGTGACATGAGGATGAATTTGATCGTTGAAGATCTTATTCATGATCACATGTATTAGATTATTTTTGAAGTTGTAGTGTAGAATATTCTCTGCCAATAACATATATGTGGTATGTTATGATATGGTCATTATTATTACAGGTTATTTCTCGTTGTCATTTTCTTGTTTGCGACTTTCAATTCTTTTCAAATTTCCTAAATAAAAAATTTAATGTTAAATTGCAAATGTATTTTATGTAATTAAAATCATATAATTAATTTTCATAGTAAAATATCTAACTTACTTTATGTAAATAACATTATTTGCATATATAATTGTATAATTTTCTGTACACGTACGTAAGAAGAATTTATCAAACTCTTAAGCATTTGGAACACGATTAAGATTAATAGTCATATATATACTTTTATAGCGGGTAAACAAAATTTATATTTTCTTGAAGAAGTTCTCAATCTTTTATCTGTGAATGTGAAGACTCTTGTAAATTATAAGCCATAAGGGTTAGATACTTGGATTACCCGTTATACTTTTTTAATATTCATTATTTTTCTAATAAAAAAAATGAATGTGGAAGTAAAGTCGCATGTATGTTATGATCTTAGTACTTTTCCACGAAAACTAACATTTTTTTATATAAATATAGTATGTGGTGTCTACTGTCACTCATGCGTTATACCTTTTCCAGTTATACGTTTAAACTTTGTAGAGCACATAACTGTCCTCAATGAATTATGGGTAGATCATATTCTTGTAACTGTTTTTATGTATTCAAGAAATTCAATTGCGTATGACTAGTACCTTGGGTTTCTTGGAGGTACTTGATTTCGAATATGTTCTCGAAAGATATGGAATATTTTTATAATTTTAATTAGGTACCTGGTGCATGTGTGCACTTCTCACAATAGTAACTAACTGCATTTTTGGTTTGATCGGTCTCCAATCATTTAGAGATAGCTAGATTCTACTAATAATGCATGTTTGATTGCAACAGGGATGGATGCATGCATGCAGGTTGAATGTGCTCGTGTGACTGCATGTGTCTAGTAGTGAGTTAAAGAGGCATCTAATATTGTTGTACATGGGACCAAGCTTTATTGATATTTTTTCACCTTAATTTGGTGTTTGTGTCCTTTTACTATTGCATTCTTTCACTTTTAGTATGATGGAGCAAGCAACGGTTGAGAAGACTAAACTAACTGGTGTCGCCCACCTGGCTTGCACATTGGTCATGCATGGGACAAGAGACAAGAGTTTTAAAGTTAAATTGTTTAGAATTCTAGGATAAGATACTCCAACTCAGTGTCTAGTCGTACATCACACCAATTCAAGTTGGTTAATTGCTTGGATTCCTTCACTTTCTTGCTTACTAGGATAATTATTTTGAGATTTTCACTGCTCATAAATATCAATATTTTTTTTAACATGGTATTAATACTAAGTAGCTCCTGTACGATCTATTTTATACTTAAAGTTTGATTCAAATCCTAGACCAATTAATTAAAAGATATAAGTCATTATTACTTGTGTAAACTATTATTCATACACGTAAATATCAATTGTTTATATAGAAGGACTCTTAAAAAAATCATGTCTATAGAAGGTGTTTTAATTCGACGAGTATTGCTGAAAGTAAACTCATATTTGACATTCAATTAAATTATAGACAGGAAATCATGATTATATAAATTAAGGTTGGAGTTGCGATTATGATAATTACTTTATGATCCTTCAAATTGAGAAAAATATTTTTATAATAAATTTAAGTTTTTATTTAAAAAATGAAATAACTTTTTATGTGTATATTAAAGAAGGAAAAAATTAAATGTACACCTTAATTAATTTTAAAGTGTGTGGGTGAAAGGAAAATTTGTAAAGAGTATTAAAAGAAGAAAAATAATTTAATATATGTGATAAATGATGTGATAGAAAATAAAGAGTGATATGTAAAAAAAAAAAATGGAAGTGAGATGGAAGAAAAGTTTAGTATATAAAATTAATGGAAGAAAAAATGGTTTCAGTCATATTATGCATTTTTTTTTTGGTAAAATTGGCATATAAAATTTAATTTTTAAATAAAAATACGTAATTTGCATTGTATTAATCAAGTTTATTAAATTTGAGTGCTCAGAAATTGCTCTCAATTCCTTCTCAGTGTGGCATATGTGATTTCTCCACCCATGTGAAAGATCTCACATTTTATCTTTTTTAATTTATAAATAGTACTTAATTAAATTTAGTTAATCTAAAGGTTTATTGTTAATATGAAATTATTTTCTATAAGTATAAATTGGAATTGGAATTTACCATACCAAATTAATAATTGATTTATATAATTTATTTTCAAACTCACTCTTCAATTTCAAGTTTCATTTTCATTCAAATTATTATTTTATTTTAAAAGTAGCATTCTCATTTATCTCCTTTTATATTTATTGTTTAAATGCTAAAAAATAAATACACATGATATTTTAAAGTGATCATGTGACTACTATATAAATTCTCATACGTTTAAAATAAGAATTATTCTCACTAGATATATCTCCATATATATGTATGTATAAAATTTAAATTTTAAAATACACTAAAATTATTTATTAAGATAAAAATGCATGAATTTTGTTCACCTGTCCTTTGCATGCTTTCTGAATTCATCACTCTGTACTCCTTTTTCATACACTGATAAGTTTTCCTAATTTATAATACATGTCTTGTGAGTTTTTATATTAACCTATTTAATAATTTTCATTTTAATTAATAATGCTTCCAATTTATAATAAATATTTAATTTCATTATTTTTTCATTCAATACTCAAATTTATATTTTTAACCTTTAACTTTTTTTTTTGACAGAAACCTTTAACTTGTATTTATAAATATTCGTCAATGTATATAGTAAGATACTATTTTTTTATGAGTAGATAATATACTATTTATAAGTAAATGTGACAACAACTTTTTTTTATACATAATGCGACTACGATTATCATTATAAAGACTTCAAGTTTAATTTTAAAAACAATGCACCCTACCTCAAATTTGTTTTATTGCTGTAATTATCATAAGAAATTTAGAAAACATATCCATTTCAGTTATTCACGGATTTACTATGCAGCTAGATCTTGCCTGGACTTTACGTTGGGAAGGCTTCTGGCCTTTATGATGCTTTCCATTTGTATAAAGTGCAACAGAATCCACGACCAAAAAGAAAAAATAATCCTATAATTAAAAGTGAAATAGCTTTATATTTTACTAGCATATCAATCCATTCCTCTCCCTCTTGTCACGGGTCTCTCAACCCTCTATCAGATTCATTTCATTCTTAGTGTGTGATTGTTGTGAGGGATGACTATATGAATTCAGGTTTACGGATTGATCGGTTAAGTCCACGATCCTAATGGATAACGGACCTAGATTGATTCGTGGGTTCACGGACTGTTCCACAAACTTCAAAACATGATATATTTAAATTTAAGAATGTTTTATGTTTATTTTTAAAACATTAACACTTTAATAATTGGTTGTGTTTTTGGACTTTTAAATTAAGACATCAAGATTATGTTTATTTGGTGTGTATTTTCTATTTGGACTATTGTTAAAATATTTTTTTATGCTTTTAATATTGAAACGATTATAAATGTGGATATATGTTAGTCTTAAAAACTTTAATATATAGTGTTTAGGACTATTATAAATGTTGATGTATTTTATTGTTATAAATTTTAGCTTAAAAAATGAACGGAAAATTTCTTCTAGTTTTATACATTTTTAATTTTATTTTTTGTTTTTTAAATCATTATTTGGATTCATAGACTAGCCAATTTATCCGCATGTTTGGCAAATCGGATATGGACCTAAAAATTGTCCATTTATTTCATGCATTGGACTTATCTGACTCCTATAAAATAAGGACTTCGCGGGTCAGGTCTTAAACAGTTACCCACCCTTAGTTGTCGTTGTCTCAAGAGAATTTTACAGAGTTAACCAAACACGAGTTATTTTGCTAAATAGATTGTTTCTTTACATATAAATGCAACATAATTTTACACCACTAGGTTAATCTTGAGTTTTATTACATTTGAATATATGAAAAAAATGAGTAATTACAAAATAAATAAATAAAGATTAATGAATGATTCACATTTAAGATAAATAAATTATCCAATTTCCGTGTTTGGTTAGTTTTTTAACTCTATTTTGGTAGAGAAATTATCTGTAAAAAGAATAAATATTAAGTATCAATTTGATTAACGTTAAGTTTAAAGTGTCTGTATTTACAAAAATGGTAAATTTAAATACTAATTAGAATAAAATTAAAGTTTTTGGTATTTATTTGTAAAAATAATAATATTTAAAGATCAATTAAGATAAAATTAAAGTTTAAAGTGTCTATTTATATAAAAAAAAAATAATTAAAGGACTTACTTTTTCTCATTTTGTATTTTGTTTCTTTTATACTGTTCTAACAGAGCTGTCTTCTCTTTTCACAAACCGACCGAAAGACTAGTGATTTTGCCTAACGAGTAACAACCTAGGGAGGAGATTTGCTTAACTTGTTGCTGATAGTGATCATTGAACAACATGAATACGATTGCCCCACTCAACCACCTGTAGCTTAAGGATATGTCGCACATTATTCTTATTGAAGTTTGTTAAGATTTGTCTATTGGAACTGCCTAACAAATTATAGTAGATAAGATTTTTATGCTATTTTTTTGGAAAAATAAAAGTCATGTTGACTGATAGGATAAAGAAGTTTTGATCCTATTCTCTAGGCATGATCTGTTAGTGGTATTATCTTTCTGTTAGTGATGTTATCTTTTTGTTAGCAGTTACTGTCTTTTTCATGTTTTTAAATACGTTGCTTCATATCAGAATAAAATAAGTCTTTGCAGTCCCAATTTCTTTCTTTATGCTCTCTTTCATTCTTTAATATCTCTGCTTGCCATTATTAACAAAAAAACAACAAATTGGTATCTAAAGCTCTTATCTTTAAGGGATCTGTGAGTTGAGAGAAATCGAAATGGAGGGAGAAACATCATACACAACAGGTTCACCACCAATCTTTGATGGTGAGGAGTACGAATTATGGGCTGCAAGGATGACCGCTCATCTTGAAGCTTTGGATCTTTGGGAGGCAGTAGAAGAAAACTATGATGTTCCTGAACTACCTTTAGATCCAACAGTGGCTCAGATGAAGAATCACAGAGAAAGGAAGACCAAAAAGGCTAAGGCTAAAAATTTCCTTTTCTCTATTGTGTCAAAAATTATTTTTACAAGAATTATGAACTTCAAGTCTGCCAAACAAATTTGGGATTATCTCAGATCAGAATATCAAGGCTGTGAAAGAACCAAAGGCATGCAAGTACTCAACTTGGGCAGAGAATTCGAGATGCAGAGCATGAAAGAGACTGAAACAATTAAAGGCTACGCTGACCGGCTGTTAGGCATAGCAAATAGAGTGAGGCTTCTTGGGAAGGACTTTCCTGATGAAAGAATAGTGCAAAAAATCCTAGTCACTATACCCGAGAAGTATGAATCGAAGATATCAGCATTGGAGGAGTCTAAAGACCTGCCAACCTTCACCTTGGGAGAACTCATAAATGCTCTACAAGCCTAGGAGCAGAGAAGAATGATGAGACAAGAGGAGGTGGTACAAGGTGCGTTTCATACGAAAGCACAAAATTCAAGAGGTGGCAAAGACAAGACGAACAACAAATGGAGGAACAAAAAACCAGAAGGCTCCAACAAGCAGCAAGGTGAGACCTTTCCTCCTTGTCCGCATTGCAAAAAGACAAATCATCCTGAAAGAAAATGTTGGTGGAGGCCAGATGTCAAGTGCAGAAAGTGTGGCAATATGGGACATGTAGAGCGAATATGCAAGTCCAAATCAGAGGAAGCAAAGGTGGTTGCGGAGGAACGAGAAGATGAGCAACTATTTGTCGCAACATGCTTTGCCACAAGCAATAGTTCCAGTGATTCATGGTTAATAGACAGCGGCTGCACAAACCATATGACCAATGACCTGAACCTTTTTAAAGAACTTGACAAAACCATTGTTTCCAAAGTAAAAATTGGAAATGGTGATTTCATCTCAGTCAAGGGAAAAGGGACTGTTGCTATTGAAAGCTTGACAGGTTTGAAATATATCTCTGATGTCTTATATGTGCCTGACATTGATCAAAATCTACTTAGTATTGCTCAGCTTGTAGAGAAAGGCTTCAAAGTTATATTTGAAGAAAATTGGTGCTTGATCAAAGATGCAAAAGGAAAAGACGTATTTAGGGTAAAAATGAGGGCTAAAAGCTATGCTTTAAATCTAATGGAGGAGAAGCAAATAGCTTTTTCAAGCATGACCACCAATGTTGAACTATGGCACAAAAGGCTCGGACACTTCCATCTTGCTAGACTTTTATGCATGCAAAAACATGCCTTGGTGAAAGGTGTGTCAATCCTTGAAGACAAGTTAGCCGATTGCGTGGCTTGCCAATATGGTGAGCTAGTCAGAAAACCATTTCCTCAATCAACTTGGAGAGCAACTCAAAAGCTGCAATTAGTTCACACAGATGTTGGGGGACCTCAGAGAGTATCATCTTTAAATGGTAATAAATACTATATTACATTTATTGATGATTATACTAGATTTTGTTGGATTTATTTCTTTAAATCCAAGACTGAGGTTGCTAATATTTTCTGGAAATTTAAAGCATTGGTGGAGAATCAAAGTGATTGCAGGCTGCAAACAATAAGGTTTGACAACGGCAAGGAATACAAAAATGATGTTTTTGATAAATTTTGTGAAGAAGCTGGCATTGAGCACTAACTCACCGTACCTTACACCCCACAACAAAATGGTGTGAGTGAGAGAAAAAATAGAAGTATCATGGAGATGACAAGGTGTATGCTGCATGAAAAGGAGTTGCCAAAGGAGCTATGGGCGGAGGCTGCAAACACTGCAGTATTTTTGCTGAATAGACTATCTACAAGAGTTCTGCACAAAAAAACTCCATTTGAAGGCTGGTTTGGTTACAAACCAGATTTACAAAATCTAAAAATCTTTGGTTGTGTTTGTTTCTCTTATGTTCCACCGGTTAAAAGGGAAAAACTTGATAAAAAGGCAGAACCCGGAGTTTTCATTGGATACAGCAACACCTCCAAAGCTTACAAAATTTTCCAACCTCAAAATGGGAAAATTCTTATGAGTAAAGATGTCAAATTTATGGAAGAGCAACAACGGAGTTGGGATGAGCCAATAAGGAAGCAGCTGCCAGAAATCCCACAGTTCCTTGATGATGATGTAGATGACATTCCTGTCAGAGGTACAGGATCTTTATCTGAGATTTATCAAAAGAGTAATGTAGCTGTCCTAGAACCTGCAGAATTTGAAGAAGCTGGAAAGGATGACAAGTGGATAAATGCTATGAAGGAAGAGTTGAAAATAATCGAAAAAAATGACACGTGGGAGCTAGTGGACAGACCTCAACACAAACAACCTATAGGGGTAAAATGGGTTTATAGAACCAAACTTAATCCAGATGGTTCTGTAAATAAATACAAGGCCAGGTTGGTGGTGAAAGGCTATGCTCAAGTGTTTGGAGTGGATTTTTCAGAAACTTTTGCTCCAGTTGCACGTCTTGATACAATTAGAATGCTACTTGCCTTGACTTCACATAAAAGGTGGAAAGTTTATCATTTAGATGTAAAATCTTCCTTTCTAAATGGTTACTTGCAGGAGGAGATTTATGTAGACCAACCTGAGGGGTTTCAAATCAAAGGAGAGGAGTAAAAAGTTTACAAGTTGAAAAAGGCATTATATGGTCTTAAACAAGCTCCTAGGGCCTGGTACAACAGGATAGATGATCATCTTCAAGATCTTGGATTTTTCAAAAGTCCAAGTGAGGCTACATTATATGTGAAATTGGTAGATGCAAATTTAATCATTATTGCTGTCTATGTTGATGATTTACTTGTGACAGGAAGTGATGAGAAACTCATAAAGGAGTTTAAAGCTGAAATGTTTAAAGCATTTGAAATGACAGATCTTGGCTTGATGAGTTTCTTTTTGGGAATGGAGGTGAAACAAGATCATGATGGAATCCTTATTCACCAAAAGAAGTACGCAAGGGAAATACTCAAGAAGTTTCATATGGAGGACTGCAAAAGCACTACATCTCCAATGAACCAAAAGGAGAAATTTAACAAGGATGATGGAGCTGATAAAGTTGACGAAATGCATTACAGAAGCTTGATTGGTTGCTTAATATATCTTACTGCAACCAGACCTGACATTTTGTTTGCAGTAAGTATACTTTCAAGGTTCATGCATTGTGCTAGTGAAGTTCATCTTTAAGCTGCCAAACGAGTTATTAGATATGTTAAAGGCACTTTAGACTATGGTATAATGTACTCTCATTCTCATAATTTTAAGCTCCATGGATATTATGATAGTGACTGGGCAGGTTGTATTGATGACATGAGAAGCACCTCTGGTTATTGTTTTTCATTTGGTTCTGGAGTCTTTTCTTGGTGTTCTAAAAAGCAAGAAGTTGTAGCTCAATCAACTGCAGAAGCAGAGTATGTAGCTGCTGTTGTTGTAGTGAATCAAGCTCTTTGGATCAGGAAAATTATGACAGATTTGCATATGAAACAAGAAGAAAGCACACAGATTTTTGTGGACAACCAGGCTGCAATATCAATTGCTAATGATCTAGTGTTTCACGGCAAAACTAAGCATTTCAAGATAAAGATTTTTCTTCTAAGAGAAGTTCAAAGGGAAGGAGAAGTGAAGTTACTGTACTACAAAACAGAGCATCAAAGTGCTGACATTCTGACCAAGGCACTTCCAAAAGCCAAATTTGAATACTTGAAACAAAAGCTTGGAGTTTGCACTTCCAAAGTCAAGGAGGAGTGTTAAGATTTGACTGTTGGAACTGTCTAACAAATTATAGTAGATAAGATTTTTATGCTATTTTTTTGGAAAAATAAAAGTCATGTTGACTGATAGGATAAAACAGTTTTGATCCTATTCTCTAGGCATGATCTGTTAGTGGTATTATCTTTCTGTTAGTGATATCATCTTTTTGTTAGCAGTTACTATCTTTTTCATGTTTTTAAATACGTTGCTTCATATCAGAATAAAATAAGTCTTTGCAGTCTCAATTTCTTTCTTTATGCTCTCTTTCATTCTTTAATTTTTCTGCCTGCCATTATTAAAAAAAAAACAACAAAGTTTTTTGTTTTTTTAAAGATTCTTGAATGAGATTGATTTACCTTATTTTATTGCTGGGGTAGGGGAAGGAGCTAAATTCTAGCTAGGATATTCCTCAAACCTCTCCGAATATTATCTACTAAAATCCATGGCGGTTTCAATTAGCACCATTCTCCCAAATTCATTTACACATTGGCACTACTACAATAATGTTATTTTACGACACGACACTTACGACAGTCAAATGCAACACGTCGTAAAAATAATAGTGGTGGCATTATTGTAATTTTCATAAAGTTGACAACGACGGTTATTAAAGTAACTGCCTTTAATAAGCAAGCATCCTAAGATAAAGACGGGTGTATTCAGTCTGTCTTAAAAATATGGTTATACAAAGGCGGTCTTATTATAATGACCATCTTTGAATAGTTTAAAAAAAAAAACAAATTTTGAGTCCCTTCATATTTCACAACCATATTTCGCGTCCGTTCCGCATCTTTCTTCTCTCCTCTTCCCTTTTCCCAATCCAATATCCAAAGCTCTCCACCTCCTCCAGCATCTCCTCTTCCCTTTTCACAAACAAATTATGCGGCTCGCATATGAACGCGAGCTCCTCATGGTCCACGCGCCAGCCACGAGACGGCCAGTCGTGTGGCGGCACAAGGCGAAAAAGGAAAAAAGCAAAACCACTTCGCAATCGAGCCGCCGCGAACGGGTTGAAGCTCACCATTCTGAAGTCCTCGACGGGCCGCGAGATCGAGGCCCACTATGAGCTGGGCCGCGAACTGGACCGCAGCGAGTTCAGGATAACCTACCTCTGTACGAACAAGGAGTTAGGGATTTCATATGGTTGTCACTGAAAGATTGAAGCTTTTTTTGTGTAAGAGGAAGAGGGGGGCTTAGAATTTTGTTGTGGGTTGCATTTTGGTGGTGGGTGATTCTACTGTTGGTTAATCCAGTGGCGGGTCTCAGACCCTTGAGAGAAAGGACTGGGTCCTGGATTGATGAGGTTTGTTTAGGAACTTGTCTTAAATTTCAGTTTTTTAATGACTGTGATGGTACTCGAAGAATGTGATGCACATGAATTTGAATTTTTTGTTGTTGTTGTAATGTTGATGATTTGGTGGCTGCATTTTGATTGTGGTTAGTTAGGGATTGCACTAGCTGCTATTGCTTTGTGCAATTGTGATTTGTGGAAGTAGACTAGACACTAGAAGCAGGAAATTTAAAGTTTGGTTTTGTTAGAGCTGACATTAATCGAACATGTTTTGTTTAGAATGTTTGAACCTAGGGAGAAGAGTCATAGGCGTTCATTTAGTTTGGTTAGGAATGTGCTGCATTTTATTTATAGAAATCTGTCAATTTGTACTTTAGTTATGCTTTTTTGAGTGGTTTACAGGGTGTTTCTCTCATAATAGAAAATAGTCATATATTTGAGTTTATCTTTCGTGTGTAACTCTTAAGGTGTCAAACGATGAACTTTTTTCCCAAATTAATTGTAAGGCATTTGCCTTTAACTTTATTGCCATATAACTCTCATAAACATCGATTTATAATTAAAAATTATTTGAATTGAAAAATTGGGATTGTTATGATTGAGTCAAAATCTGACTGAAGGAGAACTCATATATTTGCATGTTATTGATATGTCACTTCTCTTAGGGGCTATTTACAAGAAAGGAGGAGAGCAACTTAGGTCCATTTTCACAATGGAACATAACAGGAACTTACAAAGGTTTGTATTCTTTATTAACTTAAGTAATAAGTGTATATGTGGTTTTCTATTTTATTTGAATCATAGTTTTGGTCTATGCTTTATGTGTTTTTAATCTGCTATCATTGGACAGAGCATAACAAAGGCAAAGGGACAGAGCATAATGATCAGATGCAGATGCAGAAAGGTGAGTATAAATTGTGAGATCTCCAATATTTCTAAACATCATATAAATAATGAAATAGGGAGATTAATTATTGAGCACTTGTTTTGAAGGCCTTATTTTGTCTTTTAAGGTTTGTGTCCTTGTACCATCTATACCATGCTAATAGCTATAATTTCTTCCTTCTTGTTTCTCTTTTGTAAATATTCAAATTAATAAATGTATTTAAATATATAAATTGTATGTTGGATTTTTCATGAATAGTTTAAATTGTGATGCCCTTTCATGCTACTGTGTATGTTATAAATAAGTTCCTCACTATCTTGATCTCTCATGTAGGTTCATAGTGTATAGGCGGCAGCAGAAGCTTATTCAGCCCCTTCTATTGTTCTAACATCACATTCACATGATGGACTTCATGTTTTTGACGATTTTAGAGAGACTTATGCTTGGCTGAGTCATAATACAGAAAAAGATGATAAAGTAAGTTCTATAGGATTTTATTATTTCTCTGCTGAAATGGATTTGTGGTGTCTTGTCTACAACTTTTTTACCGATGTTGCCAATGATTATCTTTGCCTTTTTCTCTCACAAGTTCAGAATTTAGGCTAATTACTGATATTCATTCTGAAAAATATTGTTGGAACTTGGAATCAATGGTGATAGTTATCATGCATTATTTCCTGTGTTTTATACTAATTCCTAAAATTTACATCATGTTTGGAAATTAAATCCATTGAGGCTGCTGGTAATAAAATACAAAACACAAACCATTTAACACATTGATTAGGAAACAAATGTTAACTTTGTTTATTTTTACGATAATTACATCAAAAAATTTATTAACAATGATTTTTTATTGAATAACAATAGTATTAAATTATTAGTATATATATATATATAAACTTATAATATAGTATATAATCATCAAATTATTAGTATATAATTCAGCAAAGATTTTTTCAAATCAGATATACATGAGTTGCTGTACGTCCTTGCTGAAACAGAAAGATTGTTTCTCTTTGAGAAAAAAAATTAATTTGTCAGCCATTAAATCACTGTATCCCACCTCCTTTTATTTTATTTTATTTTTTGGTAAATTGTATTTACCTTTTTTTAAATGTTTTGTCTAAATAAAATTCAGTTCTAACTAAGGGATCCAACTTATTACTTAAGATATTCACTGGCTTGCCACTCTTTTCTCACTTTTTAAGTTATAAAGATATTTACATGAAAAATCTCAAAGTTTCTTTCATTTAGTTTATGTTATTGTTTGGTAGGCATGCTCATTTAACTGGAATGAAGAGCTGAATTTCACTGTGACAAAACCTTTGGGAGTTCTGAATTTGGTGAGTTTCCTCTTATTTATTTGCATTTGTAAATATACACTTTTATTTGTTGACGATTCATCAAACTCTGCAGCCAGATAAAGATTTTTAAAGGTGTACTCATCATACTTTCAATTAATTTTCTAATTATATGTACTTATCATATCTTGATTTAATTTTTAAAATAAGTATATGTACTTGTCCTATTTTTAATAATGTGTTGTTAAAATATAAATTTATATATAAAAAAATTGTTAATATTAATTTAATATAAATAAATTAATAATAAAGTGTCTACGTCGGTGCTTACGTGATAGACGTCGTGTTTAACGCTTTCTACATTGGTCGTATCAAAACCGCCGTCGTAGAACACGTGATAAACAACGTCGTGTTTGTGTCAACAACGTCGTAGAAAAAAGCTTTCTACATCAATCGTAAAATGACCGTCATAGAACACGTCATAAACAACATCGTGCCTTCGGTAACAACGATGTAGAAAGCAATACTTTCTACATCGTTGCTGTGGTAGGCACGATGTTGTTTATGACGTGTTTCTAAGACGGTCATTTTATGACCGATGTAGAAACTCACCCTTTATAACGACATTCGTATCAAAGACACGCGTCCACTGTCTTTGAAAGCCCATTTCCATCGATGTAAAATGTTGTTTTTCTAGCAGTGTGGATTTGTTTTTAACAAACATAAGTCTATTCGACATCGGTGTCGAATAAACTTTGAATCACAGACTTAAAGAATAGACTTATATAAGGTGTCGAATAGACTTATGTTTGTTAATAATAAACTCATTTAATATTCATACTAGCATATAATATGTTAAGTTTATTATTAACAACCTAATCATACTTTATTCGTTGTATAAAGAAGTATAATTAAGATTTGATTTAGAGATTGGTTCGAATAAAATTAAGGAGTTTAAATTCTTTAAGTCTGTGATTCAAAGTTTGATATTAAAATTCATGGGTGTGAAGAGAAAAAGGTTAAATTAATCTATAAGTGTCTAAATTATTTAAGATTTTTTAATTAGATTCCTAATTATTCTTTTAAAATTGCAGTTGGGTCTCTAAACTTTTAAAAGTATAGTAATATCTCATTGATGCAAGTGAATAAGAGTACCATTTCTTTGGTTTGAGAATCTTATGGATAGAAAATATATTAAGAGACTCACCATAGATAGCTAACCAAGGTTTTTGTCAATGATTAGTCACCATTATTATATCAATATCATGGTGACTCAAAAATTAAAAAGTGTTAAATAAAATATAACTCGGAGCAGAAAAGTAGAGAATAAGAGAATGCAAGATTTTAGAGAGACTAAAAATTATATGTATTCTTTTCAATAGTGTAACATCCCAATTTTTCATGTATGTGTGGTAGATAGTGTTATTGTTATGTTGTGTGTGGAGTAGTGTTTTTAGTATTGAAATGATAGAAAATGAGATATTACCATAGAATACCTTAGCATGGTTAAACTCTTAAGCTTTTAAGCTAAAGTCTAGAAAGAATAAGGATAGTTTACAGAAAATTCTCCGGTCAAATAATGGTCAAGTCATTAATGGCATAGATGTAAATAATTTGATTTTATTCTAGAAATAGAAATCACAAGATTGAAAGAAGAAAATTAGTAATTAATGTAAGTAAGGTTAGAAATTAAGTAGGGATAATTAAGGTTGACTAATGATGATTTAGATTTCATGGAATTAGAAAAAGGGTGATTAAGTCATAAGAGTTTAAAGTGGAGGGCATTTTCATAAATCACTATACAATTAGTTTTAAAATAGAATTTTAATTTAATTAGTTCTGACTAATTAAAGTGTCTAATTATATGATGAAGAATAATTAAAATAAGTTAAAGTTGTAAAACCCTAAAAAATTACAACTCAAATTAATAGACAAAATTATGTGTTGTGTCATCTGTGTATGTACGAATTTAATTTTAGTAATTATATGTTTCTAATCATAGAATTTCGTGTTGTATGTGTGTGTATGTGTGTGCGTGTGTGTGATTGGTTTAGTAAAGCTTGACAGAGAAATAGGAATTGTTTGAGTTAGATTTCCATCTGTATAAGAATTGGATTGTGCACTGAGTTGTAATGTAATTTGTCTTTGTGTGAATGAACTCTGTGCAAGGTTCACTATGAGTACACATATCCCAAGGGATGTTAGCACACTAATCTAGAAGATTAGGATAAGGTTTATCAGTTTTAACAAAAGGAGTTTTTACCATTTTTGCTTAAGTCTACTTTAGTCATTTCTAGTTAAAAAATCAAAAGGCAAAATATGCATATATGGCAGCATTATGGCTATCAAATGATTATTCATGTTATCAATTTGATCTTGTCAACATTAAGCCTAACCAAGTTTCATTTGAAGCAAGCCTAAAGCCTTATATCTCCTCGCTTCTCCAAGAAAAAACAAACTTAGAACCTTTATTCTCCATTGTTGTGCACGAGTTCTTCAAGGGAGGGAGAGCAATACATTTTCTTCTTCTTCTTCCAACCTTCATATAAGTGTTCTTGTGGCTTCTTCCCTCAAAGCTTTCATAAGAGGCTCTTAATCTTCATTCTCTTCTTATTTCCTCTCCATTTTTGTGCAAAACTCTCATCCTTGGTTCCAAATTTCTTTTTTCATCCTTTGAAGCTTGGGAACATTCAGATCTGAGTTCTTGGTTCATCTGGGCATTTTTGTGCAAGCTTCATCAAGGTAAGGGGGGTCTTTCCACTTCATGAACCTTGAGCAAAAGTTATGAATAAAATAAGTTTAAGGATATTTTGTAGGATGGAATCTATTATGAAATTAAAGTGATTTTTATGGTTGTATGGACTTCTTTTTTTTTTTTTTTCAAGTTTTGACTTTAAAAATGAGTTTGTTAGGTGTGAAAATATAGGGTAGCATGTAAAATTTATGAAAACTGATTTCCAGAATACTTAGAAATTTAAAAAATGAGTTTAAGAGTGAAACATGGCAGCAACTTCATATTGGACATTAGATAACTTAATTTGGTAATTCTAAGACTAAAAATGAATTTAAAATGAAGAAAACCCTAGGGAAAGTGTCATGGAGCCATGTGAACTTGTAAGCTAAGACAAAAAAAATTACTAAACACATGAGGGTCAACTTGTATTAATTCTCTAATTTGTAATTTGATGTTGTATGTAATGTTTGTGGATTGTATGATCAATGTTGAAATTAATTGTAGTTGCTCTTTGATGGTTATTGTTATGCCTCACAATGTTATGGATGCCACTAATGTGATTATTGAGATATACGATGAATGTCATGTTCTATGATGAGGTTGATTGTGTGCATGTTCGATGACTATTGTTATGCTTTAAATGAATATATTGCCTACTAGTGTGATTTCTAAGATATGAATGTTAGACACTAGAGGATCCATCATTGAACGACCCAGTCATCTCTTACATTTTGATGAAAACAAATATAAATTTATGTTAATCACTTTGTTGCATATGAGTTAACAAGTTTGATGACGGGAAGCAACACCAGGAGAGACCTCTCCATTATTGAATAACTCACCTACTAGAAGCATGAAGTACTCATCCAGTCCATCTAAACAAAAAATGTAGTAAGCACTTTATTTGAATTATCAATTTATTCCAGTTTATATAATTTTGTTTAAAAGAAACATATTTGCGAAACTATCTTTTATTTCCATTTATGTGTTTAACGGTTATATTCAGTTATGAATGACAAATATGGAAAGTCATGATTCTATCAGACAAAACCACACACTATCCTCTTAATTCAGGAAACAAAGATCAATCTGCACAACGGTCATAACATTCAATTCCGAAGATACTTTCCCTAATTACAAGTGTTTCTCTACCTATAAATACAACATCAAAGATTGAAGGGGAAAAATGAACATGCATAGAAAGACTAGAGTCGTGAATCAAGAAACAAGAGAAAAGAAAAACATTTGTTGAGAAACACACTGAGTTGAAGGGAGTTCATCCTTTGTAGTATACAAAGTATTAGTGAAAGATAAGAACCTTATTGTAAATCCACTCTCTGATGGTTGTAAAGAATCTCTGATTCTATATGAAACTTTTGTTTGTGAAAGCTAGGAGTGGCTTGGTGACAAAACAATACTTGGGTGCTCTTAGATTCAGGGAGAGTCTAAGGGTTGTGTTATGAGTGGCCTTGAGAATACTTGTAAGCCAGAAGTGGCGGGAAAGAATACTTATTGTAATCTAGGTTGATTAGTGGAACCCTTTACTAGTTGGTAAAAGAGAACTGGACGTGGCTCAAGTTGAGTGAATCAGTGTAAAACGAAGTATTTTTATTGCTCTTCATTAACTTATAAAGTATTTCACTATCCATTACTGTCATACCTTGCACACAAGATTTTTACTAAAGGACAAAGTTTTACATCTCATTGGACAATAGTCCACATTTTGTCATTGGACAAGGGTTCTATAAACTTGTTCATTATAACATTCTTTATTTCATAAAGGTTTTATATTTTGACTAACACACTATTCAACCCCTCTTCTGGTGTGATTTGTTGTATTTCAATGAATGAACAATAAAATTTTATTATTGCTTATGAATGCCTAAGACTGAGAGACTGTCAACTCCAACACTTGTCTCTGCAACATGTGATTTATATTTCTACAATATATTGATATTCACATGTACACACGTTGGTTTGAGTTTGGGGGTGTCCGGTCCTCGGCAAATTGCTTGTTATAAATTGAGATGTTGTAAATATAATTGTTATGCTACCAAGTTTTCAGTAGATTTATGTGAAAAGTGATTTCTATCACTTGAGGGACCTTGAATGGTTCCCTGAGAGTAGTATGTAGGCTTGAGCCTTATCTCTCTCTGTGTGTTTATGAATGTTTGTTTTGTGTGATGTGCGCGACATGAGGGCTATGCACGCAATGCGACAAAAAGATGCAAAAAGATTGAAGGAAGAGTAAGGAATTGCTAGTTATATCCCATAAGTGAGATGACATGTTTTGATATTAGGTTTCATATGTGAGATGGTGTGGTTATGGTTAGATTTCGTCTATGAGATGGTGAGGTATATGATTATGGTCTATCTGTGAGATGGTGAGATATGTGGTTATATTCCATCTATAAGATGGTGAGGTATGTGATTATGGTCCATCTGTAAGATGGTGAGGTATGTGGTTATGTTCCATCTGTGAGATGATGAGGTTTATGTTGAGAAATGGATGATTTATAGGGTACACTAGGGTATAGTGGGCAGAGAGGTACATTGATATATATAGCTATTGTTATATTATATGTTTCTATCTTAGGATCAAATAGTGTCTTAGGTTGTTTTACCAAGTTTACTTGTTCTAAATTTATTTCCATTTAAAAACAAGTTGAAAACTCATGAGTACTTTTATTGTTTCATACGTAACAATCAAATTTAGTTCTTTTGTCATGAGGAGGAAAGTAAAGTGCCTTGAGGCCTTGAGCTGCTAAGGGATTCAAATAGCATAGCAGTTTTCAATAGTATTTGGGGTAGTATATCTCATTCCAAATTGTGGTAATTCCCCTTTAGCCAACTTGAGATAATTTTCTTAACTTTGTGTTTAACTCTGTATATTCTATATATGTAATTTAAGTCAATGCATTAGGTTAGAATACTTCTTAAGTCTTTAATAAATTTTTTTGTTTATGATAAGAAACTTATTATTAATTTATTATTAAAATGTAAATTATATTCAAAATGATTTTATTGATTTTTTTCACCTCCCATCTCTGTTAACATCTCACTTAAGCCTTACATGTATTTCTAACTTTCTATTTTTAATTATTTCTAATTTCTCATATCTTATTAAAAGAAGAACTAATAACAAAACAAATTTATTTTATTTTATTTTCCTTTCAAGTCATCAAGTGTCATATGCTAACGTACTAGCAATTTGCATCACGAAATTCTGCCCTTGCAACTTGCAAGAAATATTGCCAGGGAAAAATTCTGATGTATAACAAGCTAGACAGTTGCTTAGAACCAAGTTTAATGTGAATTGTTTGGTGAGAGTTTACGGGGATAATATATCGAGATTTGAAGCCAAAAAATGTGTTACTCTAGAGCAATGGGCATGTGTCCCTAACAGATTTTGATTTGTCATGTTTAACATCTAGCAAGCCACAGGTACCTTAGAGACAATAACTTGATAGCGTAGTTTTTAATTAGAAGCAATACTATTTTTAATTAAGTTTCAATTCAGGCCACTAAAAACAGTTTTATTTACGTTGTTGCCTCTTTGCAACTTATAATTCCAACTACCAATTCAAAGAAGAAGAAAAAAAAGAAACAGAAAAGTCAAGAGGTTCCAATTAGATAGCTTGCTTTTTCTATACATATATGTAAAAGAAGAATATGCATAGGAATTGAGTCTTTTAAGTGGAAACTGTTTGTTTCATTTACAACTATGAAATACTCTCTTTGATTTTTATTTTCAAGATATCCACATTTCAAGAGGAAATTATTTTTTTCTAAACTTTATTGCTGATAGTTTCTTGAACTCAATGCAACTTGTTTTTGTAGTTTTCACTAGAGAGGCATGGGGTTACCTTGAAAATGTTTAATTTAGTTAGAATTAATTAGTCAGCTTAATCTTATCATCTCCCTCCTTATCAAGTTTTATTATATGTTAATTATTTGTTTAAATATTTTAATTTAAAATTAATATATTTTTTATAAATTGGTTCTGGTTGGTTCATTGTAAAAACAAACAAAATATTTAAAATGTAGAAGCAAAGCTTCATGGTGAATCAAAGGTGATTCAAAGGTGTTTTGATGATAACAATGATGATAACAAAAGATGATGACAAAGGTGATGACAAAAAGCTCAAAGATCAATCAAAGAACAACTCAAGTGAATCAAAGATCAATCAAAGAACAACTCAAGTGAATCAAGAACAATTCAAGAGTTCAAGATAAGAATCAAGAAGAATTCAAGACTCAAGAAGAAAGTCTAAAGTCAAGAATCAAGATTCAAGGTTCAAGATCTCAAGAATCAAGATCAAGATTCAAGACTCAAGATTCAAGAATGAAGAGAAGACTCAATCAAGATAAGTATTAAAAAGTTTTTCAAAACTTTGAATAACACATGAGTTTTTGACAAAACCTTTTACCAAAGAGTTTTTACTCTCTGGTAATCAATTACCAGATTGTTGTAATCGATTACCAGTAGCAAAATTGTTTTGAAAAAGTTTTCAAATTGAATTTACAACGTTCCAATTATTTTCAAAAGGCTGTAATCGATTACCAGTGCCTTTGAACGTTGAAATTCAAATTCAAATGTGAAAAGTCACATCCTTTCACACAAAAGCTTTGTGTAATCGATTACACTTATTTGGTAATTGATTACCAGTGACTGTTTCTGATAAATCAAAAGATGTAACTCTTCAAAAGGGTTTTGACTTTTTCAAATTGGTTTTAAGTTTTTCTAAAAGTTATAACTCTTCTAAATGGTCTTCTTGACCAGACATGAAGAGTCTATAAAAGCAAGGTTTTGTTTTGCATTTTCAATTCAATTTTTATTCTTTCACACTTTTTACTTTTCCAATCAATCCTTTACAAGCCTTGAATCTCTTTGAACTTCTTCTTCTTCTTTGTACCAAAAGCTTTCTGAAGTTTTCTGGTTTTCTAAACCTTGAAAACTTGTGCTATTCATCTTTTCATTCTCTTCTCCCTTTGCCAAAAAGAATTCGCCAAGGACTAACCGCCTGAATTCTTTTTGTGTCTCTCTTCTCCCTTTTCCAAAAGAACAAAGGACTAACCGCCTGAATTCTTTTGTGTCTCCCTTGTCAAAGAATTAAAAATGACACAGTCTGAGAATTCTTTTGATTCTTCCCTTTCCCTAATACAAAAGTGTTCAAAGGACTAACCGCCTGAGAATTCTTTTGTATCCCCATTCACAAAGTATCAAAGGTTTAACAACCTGAGATCTTTGTCTTAACACATTGGAGGGTACATCCTTTGTGGTACAAGTAGAGGGTACATCTACTTGGGTTTGACTGAGAACAAGAGAGGGTACATCTCTTGTGGATCAGTTCTAGTGGAGGGTACATCCACTAGGTTCAAAGAGAACAAGGGAGGGTACATGCCTTGTGGATCTTTGCTTGTAAAAGGATTTTTACAAGGTTGAAAGAAATCTCAAGGACCGCAGGTCGCTTGGGGACTGGATGTAGGCACGGGTTGTTGCCGAACCAGTATAAAAACTCTTGTGTGTTTGTTTCCTTCTTCCCTACTCTTTTACTTTCCACTGTGCATTTAATTTCCGCTTTTACTTTCTGTTAAGTTTCTCTTCTACTCCTCATTCTCTTAACAATTTAGTAAAAGCCTTAAAAGAGTAATTTTTTAATTGGTAAAGGTTTAGGAATAATTAATTCAACCCCCCTTCTTAATTATTCTGAGGCCACTCGATCCAACATAAAAAATTACAAAAAACAACATCAGTTGGTCTAAAACCTATGTATAAAGTATCCATTAAAGGCACTTTCTACATCAGTTTTGGCTAAGATCATTGTCGTAAGCACATTCTGCATTGGTTTTGCCAAAAACTGATGTTGTAAAGACAATTTCTACATCAGTTTTTGTAGTTTTTGCTTTTTTTTGTATATTTCTTACTTACGACATCAGTTTTCATAAAAATCGATGTCGTGTAGTGTATGTTAACATCAATTTTTTGAAAACCGATGTTAACATTGATAATGTTAACATCGGTAATTTCAACATCGGTTGAAAACCAATGTTGAAAGTTGAAAACAACCAATGTTAAAAGCTTATTTTCTAGTAGTGTTGTGACTTTCTCGGTGTTGTGGTTTTGGGTTGCTTTGAATGGTTTTGAATCATCCATTCAATTCCCTCAACTGGTGTTGAATTCTGATGTTGAAGGTTCATTTGATAATCTTAATTAATCTCATTAGGTGCTTCAAACTGCTTCTGATCACTAATGTTTCTGATTGTAGAGCTCTCAAACTCCACCTATAGTGACATCCTCAACCTTGCCTAAATCTTCAATAGATTTATAATGCAACATAGAGAGTTCTTCAAAGACAAAATTTCTACTCAGAATGACCTTTCTTTTAGATGGAGACCAAACTCAAATTCCTTTGACACATAAAGAATCCCTTCTTGGCTTTGGGCTCCAGCTAACCTTCACTTACATGATAGTGTGTTAGACATCCAAACACCTTAAACATTGAGTATTCAACTAGTTTATTAGGCCATACCACAATAGGGGTCTTGAAGTCTATGGCAATGCACGATGAGCAATTGACAAGATAACATATTGTGCTAACTGCCTCAACCTAGAAACTCCTACTTATGTCTGAATTAGATAGCATGCATCTGACCCTTTCCAACAAGGTCTTGTTCATTCTTTTAGCTACTCTATTCTACTATGGAGTATAGTGTACAATACATTGTCTTGTTATGTCTTCATCTCTACAGAATTCAGTAGAAAAAAATTTCAAGTCATTGTCAGTCCTAAGACACTTTACTATCTTTCCTGTTTGATTCTTTATAAGAATCATCCAATGCTTAAAAATTTCAAATTTCTATTTCATCATGAATACCCATGTCATCCTGGAGTAATCATCAATGGTGGAGAGGAAATACCTTGCCCCTCCCAGTGATGGAACTTTCGAAGGCCCCCAGTATTCAGAATGGATGTAGTTCAACATGGGCTTTGCTATGTGCACAACCTTTGGGAACTTCATCTGATGTTGCTTCCCATAGACGCAGTGCTTAAAAAACTAAAGAGGTTCTACCTTGTGATTTCTACATAAGCCTCGATTGCTCAGAATATCCATACACAAATGCCATAGAGAATTATCAGATAAGCCATTGGATACATGGCTACCAAATTGTGAAACAACAGAGATAGAGCCTGTCACAATGGACCTCTGAAGGATGTATAAATTTCCTTGCTTGGTTCCTTGCATTACCATAAACTTCCTTTTCCCTCTAATTTGCATAACTTTACCTTCAACCCAGCAAGAAAAACCTTTTGAATTAATGGCACCCATAAATACAAGATTTTTCTTAAACTCTAGAACGTGACAAACTTCAATTAAGGTTCTAAAAACACCATCATACTGTGAATGTATGAATACATGTTTTCATGATGTTAAAGGAAAATCAAACAAGGGCCTATATATATGCGTGTCTGACTTCGAAAAGTAAGAGAGAGATATTCTAAGAGAACTTCATTGACAAATGCTCTCTCAACAACTCTTGGGCAAATACTTGCAAATCTATTGAGAGTTCATCCAGGAACATCAAATTGTATTATCCACTCTAAAGGAGAGAAATCTTTTTGTTCATCTCAGAAAGTAAGTTGTAATCAAGAGACTGGTTGTCTCTTGAATTGTGAGTTTCCTGAACACAAGCGAAAGGGATTCCTTGGGTGTTCAGAAGTTGTAAAAATGTTTTTTACAAAGTTAGTGAAAATCTCAAGTGGGTTGCTTGAGGACTAGACGTAGGCACGGGAAGTGGCCGAACCAGTATAAATAAACTTTGCATTTCTCTCTTCCCTTATCTCAGTTATTTTACTGCACTTTACTTTGTCTTGTGCATTTAAAAGAACATTGTTAAATTGATTGCTTCTTCTTCTTCTTCTGCATTCTAAGCCTATCATTTAAAAGGGGGTTTAAGTTTGTTAGTGGGAAAATTTTGAAACTTAATTCACCCCTCCTCTTCTTAAGTTATTGAGGCCACTTGTCTAACACATATATTTTGATTTGTACAAAACCTATACCGATTGACATACAAGGAGCATTGTTACCGTTGAGGACATTACCACGAGACTTATTCTCATATGTCATAAACCAATGTTTGTGTGGACACATATGATAAGAACAACCTGGCTCCATTACCCATTGTTCAGAATGTTGCTATAGTTGTTCACAATTAGCCAAAAAAATATCACTTTCTAATAAGGAGCCATTTTGAACAAGAGCAACAACATAATCTTGTTTTGCTTTCTTTGAACAGTCTCACTTCCATGATCTATTTTTTTGCAGTAAATGTAGATGTCCTTGAGATCAATTTTTCTCTTCTTGCCACCTTTGCCTTTCTTTTTCTTCTCCCTTTTAGAGGAATCAATCATTTATAATCCGCACCCAGAGGCTTCATCATCATTCCCAAACGTCTTTAATCAAAGCTTTCTAGAATAGATATTGGACTTGACTTCTTCAAGTATAATGGAGTCTTTGCCTACACTAAGACAACTCACAAAATTCTCATAGGAGGGAGGAGAAGAGGTTAACAGAACCATTTTTAGATCTTTGTCTTCCATCTTGACATCAATGTCACATAGCTCTAGCAGAATAGAGTTTAGCTCATCAAGATGTTCTTTAGTGATGTACCTTCCTTCATTCGGAGGGCCAATAAATGTCATTTCATAAGCATTTGTTTCATATTGATTTTGTCATTAAGAATTTCTCCAATTTGAGCCAAAGCTCAACAACAGACAATTCTTTAGAAACATCATAAAGAACCTCATCAGAAAAAGATAAGAGAATTAGCGAATGTGTTTTTTCCTCATATAACTCAAGCATTGACTTATCAATCTTCGATGATTGATTAGAGAGAGGAGCCCAGGGGCCATGTTCGTTTAAAAGGGCTTGCATCTTGATGCACCAAAGGTTGAAGCTATTCTTCCCTATGAATTTCTCAATCTTGATTGTGTTGAATATTTTCTTGATAAAATATTGAAGACACAACACGGACAAATAAAAAACAGAATGGTTCATCACTGATGGCTTGATCTACCACAAAACAAATGTCAAACTGGTCTTGAACTAAAGCTCTAGATACCAATTTGTTAAGAAAGATTCGAGAAATTCTAATTAGATAAAGAAGCTTAGATGATAAAAAGAGAAAAGAAATACCACACAAAATTCTTAAGTTTATTGCGAATGACGAAATTTACTATGAGGGGGTTCAAAAGCACCCTCAAGCTCACTACAGCTAGAACACAAAGACCCTTATAAAGGAGACAACAACTAACTGTCTAACCAAAAATGGTTAAAACAAAAAACAGTTATAGTTACAACATAGCCTATGTTAATGAACCACAATAATGGATGCTCTCTTATACATGATTGGACGCTTCACCAAATTATAGAAGATTGGATGACCCATATAGAAGACAATAGTACTGGACCTTTGTTCAGCTGAGCTTGATTGAACTCAACTCGGCTCGATAAGAAATGGCTTGGCTTGCAGCTCAACTCGAATTTGGTATGAACTTTTGTTTCTTAGAGAAGTGAGAGTATGTATCTTTTGAATACTTTATACTTGGGACAAAAAGTTATCCCATGATTTTTTGAGTAGCAAAAAGTTTAGTTGCCCCATACTCATTTTTCAAATAAAACGTGGAACAAAAGTATTTGTTTTGTCTAGTAATATAATTTTTAACAAATCAAATAGACCCTAAAAGTGAATTTTAGCCTAGTTTTTTTTATAGTATTTGTATAATAATTCAATAACTACTATTTGTATAATAAGTTGTCCCTAAAAGTGTTCGAGTCCACAACCTTTTTGTATGAATTTGCATGATTCCGCTAAGAATTATCTTTCCACTAAAATGAACTCGTTGTGATAAACTTGGTTACATAAATATATTTCAGCAAATGATGATACACTGATACATATAAAGCTCATCAAACATATAACAAGAATTATGGAACAAAGCAATAGGCAGAAAGAAGCAAAGAATGGAAATAGAAGCTGCCTATCGGCTGCCATCATAGATGTTGTATCACACATTGGTGTATTCGAAGAAGCAAGTTCAAAGGCCGAATTCAATGGTGAGTTCCCAAATAGGATAGGACTTTTACCTGCAAACTTCGATGATCCAACTGCTGTAGAAGTTTTCCTTCTAAATCCTGCTACCAATGCAGTGTGTTGCCTCCAAGAACTATGAGGTCTTTACACTATTCTCAATGAACACTTTTGCTGCAAAGATACCTTTTTTAAAGGAAAACTCATAGTTAATGATATTGAAAATTGAAAAAGATGTGAAGAGAGGAATAATTGTAGTAGTGGTGGTACTCATCGAAGACACCAACACCGACGATGATGACAGAAGAGCTAGAAGGAGAATCCATGAAATGAAATAGAAAACTGAGGAATGTGGTAGATAAAAAAAAAAGTGGAACAATGAAGAACACAAGATAGGTGCTTGCACCTCATAGGAAAAAATAGTGGGAAATGAGTCGAGTTGAACTGAGCTCGATTTAGCTTGACTCGGCTCAAAGCTCGACTCAAATTTGATATGAACCTTTCCTTCTTAAAGAAGTGACGGTATGTATTTTTTGAATACTTTGTATTTGGGACAAAAAGTTAACCCATGATTTTTTGAGTAATTGAAAGTTGAGTTGTCCTTCATCATTTTTCAAATCAAACGTGGAACAAAAGTATGTCATGTCCAACAATATAATTTTTAGCCAATCAAATAGACCCAAAAAGTGTATTTCATCCTAGTTTTTTTTATACTATTTGTATAATAATTTAATAACTACTATTTGTATAATAAGTTGTCAAAGTGTCCAAGTCCACAACCTTTTTGTATCAATCCGCACGCTTCTGCTTATAATTATCTTTCCATTGAAATGAACTCGTTGAGACAAACTTGGTTACATAAATATATTTCAGCAAAACGGAAATATACTGATACATATAAAGCATGCCGAACATATAACACAAATTACGGAACAAAGCAATAGGAAGAAAGAAGCATAGAATAGAAAAGGAAGTAAAGTCTCAATTGCGATCGTAGATGTTGTATCGCGCATTGGTGTAATCAGAGAAGCAGGTCCGAAGCTCAGATTCAGTGATGAGTTCCCAAACAAGATTGGACTCTTTCCCACAAACTTCGACAATCCAAGCGGCTACGATCTCGATGGATACATCGTCGAAGTTTTCCTTTTGGATCCTGTCGCCGATGTGGTCTATAGCCTTCAAGATTATGAGGTCTTTACATTGTTCTCAACCAACACATTCGTCATGGAGATACCTTTCACAAAGGAAAACTCATATTTATTGATATTTAAAAATGAAGATGTGGAGATAGGAAGAATTATAATGACGATGGTACTCACCGAAGACACCGACATTGACAATGATGATAGAGGAGCTAGAGGGAGAATCCATGAAATGGAAGAAAAGATTGAGGAGTGTGGTAGAGAGAAAGAAAAGAACAATGAAGAATACAAGATGGGTGCTTGCACCTCAAAGGCAAAAGTAGTAGGTAATGAGTCGAGTCGAGTTGAGCACGATTCAACTCGACTCGACTCGATAAGAAATGACTTAACTCATAGATTGACTCGAGTTCGATATGATCCATTGTTTCTCTAAGAAGTGAGGTTATGTATCTTTTGAATACTTTGTACTTGGAACAAAAAGTTATCCCATTATTTTTTTAGTAACAAAAAGTTAAGTGTTGCCACAATCATTTTTCAAATCAAATGTGGAATAGAAATATTTGTCTTGTCCGGTAATATAAGTTTTAGCAAATCAAACAAACCCTAAAAGTGTATTCCAGCCTAGTTTTTTTATACTATTTAATAATTCAATAAGTACTATTTGTATAATAATTTGTCCCTAAAAGTGTCCAAGTCCACAACCTTTCTGTATGATTCTGCTCAAAATTATCTTTCCACTGAAATGAACTCATTGTGACAAACTCAATTACATAAATATATTTTAGCAAAAATCTGATACACTGATACATATAAACCACGCCGATCATATAACAGGAATTAAAAAACAAAGCAATAGGTAGAGAGAAGCAAAGAATCGAAAAAGAAGTAGAGTCTCACCTGCAATCCTAGATGTTTGGCTTAAGCTCCTTCTACTTTTCATTTGTTAAGTTGAATACTATTAAGTTCTGCTAG
This sequence comes from Glycine soja, assembly GCF_004193775.1. Lineage (NCBI taxonomy): Eukaryota > Viridiplantae > Streptophyta > Magnoliopsida > Fabales > Fabaceae > Glycine > Glycine soja. Next base: position 33,099,577 of record NC_041020.1, read on the forward strand.
CCAATCTTCATTGACTTCATGTAATTCATCCAACAAAGCTTGTTCATACATATCCATAATTAACATGTTTTGTTTCACCACATGTAATGATTGCACATTAACCTCTAATGGCAACATGGTTCCATGCCTATAAGTTAACTGAAATGGTGTACAACCAGTAACTTTAAATTGTGTATTTCGACAAGCCTATAAGGCCTCTTGTAGAGTCTCATGCCATTTCTTTGGATGATCTTGTAAATTCTTCTTGATTATATCAATCAAAATCTTATTGACGTCTTTGACTTGTTTATTTGCTTATGCATAATAGGGTGTCAAATGAATGAGTTTGATCTCAAATTGTTGCACAAAAGCGGCCACTTTTCCTCCTATGAACATAATTCCTTGGTTTGTGGTGATTAACTCGGGTATGCTAAAATGATATAGAAGACTGTAGTTGATGCCCCATATATAGAGAGAGCACATTAGAAGACTGTAGTTGACAACATATGTCTTTCCTCATGCTGCCTCCCATACTATGTGCACATCAGAAAGGGAATGCTAATTGCATTAGAAGATGCAAACCTGTTGAAAGTTGAATCTATCCATGAGAAGCACCAATGAGAAGCATAAGAATAAAATACTAAAGATACTACACAATTTGACCTTGTACAAAACACTAACACACCAACAATTGTACCTTCACTCAATATCTATGAAACAATCTTCTTTAGAATGCTTTGTGTTGTGAAGATGTGTTGGGATTGATGAATTTGTGTTACATTAGAAAGGCATATTAGTTAAACTTCATTAAAAGAATCTACTATAAGTATGGATTCTTTCACAGCAAACATCAAAATGGCTATTTTAGTGATGTTTCCAAATGCTCATCAGAAAGGTTCCTCAAAGTGGGAACCTTAGAATGTCTACCTCAGAATGGCTCTACAAGCTGTCAGTTCATGACAACTTTCAAGTTTGTCTACTTACTCTAGAAGTCTATTAGTTGAGTAGAGCCCACTTCAACGGTCTTCTTGGAGCTTTAAGACATGTTTGAAGAGTATCTTGAAGACAAGTTAAAGCATTCCAATGAGAAAAACATGAGTCTAACCTCTGTGTGAGAAATCTGCAATTTCTGCTTCAACCCTCTCTGTTAAGAGTAACTCACTTCTGTATTGAGCTTGTAATATGTAATAGATCTAGTATGGAAGTATAAGATTGTATCTTCCTGAGTGGAAGCCCTCTGGAAGGTGAAAATTTGTATCTATGCAGTCTAAACCATAGAACCCCTTTACAGTTATAAGTCCAACAGTGGCTAGCAAGTTGAAATCCAGTGGTGTTGCTTATCTAATTGAGGTTAGGATGAAAGTCCAATGGGAGTACTGGCAGGTTGTTGAAATCCAGTGGTTGCTAGTCTAGCAATGGTTGGTTATGTTAGTGAAATCTCATCTTGAAGGGTAAGGATTAGACATGGCACAAGCTTGGAGTGAACCAATATAAAAAAATAAATTATGCACTACTATCTTCCCTCTCTTTGCATTGGTTTTGTTATAAATATGTTAACTATTTTCATTGATCTTTAAGACAAGAAAATCTTTCACAAATATACTTAAAACTGAACTCTTTTGTCAAGATTTTTTCAAACAAACAAATCCTTTTTTTTTTAAATAGAGCTCTCAACTAACAATATTACACTTGTATTCCCCATTCATGTGCAAAATTACTAAGTGTGAATCACCATAATTATGAGCTTACTATACTCATCTTCCCAATAAAATATTTAAACCCAAAATCAATGCTTCATATTTTGCTTGACTATTTCAGAAATCTAGATCTATTGGATTAGAATCTCAAACCATGCTAGTGGGGATAATTCTTACTATCCCAATCCTAATAACTTCTTGTGTTTTTGATATGTCATACCCTAATTTTGTCTGGGGACTATCATTTGCTAAAGTTTTGATTCTTGCTAGCCGAATTAAGCTGCTTAGCACCAGTTTTTGCGCAATACGAAAGGTTTTTCAACGTTTCAGTAAGGAATGCGGAAAATACCCAAAAGGGAGGGCAAATGGGTTATTTGGAAACTTTTTCTAACCCCTGGCTCGCCCAGGCTAGCCTGGACCACCAAATAACTTCATGGTGAAGTAACCAACTCTCCTGGGCGAGCTCAGCTCGCCTGGACGAGCAAGGTTGTTTCAAAATGAAGTAACAACTTGCCTGGGTGAGTTGTCATGACCCCAAATGCTTTGTTTTGTTATAAATAAGCGTGAAGAGGGACTGAGAGAGAGGTTTTGAGGTCTAGAGGTGAAGTATTGGAGAGAAAGAAGAGAAAAGAAGAAGGAAGAAGAGAAAAAGAAGCTAAATTATCGCTGAATCGCGACTACAATCGATTTCTACATTGTTCTTCGGTCGTTCTTTGTTCTTCATCCGGTTAGTGTTTTTCTTTAAGGATTTGAACATGATTCATGGACCCTTAGGGGTACTCTTTATTGTTTTGTGCATCTTCATCTCCTTCTCCTATCATTGGTAATTGTTTTCTCTTTTGTAAAGTAAGTTTTAACCAATCATTAGTACCGCAAGTTCTCTAAAAAAAAGTTGAAGGTTAATAAGCAAAAACCAAAATAAAACCAACTCATAAACTTCTTCAAAAAAAATCAAGAGGTCGTTTCAAGGTCCAACGCCTTAACGATTCTCTCCTCTTTTCAAAAATTAAAAGATCATTTCAAGGTCCAACGCCTTAACAATTTTCTTCGCTTTTCAAAGTTTTAAAACATCGTTTCAAGGTCCAACGCCTTAAACGAGTTTTGTTTATAATTAAAATCAACCTTTCAAAAATATAAAAATAATTTAACACACAAACTTTCAGACTTAAAGAACTACGTACGTTTGAATTCCTCATCGCACCTAAGGATATGTAGGAGCAAGGGCAACACCCTTGTCGACCCCAAAAAAATAATAAACATAAAAAGGGAAAATACATAATTTTGAAGTCATGTTTTGCACATTCGATTAAAGGCTATCGTCCCTTGTGACGGGCGCGTGGGGTGCTAATACCTTCCCCATGCGTAAACAACTCCCGAACCCTCATTTTCAAAATCTGCAGACCTTCGTCTTTTTGGTTTTTCTAGTGTTTTCCTCAAATAAATGTTGGTGGCGACTCCGCTCATTTTCCCTCTTGGAGACAAACGCTTTGGCCTATTATTTTGGCCTTTTCGCACCCCTGTCGAAGGGTAGGTTGCGACAGTTGGTGACTCCACTTGGGACTGTTAGAGAGTTAGGCCATTCCGTCAGTGTGCAATGTTTTTTTATCATGACTTCTTCGTTATTTATGTTCCCTTTTCCCTTCTATCTTTTGTTTTGTCCATAGTTGTATATAACCTTTGCTATGGTGTTGTGTTTGGTGTGTGTTTGTCTATTGATTACATTCATAGTTAGAAATATTTTTTCTATGCACACATGGCACCTACACCTCACACACACATTGAGATATTATGCCCTATACCCGGGTCTATGTGAGCCATAAGGAATGGAGGTCGATCTGTGGTCATGTTGGGTCTTTGACTCGCTTGATCATAGTGAAGCCTCATCTAGAGTTTTCCTCTTTTAGGGTTGTTGCTGATAGTCCCTATCGCCATAATGTATTACCTAAGAGGATGATATCTCTAGAAGCTAGTAAAGTTACTTGAAACCACCCTTTGGAGTTGTCACTAGAAGGGGACTTTTGGATCTTTTCCATTAGATTCCTGAATTAGGGGCACATAGCAAACTCACTCTGGCTGGTTCCTTGATTACATCATGCATCTCTTCATGGCATCATAATGGACATATCATTCCTGCATTCATTCTTTATCATATTCGTGCATTGCATTTGCATAAATCACTGCATTATCATACCCCTTCATTTAGCATGCTTTTGTTTTGCCAACTTCATATATTCCATTTCCATTGTTCGCATGTCATGTTCACTAATGCATGATCCTTGCATTTTCCTCTGCAAAAAAACAAAGCGAAAAAAAGAACAAAAGAAAAAGGACAAAAAGAAAGTCACAATGAAGAATGAAAGTTTACGTCGCATTCTTAGTTACATATGTTGGGTACCATGATAATGAGCCAACCACGTTGGGATCATACACCCATTTCTCTTAAAAAAATGATTGCAAATCATGTGAACGATGGTGCCTAATGCATGGTTAACAAGGAAATAATGGTTCTTAGGGCTTCTCATGCCAATCTCATAATTGCATTTTCCATGCATAGCATAAGTATGCTCGAGTCATTCATCTTTATGAGATGTTGTCGAAGTATTGGCGATCAAAATTGCTATTCCTTGGATTATGGGGTTGAACCAAACACATGTTTTAAGAAAAGGTTCGTCAAGTCAAGGTCAAGTATGGAAGTAACCAGCTTGCAAAAGTTGGGGCAGAAGATGGATCGGGTTACAATGCCTTTTTGTCTACTGCCAACACATGATTGAGCTAAATAATTTATAGAAAAATAAGGACTATTGACGTCCATGTTTTATTTCCAGTTTCACTTTGACAAGATGTGATGGACCATGTTGTTTTAATGAAAATCTAAATTGATTCAACCCTATGTCCTGTGTAAAATTTGCAATACTTCAACAATGCATCATTCACATACATCCATGCTTTTCATTGGTTGCATTGCTCATTGCATTCTTTCCTTGATATCAGAATTGTAATCATTGTTATCAAAAGCAAAGAACATGATTTATGGCGCCCTTACCAAACGCGTGCTAGAACTAGAGTAATGGGTGAAATAGAGGAGGTTCAAGAGCGGATGAAGGCCTACATGGAGGCCATGATAGAGAAAATAGCCACAATGATAGAGGCCATGATGAGCATGAAGAAGATAATGGAGGTCAATGCGGCTGCAGTTGCCGCTACCAGTGTCATTGCTAAGGTGGACCCGACTCCCCCATCTGGCCTCAACCAAATAAATCATCCAACCTTGGATATGGTAGGTCGGGGAGGCAAAGAGTTGGGAAGTACGGGCGACCCCCATTTTGTGCAAGTTCAGAACAAGCATGCCTTCCCACCATACAGCTTGCCTCCCAACTATACACCTCCCAATGTTTCGCACACTCCCGATGAGAATGTCGATAGCTCTGCTCCCATACCCATTGAGAGCCAACAACCCCAATCTGATCATGCACATGTCTCTCAACCCATGGGGGAGACACGTGAAGTACCCCACCACAATCTAGCCGACTTCGAGCCTCGCCTCGGATATGCCACTGAGGGACAAACAGTTGGTGGTGTACCCCTGCCAAACACTTTGGAGGGCCCTCAATTTTGCCCACAACCACCACCCTTGCGTTTTGCGGTAAGGAGAGTCCCTCCTGCTATGGTGGAAAGGGAAAAATTTGATCATATAGAGGAAAGGCTCAAGGCCATTGAAAGAGGTGGAGATTATGCTTTCGCTAACATGGCAGAATTGTGCCTAGTGCCTGACATCGTCATCCCTCCAAAGTTCAAAGTTCCAGATTTCGATAAGTACAAGGGGACTACCTGCCCCAAGAATCACCTGAAGGTGTACTGCAGGAAAATGGGAACATACTCGAAAGATGAAAAATTGTTTCAAAAATCAAAATATTGTTTTAAGGTCCAACGCCTTAATGATTCTCTCCACTTTTCAAAGTTTTAAAACATCGTTTCAAGGTCCAATGCCTTAAACGAGTTTTATTCGTAATTAAAATCAACCTTTCAAAAATATAAAAATAATTTAACACAAACTGTCAGACTTAAAGAACTACGTAGGTCTGAATTCCTTATCGCACCTGAGGATACATAGGAGCGAGGGCAACACCCTTGTCAACCCCAAAAAAATAATAAACATAAAAAGGGAAATACATAATTTTGAAGTCATGTTTTGCACACTCGATTAAAGGCTTCCGTCCCTTGTGACGGGCATGTGGGGTACTAATATCTTCCCCATGCGTAAACAACTCTTGATCCCTCATTTTCAAAATTCACAAACCTTCGTCTTTTTGATTTTTCTAGCGTTTTTCTTAAATAAACGTTGGTGGCGACTCCACTCATTTTCTCCCTTGGAGACAAACCCTTTGGCCTTTTCGCACCCCCGCCGAAGGGTTGGTTGCGACATGATCCATCAAAACTTAAAATCCAAGGTTGCATGCCAACAAAACTACTAGCCCATTTAGATATATCACTCACTAGATACATAAGTGTTGAGTTGTGAAGTCGGCATGAACTTTCCCTTTCATAGCTTGTAAGGGTACATATACTAGGGAATATGCATTTAATTTAATTGTCAATTTCATTAAATGCCCCTGTAATGCAAGTCTGCTTAACAAATATTTGACAATATCAAATTTGTACAAAACTAAAACTTCATTAAGCAACAAATAATACTCTAGTTTTTTACAAGCATGGAATAAAGACAAACATAATTTCTTAATAAGGGTATATCTGTATTTGGCATCATGTAATAATCGACTTAAATAATATATGTATCTTTCAGTCCTATCTTCAACATCTTGTGCTAAAAGGCATCTGATTGACTCTTCAGCAGCCAATATGTACAACTTCAAAGGTTTGACTAGGATTGGTGGAACTAGTACTATAGGCAAGGCTAACAATTTCTTAATCTAATCAAATACTTGTTGTTGTTCTTCACCCTAAGTAAATTCCTCCTAATTTTTCACCTTTAGTAATGGTGAAAATTCCTTCATCTTTCCAGCCGAATTAGCTATGAATCTTTGTAAGAAATTGATCTTGCCTATTAAACTTTGTAATTCCTTCTTATGTTGAGGAGGCATAGCTTCTAACACTGCTTTAGCTTTATTCTTGTCTACCTATATTTCCTGTTGGTAAACTAAGAATCCCAGAAAGTTATCGGTCAATACACCAAAAACGCACTTAGTTGAATTCATTTTCAAACCATGGAACCTCATCTTCTACAAGACCTATTCCAAATCGGTTAAATGTTGATTCATTTCAGGTGACTTGACCACTACATCGTCAATGTATACTTCCATGTTTTTACCAATAGCTTCATGAAATATGAAATTCATAGATCTTTGATAAGTAGCTCTTGTGTTCTTCAATCCAAATGGCATCACTAGCCAATCGTAAATTCCAAGCACACTTAGACAACAAAATGTCATTTTTACGAACATCTTCTTTTATCATAAGAATCTGGTTGTAACCAAAATGCCCATCCATGAAGGTTAGAACCCCATGTCTAGTAGCAATATGGACTAGTATATAAACTATAGGCATTACATACTCATCCTTCAGGGAGGCTCGATTTAAATCTCTAAAGTCCATGCATACTCAAACTTGCCCATTCTTCTTAATTGCAGGCACTATGTTGGATAGCCACTAAGCATATCTAGTTGTTTGGATGAACCCTGGCCCCAACATTCTCTCTATTTCTGTTTTGATATGAGGCATTAATTATGGATTATAGCATCTAGGAGGTTGTCAATATGGCTTAAACTTGACATCTCATGGTAATCCTATGCGAAAAAAATCTTTATATTGTTTAATCAAATGTATTAGCCAAATTATGTCCCAAGGTTAATTTCCTCCAAAGGGTCTTAAGCCTTAAAACTAGGTACTTTTCTCTTAATAGCTGGCAAGACCTCTTGATGTTTTGATTCCTCTTGCAAATCATCCATAGCTGATTCGACAATCCTATCTTCAGTAATGAATAAAGTCAATAAAGGGTCATACAACGGCTTGTCAGTTTACCATGATACCTTTCTTCGTCAAATTGCAAGATTCCTAAGTTCCTTCCTTATAATTATTAGGAATTTGAATAGGAGTCAAGTAGGGAGAATAAAACAAAGCTTCAGCCATTCTAACATCAACCAAAATTGGACAATCATCGGCCGAAATGATACTAACTTGATCTTCTTCCCAAAATAATAGTTGTTGATGCAATATGAAAGGTGTGCATTGGCTAGCATAGATCCAATCTCTTCCTAGTAGAACAAAATATGTTGGTTTGGCATCCACTATGAAGAAATTTGAATACATGATTTTTGGTTTTACCAAAATTTCGTAGCTTCTCTAGTGAAAATTTTCATCTTCTTTCCCTTTACCAAGTTTCCTTTATGTAGTCATGAGCATGATATTGAAAATGACACCTCCATTAACAAATACTCTTGCTAGAGTTCTTCCATTTATCTATGCCTTTACGTATAAGGGCTTTATATGCTTCACCATCTCTGGCGTAGGTCTATCAAAAGTAATTTCAACTCTTCTATCAACCTCTTATTCACCACTAGTGGCCCATTCAATTTCTTTAGAACAAATATCTCCATCCAGACTTTCATTTTGATCAGCTCAACCCAAAATTCACTAGGAATTAGGCTTCTGGTATTAACTTAACATTCAACAGGTCATCATCATTCAGCCAAGCTTCTAGAAATGAATCCTCCATTTGTTTTAGTTCTTGCTCTATTGATCATCTTGGGTAATGCTTATCTCATCACCGATATCCAAGCTCATATCTGCTTCTTTAGATTCAACCTTCTCTTCTGTTATTTCAGTTGAATCTTTTGGTATAAGATTAGCCAAGTCAATCAAAATCATTAATCTTTCTATTTCAGCTAACTAGCCACTTCCAAAAGCTTGATACAAAGCAAAAGCAACTTGATTTGCGGAGGTGTTGCTTTGGCCTCTTGCCTTGATGGGGTACCCATATTCCTCTTGTCAAGTGAGGTGGCTATAATATTTCAAATACTAAAGTTCTTTTTGGCTTCTTGTCTACCTTCTTTTTTAGGCCTCTATGCCTGCTTCATTTTCTTCCCTTTGTCAGCAGGCTCCTCATACAAAACCATATTGATATCTATCTTGGGAAAAGGATTTCTATCCACACATTTCGGTTGCATCCCTATCGGCTAGCTTAAAGCAACATTCTTTCAAAGCTGTCTAAACAACTTGTTGGAATACAATGCAATTAGGCTTAAAATGGTTGAAGGAATTATGCCATTTATAATACTTTTCCCTTTCAATTTTTATGTAGATGTTATCAAGGAAGTAGAATTCATCCTCCTCACTTCTAACTCTTTGGTCTGAACCATAGGCTTGACTATATCGGCTAGTTGTCTAGATAATTGATACATAATATCATGTATCCCCAAGTCTATTTGTTGTCGAGTAAACGAAGTAGTCATTACCATAGGCATTTTTTCAAGCACCGTGGTGGCAATGGGTACTCCAGCAAATGTAGTGCCTCTAAGGGGATTAGTGATATGAACCCTCATCAATTAGGCAAGGTTGTTGCCACTAGACTTGTCATCAAGGATGTAGGCATCCCCAATGTATTCTCTCCACCTTTGAACCATTCTTCTTTTTTGTTTTTGATCCATCTCTCATGTGGTCTTACCAGAGTACAAATGCATAAGCCAATATGACTTGACTTGTGATTCGAATTGCTTAATCAATTCACCTATATTGGTTCCACCGAACGTGCCAATTTTGTTGTCGCGTGAATAAACAAGGTTAGCCAAATGCAATTTGACTAACGTTTGCTCCAACATGATTCCAAAATTTGAATCTTGTGATCAAGCGATTTATAAGTCAAAATGGGAAATATTCCTTTCAACAATTTATGGTCTGTCAAGTTACTCCAAAAAGCACTTGATTGGAGGTGAATATAACAAGAATTCAAAATTATATGGACTAAATATAAATAAATTTGAAAAGATAACTAAAAGCAAGTAAAATTGAAATAAAAAATAGTCGGTAAAAGATAATTGTATTTGGTTGATTGGCATGTCCTCTTCTAACGTCTTCAAACACATATTTTTACAAGAAAATATAAAATAATTGCCTAAACAAGTTTGACCACTATTAGGCTTTCTAACTATCAATCCGGCTAAAATACATGTGATTTATCTAAGTTTTATCTTCAGTTGCATCCTCTTCACTCCACTTTGGTGGTCAGGATAGGATAAGATATTATATGCAGATAGAATAAGAATAAGAACATGACATGATATAATAGAAACAAGATAAACTTTAATCATATCCAATGTTTGGTGTACACCAGATAACGATAGGATATGTTCAAATTTTAAAAATATATTTTCATTAAAATGACCTATAATTTTCTAAAAATAAAATTTGATTTTTTTCTTATAAACTATGAAATATATATATATATATATATATATATATATATATATATATATATATATATATAAAGTTAACTAAACTATACAAAATTATATTTTATTTATGTAGTTACTATTTTTATAATTATAAACAAATTATATAAGGCTTTTAAAATAGTCAAACAATTTACTTTGAAAAATATTTAAATAATAATTATTTAATTTTTAATATTTTATTTAATAATTTATTTTAAATTATTATATAAAAGATAATATGGCAATTAAAAAAATATAATAGGATAGGACAAGTTAACTATCATCTCCTATCCTCTCTTATGTTGACCACCAAAAATGGAATTTTATCTTCTATGTTTAAGGTAAACTTAATTTCAAATAACCAATCGCTAAATCTTTAATTCTATCTGTTTTAATCATGCTTTATTGCTGTTAGGATCCATGAAAAGTATTGGCTTCAATTGACTCCAGTTGACTTTGTATTTGTCAAATCCTAACCAGTTAACTAAATTTAAATTCAAATTATATTCAGAATAACTTTAAATTTATTAGTTTTATCTTTATCCTTATATTTTGACAACTAGTTTTATCTCATCGGTTGACTAACTTCGGCTAACATACTTTTTTGAGAGATAACAAATTGGAACAATTTTTTTTGGTGAATAAATTGAAATAATTTTATGTTCCGACGTTTACCTACCACTACATGACTACGTCCAAAATTAAGTGAAAAGCGGCGGAGATAAATGTTTTGTTACATAAATAAAATTTATAATAAATAATTATATGGGAGGAGGGATCAAATTACACACTTTCACAATTATTATACCATTTTATCTTTTAATTTTATAATATTTTCTTAAAACTCGTTATTGGATTGAAATTTTTTTCACATAAATCACATATGTAAAATTTCATATTAATATAAAATCATTTCCTACTTTGTTTATATAGACTAAAATCATCGTATTTCAAACTATATTAAAATTTGGATCATTTGAAAATTAGTATTTTAAACTACATAAATTACATTATAATCAAAATTCATAATAAATAAATTTTTAATATTAAATTATATATTATATTCATAATAAAATTAGTATTTTAGCCTGCATAATATGCATGATAAATATTTATTTTATATATTTGAAAATTTATAATAAACAAATAATTTTGTATAAATAAAGTATAATATAACTATGCTTTTGGATAAATTATGTTTTTAGTACCTCATTTTTTCATGCTATTCACTTTTAATCTCTTAAAAATTTTTTTATACTGGAAACATGTTATTCACGTACACAAGAAGCATAAAGAAAGGAGATAATGCACATAAAATTTTATATTGGTTCACCCATAAACCTTGGGTTGCATCCAGTCTTTACACCCGTAGGATTTCCACTAACCACAAACATCAAATACAAACTAAGGTGTTCTTTTTCCTCAAGCCTCCTTAGACTTTCTAAGTTTTCTTCGCTAGCCTTTGCAAGTTGTTGCTCAAGTCGGTATTCTCACATCTTTAAGTGACAACTAATATTCTTAACCTCTGCAAGTTCCACTCATTATTCGCTAGCCTTTATAGACCCTTTAACCTAGTATTCCCAACCTACATAAGCTTCCACTCAATCCAAGTATTCTTTCACTAGCCTCTCCATGCTTCCCCCAAACTCCAACCTTGTTGTTGACTCACACAACAACCTTATTGTGCTCATAAACCACTCTGGAAGAAACAATCTCTTTAATGGTCTTCCAAGTTTTCCATTCATAGGGATTCTATTTCTAGATAGACTCTAATGCACTTATTTTTTTTTTACTCGTGAGGTTCTATAAAAACAAGGCTTTTTACAAAAATTATTTTAGATAGAAAAAGGTTGGCTTTAATCCTAAAGTGTTTTGGCTAAGGAAGATATTCTTACCCAATTTGGTAGAGACTACTCACGGTTGTGTTCCTCCATGAGTGGTGATAGGGTGTACCTACAAAAACACTCTAATGCTCAAGTTAGAGGTGGAAAGGTATATAGCTATCAGAAAGAAGGTTGGATTATAGTTGGCTTACCTAAACCTTAATGATCCTGTTTTATAGAGGTGAAATTAGAAGATAAGATATCAATTTTCCTTCTAAAATAATATAAATAGGAAAATATATGATTTTATCTTATATTTCCTATAATAACAGATAGAATTTGATTTTAGGGAATATCTCTATCTTTCTAGCATAAGATAACGTTTTTCTCTTACCTTTATTATATCTGCCAAATTCTTGGGATCCGTGTAGCCTACTTGACTGACCACCGACTACGGAGGCTTATCAAGTTTGAGTAGTACATATGCCCCCAAGCTCTGAAGTTGATTGTAGGAGCTTTATAAAAAGTAATCTCAAGTCCTCAACTCTGACTTTTCTATCTACCAACCGAGTTTGAGTGATACTAACCGGTCTTATTGTAGTCGAGTTTGAGAGGGATGTCTCCTTTAGCTAAGTTTTTAGCTTAGTCATAAAGGGAATTTAAGTTGTTAGTGACGAGCCCAAATGTTTAAAAGTTTGAAGTGACATCTTATCAACTTTTACGTTTGTTCAAATGCATTTAATGTTTTTGAACATTTTCAAGAAAGGCACAATGATTATGTTCTTTGAATTTCAAAACGTCATTAAGATATCCAAAGGTCGTGTCTTTCCCACTCTTTTGCTTATGTGCTTTCTTCCCTGGCCAAACACCATTTTCTTCGATAATCTCTTTCTCTCCAATCTCCTTTTTCCAGTCACCCCCTTTCCTTCCAAGTATACACTTTGACCCTTTTCCTTTCTTAATTATGTCTCATTCTAGGAAGGGTTATGTACGCTCTAACGGGGGCAGAATGTTGTCCCTGAAAGTTCCTCCAATTGGTGAGAGTTAAAATAATGATTATTCTCACCATCATGACAGTTATGATGCTGCTAGTGACCAAGAATCTAGTGTTCCCCTTGGTGGCACCGTGGTAGTTGGTGGGGTCATTCATCCTGTGGAAACAATGCCTTCCAAGATTATTTTGATGATGCCAAAGAATCAAGAGTCAAGCAAGTTCCAAAGAATCAAAAGTCAAGCAAGTTTCAAGAATCAAGATTAAGATTCAATATTCAAGAATAATCAAGATCAAGATTCAAGATTCAAGTAAAGAATCAAGACTCAAGATTCAAGAATCAAGAGAAGATTCAATCAAGGTAAGTATTAAAAGAGTTTTTCAACAACTATTGAATAGCACAATTTTGTTCAAAAGAATTTTTCAAAAGAAAAATTTTACCAAAGAGTTTTTGATGCAATCCTACCCCGCAAGGGCATCGGATAGAAGACTCTAAGAAGATTGGGCCAGAGATACAAGAGAAGGCCTTATGGTTCTCATGAGCCTTAGGGTAGATTTCGGGACCATGGGCTAAGTATGAGCCTGCTTATCTTTGTACATATTAGATTAAGGTTTCATTATTTATGGGCCTTGTATTTAGGGCTCCATAATATAGGTAAGGTACCCTAGAAATATAGGACTTTTCAGCCCTTGTATTTTAAAGCACCTAGACTAGTTTTTGTATTAGGGGTAGTTTTGTAATTTCACATGCATTAAGTTAATATTTGATGTGTGTGGTTCGAAATAAATTTAATTGAATTGGGAAAAGCCCAATCCAAATAAATTTTAGAGGGGGAGGTGAGCATTTGCTTGCTACACCCCATTGCCACATCATATAGTCACACTTTGTGCATGTCCTTCATGCTTTACATGCCTCATGACACCTAAGCACACTTAGTGGAGAATCTTGGACTTGATCTTGGATTGGTGGTCTGAACCATAGCTAAAATTCACTAATCATAATTAGTGAAATTTTGGCTCCACAAATTCAATTTCAAATTCAAGTGAAATTTGAATAGAAATTTAAATTTCCCTCCAATTTTGTGTGACACTTAGGCTATAAATAGAGGTTATGTGTGTGCATTTTTCCAACTTTGATCATTTGAATATTAAAATTCAGATTTCAGAGCTCATTTAGAGCACAAAATTTCGTGCTCTTCTCTCCCTTTCCCTTCATTCATCTCCTTCTTCCTCTAAACTCTTATCCATGGCCTCCTATGGTGGTGAGCTTCTTCTAGACTCATCTTCTCCTTGAAGTGGTGTCTCCTCTCTCTCTTTCTTTCTCCATTCCACTGTCATTCATCTTCCAAGATGCAAAGGAATCCATTGATGATTAAGATCCTAGGCCTACAAGCTCCAATGGAGCTTACATCATGTGGTATCAAGAGCATCTTCATCTAGGTGATGTTCTTTTCTTCCTCTATCTTTTTGTTGGGTGAATTATCTTTAATTCCTTGTTCTTCATCTTATTCTCCATGTATATCCTCCATTTTCTTGTGGTTTGGTGCTATTTAGAGTAGATTCAAAAAAAAAATAAACCGATTAAATCTTAGATCTACACTTTTTCTTGCATTTCTATGGTTCAAATTTTGTAGATCTACTCTTGAATCTTGTTTTTGTGTTGATTTTAGGTTCTATCAATTTTCATTCATAATATTCTTGTGCTGAACCTTTAGATCTAAATTTTCTTCCAAAATATTGATTTAAAAAAAAACACAAAAATCTAAGTGTAAATCACTTAATCTATGTTGTCTTAGAGTCATGTTTAGTCATAGTAATTGTCACATTATGCTCTAAGTTCGTGTTGAATTTTTATTTTGTTTATTGAATTCTAGATACATTTGTTCATGTATTCTTGTCATTCTTAGCCTATCTTTTGAATTTTGAGTCTAATTCATGCATGTTATTTAGTTCATAACATGCTCTAAATCAATTCCTAGAAGTAGTCTTGTTGTTGAACTCTTTTTTTTTTCTAAGTTTCCTACATGATGCCTATGATGAAGTTGAGTTGTGGTGCTGAGTTGTGGCTGGATTTGTGAATCAAAATAAGTCTTAAGCTCTCTTGAATTGTTTTATTCAAGATAATTGAGCATAAGCAAACACAAATTGTAACTTTCCAAGCCTTAAGCAACATAAACACTACTCTTGATTTCTAGGTTGAAATCGCTGGTGCTGGCAGCTTGAACATACAAACTTGTATAAATTACTGGGAATTGGTAACTACGTTTTTTGAGCTGAAATTTTTAATGAATTTTCTAGACATCTGGAAAAAAATTATGAAAAAAGAACCAAGCGATTTGGATTAAAGGAAAAAATAAGAAAAATCACACAAGTTGGCTGAAAAATCAGTGTCCAGGAAAAAAAAAGTGAAAGGGAAGTGTGTTTGTTGTTTTGGCTCAAAATTTGTTCTATAATTGGTGCCTATTTTATACCAATCCTAGTTATTAAATTTCAATGGAAAATTATTGTGAAAACAAGTGCCAAAACTAGAGGTTTCTTGAGTCTTTTTTTTTTTTAGTTTTTCTACTCTACTCTAGAGCCATTATAGGTTTCTCTTTGAGTCCTAGCTTGCTTTTGTGTGCTTTTCATTGTTTTAATTGTTGAATAATCCTTGAAAATTTGCCTTGTTAAAACTCTATTGGTTTAGCTTTCATTTCATTTTTTTTTGTCTTTGGTTATTGCTTGTCTCTTTGTTTCCTTGCTTGTGAGTTGCCATATAGGGAATTGGAAAGGAGGATTGGTACCATACCTTGAAGAATTTGAGTCAAGAAGCAAGGGGCCAACCACCTTAAGAGCTATTGGACTAAGAAGCACTCCAAATTGAGTGAAACACCAAAGAGAGAATAGCCACCACAATTGAGGACTTTTTTTTTGTAATTTTGTAATTGGCAATTTGCTTTGCTTTCAAATTTTGTAACAAAAAGGCCTTTCATTGGAAGTAAGTTGGGAGCCTCCAATAGGTCACCCTACTTCCATTTGTGTGTAATAATTTTAGGCAATTTTCCCTTAGGATAGTGAGTGTTTTGTTGGGAACCTTAAATGAGGTCATCCAAACACTCTTAGGATCCGCCTAGTTTTCATTTCTTGCACTTTAATTTCTTGCTTACTTTCATAGCTTATTTCCTTTACCCTCCTCCGTTGTCAAACTGCCTAGATAGCTTGCCTTTTACCAATTAGTTTTTACCTTATCTTTCACACCTCTTTTAGTGTTTATTTTGGCTAGTTTCAACCATAGTTTCTTTTACCTTTTGTTTTCAAACCCCCAACAAGAAAGAACCACAACTTAGAAACCAACATGAGTCTTCATTCTTCATCTAGTGTTAATGGTGAGGGTTCTACTCCTAAGGACCCCTTGTATAAGATATTAGATGAGTTGAGATCCCTTAAGTTGTGGAAAGAAAAACAAGAGAGAAAAGAAAAAGGAAAAAAAAGAGTGGAAGAAATAAGTCAAGATGAAAAGAGAAAATAAGGGAAGAAGAAAGAAGGAAAATACTAAAAGAGTTAAGAAAAGAAAAACATGCCTCCTATAGTAGTCATAACTCTTGCAAGAGCCTAAATGAAGAACTTCATGACTATTATGAAGGAAGGCATAGGGCACATCCTAGACCTCACTCCCATTGGAGAGAAAAGGAAAGAAAGCCTTAAGAGGCTAACATTAACCTCCTATACTTCCATGGGAAGGACAATGTAGAGGCTAACTTAGATTGGGAAATAAGGGTAGAACAACAACTTAAAAGGAAGTCTACTTCAAAATCTTATGGCTCTCATTCTTATCCAAAGAAAGACCAAGGTCAAGGCATCTCAGGAGTGACACCTTCTAAGCCCAAAGATGATAAGGGGAAGACAATAGAAAAGTAACCCCTTAAGGCTAGTATGCAAGAGAAGACTAGCTCCATAAAGTGCTTTAAATGTCTTGGAAAAAGGCACATTACTTCTCAATGCCCCACCAAGAAAACCATGATTATGAGGGGCCAAGACATTTATAATAGCCAAGATGAGGCTACTACTTCACCTTCCTCTAGTGAAAGTGAAGAAGCGAAAGGGGAAGAATCTAGTAAAGAGATCTACCCCCAAGAAGAAGGACAACCTTTAATGGTTAAGGAGGAGTGTAAGGAGGTAAGTGTCTCCTCCAAGAGGTTAGCTAAGAAGCAAAGACATTTTGAAATAAAGACAAATATTAAAAAAATTTCCCCTCTTAGACAACCTCCACATTTTCTCCTTTGTAAAAAGACACTTGTTAGCATTGCCACACCTCTTAGGCTTGAGTTTATTCCTCAAGTAAAGGAGTTGTTGGATGAGGGTTTGGTTCGCAAGAGCTTAAATCCTTGTGCTTTGTTGGTGCCCAAAATAGGTATTATTAGGCACCAAATCCCTATGATAGGTGGTATGATGAATGTGTTGAGTGGTGCAACCCTCTTTTGTAAAATCACTCATGCACCCAACATCTTCATGATTTGTGTACATAGGGACTCATTAGGTAGGTTTGTTCTTATTTTTTGTTTCAATACAAACTTAGGTGATCATATGGGACACCTTAGGTTTGTCATAATTTTTTGTAGGAATAATCAACATGAAAATAAAGAAAAAGGTATGTTTTATTCCATTACTTTCCTTAACTTTTTAAATAGTGATCAAGGGCTTCCCATGGACCCTAAGAGAATAAAGGTCATTCTTGAGTGGCCTACTCCACCATGTCTAAGGGAAATTTGGGGCTTCAATGACTTTAAAAATTTTTACAAAAGGTTTGTCCCATATTTCTCTATACTTGTAGCACCACACATTGAGTTGGTGAGGAACTATGTTCTCTCATGGGAAGATGGTCAGGGAAGGGGTTTTCAGTCCTTACCCTACTCTAACATACCCAATATCACTAATACATATGTTTATATTCTTTTTACAGGTGTTGAGGAAAGAATCCCTGAGTTTCAAGAACATATGGATTTGAGGTCAAATCCTTTACAAGGGAGAGGGAATGATGCAATCCTACCCCGCAAGGGCATCGGATAGAAGACTCCAAGAAGATTGGGCCAGAGATATAAGAGAAGGCCTTAGGGTTCTCATGAGCCTTAGGGTAGATTTCGGGCCCATGGGCTAAGTATGAGCCCGCTTATCTTTGTACATATTAGATTAAGGTTTCATTATTTTTAGGCATTGTATTTAGGGCTCCATAATATAGGTAAGGTACCCTAGAAATATAGGACTTTTCAGCCCTTGTATTTTAGGGCACCTAGACTAGTTTTTGTATTAGGGATCGTTTTGTAATTTCATATGCATTAAGTGAATATTTGATGTGTGTGGTTGGAAATAAATTTAATTGAATTGGGAGAAGCCCAATCCAATTAAATTTTAGAGGGGGAGGTGAGCATTTGCTTGCTACACACCATTGCCACATCATATAGTCACACTTTGTGCATGTCCTTCATGCTTTACATGCCTCATGACACCTAAGCACACTTAGTGGAGAATCTTGGACTTGATCATGGATTAGTGGGCTGAACCATAGCTAAAATTCACTAATCATAATTAGTGAAATTTTGGCTCCACAAATTCAATTTCAAATTCAAGTGAAATTTGAATAGAAATTTAAATTTCCCTCCAATTTTGTGTGAAACTTAGGCTATAAATAGAGGCTATGTGTGTGCATTTTTCCAACTTTGATCATTTGAATATTAAAATTTAGATTTCAGAGCTCATTTAGAGCACAAAATTTCGTGCTCTTCTCTCCCTTTCCCTTCATTCATCTCCTTCTTCCTCCAAGCTCTTATCCATGGCCTCCTATGATGGTGAGCTTCTTCTAGACTCATCTTCTCCTTGAAATGGCGTCTCCTCTCTCTCTTCCTTTCTCCATTCCGCTGCCATTCATCTTCCAAGAAGCAAAGGAATCCATTGATGAAAAAGATCCTAGGCCTACAAGCTCCAATGGAGCTTACATCAGTTTTACTCTCTGGTAATCGATTACCAGAAGGCAGTAATCGATTACCAGTAGTCAACATTGTTTTCAAACTGATTTACAAAGTTGTAATCGATTACCAATGTTTTAAAACATTATATTTCAAATTTCAAGAGTCACAACTTGTGATAAAACATTTTCAAATCATTTCAAACTTGTGTAATCGATTACACAATACTTGTAATGGATTACCAGTGTTTCTAAATGTTTTGATTTTCAAATTTAAACATGAAGAGTCACATCTGTTGATGTGTAATTGATTACACTATGATGGTAATCGATTACCAGTGACTTGTTTTGAAAAATAAATTACCAAAAGTCACAATTCTTAAGGTGACTTGTTTCTAAAGATTTTTTCAAAAGTCACAACTTTTAAAGTGACTAGTTTTCAAAAAGAGTTACAACTTCTAAGTGACTAGTTTTCACAAAAGTCACAACTCTTGAAGTGACTAGTTTTGAAGAAATTGCCAAGAGTCACAAATTTTAACTTGAGTCATCAAATGACTATAAAATGGCTTGATTATTTGTTGTCTAGAACTCAAACTGCAGGGAATGCTCTGGGATTACTTCATCTGGGCTTTCTAAAATGGCTCCAACCCCACTGCTTTTTTCATTTGATGAACCATGCACATACAACTTCCACCATAATATTTTTCTTCTATAATGGTTGTCAATTAGGCAACGAAGTTTGCTAGGCATTGAGCTTTCATTAGCCCCATTGGTTCGTACTTGATCCCGAATTCTGACAGCTTAATAGACCAAGCTATCATTCGGCTTATAAGTTATGGTTTTTCAAAACTATTTGGATAGGATGATCAATTTGAACCACTATCTAATGACTCTTGAAATATGGTCTTAGTCTTTTAGCAACAATGACTAGAGTTAAGGCTAACTTCTCAATCATTTGATACCGACCGAGTCTCTGCATCTTTGAGGACTTGGCTGACAAAGTAAACAAGATTTGGACTTTTTTTATTTCTCTACTGTGATTATAGCATGTTTAGATACTACTAAGTATAGTATCAGATCCTTACCCAGTTGAGGTCTGATGAGGATAAGTGGTGAGGCGAAGAACTCTTTGAGTGTCTAAAAATAGGCTTCACATTCCTCGTTCCACTCTATTCTCTCCTGCTTCTTTAGTAGTTTGAAGAAAGGTTTGGTCGTATCAACATCTCTTGGCAGGAATCTAGACAATGTTGCTAATCGGCCACTAAGTCTTTGCACTTCTTTTAGGGTGTTTAGACTTTTCATCTCAATAATGGTCAAACATTTCTCCAGGTTGGCCTTAATCCCTCTATGGGTAAGCATGAAGCTAGGGAAATTTCCTCCTTGTACCCTAAATATGTGTTTTTCTAGGTTTAGCCTCATGTTGTACTTTCTTATATCTACAAAGCTTTCTGCTAAGTCTTCTGCGTGTGAGGTGGTGCTTATGCTTTTGACCACCATGTCATCTACATAGATTTCTTTCCCAGATGGTTCACGAATATCTTGTCCATAAACCTTTGATAAGTTGCTTCGACTTTCTTAAGACTGAATGGCATAACTAAATAGCAATAGTTATCGGTATCAGTCATGAAAGCAATTTTCTCCTCATCCTGCTTACACATCGGGATCTAATTATACCCAAAATATGCATCTAAAAAACTGAGGATGAGAATTTGGATGCTCCATCAATTAGGTGATCTATACTCGAAAGAGGGTATGAGTCTTTAGGGCAAGCTTTGTTTAGGTCTGTGTAGTTGGTGCACATCCTTCATTGCCCATTACACTTCTTTACTATTACCACATTAGCTAATCATATGGTGTATTGCACTATTCTAATGAGTCCTGCACTTAGGAGTTTCTTTGTTTCTTCATCCACAGTCTTTCACTTTGCAGTGTTGAGTTTCCTTTTTCTTTGTGCGATTGGTCTAGCCTCTAGATAGATGGCTAGCCTATGATTGTGGAACTTGGGGTTGATTCCTAGCATGTCTAATGTTGACCATGCAAAGAGGCCGACATTCTTTGTTACCACTTGGGCTATGGATTCTTCTATTTCCCTACTCATTTGTATCCGAGTTTGGTGCACTGAGATGGCTCTTTTCTAAGTTAGAATGGTTTCACTTCTTTAATGGGCTCTGCTATTAATTCTGCCTCTCTTGGATTGAGTTTAGCTTCTCCCAGATTACTTTTAAGAGAAGTGCATGCTACCAATTGTACTTTGGGCTCTACCACCCTCTTTCCTTTAGCAATCATGAGGCATGCAGAATAACATTCCCTTGTGGTCATCTGATCAGCTCTGGCAGTGATAATTTTTTCATCCTCACTCGGAAACTTCATCACCAAATGAGCAGTCAAAATGATGGCCCCTAACTCGTTAAGCAAAAAATATCCTATCAATATATTATAAGAGGATAAGGGATCGACTAGGAGGTACTTGATCATAATGAACCTTGATCCCCTTTCACCTTTAACAGTGGTTAGCAAGTGCACATATATTATTGTGTCTATTGTCTCTCCTACGAAAACTATTAGTTGCTTCAGGAATGACTCAATCTGTCTTTCTGGTATACCTAGTTGTTTAAAGGCCAACCAGTATAGGACATCGATCGAGCTCTCATTATGAAGTAGAACTTTGCATACTATAAAGCTAGCAACCTCTAACTTCACTACCATGGGATCATTGTGACATCACTCTATCCCTTCAAAATCCTCATATGTGAAAATCATGGGGTAGGCTTATTGTGACCCTTTTTTTTCTACAACTAAGTTAATAGACTTAAGGTTGCGGACATAGCACTTGTATGCTGATTTTGAACTTCCTCCCCTTGCGAATCCTCCAGCTATTGTGTTGATTACACCTTGAAGCCGAGTTTTGAGTGGGGGATTCTCGTTTTGACGATGTGTTTCTATTGCCTCACGAGTCCTTTTGCATTCTCAGCTTCTATCTCGCTCCCTTTCACAATCCTAATCACGTGATTGGTCTTTAACAAACTTCTACAAGTGCCCCCTTTTGGATCATTTTTTCTATTTTATCTTTAAAGGTAATGCAATCTTCAGTGTTGTGAAGAGAGTCAGTGATATCGGTAGTACTTAGATTTGTCTACTCCAGGTAGAGGTTGATTCTTAGTTAGCAATTAGATCAACTCGATACTGTAGGTTTCCTTCAATACTCGACCTCGACTCTTCTTCAGCAAAGTGTAGTGGCTAAATTTGGACCGAGGAAATCTATTGGCCCTAAATTTCCTTGACTATGGCTGCTCTCGATCTTCACCTCCCAATCCACTAGCTTCCTTGAGGATTCTCCACGCATTTTCTCTCTGAACCCAATCATCTCTTCCATTTGAATGAATTTAGTAGCCTTTGCTCTCAACTCGTTCAATATTGTCGGCGATTCCTTGCATCAATTATCCGAGAAGGGACTAAACTTCTGTGCCATAATCATTGAAGTGAGTGTGACTTCTATGCTCAAGTTCTAAATCTAAACTAAGACTGATGAAAAACTCTCCATGAAATCACAAAGCTATTCGTCTTCTTCTTGCCTAATGTTGGCGAGTGCCACAACTGTCAGATGGTGTGGTATGCTCATCGTACATTGAGCTCCAAAATACATGATAAGTGTCGCGAATAAGTCAATGAATTTTATCAACAATCAAGTATACCAATGGAGGATGCATCGTTCAACGTTGTAGGAAACACTCAACACATGATTGCATCGTCATTCGTGAACGATCAATGGTCAGCGTCTTCCATTCAGGTGGGAGTTGTGCCTCCATAATCCCGTCAATGACTAAGTGCCAGCGTTTGATGCTCTCTGAATTGGTTGTCCGATGGAGGGAGTCCCTTCATGCCACGGTATATTAGTCATGTTTGTCCTTGCCTGATGGGTCTGGTGGGTTATCGCTGCCACAACCAAAATTGCATTCTTGTCCTTTTGAAGCTTTATATACTACTCTCTAAGAATGGTTTTCTCCTTTGGAAGGTCCTCCATCTCCTAATCATTTCTTTGCTTCAAGGAGTTCATTTCTCATTTGCAAGGCGATGAACAATTAGTGGTCATCAAGCTGCTGACATGAGGGACTCACCATGTTTGTTGGATTCCTTTTTCAAAAGCACCCACAATAGGTATCCCCTTCACAGTGGATTCCTGCTTGTGTGGTCATTGTCCTTGAATGACAGCGTTGGTGTCGTTGTCATTTGTTGCCATTAATGATTTAGTGGTTGAAGGGAAGTTTTCCTTCGGCCCCACGATGGATTTCAAATGTTCTTTCTAGATTTGGTAGAATCTACTCACGGTGGTGTTCGTCTGTGTACTCCTCCATGAATGGTGGTGGGGTGTACCTGTGAAGACACTCTAATGCTCAAGTTAGAGGTGCAAAGATACACATGTATCAAAAATTAGGTTGGATTATAGTTGGTTTACCTGAACCTTGATGACCCCCTTTTATAGAGGTAAAATTGAATGATAAGATCTCAATTTCCTTTAGAAGATAATGTAAATAGGGAAATTAATTATTTGATCTTATATTTCCTCTAATAACAAATAATATCTGATTTTAGGGAATATCTCTATCTTTCTAGTAGAAGTTAGAGTTTTCCTCTTACCTTAATTATATCTGCCAGATTCTATGGATCTGAGTAGCCTACTTGGTCAGCCACTGAGTACGAAGGCTTACTGAGTCCAAGTAGTACAAAAGACATGTATCAAAAGTTGGATTCTCTCTCTATTCTATTAGATCAAATGCTTCTATCATTACCCTATTTATTGTGTTTCCCTTCTTTGCAATGAACTTCATCAAGTAAAGGTCCTTTTATAAGCCTTGAGGTAGTCGTTTGTGACTTTTGGAGAAGATTGTAAAACAAGTCAAGCCATGTGTGAGTTGTCCCTGTCACATAGGTGGATGCCAACTATCTTCACTGTCTTTTTTGTTGCTTCTGAAGTTTTTCTACTATGTTTCTACTTTTTTTTTGCATATACTACTTGGACAATTTGAATTTAAAAATTGTGATAGTTGGTGCTTACTATAATTAGTGGTTCATGGCATCTTCTTGCTATTGTTAGAGTGTTCCAAATTTTTAGGTTTGACCAATTTAGCATTAGGATGTCATTAATTTGAGTGGTGAAAATATTAGTAGCAACAATTGAATATTAAAAAAATGCATTCATATAAGTAAGCATGTCAAAGGAATCAAATAAGACATGTCCATATATTCTATATTAATTGGCAAATTAAAGATCCAAAATAAGATACCTAATTTATGTTTATATTGACCTATTAGTGTTTTCATTAACTCTTAATATGTCAATAATGGAACCCACTTATTAAGTGCATATCTATTTATTTGATAAAACAGATGCTCACCAAAATAGATTATGTAACTACTCCAGTGATGATAAGGGTATAGATAGTGATTACCGGTGCAAAAGAGATGAGGCATAGACAAGGAGCAACTCCTAGTTGGTTCCAAGTGGAATGGACACATGAATGTATCAAATACACACTGGAATGAGAGGGATCCAAAGGTTGTACAAATATAAGACTGTATAGTTTAAATAATAAAGTAATACCACATGTACCAACGAAATGCATATACTTTTCAGAAGTCCATCACTTGAGAATTTCACAGTGCTTGAATTGGATCAATTATAAGATGGGTGATCTCTTGAGAAGAGTCCTAGGAAGTGTGTGAGTAAAACTCAAAACACGTTAAAACGTATTGTGTTAGTTTGAGGAGATAATCATCGATCTTGAAATAGCACAGTCAGGTGTTACATACTATTATAAGCTTAGCTCACTTAAAATTAATATCTAATAAAATTGTAATTAAATATGTAGCCCACAATTAGATTAGAAAATGTAAATTCCTAACATATAATTTTTCATTTTGTGACTAGACATTTATCGAGAAGAGATCAACTTGTCTCATATGGCCATTGAAGATACAATGATGCCTACAAATATATTTTTCTTTGATACAAAAATGTTAAATAATGTGAATGTTGGAGTGAAATGTTGGTAAGAAATTTTACATTAAATAAACATGTTAAAAAACATACAAGTGACAAGAACCAATATACCTAATGTCTTAGTTAGATTTTGGATTGAATATGATGTTAAGTTTACTTGTTTGATTGGTCAATAATCCATTGATGGAGATCTCTCAAATTATTTACTCACCCCATTCATATTTCATATGATGCGATTTGGTGTCCAACCCTAACAACATATATATACTTATTAATTTAAAAAATGAATAATAGTGCAAAGAAAAAAAGCTACATTCTTGAACTCAGCCTTTATCATTGGAAAATATAAATTTTGTGGGTCTCACTTTTATTGAATAATTCACATTGTTAATATTTAATAAATTTTAACTAATAATACAAAGTGTATATGTGTGTCAAGAGAAATGTATTAGATGTTGCTAACACTACTCCTGTAGTATGAATATGAATATCCTCGTCCTATTATGGGACGCAATTGTTGGATAAATTTTCTTTCTGTTTCCGTTGACTTGGTGCACTCAAATCTAATCTAACTAGTTTTTTTTGTCACATTTTGTATGAAAACAATTAATTCGTTTCATATATATGATTTTTTTTCTAATGATTCGAGAAAACTTATAATTTCTAAATTCATTTCGATTACTCTTTTTTATTCCACGTGGAACATGCTAAATTAAAGACTAGTTACAGTTTTTTTTTCTCTTTACCATGACAGGTTAACTATATAAACCAATAAAAAAAACTACGGGTCCTTGTCTTGAATATACACATAAAAAGAGCGTGAGAGAGCTTGGAGAGAAAAATAGCACATTGCTTCAAATATAATCACCGTTGACCATTATGAGTCCATTCTCACAATCTATCTATTCATTAGTATATGATACTAAATCGGATCCCAAACTATCAATTCATATGTTTGTGGCACCAATTTTATCTCAAAAAAGATGTTTGTGGCACCAAATTAGTTCGCAATTCACATTCATTCGTTAAAGCTCATGCTTTATCTACATTTGACAAAGCAATCATACATATTCTTCTTTAACTAGAATGTGACAATATATGTTTTGGGAGAACAAGAAACAAATCGCACAAATTAATTTAAACAGGAATCCATTATGTTGTCCCCACATTCAAATTAGAGGATGCCATATTCTTATATTTTCCAACACATTTGTCTTAATACACTCTTTATCATTTGTAAAAATTTATTAAAAACTATAAATCATAAATGAGATTCATTAATTTTTAATAATCCTTAATCAATTATAAAAAAAAATATTTAAAAGAGTGTGTTAAAAAAATATGTTATTGACATCCACTACTAGAAAAAGCTGATTTAACATCGGCGGATTAACATCGGTTTTGTCAAAAACCGATGTTAACGTAAACGCGGTGGCATAATTGTAAATAATGTGTATTTCTTAACATCGATTTTATGAAAACCGATGTTAACGAAGTGACTCTAACATCGGTTTTCAAGAAAACCGATGTTAACGAAGCGACGTTAACTGATTATATGTTAACATCGGTTTTCAGAAAACCGATGTTAACATATAATCAGATAACATCGGTTTTTTGAATAAAACCGATGTTAACATTGACATCAATTTGTTAACATCGGTGTTTTATTGAAAACCGATGTTAAACTTACATTTTAAATTGTATTTGACGCGACCTATTTCGCTCGCGCTCCCTTCTTCTCCGTTTACCCTCTCGCGCTTTCTTCTTCTCTGTGAACCCTTTCGCGCTCTCTTCTCCATTGCACTGTTAACATCGAAGGTTGTTGTTCTCCATTGCACTGAAGACCGTGACAGGTACTCTTTGTCTACCTGTGTTGTTCTATTGAACTGAAGAGCATGACCGTGCTAGGTCTGTTTCTGGAACTCGTGGTTAAGCTAAGGACCTTTTTTGGTTTCTGGTGCAAGGATTGGCGAATTGGTGGTCACTTGAGGTACATTTGACTGGTAGTACGTGGTGTTTGTGGTCAGCTGAGGTACATTTCACCTGAGGTACAATCTCGCCGGCATTGTCGCTGTTGTGTTCGAGGTAAGCTTCATGTCTTCATTGTAAGTTTGTGCTTCCGCGTACGTGGTGTTTGTGCTCTTTGTTCTTATAGATTGTTAGTTAGTTTCTTAATTAGTTACTACTACTAGCTAGGGTTTGAAATGCAGGTAGTGTTGCTTGGAAAGCGGTGTATCCATTAGGTTCTGCTCACTATTTTCCTCAGTTGCTTCTCCTTGCATCGAAAGGTATGCGCTCCTTGTTGTGTATCCATTAGGTTCTGCTCTCCATTTCCAGCAATGTACTGAATGTGAATGAATATGAATCTTTGTTGTATGTTCTAAAAATCTGGTAGCTGCCTCAATTTCTTGAATAGCATTTTTTGTTCTTGTATGGTTTTTTTTTTTTGCATAGCAAAAATCAGTAGTATTATATATAATACAGTACTAGGTGTACTGAAGAGAGGATTAAAAAAATACAAGGCAAAATTGTGGTCCACTAGTTGCCCCATTGCTACTCCACTAGTTGCTGGAACCCCTTGTCCTTCAACCACCAGTCCATAACCCCTTGTCCTCCTGTTGTAATTGATTAGTTTATGGAAATATAAGTTGTTGATGTCCCCCTCTTTAATCCATTTTTTTGTTAGTGTTTTTTTTTTTTTGCACTGCAAAAATCAGATAGTATTAATAAAGCTTCAGTACTAGGTGTACTGAAAATAATAGATAATTACAAAGGCAAATTCTGCCAAACCCAATTACAAAAATATAGCCCAATGAGAGAAATGTGCAATGTCCCTACCATAACATAGTGCATTCCACCCTCCATATTTGGATATCAAGACTCTAGCCTAGAGCTGATTCTGATTGTTTGCCAATTCCCACCCCCATTTAGCAAGCAAGGCTTCATTAAAGTTGGACAGGTCTTTAATCCCGAGCCCTCCTTTGTTCTTGGAAAGACACACAGAGTCCCCATTAACCCAAGCAATCTTGGCTGCCTCAGAGCCTCCTCCCCATAAAAACTTCCTCTGGATAGATACTACCTTATGCACCACTTTTTTAGGAATTTTAAAGAAAGACAATAGGTAAATAGGAAGGGCTGTTAAGATAGAATTGATGAGGGATATCCTGCCTCCCATAGATAGGCATCCCTGCTTCCATTTTGCTAGTTTAGTTTCAAACTTGCTGATGAGAGGCTGCCAAACATTCCAGCTTTTAGAGGTCGACCCCACTGGAATTCCAAGGTAAGAAAAAGGAAAATCCAGGTGGCCACAATTAAGAAAGTTAGTTGCTTCCTTGCACCAAGCCACAGATTTACCCAAGCACACAGATTTACCCAAGCACCCAAATTGACTTTTAGCATAGTTGATTTTGAGCCTTGAAGCCAACTAAAAAATTCTCAGGATAGATTCCATGACTCTAACATTAGCTGTAGTTGCAGTTCCAAAAAACAGGGTCTATAATCATTAAGAGATTGAGGGTTAATGATCTTGGGGATAAGGGCTATGAAGGATGCATTGCTTCCTTTGGGGAATATGCCATTAATGAAGAACTCATCGAAGAACCTGATGAAATCAGGTTTTAGAATTTCCCAAAACTGCTTGATAAAGTTGAAGTTCAAACCATCCGGGCCTGGGCTTTTATCTCCACCATAAGCCTAAACTGCAGACTTGATTTCCACTTCAGAGAATCTAGCAACAAGGCTTCCCTTCTGCTCTTGGCCAAGAGAAGAAAACTGAATCCCATCCAGGGTTGGTCTGCAAGGGTTCTGCTTTGAGAATCTTTCTTTGAAATGCTTAAAGACTACATTCTTTTTTTTTTGGAAGGCAAAAATATGAATATTATTAATAAACTAACCTTCCTTCCATATTGCCAAGAATCTTTTTTTGAAATGCTTACAGCCCTCACTCAGCCAAGAATCTTGCTAAAATTTGATTTTGTC
Organism: Glycine soja; assembly: GCF_004193775.1. Lineage (NCBI taxonomy): Eukaryota > Viridiplantae > Streptophyta > Magnoliopsida > Fabales > Fabaceae > Glycine > Glycine soja. Next base: position 33,128,425 of record NC_041020.1, read on the forward strand.
CCCACAACCAACCTTCCATACCATATTCTGGTGGATACTGTGGAAATCAGGCTGATTATAAAGTCTTCTAAGGTCCTTCCACCAATGGGAATGCCAAGCTTTATCTCTGCCACTCTGCAGTTTCCGTTTAATGTTAAGTTGTAACAAGTCTTCTACAAAATAATCCAAGTATTGGTCCTCTAGCAATTTCCTATTAGGAAGACAAGAATATAAAAGCTTCTATACAGTCATCAACAGTCCCTTTTTGCTTCAAATCTTTCATCTTTACATAAGGATTTTCAACATTTCTCCCTCCAAACCTTGCAACAAGGCTACCTTAAAATTGTCCTAAGCCAAAGGTGCCTCAGTTACTCTTATGTATTGTTTGGATTGATGGAATTACAAAAGGAAAAAAATAATTTCTTTTTAATTGTTTGGTTAGAGTAAAAAGAGAATGAAAAGAAATTGGCTAAATTACTAAGCATACAACTTTACCCTTTAAATATTATAATATTATAATTATAATAATAAAAAAAGCACAACCAAAGTTTGCTTCTACATGGCCTGTCCATCTCTCTCTCTCTCTTTCTCTCTCTCTCTCTCTCTCTCTCTCTCTCTCTCTCTCTCTCTCTCCGTGTGTGTGTTGCTGAAATTGCATATGCCATGTCATTGCTTCTACTTTTTTTTGCTGCTTTTATTTTGAGACTCCTTTCCATTTTGGCCTTGTCTGTGACAGTAGAAATTATAAAGTGTTTAGTTGTTCTCAAATTGGTGAAGGGCAATGCCACACAGATCGAAGGGTGCTTCAACTTTTGTGGGAGCACAAGCTAAAGGAATTCACAGTACTAACCAGAGAAACATTCTTACAGTGACTCAACAACCTCTCAATAATGGAAATTTCCTTAATGTCCTATCTTTTCTTCCCTGCTAGCATCAATTTTAGCTTCCAGCCTTCAAGTTTTTCCTCAAACAAATACATACTCTTGATCACCTTAGTTGAGCCGAAATGATGAATTCACTGGCCACAGAACCTCCTCTTTTTGATTCAGCAGGTCGGACCAAAATGATAGAACACCAATTGATAAATGAATAAAATATAATATTGAACACACAAATCACACACAATACAAAAATACACTCGCAGTCCTAGAGACAAAAGTGTCCTACAAAGAGCATTCTCACTCCATATGCGGTAACTAACTACACACTTCCTAATTACTCAAGCTATTACCACAGCTATTATACATTCAGTTTATAATACAGAACTACTTTCTAATACAACATTGCTAATACAAAATCAATTATTTTTTTATCACTTACACTCCTAATAATCAACAGCCTCCAATTCGGGATCCTTTCCTATCTAACTTGGATCTATGTGTCCATCAGTTTGCTTCTTAAATCATAATTATATATAAAGATGATAATGATTACAAATTTTTTTACACAAACTCACCTTGAATGTGCCTAGTCTTCCATCTTTACTGCGTGTTCCCTCTGGAAAGAAAAAAATAGAGGCTCATTTCTTGATAAGATCCATGCATTGTTTAAGGCAGTCCTATATGTTAAGAAGCAAACAAAACCATGACTTCAAGGTTATTGGTATCATCTAATCCAAAGGGGGAAAATAATTTCACAAAAAACACTGACTTCTTATTAAGAAGAACTAGTTAAAATTAATTGTAATAATAATAATAGTGAAGGAATATCACCTGACTTCGGCTGTCCATGCGCTTCAAAGGAATGATGCCCAAAAGAAACATTGCCCACCCAATTATTGGAAAGAGGAATATCCCAGTCTTGCTTATGAACTTAAAGCTTCTTCCTAAAGTAAGAAGAGTATATATGTCTAGAAAACTCTGATGATTTGAAACATACACAGCAGGAGTATCTGGAGGTGGCAGATTCTCCAATCCCTCAAATTTTTTTTTTGGAAGGCAGAAAATATATAGTATTATTAATAAGAGCAATAGCTACCAGAGGTACTTAAGTGCAATTTTACCATAGCAGCTATGCTGCCAGCCTCCCAAAAAACACATATAAACCCATCACAAGTCCCCACCAACAGACAAAAACACCCCAGATTAACCAAAGGCCTCCACAAGTCCCCACTTTTCTTCTGTGAAGATTAGCTCTAGTAGGGAGCCTATCCTTTATAAGCCTCCAAGTGAAAATGGCAGCCTTTGGGGGGATTTTTAATTTCCAAATAAGCTGAAAGTTCCTCCCATCTGGGGCAAAACTATTTAGATTTGACAGAAGTCTATAAGCTGATCTAGTAGAGTACATCCCAGTAGGATCAGCTTTCCACAGTAAGTTATCTTTCAGATGACACTGAATAGGATAAGCACTGATCTCTTCCATGAAAGCCACATCTACTCCCTCCTCATGCTCGAATAAGTGTCTCCTCCATTTCAAATCCCATCTCCAATTGTTCTGGTAGAAGCTACCCATGTTTGAAATGAGATCATTCTGCTGCTTACTAATAATGAAGAGCTGAGGATATTTCTGTTCCAAGTTGCAGTCCTCCCCCAACCAGTTGTCTTTCCAAAATCAAATTTTATCCCCACAACCTGCCTTCCAAGCCATGTTTTGATGAATAATCTTGAAGTCATTGTGCTGATATATCTTCCTAAGGTCCCTCCACCAATGAGAATCCCCACAATGAACTCTGCCATTCTGCGAGTATTATTTGCACCAATGAGAATCCCCACAATGAATTTTATCCCCACCCTGACTTTATCATTTATAACAACTTGTATTACAATTCGTATCTTCTCTACCACAAATTTCATGACACAACTAAATGTGCCACAACCAGAAGCAGCTACTACTCAACAATTCACAAATTTGACTTCTTAATACTCATCCTCATTCAACTCTCTACACTCTTCACATTTCTAGCCAATACTCATCTCATTCTTCTTTTCATAAAGCCATTGCATTGTTTTTAGGAGAATCCAATCCTTTCAAACATGGACGAAATTGAAATCCCTGCCCATTTCCTCTGCCCCATTTCCCTTCAACTCATGAGGGACCCTGTCACGGTTTGCATAGGAATCACTTATGATAGAGAAAACATAGAGAGATGGTTATTTTCATGCAAGAACAACACATGCCCCGTTACTAAGCAGTGCCTATTAGACCATGGTCTCACTCCAAACCACACTCTACGCAGGCTGATCCAATCCTGGTGCACCCTCAATGCCTCACTTGGAGTTGAACGCATTCCTACTCCAAAGTCACCAATAGACAAAACTCATTGTGAAACTCCTCACAGAAGCAAAAAGGTTCCCAGAGAAGCAAGTCAAGTGCCTCACAAGGCTTCGATCCGTTGCCTTTGAAGGCCAAAGGAACAAAACATGTTTAGAGTCTGCTGGAGTAATAGAATTCTTGGCCACAACAATGAATATATCAGCACCAATATTGTGGGGGGAAAGATTCAGTCCACATGGGCATAATTATTTGCGAGTATTTCACCCACCTTTTCACTCTTTTCTGACTGTACTTGCAATTCTAGACCAAATCCTCCACCAGTTATATATGTTAAACTATGGCACATAATGACATGAGTTGAGTTACGTTACCACACTTGAAACCTCTTTTTTTTAATTAGTAAAACATCTCATTATAACTGCATTTTGCTTCTAAACCAAAATTTGACGCACTGTTTTTAATGTGCAAAAGAAAATGATCCTCTGTGTTTTTAAAGAGAATGAACAACTCAGCTAAGATCATGAGTATATAATTGCATTCATAATTGCATGATATTTTATTGGGTGAGGTAACAACACTACCTAACTCTAATTCTTAGGGTACCCAAAAGATGCAATGTGCGTATAATACTAAAGTGTTAGTACTAGCAATAATAATAAATGATGGAGGAAGGCGCGAAACAACGCACATCAATAAATTGAGCATCAGTAGTCATGGTCGCTATCAGTTGGGTGTAATTATTACACAAGATCAGCCTATAATGAGCTTCTTAGCTAACCCAAAAAGGAGGAGCAACCTAAGGGGTTCTCTCTTGCTGCAAACCACATGGGATGCGAAGAAAATCAAACAAAGATGAAAAATGAAAGGAAAATATATACATTACATTATGCAGAGAGTGAGTCTGTGGCGTACGATTTGCATTTACATGATTGTTTTGTTTCTGTAGTGTGTGGTGACAACCAGCACAGCAACACGAGTTTGTCATGTGCTTAGGTACTCGTGGGAGGCTGTCCTAACTTCTAAAAGCCCCTTACCTACCTTTTTGGCTGTCCTCCACATGTGTGTCTTCCTCAACTTGAACCTTTTCTGCTATGTCTATATACTAGTGGATAACATTTTTAAAAAGATTCAATAATAGGATTAATAACCTTGCCTCACAAAGGAGACAATTTTCTTGTGACAGTATTGGCAGACACCAACCGCAGATTCCGATATTTCTCAATCTCAGTCTCACATTGTTGTATAGTATAGTGTAGGTCTTCCTTTTCGTTCCTTTTACCAAACGTACTAAATACTAATCTTTACACCCTCAACCACGTATCAAGAACAAACAAACAAATAAATAATTGGGCTACTTCCTGAATCCAACTGGCCTGAACCCCCACAACCCCAATTTGGCTTTTGGCAAAATTGATCTTCAAACCCGAGGCCATTTTGGAAAACAATACATGATAATTAGTAATTGATTTTGTCTTGAATCGGGAGTGATCGTAAAATAGAAAAACTAACATGAATTTAATTTTAATTACTGCTTTGCTATGATTCTTGATGGATGTTCTAGCATTCATGAGTATTGACTTTGGTTTAATGGCTTCCATTTCTTTTAAAGGATTAAATCCTGCTCTGATATTGGATGACCATTGGTTGAAATGAATACCAAAATCCTTCTCCAAATGTGTCAGCCATGTCCATGACCATTGGTTTTTTTTTTCAGGTTATCATAGACTACTTTTAATTGACATTGTTGTTGAAGGTCGTTCGGGTTATAGCAACTCCAGGTACGTACGTAGGAACTAGTATGTATATACTGTTGTTTCATTTAAAATATTATATAGTGGTGTTTGCTTTAAAATGTTATATACTGGTGTTTCATGTAAAATGTTGCATACTGGTTTCAATGAATGAGGAATTGAGTCCCTTAGGAAATGAAGCATTCACATGAAATTCTGCAATAAACCTCAGAATCTAATTTTCTCTCCATCCCCCACCTTCATCAATGTTATTTTGAATAACCACTCCCTGTTGTAATTAAACCTTATCTCCTATATGTTAAAACCAACTTATATACTTCTATTGTAATTAATAAAGAAGCTTCAATTTTAACTTCTCTAAAAGCTGCAGTGAAAATTTTTTAAAAAACAGAAAACCTTCTGTCAAACCTTATTAATTTGAACTTGTGCTTGTACATAAGTTCAATTAATTTAATTTTAAAAGCTACAGTGCTTATTTTTCCACCCACATACTGCAGATGCTGCATAATTTCTGCCTTAAATAAGCTGCAGTGCTTATTTTTGTAAAAGTTGCAGTACTTGTACATAACTTCAATTAATTTGAATCTGCTCTGCAAATGCTGCAAAATTTCTGCCTTAACCAAATTAGGATTTTCCACCCAGAAACCATCAATTTCTGCCTTTCTAGAAATTGGTCTTTCAGGGGAATTCCATCCTCAGCCCAAGCATCTTCCCAGAACAGGATTTGGTCACCCCTACCCATCTTCCACCTGTTCAGCCTATCCTCAAATTTCCTAATTATAGGATCCCACACCACCTTTCATTTGGGATTGACACCAATCGGAATACCTAAATAGCAGAAAGGAAATTGGAGCAAAGCACAATTGAGGTAGTTTACAGCATGAAGACACCACTCCTCAGATTGACCAACAACTCCAAATTTGCTCTTAGCAAAATTAATTCTCAATCTAGAAACCAGCTCAAAACTCCTGAGAGTAACCTTCACAGTTTTGACATTTGCCATAGATGCTTCTCCAAAGAATATGGTATCGTCAGCGTATTGAAGAACTTCCACAGGCACCTTATTGCTCCCCACCAAAAAGCTTGTAAAGCATTGATTTCATACTGCTTCCCTCATCATATGGCTGATGATGTTTACAATTTAATTATCCTTTGCTACCCTACAATGAGACACACACAGATACACAAACACACACACATAGAGACAAACACACGCAAACACAAACACAAACACACACACACACACACACATAAAGATACACACACACACAGAGTCACACACACATAAAGAGACAGACAAACACACAAACACACTGAGCCACAAACACACACACTGAGTCACAGACACACACATACACAAACACACTCACACACATAGACAGACACACACACACACACACACATAAAGAGACAAACAGACACACACACACAGATAAAGAGACAAACACAAACACATACACACACACAGAGTCACACGCACATAAAGAGACAGACAAACACACAAACACACTGAGCCACAGATACACACACAGACACACACACAAAGACACCCACACTGAGTCACGGACACACACATACACAAACACACTCACACACATAGACAAACACACACACACACGCGCACATAAAGAGACAAACACACACACACACACACACAACTGTTGATGTCCTTGTATGTTCTTGTACGTCATGAATGTTGTTATACATGCTGAATGTAATTTGCTATATAAATAATTGTTGTTCATGCTGAGTGAACCGTAGATTCCCGTTTGAGACTAAATGCAATGATTCTTGCGGATAGTTTGCATTAGTCATTGTATTTAGTCTTGAATTGTCTGTTTGGACAGTTTAGGGAGACTGGTATTTTTATGTTAGACTCATTCGGTCAGGTTATTATTATTTTGATTAATTTGATGAAATTTCGGTTGAATGCATTTCAAGTTGTTCTCTGAGTGCATACTTGATTATCGTGAAATTCGTTTCACCGATGTCATGTCGTGTACTTGGAGACCAATGCGAAATGTTGTCGAAATTTACTCAAATTGTTCAAAATAATGCTAACCATGACGTTTGAGGCTAACATAAAAGAGAGTCTTCCTAAATGGGATAGGGCCACACCTATAAATAAAAAAGTGAGATTTGCATGCATGGATTTGCTTAGATGGATCGAAGTTGGATCAATCAAAGTCGCATGAGCCCAGAATATGAGGATGGCGTCGAGCAGTTTTTGCAATTTGCTTTAGAAAGAGGTCGACCGAATAAAGAAGGAAAACATTATTGTCCTTGCATCAACTGTTTGAATGGAAGACGACAACTACTTGACGACATACGGGACCATCTATTGTGTGATGGGATGAAGAAGAATTACACGACGTAGATATGGCATGGTGAAGTGACTGACATACAGAGTGGGTCCCAATCTGAACCGTTTGATGTAGAAATGGGAGATCGCTTGAAGGACATGATTCGTGACCTTGGACAAGAGTCTTTTCAAGAAGCACATGCCCCTATGTATGAAGGATTGCAGAGTGATTCAAAGAAGCCTTTGTATACGGGGTGCAAGAATTCCTTAACCCTGTTGTCTGCGGTGTTAAGTCTGGTTAATGTGAAGGCCATGTACGGGTGGAGTGACAAAAGTTTCACCTCACTACTTGAGGTAGTGCACAATCTACTTCCAGAGGACAACACGCTGCCTAAAAGTTACTATAAGGCGAAGAAGATATTGTGTCCCATGGGTATGGAGTATCAGAAGATTCATGCTTGCCCCAATGATTGCATACTCTACAGGCATGAATTCCAAGAAATGTCCAAATGCCCTATGCGTGGGACTTCACGGTACAAAGTGAAGGATGACAAGGAAAGCAATTATGATGAAAAGTCACAGAAGGGCCCGCCAGCAAAGGTTTTGTGGTATCTGCCTATCATTCCAAGGTTTAAGTGTCTTTTTGCTAACGAGGACGACGCAAAAGGCCTTACATGGCATGCAAATGGAAGGCTTTATAATGGACTGGTCTGTCATCCGGCTGATTGCTCACAATGGAAGAAGATTGATGGTTTGTATCCGGATTTCGGGAAAGAGCCAAGGAATCTTAGACTTGGTCTAGTCAGTGATGGAATGAATCCATATGGCACCTTAAGCACTCAACATAGTTCATGGCCAGTTCTGCTAGTAATTTACAATTTGCCTCCTTGGTTGTGCATGAAGCGAAAATACATGATGTTTATCTAAGTCTGTTGGTTGAAGATCTGAGAAAGTTGTGGGACGAGGGGGTTGTAGTGTTTGATGCGTTTCGCAAGGAGACCTTTGAAATGCATGCAATGCTTTTTTGTACCATTAACGACTTTCCAGCATATGGGAATCTCAGCGGTTACAGTGTTAAGGGTCATCATGCATGCCCCATCTGTGAAGAAAATACAAGTTACATACAACTTAAACATGGGAGAAAAACTGTGTACAGTAGGCATCGCCACTTTCTAACACCCAATCATCCTTATAGACGACTGAAAAAAGCTTTTAATAGAAGTCAAGAGCATGATATTGCGCTGATACCATTGACTGGTGAGCAGGTATATCAGCGGGTTCAACACCTGAATACTGTATTTGGGAAGACCCAAAAGAAGGATAAAAGTCAGAGCTGCATATGGAAGAAGAGGTCCATTTTCTTTGATCTTCCGTACTGGTGTGATCTTGACATTAGACATTGTATTGATGTTATGCATGTGGAGAAAAATGTTTGTGACAGTGTGATTGGGACGCTCCTTAACATTCAAGGCAAGACGAAGGATGGCCTGAATACCCGTCAAGATCTAGCTGATATGGGTATACGATCACAGTTGCATCCAAGGTCTGATGGGAAGAAAATTTACTTGCCCCCAGCCTGCCATACTTTGTCCAAGAAGGAGAAGATAAGTTTTTGTCAGTGTCTTCGTCAGGTGAAGGTTCCATAAGGACACTCTTCAAATATTAAGAGTCTTGTGCAGTTGAAGGAGCTTAAGCTTGTAGGGTTAAAGTCTCACGATTGTCACATGCTCATGCAACAATTGTTAGCGGTGGCTATACGAGATATCTTGCCAAACAAAGTCTGGTTAACGATAACTCGCCTGTGCTTTTTCTTCCATGCTATATGTAGCAAAGTCATTGATCCAGTCAAGTTTGATGAGTTGGAAAATAAGGCCGCAATTATACTGTGCCAGTTGGAGATGTATTTTCTCCCCGCTTTCTTTGACATTATGATTCACTTGATTGTGCATCTGGTCAGAGAAATCAAATGTTGTGGTCCTGTTTATCTATGGTGGATGTACCCGGTTGAGCGATACATGAAGATCTTAAAAGGGTATACAAAGAATCTATATCGTCCAGAAGCATCTATTGTTGAGAGGTACATTGCAGAAGAAGCCATTAAATTTTGTTCAGAATACTTAGAGAAAGCTAAACCTGTTGTGCTTCCTGAGTCTCGGCGTGATGACAGAGTGGGTGGTAAGGGTTCAAGAGGATTGCATGTGATCACTCCAAGTGTAGAAGATTTGTTACAAGCTCACTTGTATGTCTTGAACAACAGTAATGAAGTTTTGCCATACATAGTTAAGCATGAAGCTTTAGTCAAACAGAATAATCCGAAAATGTCAAAGAATTGGGTGTTGAAAAAGCATAACAAGACTTTCTGTGATTGGTTTAAAGATACAATCTTTGCAGATGAGAATGCTTCAGAAACATTAAGAAAGCTAGCAGATGGGCCTAAAAGAAATGTTATAACCTGGCAAGGATATGACATAAACAGGTATTCATTTTACACAAAAGCAGAAGATGACAAAGGTACAATGCAGAAAAGCGGGGTCACCCTAAGGGCTGAATCTCAACACTTTGCAACTGTCAATGACGCCAATCCCTGTGTAGCATCCATCCCTTACTTTGGGTTCATTGATGAAATTTGGGAGCTTAACTATGTGAAATTTACGGTATGTGTTTTCAAATGTAAATGGGTTGACAGCAACACCGGTGTATGCACCGATGATATAGGATTTACGTTGGTAGACCTAAAGAAACTTGGTTACCACAATGACCTTTTCATCATGGTAGAACAAGCTAGACAGGTATTTTAAGTGCAAGACCCTTGTGATGAAAGGTGGTGCGTGGTTCTGCAGGGCAAAACAATTGGTGTTAATGTAGAAGATGATGATTCATACATGGACACCTATGTTAGTCCTTTGACCGCTCAAATCACTCCTAACGTTGTCGGAGAAGAAGAAGCTGACGACGTTCATGCTAATCGAAATGATCATGATGAAGGAGAATTGATTAACATCGTCTAATGTAATTTTCTGCAGAGACAGAGGTCACCAAAGCAAGTAAGTCACAACTACTTTTTTCTCTGATTGAGGCATCAGTATTTTCTTTTAGATGGTATCCTTAGGACTTCATACAGCTCATGTTTGTTGCCAGTTTCATCATCCACCACCCTTTTCTTCTCTGTCTTCTCTCGTTTATTGTTGTTAAACCCATATTTATGCTTTCTTCCCTTCATGTCTTGTTTTATCACAACTTTAGCCGAATCTCCTATCTTCAACACAGTTGAATCTCCTGTCTTATTCTCCAATGACACACTTTAATGTTCAGTATCTCTTTTCTTCGTATGTTCTAGTTCTTCAGCTTCAGAATGCATAAGGCAATCTGAATTTTCCAGTGATTACCAAAGGCTTCTGCATCAGCATTGACACTCTCCACCCTCTTTGGTTTTGGCTTATGTGCTACATTTCGTGCTTCCTCCTTATAAATCTCAGATTTATTAGAGGTTGCACTAGAAGGATCAGCACCAATCTGTGCTTCTTCCTCGTCTACCAGGTCAATATCTTTCCTTTCAACTTTTGTTTTGTAAATTACAGTGTAGTTTACAAAAGCAAAGGTGAAACGAAAGATATTGAGCTGGTAAAGGAGGAACAGGCACGGATTGGTGCTGATTCTTCTAGTGAGACCTCCAATAAATCTGAGAATTATAAGGAGGAAGCACAGAATGCAACAAAGAAGCATAAACCAAAGAGGGTAGAGAGTGTCAATGCTGATGCAGAAGCCTTTGGTGATGACTGGAAAGTTCAGATTGCCCTATGCATTCTGAAGTTGAAGCACTAGAACATATGAAGAAGAGATACAGGACATCAAAGTGTGTCATTGGAGAATAAGATAGGAGATTCAACTGTGATGAAGATAGGAAATTCGGCTAAAGTTGTGATAAAACAAGACATGAAGGGAAGAACGCATAAATATGGGTTTAACAACAATAAACGTGAGAAGGCAGAGAAGGTAAGGGTGGTGGATGATGAAACTGGCAACAAACATCAGCTAGATGAAGTCCTAAGGATGCCATGTACATGTGTATTTCTTAAGATATAGTATTTACATTCCATCAAGCATACATTGGCTGTTCATTACATGTAATACACTTTTTATAACATGGTTGCCCCAAATCACAATTAAAAAGCACAACTAAATCACTTTCAGGGCACCCCTTTTGTTGGGTTTTTTGTTTTTGGAAGGTGGCACCTTGGGTGTCTTGTATGTTTTATTAATAATATTATACTTTTGCCTTCCACATAAAAACTTATGACTGATCCTCTTTTCATTAATCCTATTTTGTATGTTATTGTATAAAAGATAATGGGTTCTCCACCTGCCTCCACTCCTCCTCCTCCTCCTCCTTCTCCTCCTTCTCCTCCTCCTCCTACTTCAGACGCATCGACTTCGCCGTCTGCCGTGAAGCGGACACGCAAAGCGTCACGTCTACGATCGCTGTCCACTAGACCACCTGGTGCTGAGAGACCAGTGGTGCATGTTGATCCTGCTACCGGGAAGGCCGACGGTCCCCACAGGAAGAAATTAAGAACATATTTGGGGATTGTGGCGCGTGATAAGGTGGATGTCACCTACGAGAACTGGAAGGAGGTCCCTACTGCTCAGAAGGACCTGATTTGGGAGGATATTCAAGTATTTTTCTTTGCTTATTTGATTTTGTTTAATTAATAGCCAAAAAACATATTATTGTAACAAATAAACTTTATTTCATGTTGTCAGGCGGAATTTGATATCCTAGAGTCTTCCGACAGTAGGACGAAAAGGAAGTTACTGCAGATCGTGGGGGAGAGATGGAGGCAGTTTAAATCAGACCTCACGAGGAAATGGGCCCTTGCAACCGATCAAGACGGTGTTGAGGACACTGTCTGTGAGAAATATGACATCAGCAAGGAAAAGTGGGCCCAGTTTTGCCAGACTTGTAGAGACCCTTCTTGGGAGGTATGTTCCTTGCCATTTAAGTTGTTTTTCAAATAACATGATGTTTTTATACTTCATTCTACCAATTTCAAACATTATTGTTTAATTTTTCCAGGATGTGCACAAGAAGGCACAGGCCATCCAAAAGCAAAATACTGCCCCCCACGTTTTGTCTCGTGGGGGTTATGATTATTTGGAGCAGAAGCTCCTGGCTGAGAAGACGAAGAAGAAGCTGGAGGAAGCTATACAGTCAGGAAGCGTTGATGGCGTCATCGACCCTCCATCCCCGGTCAGACGCCACGTGAAGTGGAAGATGGCCTGCACGAAGAAAATAGGGGAGATGACGGCTGAGGCTGCAAAGGAAATCGTTGAGAAGATTGTAAGTCATTTTCAACTAACCATTACAATTATATTTCAATATTTTGTGAATGCCATGTACCACTGTGTGTTTGCTGTGCAGGATTCCTTTGAGGAGAAGGCCACACAGGGATCCTTCGTCCCCCGTGGACGTCAGGATGTTCTCGCTGCTGCTATTGGACGTCCAGAGCACCCTGGGCGTGTCCGTGCTGCTGGAGCTGGTGTCACCATCAAGAAATACTTTGGATCGGCTCCACGGACGTCCCGTAGCGCTTCCTCCCTACCTCTTGACGAAATGCAGCAGCTGACCCAGCAAATCAGGGACCAGCTAGAGGAGTCCATCACAGAGAAAGTGACGAGGCAGGTCATGGCATCCTTCAGCCACATGCAGTCCCAACTTCAATCGCAAATGCAATCTTAAGGACTTGCAGTGCCTCCTGAGCCTCTGGTTGGTCCCTCCGATCCTCGAGTGAGCACAAAGGGGAGTTATGTTGATCCCTCAAGAAACGATCTTGAGACCGGTGACTCTGACAGGTGCGGCTTGTACATAGAAGCAGATCCTACCCGCCTGGTTGCCATGGGGAAAGTTTATGAGGGATCCACTGTTGTTCATAACACCCATTTGTTGCCTGGCCAAGTAAAGGTGAGTGTGGAGGAGGTTACAGATGCAGATGCTCCAGTTTCTGTACCCACTGATGAGGTTTCCTTAGTGGGGCAGGCACTTCACACCTTCCTTGCTTGGCCGACACATCTGGTCAAGTCTTTATCACAGCATGTACTTATTGTCTTTACTATATGTTTCTTATTTTTAAATTAATTCATTAAGCGTGCCTCAAATTAGGTTATTTAACTTTGTTTCATGAACAGGTAGTTGTGTCTCCGGCAAAACCACCTCCAAAGCCCGATCCGGAGGTCGATGATCCGCTTTATCTGATGACATTGACAATCCCAGAGCTTTTCTTAAGGCCTTATCAGGTTAGATGGGATGCCACCGTGTTCGGGGTCTTTAATCCATATTTCTCCCTCTACATAAAGCATGAAGACCTCTCCGAAATCACACACGGTGGTCAATGTCTCAGCATATCAATGTTACAGTTGTGGATTTTGTAAGTCATTTTATATTACTTTTAATTACCTAAGTTATTGCTTTCAATTCATAAATATTTAACTTTGACTTAACATAAACAGACATCTCACTGAAACATGTATGCGAGTGGGGAATTCTGATATCTATGGATTCCTCGAGCCACAGTCCATTCAGAGGTCTGGGCAATCGCAGTTTGAGTCTGAAAGTTACATAAAGAGTTGGATGCAGAGTTCACAACGCGATGTCCATCTTGGAGCCTACCTAAATGGGTAAGTCACAAAATAACTAAATTTAATTAATGTTTACTAATGTACTAACCCATTTTAGGTTCCACTGCAGCGGACACTGGAAGATGGTGGTCATCCTGCCCAAGGAACACCTAGTTGTCTGATTTTGTTCATTGCATAACAGGCCAGACAACTACCTTAAGGGGATTATTAATAAGTTAGTGTTCTTTTCAATACATTTGCATTGTAATACCTCATCGTACAACACCAGTTGCTAATTGTTACTCATCTGGAACAGTGCGTTAAAAGGTCTTGATGATGCTCCACAGCCTAAATCAAAGGTTTCAGCTAGGTGGATTGTCGTCAAGGTACGTCATTTACATAAAACTTCGACTTATATATATTTCTTTATGTGTCTGTACACTAGTTGTTTAATTAATATCCAAATTTCATTATGTATTTAGTGTAATAGACAAAAAGGAAGTACAGAATGCGGCTACTATGTGATGCACTGAATGTCCACCATCATTTTAGGAACTTTTAGAAATAATTGGGAAGCAGTAAGTTTATTTCAAACAAAATCGATTTATTTATAACTTGTATTACATTATTAACTTATTATCATTTATTTCATCATGCAGTATTTTAAAGATCCTAGACCATTGGAGCCAAAGAGATTAAAGGCATTGCGGATCCAGTGGGCACAGTTTTATCTCCGAGTTAGAGATCAAGCCTAGGATTTAGTGACATTGGTTTTTTCCTTAGTTTACTTTAGTTTAACATTTTTTACATTTTCTATGTAATATGAACATTGAATTCATTTGATGATTGTTCTTTATGATAAATCAATTATTTGATGTTTATTATCATTAAAACTGCTTGAAAGCAGAATAAAATGTTTATTTGCTGTGAATTGGCCTTGAAATTGCATTTGACAGGTACAATTTTGGGTTTATTGTAAAAACATAAAGTATATATAAAAAAAATACTTGAAAACAACATCGGTTATTAACAAAAACCGATGTTAATATGATAAACAACATCGGTTATTTACAAAAACCGATGTCGACATAAACCTTAACATCGGTTGTAATAGAAAATTGATGTTAAGGTTTGCATATTAACATCGGTTATTTGTATATAACCGATGTCAACGTTTGTATTTTAACATCGGTCATCTGTAGATAACCGATGTCAACGCTTGTATATTAACATCGGTTATTTATTAATAACCGATGTGAACATTTGAATATTAACATCGGTTGTCTACACATAATCGATGTTATACACAAAGAATTACACCAAATAAGTGTATGCATCATCAACGTTGACATCGGTTTTCTACAAAAACCGATGTTAACGGGATATATTAACATCGGTTATCGTAGGAAACCGATATGAATATATTTCATTAACATCGGTTTTTCTGGAAAACCGATGTTAATATAACATATTAACATCGGTTGTACTGCAAAACCGATGTCAACGTTCATCATGCGTATATTTTTTTTGTTGTTGTTCATTGTGTTTAACATCGGGTATTCAGAGAACCGATGTTGTCATATATATGTTAACATCGGTTGTACTGCAAAACCGATGTCAATGTTCATCATGCGTACATTTTTTTTGTTGTTGTTCATTGTGTTTAACATTGGGTATTCAGAGAACCGATGTTGTCATATATATGTTAACATCGGTTTTACAAAACCGATGTTAACATCCATACATTCAACATCGGCACTTTCAACATCGGTTTTAGAACCAATGTAGAATATTCTAAATAACCGATGTTGAAAGTGTATTTTCTAATAGTGATCTTTCCTCTAATTATACTTAATTGTAGAATAAATTATGTTTTTTTTTTCCTAAAGTTTTTGACATTTATGATGATTTTTAAACTTTTTTATGATCAAACCATTTTCTTTTAACTTTGTTCTACCCTAACTTTTAGTTCTTGTGGTCTATTCTGATCATTAAATAATAGTGTGAAATTTATTTTATAATTATTTTATATTATTATATTTTGGGTTATAAATCGTTTGAAATCACATGAATGAATTATTTTCTAAAGAATTAATAATTTGTAGTGGTTGATAGCCACTGGAAAATACAAGAACCAAAAAAAAAAAGTCGTTAACTAATTCACATCATCTTATTCGAACCAGCACAACAAATTAACCAAAATCAAAGATATATACTATTCAAATATTGCATAGTTCCCAATATATAACAAAGCATCCTTGAGAGATTGATGTGCAAAAAGCAAGAAAAAAAACAGAAAAGCAATTCCCGATCTGGTTTATATTAACTTATGCTATGAGATGTGGTTTTAGACCTACAATATGCCTGAACCAACAACATCGCAACCACCGTCTTGAACCTGCGTCTTGCGGCCACGAAGGCAATGTCGGTGTCGACATCAAACACTCGTTGATGTTCTTTTCAGAACAAGTTTTTGTGTTACTAGCATCCCCTTCTCCTGCAATGCCACAAACGCTCGTGACGATCGCCGTAGCACACCATAGAGCTTCCTCGTTGAATGCTACATGCATTGTGCCTCCGCTCAACGTTCTGTCGGCTGCATTGTAGAGTCAATCGCCGATTGCAACTGCGCCCTCGCTTTAGACAACACTTGCACGAACAGTGTTTGCGAAAAGACACGTGTCCTCCTCGATGCACCACTCTAAACGTCGCGTGCCACTGCACTGCCGCCACATGCTCCCTGATGGGGTAGGCGATCAGAACGTTTTAGGTAACAGGGGGTTTTGGGGGATATGGACTTAGAAATGCGTGAGAAGGAGGTGAAAGTAGGAGAGTGAAATTCTGGTACTAGCTCACCAAAGAAGGTGGTGGAAAAGAGTTAAAAATCATCATAAAATTTAATAAAATAAAATAATATTATAATAAATATCACATTATTATTTAATATTTAAAACAAAAAAGTCAAAATATGAGAGAGAGAAAGTTTAAAGATTTTGATTAGTCCTACAAAAGTTTTGGTCGTACTCATCAAAGATGGTGAGAGGAGTGTTGTGTTTTATTATTATGATTTATTTTGTAATAATAAAAATCAGTAGAAAATATAATAAAATAAAATAATATTAAAATAAATATTACATCATCACTTAATGTTTTAAAAAAACTAAAATATTTGACGGAAAAAAATGTAAAATGTTGATTAGTTATAAAAAAATTTAGAGATCAAAATTATAAATATCGAAAATTTCTAAAAAAATATATAGTTTACCCTATATTATATTACTTATTATTATTATTAAGAAAAAAATAAAGGGGCCCAAATCCAATTGTCATTTTAATCATGCCAAAGAAAATTGATTGAACAACTTATTCAGTGGGCCACATATCAGGAACCTGCCTTGATTGAATGCACTAACTAAAGACTGTTGAATGAACTTTTATGCCTTTCGACGGCCAATTGAGAATTGAGGCTGTGCATGTATCATGTCGTCCTCTCCAAGAAACCCTTTTAATTTGTGCTCTAATCTAAAGCCGCAGATCCTCTCTTTTAATATTTATACTATTTAAGGAATCAAATAAAAAGACGCACATACATTTTAGGTAATATATTTTTCATGGTACATTTACATTTGAGTAATAAATATAATCTTAACCATTAGTTTTAATTATATAAACAATACTCATTCTTCTTGTTCTCTCACCTGATACACGTGTGTCATTAAAAAAATTCAACGTGCCTCTAAATAAAAGGTGGCTTCTTCTGTTATATCTAGAAATGATTTTTGTACATCCTATTTTGTTAATTTTTTCTTTAACACTTATTTGTTTAGAAAAAGGAAAATGAAAATACATCCAAACATGTTAAACTTATTTTATTACTTTAAAATAAATGTTACAAGAATAATGTAAAGGAAATACAATGTAAATAATGTCACCCATTGTACTGTGTACTCGCACCTTAATATGAATTGTTTGATTGATTTTCTTGTGTTTGGCAGAACTTTCTAATGTTTTCTACCATAGAATGATAGAACCACACGTACAAAACCCACCTGTGTCGTGCAAAAGAAGTGATTTAAGTGAATATGAACATAAAGTGAAAAGAACCATGTAACACAAGCTAGTAATTAATCAATTGATGATGCGATAATGACATTGAAGGTGATGACAATTATTTATTTTTAGAAATTAAAAATTGTAATATAAAAACTTATGGGACCATTTGGCTGTCTTTCCAACTACATTAGGTACAACAGAAGAATCACAAAGTTTCGAACCGGAGGCAAACCCTATTTGTTTAGCAATCTGATCCAATTATTAAAAAAATGTGATTTTATAAGCTGCTCACTCCAGCAACTTAGCCCTTCTCCCCTATATGAGGTAAATATTCTTACGCCTTAACTCTATGCTCCCAACCATCTCAACAGTTTTCGCCTCTTTCTTTTCCTTAGTCGTATATTTTTATTTTATGTTTCTAATTTGTAGCCATTTCATGGTCTCTATATATCATTCTATGTTTTCTATGAAAGCAGATATTTGAAAATCGTTGCAGAAATCGTGATCGGCCTGTTGGATTAAGAAGCCGCGAGTGTATCCAAGCATGTCACAGAAGTAACTAGCTAGGATGTTGTGTGTGGTAATATTAATATATATTTAACTATATGATCATTTTAAATATATCCGGCATGAGATCCATTTTAATTTTTTTATTATTATCATAGATCGGTGAAATATAATCATTTAATGTTAGCTTGGTTCAATTAAATCAAAGTTTTTAGAGATTTTGTTGAGTTCTTTAGTCTAATTGAACCGTGCTAATTTCATGTTCATCCTGTTGAAGATTAATCTAGAAAATTGTAGATGTATAATTGGTGGTCCATTATCTAGAGAGTTCTACACCTATGGAGATGTTGTAGTGTGTAGAAACTTCTTGATGAGTGTAGAAAAATATCTTATTATCTAAAGTCATAGAAGCACCTAGAACATTATAGAGATGGATGGTAGATGATAAATGAGTCTAGAAGACTCTAGGACTAAGTAGTATAGAAGTATGTAAAAATCATCTATGTAACCTATATAAAGGCATAAGTTGTAGCAAGCCATGTAAGGTAAGTCAAGAAGCTAATAAGCACAATTCAAGTTAAGGTGTCAATTTTCTGAAAACTCATCTTCTTTCTACTCTCGTCATTTCTATCATACATTTCTACCATATCCTTCCATAGAAAAAAGGTATAATCATGTCCCATATCCTAACAGTGGCATCAGAGCAGTGTTGATCCTATGGCCTTTGCTACATCACCTAGCCCACCAACCTTCAACTATAACCAAACCTCAGTTCCCATATTTAATGGGGAAGCATATGATTATTGGAGCATCCAAATGCAAACTCTATTCATCTCACAAGACTTGTGGGATGTTATAGAGAATGGCTATCCTGTCCCAGAAAGCCAAGAAGAATAGGCTACATGGACAGCAACAAAGCAAAAGGAGTACAAACAAAACAAGCAACATGATGCTAAGGCTCTGCTATTCATCCAACAAGGAGTTAGTAGAGAGATCTTTCCAAGAATCATGCAAGCAAAAAATGCAAAGGAGGCGTGAGAGACTCTGAAAAATGAATTTAAAGGCACAGACAAGGTAATTTCTATTAAACTTCAATCTTTGTGGAAGGATTTTGATACATTAATAATGCAAGAAGATGAATCTATACAATCTTTCTTCTCTCGTGTCTCTAATATCTTCAATCAAATTAGAAGTTATGGGGACACTATTGAAGACAAGAAAATAATAATAAAAATATTAAGAAGTCTTCCCGTAAAATATGATCATATTGTGGCTGCCATAGAAGAATCAAAAGATTTATCTAAACTCACTCTAGTAGAATTAATGGGCTCTTTAGAAGCTCATGAAGCTAGAATGAAAAGATTTGAGCATTCACTAGAGCAAGCATTCCAATCTAAAATTAATATCTCTAAAAATGATGGAGATAAGAAAAATAACCACGGTAAATTTCCTCAAAAGAGAGGAGGAGCATTTACTAATCGTGGTAAAAGAAGTGGAAAGCAATGGAGTAATAATGTTTCAAGCTCTTATTGCAAATTATGCAAGAAAAATAATCATGATACAAATGATTGTCGGTACAAATGCAAAAAGTGCAAAAGGCACCTACACTACGAAAAAGATTGTTTTTACCGACAAAAAGAAGAAGCAAATTTTCTAGAAAATAAAGAATCCCTTGATCATACTTTGTACTCCGCTTTATCTTCTCAAGAATCAAGGGATGTATGGTATGTTGATAGTGGTTGTTCAAATCACATGACAAAAAACAAAAGTTGCTTTGTGCAACTAGATGTGAATAAAATCCAAAGTTACACTTGGTGATGAAAATGTTCAAACAGTTGAAGGAAAAGGCACCATTAGTGTTAAAACTCAAAATGGTAGCCAAAAATATATCCATGATGTTTTTTATGTGCTAGGTCTTACTCAAAATCTTCTAAGTGTTGGTCAACTTATTCATAAAAATTATAAAGTCATCTTTGATGATGATAAATGTAATATCATTGATAAAAGAAATGGTCAAATTATTTCTATCAAAATGGCTCCTAATAAAGTATTTCCTCTATTTATGCCATTTGGGCAAAACAATGCATTGAAATGTGAGAATATGGATGAGTCTATACTGTGGCACTTGAGGTTTGGTCATCTAAACTTTAATGGCCTCAAATTATTAAAACAAAAAAATATGGTGCTTGGACTTCCTTTTATTTCATCTAACCTTAAAGTTTGTGAAGGCTGCATTTATGGCAAGATGCACAGGTTACCATTTCCAAAAACATCTTGGAGAGCTAAAGCTCTACTTCAATTGGTGCATGCTGATATCTAGGGACCATCAAGTGCCCCTAGCTTTGGTGGAAGAAGATATTTTCTCCTCTTCGTTGATGACTACACTCGAATGATGTGGGTGTCCTTCATCCAACAAAAATCCAATGCATTCTCTTGCTTCAAGGAGTTCAAGGCCCTAGTGGAAAAGCAAAGTGGGCATTCCTTCAAAATCTTGAGAACAGATCGCGGGGGAGAATTCAATGGGCTCATATTCATCAATTTTTGCAATGATCATGGCATCAAGAAGGAGTTGACTGTTCGTCACACTCCACAATAGAATGGTGTCATTGAAAGGAAAAACAGAATCATTGTGGAAATGGCTCGATCGATGCTACAACACAAGAACCTACCAAAGAATCTATGGGCGGAAGCTGTTAGCACAACAGTATACATCCTCAACCGTTCTCCAACTAAAGTAGTCTTAAATATGACGCCATATGAAGCATGGTTCAACAGAAAACCAACAGTTGCTCATTTTAAAGTTTTTGGATGTGTTGCTTATTCGCACATTCCAAAGGAGAACCGAGACAAGCTCGATAAAAAAGGAGAAAAGTGCATCTTTGTCGACTATAGTGACGAATCTAAAGGTTACTGATTATTCAAACCAAATTCAAAGCAGATAATCATTTCAAGAGATGTCATCTTTGACGAAGGATCAAGCTGGCAATGGAGTACTGAAGTCAATGAGATGCAAGAAGTAACCAATCCAAGCCCGTGCACACTGCCACCATCACCAACACAACATGACCAACAACACCAGCAAGAAGAAGTAGAAGAAGTCCCACAACAACAACTTCGAAGATCAGGAAGGCCACACAAATTGAATCCAAAGTATGCAAATGTTGGATTTTTTTCCTGTGAACATCAAAAGTTTGAGGAAACATCGAAATAAAAAGTTTGGAGAAAATCCATGGACGAGGAAATCAAAATGATAGAAAAATCATACATGGGAGCTCATGCAAAAACCAGAAGACAAGGATATCATTGGCCTGAAATGGGTTTACAAAATTAAATATAATGAGGATGGAACAATCCTGAAACACAAAGCACGACTTGTCACTAAAGGCTATTCACAACTGCCAGGAGTTGATTTCAATGAGACATTTGCTCCCGTTGTGCGCATGGAAACAATCAGAACTGTACTAGCCTTAGCTGCACAATTGAAGCTACAAGTCTACCAGCTAGATGTAAAATCAGCTTTCTTGAATGGAGAGATTGAAGAAGAAGTCTACGTGGAGAAACCACAAGGATACAAAGTTCAACGAGAAGAAGACAAAGTATATCGCTTGAAAAAGGCGCTTTATGGTCTCAAACAAGCTCCCCGAGCATGGAACAACAAAATAGACAAATATATCGTCAAGCATAGATTCCTCAAAAGTCCAAGTGAGCCGTCACTATATATGAAGAAGCAAGGTAATCATTTCTTGATTTTGTGCCTATACGTAGATGATTTAATCTACACCGGCAACAACTCACAGATGATGGAAGAATTCAAAAAGGCTATGATGCAAGAGTATGAAATGATCGATCTTGGACTCGTGAGATATTTTCTCGGCATGCAAGTCAAGCAAAGACCTGGACAAATATTTATCTCGCAAGAAAAATATGCGGATGACTTACTAAAGAAGTTCAACATGCAAGATTGCAAACCACTTGCCACGCCTATGGCGATGAACGAGAAGCTTTCAAAAGATGATGGGCAAAACAAAGTTGATGCAACAGTTTATAGAAGCCTAGTCGGTTCGCTAATCTACTTAACCAACTCAAGGCCAGACATCGTACATGCAGTTAGCATCGTGTCTAGATTCGTGAGTAACCCAAGCAAAGCACACTTTGCAGCAGCCAAGAGAATCCTAAGATATGTCAAAGGCACAAAGGATTTTGGCATTTTGTATGAGGCAGATAGAGACTTTAACTTGACAGGTTATACAGATAGCGACTGGGCAGGAAGCACAGATGATAGAAAAAGCACAAGTGGATATGTGTTTCTTCTAGGCAACAAAGCAATATCATGGGTGTCAAAGAAGCAAACGATAGTTGCTCTATCATTAGCAGAAGCAGAATACATGGCTGCAACAAGCGCTGCGTGTGAAGCGACATGGCTCAGAAAAATTCTGCAAGACGTACAACAAGACTCCAAGACTCCAACAGTTTTTCATTGTGATAATATGTCAGCTATTGCAATGACTAAGAATCCAGTATTCCACAGCCATACAAAGCACATTGAGATTAGATACCACTTCATCAGAGAGCTTGTGGAATGTGGAGAAATCAAAATGGAGTTCTGCAAGACTGAAGAACAATTAGCAGACATCTTCACCAAGCCAATTGCAACAGAGAAGTTCATCGAATTCAGAGACATGCTTGGAGTTCAAGACTTTTCTAGATTAAGGGGGAGTGTTGAAGATTAATCTAGAAAAGTGTAGATGTATAATTGGTGGTCCATTATCTAGAGAGTTCTACACCTATGGAGGTGTTGTAGTGTGTAGAAACTTCTTGATGGATGTAAAAAAAATATCTTATTATCTAAAGTCATAGAAGCACTTAGAACATTATAGAAATGGATGGTAGATGATAGATTAGTTTAGATGACTCTAGGACTAAGTAGTATAGAAGTGTATGGAAATCACCTATATAACCTATATAAAGGCATAAGTTGTAACAAGCCATGTAAGATAAGTCAAGAAGCTAATAAGCACAATTCAAGTTAAGGCATCAATTTTCTGAAAACTCATTCTGTTCTTACTCCCATCATTTCTATCATACATTTCTACCATATCTTTCCATAGAAAAAAGGCATAACCACGTCCCATATCCTAACACATCCTCTATAAATGTCCAAACTAGTAACTATATATGATATATGCTATCTGTCCTTAAATCTTAAGCATACCAGCAAATTTTGTTGCTTTGATTTATATGAATGCCGGAGATAGAAGTTTTTCAGAAACCAATATTTGTTGTAGGTATTCAAATTAACAATTGTCTTATATATGTAAAGAATTTTACGGAGGAGCGATTCTTGGCTATGCAAGCCAACACGAGAAAATCATTATTGGGCATGTATAATGTGTTATATGGGTTAGTGGTGGTGTAATATTATACTAGTTAGTCGTGTAACTATTTTTTTAATACATAAGAATAAAAGCAAGTATCAAAGAGTCTATAAATATTTATATATTTTACTCAACTAAGTTAAATCCCTTTTAATATATTGTTATATTCTTATGTACTATCAAGTTAAATATATGTTGTTAGTTATTAATAGTTATTATGTAAATTCAATAATTAGAACTATCAGATTTGCTTGATCTCAAACACCTTGCTTTCACTACGGTACGAGAGATTGGAGGAATAGAGCCATTAGCAGATGTTGACCATAAATTTGAGAGAAAGATTTCCTAAGCCGCATGAGAAAAGAAAGATTCAACACCACCACACGTGTATATGCAGTCAGGATTAATGTTTGTACTCGACAAATTCTTTCCAGTTGCCTTTAATTTGGTGAAATTATGTGTACTCCATCTCCATGACTTATATATGAATAATATGACTCTATGAGTCGTGTTTGTATAGAACTGTATATGTATTGTATATGAATGTCAATTTCACATTAATTATAATCATATCACATGCGGATCGTAAATAAAAAATTTCATAATAAACAAATTAAATTCAAATTTAAATGTAAGTACTTCAGATATTAATTCTTATATGTATAGAAGTAGAAATCAAATTTAATATAGATAAGATGCGTGTAAGAAATTAATGAACGTAAGAAAAAAACAAAGGGCTCGGAGGCACATTAGCTTGTGGGGGACCTTGGCCGCCCTGACTTTTTGTAAATTATATTAATTATACAATAAATAAGTGTAATCAATAAGTAGAGCATTGTTGGTGTGTGCTTTGAAATACAATCCAGAATACATTTAAGCTAGAAGCAGAATTGTTCTTGTGTCAAACTGATGAAAATATAATTTTTTATTATTTCAAATAATTACTGTCAATATTATTTTATCATGTTTAAATTAAATACTTTATTTTATTTATTTTTACTTAATTCTAAAAGTTGGATGTAATGCAGCTAAAATTCAAAATGGTCAAGCGCATATGTAAAACCATCATTTTATAATTTATATAAGTATTGAAAATTGAAAGAAAAGTTTATATCCTTTTTTTTATCATGTTAAATCATAAATGTAATAGTTTTTTTTAAGAAACATGTAATTGTTCTAAATATACTATTAGTTGAATTTATAATTCACTAAGTTATTACGTATCCTTAAATATATCCTCAAACATATAATAAAATTCAAAGTTAAAAAATTGGTTTTTTTTTTTTTGTTATAAGTCTTGTTAACAAAAGTCACTGATCTTCGTAATTATTTTTAATTAAAAAAAACTTCTCAAACATGTTTTTTCTTGATTGAATTATATTTAAAAGGATAAAATATTGTCATAGTGTTTTTCTAATTTTGTTGTTGTAATTTTTCCTTTAACCCTTAATTTTAAGGAAAATCACTATTTCTTTTACTAGTTGATATGTATGTTAGGTCCATTGGAGACAGTATTTATTCTTATTTATGCTTTTCCATTAAATTTAATTATTTTAATTTTTTGTATTGATAATTGTTTATTGAAATTTTTTTCTAATTTGTTAGCTACATGGCCCCCAAAACGATTTAACTCTGGCTCCATCCCTGCAACCAGGAGAGGAATCATTGCCATATGACGGATTCGGATGTGTGTCCTCGTTGCAATGATGCTTCGGAGACCACCATGCATGTGTTGCGTGACTGTGATGAAGCTCAATCTTTTTGAACCACTATTATTCATCAGGATCAATGGGCTCAGTTTTTCAGCATAGGTTTTTCTAGTTGGGTTACGCTGAACTTGAATAATCTATGGATGGCTCTTAAGTTGCTTCTCTTCGGCAACTTTCTTTGGCATGACAGTCTACTATCTTTGGAGTGATCGCAATAACTTGGTCTTCTTTAAGCTTACCGGTCTTCCTCTTAATCTTTTGCATAAGATTCAAGCTCACATTTCTTTTCTTGATAAGGGCACTCTCCAGCGGTCTAATATTAATCTCAACCATGAGCACCATTAGGGTGCCATTGTTTTGTTAGTAAATATTTATTTTATAATTTAAAATTTATAAAATATATTATTTATATTAATTTTATTTTTATTTTTATAAAATATTTGTTTTAAAATATGTTACATAAAACTAGAATTATTATCTTTTAGGATTTTGTTTTTAAGGGATCAACTTGGTTTGTTACGTTTGTTCGTTTCTTTTGTTTTTTTCACGTTGGTTTCTAACATTCACTAGGTGTGATATAAGGGGGTTTATGCTTATATACTTATCTCTTTTTTTTAGTCAATAGACACAAGTAGAAAAATAATTTTATATTTTTTTCTAAATTTCTTCTTTTCGTGTTCTTATAAAAAAAAAAAAAATTTTTGAGAAAAAAAACATTGGTGTAGAAGGTTGGTGATCCTTTTGTTGCACATGATCGGAATTAAGGGTTGTCGTATCTTGGAAGAGAAGTGCAATTAGATTCTCCTACCGTGGAGACATTTTCTTTCTAAGAATAACGTTTGCGCGTTTCAATCCATATTATTTAAAACTTCTCCTTTAAAATCTTTTTTTCTACTTATTGTATGTTATATTGCATTTTTTAATCTATGAGCACCATTAGGGTACCATTATTTTGGCTTGGCGCCCTCTGGTAGAAGGAATTTTTAAAGCTAACACTGACGAATCTTATCATTCCAGTTCTAATGTGGCTGCTTATGGGGCTATCATTGGTAACTCTACAAGTTCTCCTTTAACCATGTTTCACCTGAACCTAGGTTTATGTAATGCAGTTTGGGATTAGTTATGGTCATTGAAGATGGGAATCAAGGTGGCTAGGGAGATGAATCTCTATCATGTTATTTTTGAGATGGACTCCATGGTGGGTGTGCAAATTATTCAAAGAGGCACGACCTAATCCGCTTTGTTTCACCCTTTGGTTAATGAGATTCATAGTCTTTTGATGCTCAAGGACTGGAAGCCTTCCCTTTCTCATGTCTATAGAAAGGCTAATCATAGTGCTAACTTCTTAGCTAATCTTCGTCATAATGGTTCCTTTGTTATGACTAGGGTTCTTTCTCCCCCTCCCTTGTTGCGTCTCATCCTTGTTGATGATGCTCAGGGGGTTGTCCTTCCTGCAGGTTGTTCCGTTATAATTTTCTATTTCCTTCCGTTCGTTATACAAAAAAGTAAGAAGAGAAACATGAAAATAAATTAGTCAAGGATATTTATGTATTTAGTGATCTTATCTAAATTCTGAGCAATTTAAACTTTGTATTTTGACTTGATTTAGATACCTTTTTTTCATTCACCCAAAAAAAGATATCTTTGTTTTTTTACGGAACTTGAATTAGATATACCTCTCTCTATCTAAATTAGAATATTTATTTTACATGAATGTTTTTTATGAGCGATTTTAAAGAATTTTTCATGAATGGCAATATTATTAGCAACTTTTCTTAACTTTTTATCATTTTTAATCAATCCTTTTCATACTTATTTCTAAATTTGATTTTAATATTTTTTTTAAAAATTGTCAACAGTTAAAAAAAACCTTATATCACAATATAAAATATTTATCATAAATTTAAGTTATAATTTATATGTTTAAAATGATTTAATTTATGACAAACACTACTAGAAATTATATATTTAACATCGCTAGGTTAACATCAGTTTTGGACAAAATCGATGTTAACACAAACGCGATGGTATACTTGTAAATAAAACGAGTTTATTAACATCGGTTTTGACAAAACCGATGTTAACATAATCTCGTTAACATCGATTTTTTGAAAAACCCGATGATAACATAGCCTCGTTAACATCGATTTTGTCAAAATCGATGTTAACATGACCTAGGTAACATCGGTTTTGTCAAAACTGATGTTAACGAGGCTATGTTAACATCGGTTTTTTTTAAAATTTGATGTTGCATTTTTACTTAAACTATAAACCCAAAACCCTTTTCTTTGCTCGCGCTCAGTCTTGCAAACCCACCCTCGTCATTGCCATTGTCCCTGACTCCCCACGCTAAGTCTCGCAAAGCCACCCTCAAGTCGTCGTCGCGCTCTGGTCGTGTTTGTTGTGACGCTCACCATCGTGTCCTGGTAAGTTTTCTTGCTTCGGAAAAATTCATGTCGTCACTGCCATTGTCTTTGAACAATGTTCATTGCTTTCCTTGTAGCCATTCCATTGGCACCAAAGCACTCTTTGCTCTTCTTTGTACTCGCAATCACAAGGTAAGTTTTGCTTGTGTTTGCCATTATGTTAACTTCCCTTAGTTATAACTTCCCTTAAACTGAGCTTTTAACTTCCCTTAGTTGGTCGCAACCTACATGTGATCTATTTAGAAAAGCTATACTTTGACTGTTTCAGGCTTCAAATACCCTGAGACTAGGCTCAGGCCCTTTGATTTGTGCTATATCAAAGGTGAGTGAGCCTATTGGCAATGACCCCTTTGTTCTTAGTGATTATTATTTGTGTTGTTGTTCATGAAGCTCTGTTGCTGCAGCTTTAGGAGTTGTACTTGCTATTTCTTTCATCCACAAAAGGAACGTTGCGGGTAAAATTATTCTTTTCTTCTCTAACATTTCACTAAACATATGGTAGTATAGCATGGTTCTATTTTGTACTTGCTCTCTGTATTTTTTAAATAAAAATTCTGCTATTTGTTAGTTCCCTTAACAAGTGTTGTTATTGGTTTTTTAGAGGATCCATTGAAATCTTAGTTCTGTGGCTGTATAGCATGGTTTTGTTCTGTGTCTCTTTAATAGAAATTGATATATATATATATATATATATATATATATATATATATATATATATATATATATATAAATTTACATTAAACTTATGTTTTCGTTTGGGTACTACTTACTCTTAGGTCACACGGTTAGTTAGGTATGAAGAAAGCAGCATGTGTAGTAGTTATTATTATCATATTTCTCTGTTTTAATTTACAAGTTAAGGTTTAATAGGCAGTGAGAAGATTAGATGGTAATCCCTTTAATTTGAAGTAGGTAGGTTCATATCAAATGGAAATGTATCTATACTAACCATGTTTAACATCTTAGGGCAATCGGTCAATATACACGAAAACCATCAAAGGACCAAACCAACTCAGCTAGAAGCTTAAATTATTAGTTAAGGATTAATGCCTAGTTGATATCAGCAAGCTTGTTATTGGACCAATACCAGAATTAGTGTTGCTTAGTTTCTTTTCTTTTAAGCTCTTGGTTGTTGTTCCTTTCTAAGATTTTTTTCTCAATCTCTACAAGAGTTTTTGTAAATGTTTCAAAGAAATCTTTTGCATTCTGATCAGAGGTCCAATTTGGAGTGTCCCTCTGTCCAAGGTAGATCTCATCAGAGGAATGTCTTGACAACATCTCCATCACTGTAAGATCAATAACTGTCTAGTACTTTGGTGTAATTGTTCTCAAAAAAGCCTCTTGAGGTTTCTTGACCATCTCATCATACTCTTTGGTTTTTTGTTCTAGGAGCAATCTTTTGCTTTGAGTTGGACGGTTTAGGATATAGCCTCCATAAGGGTACTGTATATAATTATAATGAAAGAGTCAATAAGCTCTTGACATGTCTTCATTTTAGGCCATTTGTTATCTTTTAAGTCACTATTACCCTTCTCCATAACTTCCTTCCACCATGCTTGTAGTTTAGTATCTTTTTCAACTGCCTTATCATTAGAGTAATACAAGTTGACATACTCTTGGACCCATGTCTTAATAGCATCCCATATTTCTAATCCATCAACAACATAAGGATAGTCCTTTATCACAAGGCGAAGGCCATGTGGGGAAGTGTGATCGTCAACTGCCAATCCTCTAAATCAAGCAAAGGAAAAAATAAACAAAATGTTATAGATAACACACCGCTCTCTTGATAAATTAATTTTAATTGTGTCATCATTAAAAGGGCATGGTATAATTTTGTTTTCTTATATATAATCCCATAATTGAACAAGTTCATATTTCTAATTTAATAAGATTGGTTACCTCTTGATGAGATCAGTTGGTAATGCTTGGGCAGTGAAAACCCAATTCTTGTATACAGCTGAAGACATCTCCATAGAGTACTCAATTGATATAAATGATACTCCAAACACTGAATCATTATCATACTCAATTGTCAGAACTAGAGCAGAATGGCTGCTAGGACTAGAAAACCCAGGAACTGATCCATCCAATCCTAAAAAATAAAATATAAAAAAACAAATAAAAAATAGAAACACGAGTCCTGAACAAGCTGACCCATGTCAACTAGTCATGGCTCACAAGACAGATAAAACAGGTCCCTTTTATTGTTTTGAAATTTTTTAAAAACTTTCTTTATATCATTTGATTATTTAGTTCCCAATTTATATCTTAAAGACAACAAATAAAGAATAGGTGGTAGTTTAAGGTATTTGTTTTAGGCTCTGTTTGGATGTGTTGATGATGAGGGGTGCAAAGGGAGGTTGTGGTATTTATAGGTGTGTTGTTAATCAATTGACCATTGCTCTGTGTAACTAATATACAACTCTTTTTTTAATTACACCCCTTGTACTTATAGGTCTTTGAAATATGATATTGTATGACTCAGATTTTGATAGAAATAGACCTATTAGGAAGGTTTATGAGAGGAGGTGCAAGGCACCTAGTACAAGTAACAATAGGATACTTTGAAATATGATATTGTATGACTTAGATTCATATCTAATGTTTTTGGGAATGATGATTGATGTAGGTGGTCTTTCAGTTATTTATTGGATTGTTGCTTTGATTTTGGACAGTGTTGTTGATCATCACAAGTACAAACAGGGGTTATCAATGTTTTTATTACTTGTTCACTGCCATTAATGACAACTGATATATGCTATATAAATTATGTTCATGATGAGTGAACCTTAGATTCCCATTTAAGATTGAATGCAATGATTCTTGTGGACAGTTTGCATTAATCATTGTATTCAATCTTAAATTGTCCGTTTGGACAATTTAGGGAGACTGATATTTTTATGGTATATTCATGCGTTGAGGTTAACATTATTTTGTTTAATTTGATGAAATTTCGTTACAAAGCATTTCTAGTTGTTCTATAAGTGCATACTTTATTATCAGGGAATTAATCTCACCGATTTCATGTCGTGTACTTAGAGACCAATGCGAAATGCTGCCCAAATTTTGTCAAATTTAACAAAATAGAATTAACCTTAACGTATGAAGCTACCATAAAAAAATGTCTTCCTGAATGAGATAAGGCCACACCTATAATAAAAAAGTGAGATTTTCATGCATCGAATAACTTTGTGAGTATCATGGAGTTATTATTTAGATGGACCGAAGTTGGATGAATGAAAGTCGCATGAGCCCTGCATATGAGGAAGGCGTTGATTAGTTCTTGCAATTTTCTTCCGAAAGAAGTCGACCGAATGAGGACGAAAAATATTTTTGTCCTTGCATCAATTGTTTGAACAGTAGACGACAAATGTTGGATGACATACGAGATCATCTATTGTGTGATGGGATTAAGAAGAATTACACCACGTGGATATGGCATGGTGAATTGACAGACATGCAGAGGGGGTCTCAATCTGATCCATTTGATGTAGAAATGGGAGATCGCTTAGAGGATATGATTTGTGATCTTGGACAAGAGTCTTTTCAGCAAGCACATGTCCCTATGTATGATACATTGCAAACTGATTCAAAGAAGCCTTTGTATCCGGGGTGCAAGAATTCCTTGACGCTGTTGTTAGTGGTGTTAAGTTTGGTTAATGTGAAGGCCAGATATGGGTGGAGTGACAAAAGCTTTAGTTCACTGCTTCAAGTAGTGCACGATATGCTTCCAAAGGAAAACACGTTGCCTAAAAGTTACTATCAGGCCAAGAAGATACTATGTCCAATGGGTATGGAGTATCAGAAGATTCATGCTTTCCTGAATGATTGCATATTGTATAGACATGAATTTCAAGAAATGCCCAAATGCCCTAGGTGTAGGGTATCACGGTACAAAGTGAAGGATGATGACGACTGTAGTAGTGACGAAAACTCAAAGAAAGGCCCCCCAGCGAAGGTGTTGTGGTATCTTCCCATCATTCCAAGGTTTAAGCGTTTGTTTGCTAATGGAGACGACGCAAAAGACCTTACATGGCATACAAATGGGAGAAACTGTGATGGAATGCTCTGTCATCCAGCTGATTCCACCCAGTGGAAGAAGATTGATCGTTTGTATCCAGATTTCGGCAAAGAGGCAAGAAATCTTAGGCTTGGACTAGCCAATAATGGAATGAATCCATATGGCAGTTTAAGCACTCAACATAGTTCATGGCCAGTTTTGCTAGTAATTTACACTTTGCCTCCTTGGTTGTGCATAAAGCAAAAATACATGATGTTGTCTATGAAGATATCGAGCCCAAGACAACCAGGAAATGACATCAATGTTTATCTAAGTTCGTTGATTGAAGACTTGACAAAGTTGTGGGATAAACAGGGAGTTGTGGGACTCGCAAAACCTACAGATAGGTCAGATCATGATGTCGATGATCTCCTATATCTGATGACATTAACCATTCCACAGCTTTTTCTGAAGCCGTTGCAAGTTATGTGGGATGCTACCGTGTTTAGGGTGTTTAATGACAACTTCCCCTTGTACATAAAGCATGAAGATCTGTCTGAAATAGCACATGGTAGTCAATGTATCGACATCTCTGTTATACAGTTGTGGATTTTGTAAATCAATTTACATTATTGTTTATTACCTAACTTGTTGTTTTAAATTCATACATAATTTACTTTATGTTAACAACCATAGGCATATGACTGAGACAAGTATGCGAGCAGGGAATGCCGATGTGTATGGATTCCTCAAGCCGTAGTCCATTCAAAGATTTGGGCAATCGCAATTTGAATCAGAAAGTTAAATTAAGAATTGGATGCAGAATTCAAAGCAGGATGTATACCTAGAAGCTTACCTGAATGGGTAAATTAAACTGAACAAACGAATTTAAATAATGTATAATAGTATAATAACCTATATTGGTCTCCACTAAAGTGCACATTGGCAAATGGTTGTCATTTTGCCTAAGGAAAATGTTGTTATCTATTTTGTTCGTTGCATAATAGGCCAGACAACTACCTCAAAGGAATAATTAACAGGTCAGTGTTGTTTTTCAATACATTTGCATTAGCATTAGTTGGGAACATCAATATTTTAATTGTACAATAAGCATCCATGTTTGTATTCAACAGTGTTTTGAAAGGACTTGACGATACTCCACAAAGTAAATCCAAGGTTGCTGCTAGGTGGATTGTTGGTAAAGTAAGTCATGTAAACAATGCTTCTACTTATATTTTAGTACTGTGTAGACTAATTTGTACTTAACGTTGAATGTCTAAATTTTATAATGTATTTAGTGCAATAGACAAAAAGGAAGCACTGAGTGTGGGTATTACATCATGCACTAGATGTCAACTATAATCTTAGGAAGTTTCAAGAATAATTGAGAAACGGTAATTTTTTTAATTCAAACAAATTTGATTTTGTTATGATTGGTAATATATTATTAACTTATGTTTTATTATATCATGCAGTATTTTAATGATGCTAAACCATTGTAACCAGAGAGATTGAAGGCGCTTCGCATCCAGTAGGTAAAGTATTATTTGAAAGTTAAAAATGAAACTTAGGATGTTTAGGCAATTTTGTAATTGTAGTTTACTTACTTTATATTTTTTACAATTCATATCTCCTTAACATTAAATATTTTTTTAATTCATAGTAATTAATACATTTTTCAATGGAATTTCTGGTAAAAATTGTTTCAAAACACAATGAAAATAATGTTATGTGGTATGCCTTTAAAATTTGTAGGTTAATTTTGAGTTTATTGAAAAAATAGACAACATATTAAAAAAAATCCCTAAAAATAACATCGGTTTTTTTAAAAAAAATCGATGTTAATTGACACTAACAACATCGGTTTTTAAAAAAACTGATGTTGCTGGTAATAAGTTAACATCGGTTTTTTTAAAAGCCGATGTTAACTGTCACTAACAATATCGGTTTCAAAAACCGATGTTGATCTGAAGATATATAACTTATTTTTATAATTCTTATTATATAACATCGATTATTTAAATAATGGATGTTGTATTTTTACATTAATATCAGTTTTAGAAAACCGATGTTAATGATAATACTTTCAATGTTAGTACTTTCAACATCGGTTAATAATCGATGTTGAAAGTCTTAAATAACCGATACAAAAATCCTATTTTCTAGTAGTGAAATTTTATTTATAATATAATTTATAGACTCAAAAGTATTTATATAAAATAAATTTTAGTCATATAAAATAAACTTAGAAACATTTATCATATACATTGCACATGGTAAAATATTAGTTGTAATCATACTTATGCAAATTCTTAAATAATCAAATGTTGGTTTGCAATTGGTTAAAACCGTGCTTTAGCCTATTTAAAGCAAGTAAAAATATGCTTCAGAATAAGTTGAAAATCAATTTAAAATATAGTATAATGAAGAAGGGGGAAGGGAATAAGCTTAACTAGAATCTTTGGAAAGTAGGCTAGCTATTAGGATTTTTTTGTGCTTTGTATACGACGTTTAACGAGAAAGAACATTTGCAGAATAAGGGTACCAAAAAAGTGAAGATGAGGGAGTGTGATAACTCAGTGATCGATATGGGAGTTTTTCATCCCAAAAATACAAATAAAAAAAAAATATCCAAACAATATAAATGTAAAATTATTTACATAAATGATGTAAAATATTATTGGAAGTGAGAAATCGGTTCTCTCTACCCTAATTTCTCAAAGTGCTGCATAATTTTTTTTTCTTTTTAATATTGAAAAATCAGTTGTCCATGCACCAATTTCTGTGCGTGCCTTTTTATTTTTATTTTTTGTTTTTATTTTTTAAATTGTATATTTATTCATTTTCTTTTTAAGAACATTCTTTTTTCTTTTTTTAGAATTTATTTTTCATTTCCTTTTAATTACCTATTTTATGATTTATTTTTAAAAAAAATATTAGTTAGAGCAATTAGTTAATTCCTTTAAAAAATTTTATGGAGGTGACTTTTTAAGCTTTTTATTCATGTTTATGATGCTTTATTGATCAAACAATATTGTAGTCCCAATTTTTTTTTAACAAAGCAAAATCAAACAAAAGTAAATAAATGGCACATTGAAAAATCAATGTAGAAAAAAAATTAAAAAGAAAAATATATATGATTAAAAAAAAAACAAAAAGAAAATAAAAAGGCATGTTGAGAAATCAGTGTATGGACAACCGATTTCTCAACATTGAAAAAAAAAATGCTACACTTGGAGAAATTAAGTTGTGGGGAAACGATTTCTCACTTCTAACTTGTTTTGTATC
The DNA here is from genome assembly GCF_004193775.1 of Glycine soja. NCBI lineage: Eukaryota > Viridiplantae > Streptophyta > Magnoliopsida > Fabales > Fabaceae > Glycine > Glycine soja. The sequence continues at coordinate 33,163,643 of NC_041020.1, forward strand.
ATTTAATTAAGTTGTGGGGAAACGATTTCTCACTTCTAACTTGTTTTGTATCATTTATATAAATAATTTTATATTTGTATTATTTGGGTAATTTTTATTTTATTTGTATTTTTGGGGTAAAAAACTCTCAATATGGAGGCTAACAGTATCTCCAGGAATGAAAGAGAATATAAACATGTCTTACAAAACTCTAATGTTGAGTCACAATTGTAACAATAAAGATAAATTCTTTTGAAGATTTAATATAGACTAAAACCACATTTACCATGGTCGGTCCAAATTTTCATTGTAGAATTAATCTAAGTTGTAAACTTTAACCACTATCATACTATCACCCATGACTAATCCCAAAAATCATAGTACTAAGATCTTATTGTCTTTCATGAAGTCATACTTGACTTAAATAAGTTTAACTTATTAACTTAGTCATCTATCATGAATTACTTTTTAATTTTTAAGTTTCACCTCAGTATTTTTAAAACCTAACTTAATTTATCAAATAGACCGTCAAGAGTTCAACTTTTAAATAAGTCACATAAGTAGGTTTTCAAACTAGTCAAACCTTCAAATAGGTCTCCAATCAAATTTTAATGTAAAACTTAAACACTTTTTTCATCACAGTAAATTTGTTACCTTATGTTACATTGTTTTAATCCTATATTTTTTTATTTACTTTGAGTTCCTATGAATTATATATTTTTATTTTTAATCCTATAAATTATATTATTTTTTGTTTTCGTTCTTATACATTTATTTTTAATTCCTATTAATGTGACTTGTATGACATGATATTTTTTTTTAGCATGATACTAGTTCACATCATCGTTTACTAATATGATATTTATTGATATAATTATTTTTTAATATCGCATTTGCTAATGTCTACAATCATTAATCACGTCACTCATCGTTAGTAATTTTTAATAGCAAGAACTATCAATAATGAATTTAAGGGATTAAAGAAAAATCACTTGGACAAAAATATAAAAATGAGTAATAAATTATAGAAATCTAATATATATATATATATATATATATATATATATATATATATATATATATAAAAGAAAGTTCTTTTATATAGAGTAATGCTACGTGACATTTCTATATTCGTTCCTTCTAAATAATTTAATTAATGTAGATTTTATAGAATTTAATTAATGCAAATTTTATATTTATTTTATTTTTGATAGAATCTTAAATAAATTATAATACATAAGAATCATATAAATTATTCTATTTTTTAAATTTTATATATTAGATATAAGAACCATATAAATTGATATGGTATATTTTTTTTTTATCAAAGTAAAAATACCCAATTATAAGAATATTTTATAGGATTATGATATGTAAGAGACATAACTAAAGTTTTGTATTATCTTCTATTTTATAGGTCTCTAAAAAAAATCTTCTATTTTATAGGACTATGAATTGAGAATTAGTAATTTTGTATTTTATAAATTCAATTTGTTAACCAAATTGTGGATTTTAATAGATAAACTAAGGTGTTCATTCTTATTTATCCCTTATTGTTTGATATGGTATATTTTTTGTTGATCAAAATAAAAATACCCAATTATAGGTATATTTTATAGGATTGTGATATGTAAGAGACACAACCAAAGTTTTGTATTATCTTCTATTTTATAGGTCTCTAAAAAAAATCTTCTATTTTATAGGATTATGAATTGAGAATTGGTATTTTTGTATTTTATAAATTCAATTTTGTTAACCAAATTGTGGATTTTAATAGATAAACTTAGATGTTCATTCTTATTTATCCCTTATTATTTGTTTCAACCACATTAATAAATTAAGTTTAAAAGTTTTAAGTTAAGGGAAACAATTATTCATATAGTAATATATAATAAAAAATAATTTAATGTATGTAGTTAGAATAAAAGGTTAATACCAGATATAAATATACCATTAAATACTAATTTTTAAGCTAATTATAATTTATTGAAATTTGGTTGATATATTGAATATTTGATTGTTTTAATTAGACATATTTGACTTCATTGATAGTGTTTGATTGATAATTAATTGATTTATTAAGAATATTTAATTTCAAAATTTATTTAATAAAAGGTATATTGTTATTTTTTAGGTTAATTAAATCAAACAATTTTTTATTATTTGTGATTTTTCTCCTTTTTAATTTTCCAGTTTTAATTACTTCCTCACAAAAAATATTTATAGAAAATTTGACATAAAATCACATCTTATATGTCACAGAATCATTCCAAATTACACGAAATGGATATGACATGGGGGATTGCCAGACAAGCCTTCAATCTCTCACACTGAGTCAGTCGATGTATACATGGGATACTGTATAGAAGACATGATTCGCGATTTGGGGCAAGACGGATTTCAAAAAGCACATGCACCTTTGTATGAGAAAATAGAAAATGATTCGAAGATGCCTTTGTATCCTGGGTGCACAACTTTCACAAGGTTGTTAGTGGTATTAGCTTTAGTCAACTTGAAGGCACGATTTGACTGGAGTGACAAAAGCTTCACTGAATTGCTTGTTCTATTGAAAAAATTGCTTCCTGAAGATAGCACGTTGCCAAAGAATCAATATGAGGGGAAGAAGATTTTATGTCTAGTGGGAATGGAGTACCAGAAAATCCATGCATGTCCAAATGATTGCATTTTGTATAGAAATGAGTTTGCATAATTGCGCAATTGTCCTACATGTGGTGTATCACGCTACAAGGTCAATAATGACGAATGTAGTGATGATGCAACCACAAAGAATAGTCGTCCTGCAAAGGTCTGTTGGTATCTTCCAATAATACCAAGGTTTAAGAGATTGTTTGCTAATGGACATGATGCAAAATAGTTGACGTGGCATGCAGACGGCAGAAAAAATGATGGTTTGCTCCGACATCCTGCTGATAGTCTGTAATGGAAGACATTTGATAGCTTGTATCTTGATTTTGGGAATGAGCCAAGAAATCTAAGGCTTGGTCTTGCTTTGGATGGAATAAATTCTTTTGGTAACTTAAGCACTAATCACAATTCATGGCCTGTTTTGCTAATGATTTACAATCTCCCTCCTTAGTTGTGCATGAAGTGCAAGTACATAATGCTTTGCATGATGATAGCGGGTCCAAGACAGCTAGGGAATGATATTAACGTGTATCGACTCTGTTGATCGAAGAGTTGACCAAATTGTGGGAAGACAGGATAAATGTGAGGGATGGGAATCTCTAGCATACCTTTAGGTTGCATGCAGTGGTTTTTTGTACCATTAATGACTATCCAGCATATGGCAATTTAAGTGGTTATAATGTCAAAGGCCATCACGCATGTCCTATATGTGAGAAAAATACGAGCTTCCACCAACTCAAACATGGAAAGAAGACAATATACACAAGGCATCGAAGATTTCTCAAACATTATCATCTATATCGACGATTGAAGAAAACTTTTAATGGATCTCAGGAAAATGAAAGTGCACCGAAACCATTAGATGGAAAAGAATTTTATGATCGTGTGAAGGACATCATAACTATCTTTGGGAAGACACAAAAAAAAAATATGCTATTGAGACAAACATTTGGAAGAAAAGGTCCATATTCTTTGATCTCCCATACTAGTCTGATCTTCATGTTAGACATTGTATAGACGTCATGCACGTGGAGAAAAATGTTTGTGATAGTTTAATTGGCACCCTTCTAAATATTAAAGGCAAGACAAAGGATGGTTTGAAGTGTCATCAAGACTTGGTTGAGATGGGTATACGAGAGCAGTTGCATCCAATCTCACAAGGACCGCGCACATATCTACCCCCAACATGTCAGACAATGTCGACAAACGAGAAAAGGAGTTTTTGTCATTATCTACGTAATGTTAAAGTCCCACAAGGATACTTTTAAAATATCAAGAGTCTTGTATCCATCAATGAGCTGAAATTGGTTGGCTTGAAATCTCATGATTGTCATGTATTAATGCAACAACTATTTCCTGTAGCGATTCGGGGAATCTTTCCTAAAAAAGTTCGGGTTGCCATAACTTGTTTGTGCTTTGTGTTTAATGATATCTGTAGCAAAGTCATTGACCCTAGAAGATTGAATGAATTGGAGAACGAGGCTGCCATTGTCCTTTGCCAAATGGAGATGTATTTTCCTCCATCATTTTTTGACATAATGGTTCATTTGATTGTTCATCTAGTAAGGGAGATCCGATTGTGTGGTCCGGTATTTTTACGGTGGATGTATCCAGTTGAGCGGTACATGAAGGTGTTAAAGGGGTATACGAAGAATCAATTGTAGATGCAAATTCCTTTGGTGTTTTGATGATGATCATGATGATATGATGCAATTGATGCAAATGGGCTTTTCAAGTTTAAATTCAAGACAATACTTCAAGAATACAAGTCACAACATCAAGATGATCACTAGTATATTAGGAAGGGAATTCCTAATTGAATTAGCAAAAGGTTTGGCCAAGTAATTTAAATTAAAAGTGTTTTTCAAAGGATTTACTCTATGGTAATCGATTACCAGTGGCCAAATATGCTTTACAACAGCTACTAAAAATTTGAATTCAAATTTTAGACTGTGTAATCGATTACACAATTTTGGTAATCGATTACCAGCAGTTAATAAATGTTTTAAATTCAAATTTTAAAAGCTGTAATCGATTACACAAATCCTGTAATCGATTACCAGACAAGACTTTTAGAAAAATAATTCTAAGAGTCACAACTTCTCAAAAGGCTTTTTCATGACCACCAATGGTCTATATATATGTGATTTATAACACGAATTTGCTCAGAGTTTTTCAGAACAACAAGTGTTTATTATCTAAAAGAGAAAAATCATTTTATCCTCTTAAGAATTCCTTGGCCAATTCAATTGCAATTCATTAAGGAATTATTTGAGTGCTCAATCTGTAAAATCTATCTCTTTCAAGAGAGATTCATTCTTCTTCTCCTTCTAATTCTCTAAGGGATTAAGAGACCGAGGGTCTCTTGTTGTAAAAGAATTCTAAACACAAAGGAAGGATTGTCCTTGTGTGTTTAGAACTTGTAAAAGGAATTTACAAGATAGTGGAACTCTCAAGCGGGTTGCTTGGGGACTGGACGTAGGCACAAGGGTGTGGCCGAACCAGTATAAATCTGAGTTTGCACTTTCTCTTCCCTTAAACCCCTTTATTTATTATTGCTTTATATTCATATTCAAATTGTTTTATTTGAATCAATATTTAAGAAGTTCATTGTTAAGAAAATTTATAACTTAAATAAAAAGTGAAATAGGTTTTTTACTTGGGGAAGTAGTTTGGAATATCTTAATTCAACCCCCCCCCCCCCCTTCTTAAGATATCTAAGGCCACTTGTCTAACATCAATACCGACCATAAGCTTCTATTGTGGAAAGGTGTGTTGCTGAAGAATGTATCGAGTTTTGCTCCAAGTACATCGAAGGTGGTAAATCTGCCGGGCTTCCTGAAGGTCGTCATGGTCCAAATTGAGGGGGGTAAGGGTACACGAGGAAACAATGTTGTCACAATGACTCGGCAGGAGGTGTCACAAGTGCATCTCTATGTATTAAACAACACAACATAGGTCATTCCATACATATATGCTCACAAAAAAGAACTCACAACAATGAACCCAAAACTGAACATGATGAGGGTTTTGCAAGAGCATAATAGAAGTTTCATTAACTAGTTTAGAGAAAGAATATTTTCTTGATGATGGTGCTTCCAAAACATTAAGATTGTTAGTTGTTGGACTAAATCTGAATGTATCAACTTGGAAAGGGTATGATATCTATAATTATTCCTTCTACACAAAGTCTCAAGATGAGAAAAACTCAATGCAAAATAGTGGTGTCATTGTTGATGTTGAATCCTATTCGAGCATCCATGCCTTACTTTGGAGTGATTGAACAAATCTGGGAGCTTGATTACAATGAATTTAGAGTGCTTGTGTTTAAGTGTAAGTGGGTCAATGGCAATACCGGTGTCCATCAAGATGAATTGGGATTTACTTTAGTAGACCTAAATAAGGTGGCTTACATGGACGAACCTTTCATTATGGCCGAACAAGCAAGACAAGTGGTTTACGTCCAAAATCCATGCAATTCAAGATATTTTGTGGTTCTACAGGGAAGACCAAGTCATTTAAATGACGCACAGCATGGTTCCGCGCTTGACATTTGTGAGACACCAAGTTTTTCCACAATAATGCCTTCTATAAATGAGTCTCCCAATGTTGATGATGTACACGCAACTCATAATGATCATGATGAAGGACTATGGGAGAACATTGTGACATAACAGAATCCTATGAAAGTAATGTAACAAGCTTATTGCGTTATTTGTTTTGTAATTTATTCATGTTGATATTTCCATTTACCTAAGTATATGTTATTTGTAAGTCTTTATTGTAAACATATTTGTTTTATTTTGACAGGGTCATGGGAACACCACCACCGTCACCCTCGTAGTCAGATGTTCAGTCAGAGGGTATGTCTAGGAATACTAGACAATCCACATAGCTCAGACGGTTGACTTTAAGAACTTGGATTAGCCGAGACCAACTCTCACTGTTGATGCTGCTACTAGGCGAGGATCGGGCCCACATAAAGAGAAGTTCCACAGCTATCTAAGGGTCACAGCCAGAGAAAAAATTCCAATTTTACATAACAGCTTGATAGATGTACCGGACGCGCTAAAGGACCTAGTATAGGATGACATTTTGGTAAGTGACGTCATTGTTAAGCAGTGTAATTTTGTGTGCCAATTTAACTGTTTAAACCTTTGAAATTATGCAAGTATTACAAAACAATCTGTTATGTAGGCAAAATTTGATATCCCAGAAGCATTGAATGCAAAGAAAAAGGTCATGTCCACTGTGGCCACCAGATGAAGGCAATTTAAATCAAGCCTCACCACTAAATTTGTCTATGCTAACTCTGAGGGGCAACATAAACATGATCCTTCGGTAAAATATGGTATAGATCCACATGATTGGGACGAATTTGCTGCAAGCCGCAAAAACCCTAATTGGTAGGTTAGATGTTTATTTCTTTGATTTTGACTGTGTAGTTCTCATTAAGTAAAGCATTTCAATTTGTATGATTCGAAAAATATATGGTACATGACAGGGAATTAGAAAAAAGATGCAGGAAATCCAAAAATACAATGACTATCCCTATTTACTTTCTCGTGGGGGATATGATTTGCTTCGAAAGAAGCTCTTAGATGAGAAAATAAAGAAAAGACAACATGAAACAATGATGACGAAGAATACAGCACAAATTGATGACCCCCATCTCCTATCTCAAGACACGTTAAATGGAAGTTGGCACGCACAAAGCGATATGAGCAGATGACATCTCAGGTGGCAGAGGAAATATCTGATAAAATTATGAGTGGGTTCTTCAATTTTTAATATAATTATTTGACTTTTGGATTAATTCTTTGTTTGTGTTTATTTTGTGCTTCATGAAGGACTCATTGGAAGAACAGAAGACACAGGGTATGTTTCTCCCCCATGGTCGTGACAACATACTTAACATTGCCATTGGGCGACCGGATCATGGAGGTCATGTTCGTGCAGTGGGGCCTGGGGTCACAATAAGTCAATACTATGGAAGGGCATCACGTGGCTCCAGTACCTCATCCACATCCATCAGCCAACAACAATTGGCTGAAATCATAGGAACCCTTAAGGAAGAGTGGAGGAAAGAGTTTCAAGAAGAAACCAAACAAAGTCTACAGCTATTGAAACAGGAGTTGAAGGAGGCCATCATGATGGAGATGTCACAAAAGAATACATCATAGATATCAACACTTATTAAGTCAGATATACATGTGTTAGGTGCACATGTTAGCATAAAGGGGAACAATGCTGAAGTTGCTGTGAACCCATCTGGGGAAGACCATGCTGCTCATGTGATACCGACTATGGGGTTGTATGTCCATCGTGAAGATTCTACAGAGTTGGTGGGCTTGGGTAAAATATATGACGGAGGCCCTGCTATACACAATCTAGCTTATGCAGATGATGTGGTAAGGGTTAGTGTTTACAAAGTTATTAACGGTGACGCTGAAGTCCCGTTGCCTTCTTCAAAAATTAAGTATGTCAGGCAGGCCCTTGGCCCATTCATTGCATGGCCAACACTGCTTGTAAAACTGGTATCAGACGAGGTATTTTAGTTTTTCTGTTTTCCAAATGTATACATTACCTTCATATAATTATTGGTTTTGTAAATCATATAGGTTTCAACAATTAGTCCAAATAAAGTGACTGAAGTTGTAGATGACCCCTTGCGTGACTTGATAAAGAGCCTGGTTGACATTTATGAGAAGCATGTTCAGTTGTTGTGGAATGTTAGTAAATTTGAAATTCCAGATGTTGATGCATCCTTGTTCGTAACATGTGTTGATGTTAATGAAATAATATTAGGTGTACAATGTTTGAACATAGTTATTCTACAGTTATGGACCATGTAAGTAAAATTGATGTCACTGATTAATAAAATCTTATTTTGGTGTGCCACAGAACCATGATGATAACTAAGTTTCTGAAATGTTTAAAATAAGTATATGGATGAATGGAGTAATAGCTTGGGTCATGGATCGGTGTATGGATTCCTTAAGCTGCAATCAATACTTAATGCAAAGGATAGACGTGGCCCATGTCAAAAATATATCGAGAAATGGCTTAAGGAATCGCACCGAGAGGTGTATCTAGGAGCTTATTTGAATTAGTAAGTAAAATATATTTATGGTATCCCTGTAAAGGATCTTTGTGTTATTCATACAACATTTTTGTGTCAATTGCAGGGGCCATTGGCAGCTGCTTGTTTTGTGTCCTACAAACAATGTTGTTGTGTGATTTTGTTCGTTTCGAAAAAAGCCAGATGTTCATATAAAAGCTGTTATTAACACGTTAAGTAACATATTTTAAGTCGTTCATTGTATTTTAAACATGGGTACGTAAATAGTGTTGCCCACATTAGCTTACGATTTTATTCTTTCAATGCAGTGTATTTAAGACATTAAACACGACTTCTGACGGGAAAATTCATCATAGTACAACCCAGTGGATTGAAGTGAAGGTTAGTCATACTACGGTTGCAAAGTTTCCAATTGATAATCTTATTAAACATGTCAATTCTAGCATTCAATGATTTACCATGTGTCAATGTAGAGTCACGTTCAAAGCGGAGGCTATGAGTGTGACTATTATGTCATGCATTTGATGTGGAACATAATCGGTGGGAAGTTGAAGATTGATTGGACCATGGTAAATTTTCTTTCCCCAAAAGGATAACAACAAATCTGTTAATTTTTATTCCTTTTTCACCATAAAATCTCTAATTACTTCTATTTTATAATGTGTAGTGGTTTAGTGATGGCACGCCACTAGACATCGACACAATCACAACATTACGAAAAAAATGAGCAACATATTTTTTAAGACTTAGAAGCATCCAATGTAGAGCGCTTTAGATGACATGGCAACAACCACTTTGGTGTTTTTCATGTATTTATTTAAGTCTTAAAAACAATTTTGTTGCTGTAATGACAATTATTTGCGAATAAAATTAGATATTTGTTCATTTCATTTTGGTATGCATGCACTCAAACTTTGAGACAATGCGTTGTATTTGCATTCAGAATTAGCATAGGTAGGATATGTGTTTCTTGTACAACCAAGCTGGCCATTTTTGCAGGTCTTTGGAAAGGTGTGCATTTGAAAAATACTAATGATGCTGAAATTTTAGAATGTTCAGTATCTTGTGTGGAGTCATCATGGGCAAGTGTAGTGTTGTCAAGTGTAAGGCCCCTTAAAAAGGTAAGTCATAATCATTGCATCTGTGGTTTACATCTAATATGCATGCTTTATGCCAACTTGGTGAATGAGCTTCCTATTTGTTTTATTATTGGATAAGAGTCAAAACTCAAAAGGGTGTGTTAGATTTTGACTGCTTTTATTTGCAAATCACTTACTCATGATCTCTCATTAGATCTGACTTAACTCCAAAGTCATGCTTTTCTGAATCTAAGGTATCCATGTAGTTATTATGCATTGCATATTTAGTGAGAACTTTTTTTATGATGCTAATATATATGATATCCTGAAATATAAGAAATCCTTTCATTCATTGGATTCAGACAACTGTTATATCTGCTTCTCTTGGATGAAATGTTCCTGTACATGCATTGTCGGTATAATTTTTTTTCTTTTAAAGTTTCCCCTCTTCATTATATTATACTTTCTGCTGTAGATACATAATTTCCTTTGTGTGTCTAGTACTAAGTTTTTCTCTCTTTCAAATTGTGCACTTTGTTAATCGTGATTCTTTGAGCTTGGAAAATGACTATCTTTCTTTGGGATTTATTCCTGAAGGGGTTGACACGCATTCAGTTTCTAATGCGCTGCAAGCATCATTTGTTGATCAGACCACTAAATCTCAAGATTTTCAGGTTTGTTTTGTGTTTTATGCTGCTTCTAACTTCTAAGGATCAATTTTTGTTGTATAATAGCTATAACTGGTGTTGAAAATATATTTTGGTCAACAACCTTAGTATCCCAAAGCAGAGTTTTGAGCAATTTCAAATATGTCAATTAGAGGGAGGGGTGACTATAGAGGGAAACACTGGCATACACAATTTATGCAACGTTTTGGTGCTTGTTGTTAGATGGGAATGCCTAATCAAGGATAAATCTTTGGGATTAAGTTTCTTATCCTCATTTCATCCTTTTTCTGGCTTGTTTTATTCTAGTTTTTTTGTTTGGTGTTGGCCTTCAAAGCTTCAAGTTATTTTTTAAGTTAATATTTGATAGATCCATTTTCTGCTAATGTCTTCTACAACAAGGTATATGCTTTTTATAACTATCTGAAACACAATTACTGGGTATAATGGCACTTTGTATTTCAAAGTTCAATCTTGCTTTGGATTTCAGGGGATTATGAACCAACTATATGATGTCATGTATGAATTTAACTTCTCCCTTCCGCCAGACTATGCTCTTGTGATAAGAGCATTGGGATCACTAGAAGGCACCGCTAAAGCTCTGGATCCTGATTTTAAAGTCATTTAGAGTGCATATCCTTTTGTCATTGGGAGACTTATAGTAGACCCAAGCCCTGATATGAGAAGAATTCTAAGGGAAATTCTCATTCGTAACAATGGATCCATAAGGTGGAATCGGCTAGAACGCCTGGTATGATCTATCTTGGCTTTCCTACTCGGCCATACAGTATAATGTGATGGGAATATGTTCATTCCAGTATTGCTTGAAATAAGATGGTAACTGCATCATTTGGATTGTAACTTCTCCAATTAAACAGAATTGTTATTTAACATTGATATAACTTTATAGACTAATTTATTTGTGTATTTGCTCTTGAAAGTTTGGAACCCTATGTCCCTATGAATCGATTCACAGGTTTTGCCTAGGTATAATTACATTATTAGTTTGAGAAATGCTAGAAGTAGAAACACACTCCATCACGCTCTTTCCAATACCCTCTTTATTTTAATGGATTAATGGGTGAAATACAAGTGGATCCCATTAAACTGGGAGTGGAACTTACTAAATGGGGAGTGGACACATCATTTATCTCATGTTATTTGTGTTTCATCCAATAATAGAAATATGTAAGTTGCTAGAATTTCTCTATTAATTGATGGGTAGAATTATGTTTCTCCTTAGAAGTAAATGTGCATTATTAGAATTCAAATGCGTACTCCTTTCAAGTATTTCTTTTTAGAAATGCAAATGCAGACCCTATTCATTTCTGCCCTCAAATTTGAATACTCTTGTGGATAAAATAATTATACAACTTTGGACTGTGTGTAATATGGATATGGATGTCATTCTTGTTTCAGGTAGCAGCAATATCTAAACAAGCTTCCGAGATAACTGGAGATGATCCTAGTTCTGAAAAGTTTTCAAGTTCTTCTGTTTGGAAATTATTTGACATGCATGTAGTTGTTGATTCCACTAAAGATATTTTTTATTCATATTATCAGACAAGGGTCTTAGAGTGCGTCTTTTCCTTCTTCGGGATATAGGAGAAGTTGTTGATGCATTTCTACAAGATGAAGTGATTGATTGCGCATTAAATAGGAATCCTCAAGGCCAAAGGACATTACTATTTGAGGTATTTTCTTTTGTTAAAAATATTCTATATGCGTACGCACATCTCTAGTGAATAAGTACACTTTCCATGGAGGTTTGCATCCTTCACACATTTATTAGTTGGACAACAAAACCCATCATCTATTTTCATTGAATAACAGAAATTAAGTAAAATGCACGTGTACTTGTGTAAATAATTGCTTTTGGTCCGAAATTTTTTGGAATTTTAGTCTTTTTGCATCACTAAGTTGCAGATTTCGCCCTCTTTTATTGCTTCTTAGGTAAATAATTGCATCAGTGGTTTGGATTTGCAAGGAATACTTTCAACTGAAAGAGGCCAAAGTGCTTTACAATCATTTGATTCATATAAGAGGTCTCTGATTGAGGTAATTTTTTAATCTGGGCTGAAAAGAGTATTCATTTTCTTTTGTTAAATTTCAGTTTAAAATCTATAAATAGGAATTTGCGAAATTTTTTAATATTACTTTCATGTAGTCTTTTTTTTTTTTCAACTTCTCTTTGTGTCTGCTGTTGGAGATAATATCTTGGAGGCTGTCAAAGTTTTAATTGGTCCTCTAAATTTTTGTGAAAAAATAATTATTTAATTTATGAGCTACTTTATAATAAAAGAACTTTGATAACTTTTTTTTTCTATGAAATTGACTTTGGAATTTTTAATTTGTCAACCTCTTATTTTTATTTAATATATCATTTTAATATTTATTTTTTAAATAAATTTTAATATTAATATTAATTACAATCATGCTAATAAATATTATTTTTAATTATTCATATTTTTTCTGATGAAATATCGTTCAGAAAAAATATCAATAGTTAAAAATAATCTTTATTTCAAGGACGATGCTTACGTAGGTACTGTCTTAAAAAGATAACTTTCAAGGACGGTGTTTAAGTAAGTATCGTCTTATATGACAAGCTTTCAAGGAGGACGATGCTTAATTAAGCACCATCTTAGATGACAAGCTTTCAAGGACGGTGGTTAAGTTACATAAGCAGCATCTTAGAAAGCAAGCTTTTAAGAATGGTGTTTAAGTAACTACCGTCTTAGAAAAGTAATTTTTAAGGACGGTGCCTACGTAAGTAACATCTTAGAAAGGTAGCTTTCAAGGACGGTGTCTACGTAAACATCATCTTAGGAAGCTAGCTTTCAAGGATGGTGTTTAAGGACGCAACATCATTGAAAGCTACCTTTCTAAGACGGTGTCTATGTCAACACCGTCTTAAAAAATTGTCTGTTTTCTATGATGGCCAACAACCGTAATGACAAAATTATATAAATAATTAAGAAAATTACCATGAATATATATATTTGGTTTAATTAAATCGTTAAATCTTATATGAATTTTTATTTTATACAATACCTTAATTAATTTATTAGTTTTTTAGAAATATTTTTTATAATTACAATAATCAATTATCATATGATCATAATAATAAATAAAATATTTGATTTATTAATTATGATATATTTAAAACGTAATTAACCACAAGTGTAAAATATAAAAACATGTATGTAATCCACAATAAATATATTTAATTAACAAGGTATGCAATTATATTGTAATTAAATTGTTTCATTTAATTTTATTATCTCAAATCAAGCGTATAGATAAAAAAATAAACAAAATTAACTTAATTTAAAAGAAAGTTACTAACATATTTACTACATACATTTATTAAAATTTAAACTAAATAAATAATAATATATTAAAAATTCAAATAATATATAAATTATTTTTATAAATTTTAAAACGTGAATTTTGTACACAGAAAACTAAGCCAGTTAGAAATGAAAAGTAAGTTTTTTTTTTTATAAAAAGAAAAGAAAAAAAAAACTGCGTTTTAGAAAATTAGAAAACCTATTTCCCCAAAGAAAATAGAAAACCCACCGAACCCTTACCAGCGGATCGTCGTGCTGAGTGCGAAGCGAAGGCATTATGGGGTTGACGAATTTCGTGCTGACAGTGGCGGGTGTAAGCGCCGTCGTTCTTCTCCTTAGGAGTGACGTGAAGCAATCTGCCTCCATCTTCCGGCGCAACGTCAAGCACATTCGCAACTGGCTCGAAGAAGAAAGCGCCGCTTCATCCAAGTGAGTTCCCCCTTTAATAACTAATTATCTATCTCTCTCAGTTTTTGTGTAAAAGTTTGAGTTTTTGAGTTCTGGGTTATTTAGCTTTTTCTTGTTCGCGGCTTGATTCGTTTTTAGTTATTGTTTTTCTCGAGTTTTGTACATGGGAGAATGGGAAGGTGGGCTTTGGAGGAGTGAAACCATTGATTAAATGATCTAAGGGGCTTGGGTTTTGGAAAATGGGAGCATATGGGTTAGTATTGGTGAGGTTAGGACGAGGAGGGAGAGCGGGGAACTGATGGCAAGTGGGAACACCCATTTGTTCTCTGCAAATGTTGATGATGATTTAGATGGTGATGATGCGTCGGGTGCTTGTAATTGCAATAGATTTTCAATTTTAGTGGGAACACCCATTTGTTCTCTGCAAATGTAGATTTCATTTTCCGGTTGCGATGTGTGTGAGAATCCGAGAGAAAGAAGCCCCTTGGATTGTGATTCTTTTTCTTTGTTCATAGGCCTCTGAAATTGGATTGAGGCAAGTATAGAAAGTTACTATTAACCCCAATAGTGTACTAGCTAAGTGGACACCACATGTGCTGCATACTTAGCGAATTGATGCACTGTGTACCCATATTTGTACCACTCATCAGAGAGAAATGTGAACCTGGTAATACTATGGAAGGGACTTGTTTTTTCCCACTAAATTTCTGTTAATATGCATGCGATTAGAGCTTGTAACTAGTGTGCATATTATGTACCGTGTAGCACTAGAAGGTTTGTATTGTTGGATAGATTAATGTAGCTGATGTTGGGCTGAAGATAGCTGACTTTGTTCCTTTTCTTCTTCTTATCTTCCCTCTCTCTAACTTATGAGGGATTAATGTTTGTACTCGACCAATTCTTCCCAATTGCCTTTTCATCTAAGGGATGCAGGATGCTTTAGTCTTGTTATTGGTATGCTGCCAAAAGTTGTTTTGAGTGATATGCATAAATTTTTATGTTGGTATGAGTCACTCTGACTGTAGGAATGTGCTTAATCATCCATCCGTAATTTAGAGTTATTTCAAGTTCTTACTAATTTCAAGATAGTAAGATGTGAGATTTTGTGTACTTTTATTGTTCTATTGATAAATCATGATGAAATATAAGAAAAGAAGATGATGAAAGTAATGAAAGCTCCTCTGTTTCTCTTGAAATGTTATCTAGCCAAGTTGGTGATGGTTATTTTAACTTTTCAGTATGTTTCTGGAATGGTCTCCCCTTTTATTTATTGTAATTTACAAAGGGAATATTATTAGTTTAAGTAAGGTGTTCTCATCATTAACTGATAGAGATTTATCAATTGGTAGAATCCATGATGTGATGAGAAGGGTCCAGATCCTCTCCAGCTTAAATTTGTCTCCAGCTCTCTCCAGCAAAAACAGGGGCTGTTAGATTAACCTAAAGGCTGAGATTAAAAGAAAACAAAACACACCCCACAGTAGACCTAATTGATACTAATCAATGGACACTATCTATCCATGTGTCAACATCTAATAATTTATAATACAAATGTCAACTCCAACTTATATAATCTTTTAACCACTTTAATTTTAGGATATATGGATATATTTGGGCCTCTTAAAGCCCATCCTAACAGCTGCATCTCTGGCGGGGAAGGTGCTGCAGTTTTTTTTATTGTGGGAATGCTTTTTTTTTGGTGGGGTCTTTCTCTGCCCTCATTTTGTTGGCTTTGTTGAAGGATGAAACTAGGAATGGCAAAATGGGAGATGAAGAAAAAATTTAGGTGCTTAATAATAAGGACATGGTTAGTGCAGATAGGAACAGGAACACCCAGACTGTGAGTGATTATAGATGCAGCGATTAGGGGAGGATATTCTTCATTCTCTCAAGAGTTTGTGGTTGAGTAAATTTTCTAGGTTCAGCAGAAAATTTCCCGGGCTTTAAGATCCTTAAAGCTTAGTTCTTAAAGACTTAACTTAAAGATAATTGCATTAGTTGCTATTTTTCTCTGCTGTGTGTCTTTTAGTTTGCTTATGGGACTTGAATATACAAAATCTAATTGTATGTGCTGTTGCCTTCTTTAGTGTAAATGCTTTCTGTATGCAACATGTTGCACAGATTTGAGGGAGGTTTTGGAGCTTGATTTATTTGTGTACACTGTTTATTTATTTTCTTATGAAAAAAATTACAAATTTTATGTGAATTTTCCCATTTGACCTCTACTGGACTGGTGTTGATTTGTTTGAGAAATAACTTTTCCTAATAGATTATGGAATTTCGAAGAGGATCTAGAATCCTTGAGTTGATTGCAGTGAACACATGTTGACTTATTGTTTTAAAGGCTCTATTTTGTATAAATTTGGGAAGATTAAAGTTGAATAACCTAAAATGGAAAACAAAGACTTAGCACATGCTTTTTAGGGAGTAAGGAATTAAATCTTATTCAAAGAACCCCATAGCATGTCACCCATATTAGAACTAAAGGATACCCAAACATTTGAAAAGTAAAATTATTTAAATTAAAGAATTATAGATATGTAATTTGAAAGTAGCAATGGTAGTTAAACCTGTCATGCGTGACCTTGGAGGAAGAAATATAAGTGAGAGTTACTGAAGATATAAGTTAGTAATTCAAATATAGGGTGGCTAGTTTGGTGTGTGTGCGCAGAATGCAGATGGGAGCTGTAATCCTATCATGAGCAAGTGGGTGTGTGAAACAGTATGGTTGAGATTGAAATACTGAAGGACAATAGTTCCCTTAGGCAATATCTGTTTCTTTTAAAAACCCAAATACCATGGAATAGGCTAAAGTAAGAAAACAGAATAGCCATGACCGTCGTAAGTTTCCATATCCTATTATTTTAAGATGTAGAAGAAATTTCAAATAAGTAAAAATAGAATTTGTTATAATAGATCCCAAACTACCATAACTTATACACACACACATGCATTAGAATGTGATGCTTAAATATTAATGAAAGAACGTGTTTGGGATGATTCCCATATAATCCGAGAGGCATGTGTTTGCTTGAATGAGTTATTGATTTTGGTATATGTGGATACTTACATTGCCATGTTTGACAACTTACTTTTGATGAATTGTAAAATGTCAAGAGGTGTTTGATGAGTAATGGAATGAGAATAGGGTTGAGTTGTGCATTGCCAGAATTGAGAAGGGCAGTCTTTTTGGTCCTTGGAGATGTAGTCCACAGTCACATGATTATTTATGTGCATTTTGATTATATACTGGTGTGATTTGGGCTAAGGGTCACTATCTGTGTTAGAATCTCTCTAGTGGACTCAGGCCCAATATCCTAACGCACTGTATGGAGGGTTTATTCGAGAAGAAATACAAAGGAAAAAGGGGACAACTAATGAGGTGGCAGAGAGAGAGAATGGGGGGGGGTTGTTTGTGAGTGGAAATTCTGTTATAAGGGGGACCTAGTAGGATGAGAGGGGGCATGGAATATTGAGAGTAGTTATGGATAGAGAATGTTGATCTCTGGAGGAGCTTACCTCTGGGCAGTAGGAATTTTGATTCCTCTGTATTTTCCTTTTTACGTTATCATAATACACATTGCTATTCCCAATTGTTCCTATCTTTTACTGCTAAATTGTTATTCCCTGATTGTGGTTCCTAACAATCTGTAAGGGCAGAGCTATCCCTGACTAGTACTGACCAGATAGTAAACCCTCCTTGAAGTGGAGATATGATAAGAGGATTGATCAATGGATTAGCTAGTGGGCCCATAGGACAAGTTATCTTAATATTTATTGGTTTATGATTCAGTTGAAATGTGCTGATTTTTTGTTATAATGAAAATTGAATGCTAAACTGACAGAGATGTTTGTGCTGATTGAAATTTATTCCCCACTTGGATTATTGAAATATGTTACCATGAAATTTACTGTTATAAACTCTTCCTTACTGAGAATTGGATATTTGATTGTATTCTCACCCCTATGTGTTTTGTGTGTATTTTGTTAATCTTTTTAAGGTTAGAGAAATCTTAGAAAAAATCTCATGCACTTTGCTTAATAAAATAATCTAGTTGTACTAGTAAGGGTGTCACGATGCTTATGTTTTAAGTAGATAAATTCATAGAGATTGTAACATAATTTTGTGCCATCTTTCAGGACAATGGAGAAGTCCACTCCCAAAGAACTTGAATCAAAGGTTCCTCCGAAAGACATTCCTAAGGAGGACAAACATTAATGTTTATGAAGGTGATGCTGATGTTACTGCTGTAATTTTGTGTTTCTCTTATTGTCTTTGAATGGATACATGTTTTTGTGTCTTTTACTAGAATGATTTCTTGATCACTGTCTGTTCATATTACTCTTGAATGGCCCTTGTATTAGTACATATATATTTAGCAATAAAATGACATGACAATTTTGGTTATTACGCATTCCAGTTTTTTTTTTATTGTTTTTTTTTTGCATATTTGCATGATTTGACTGTAACTTGGATTTAAAATTGTTCACTCTGGTTTGCAACTTTTTTTGCCACTACCGCCCGGTTTTAACTGAAAAGCTTAAATCGTTCAAGGAAAATCCTTTTTCTCTGGCCTATATCTAAATTTGTCTTATTTTATCCTCTATTTTTCTTTTGCTATGGTGGAATGGGGTGTGAATGACAAAGATTTTCAGTTGGATAAAAAAACTCATCGTTAAATTAAAAATTGAAAATTGAAAATTGACTATAGATTCAATTGTAGTTTGTGTTCTTAAAGTTTTATAATGTCCTCTTCAAAAAAAAAAGTTTTATAATGTAGCAAATTTTGCTCTCAAAAAACATTGTGAATTTTGCCCCATAATTAACTTTGTGAATTTTGCTCCCACGTAAAAACCAGTCACAATTAAAGAAAAAATCATCACAAAATTGTTTGAATTGTGATGTTTTAAAAGAAAAATTGTCACTAAATATCATAATTGTGACAATTTTTCTATCTGGGGGCAAAATTCGTGGAAAAAAAAATTGGGAGACAATTTACAACATTGTGAAACTTTGGGGTAAAAAAAAACAATTTAGTCTAATTATATCTATAAAATTATATTTTAGTCTAAAATTATTCTTATTGTTGTTTAATTTTGACTTAATCTATGTAATGTAGTTATAATTTAACGTTTGATCAATGCGGAGCTGGACAAGTCAAACCCATGTCTGTTCTCTTGTTATATTTATGTAGGTTTGTGCATGTGTTTTTTTTTTTAGAAAAATTGAAATAGGTTTGTTGTTTAAAATTTTTAATTAGGTCCTAATTATTTATAGTAAAAATTGCACGCCTGATTGTTTTACAGGGACCCTGTTAAAAAAATATACTATTGGGAACTATTTGAATTTTCTCATAAAGTGCAGGGACATAACAGAGTTTAACCTTTATGATTCTTGAGATGTCGTCATTCTATTTAATTATTTTTTTAATAGCCATTTTGAAAGAAAAAAAATTATTTGGGGGCTCAAATGGGAAATGATCAACCTCCCCCAAAAAATTCAAGGATTCTACAGAATTTTGGAGAAAAATCAGTAGATGGTGATGAATTGTAAATAGACTTGTTGACTTATGCAATGGGTTTAGGGCTTATGATTATTATTTATTGCCTTATGGGATAAGAATAGTGTTAGGATTGAGAATTTGATTTATGCAAGGAATTATTTATGCAATACAAGGACCTAGGGAAAGGGAAATAGGCTGAGTTGGAGATCGCAACTCCCACCTAATGCCACGTGAGTTGCGACTCATTGGCATGGATTTGGTCTTTTATATTTATACTGTGATGTTTTGAAGATTTATAAATTGGAGAATCTGTTTCGACACTAATTTGCAATTATAAACGGTTATAGATTTTCTTATGAATGCTTTATATTATGCCCCCCCTCTCCCTCCTCTTCATCGGTTTTTGCCGCAATATTTATTTTTTCATTGGCTAAATATTATTATTTTTGGTCCATTATATTTTAATATTTTTTTACTTTATTACATTAATTTTAATTTTAGTTTTTTATGTTTTTAAAAGTTTAATTTTAATTTTTTCTTTTATTTTCGGCAAGAAACGCTAGTATTTTGTCAATATTTTAAATTTTAAAATTATTAATTAATTTAGTTTTCATTATTTTACTTAATATTTAGTGTTACATCAAAATTTAACATCATTGCGTCCTGTTTTATGAGTGAGTTAGGTTTGGACCGTACTTAACATCATTAAGTTGGTGGTCTTAATTTTTTTTTCTAGAGTTGGTTTACGTCTTGAAGAATTGTTCAACCTCAGCGGCATGGAGGTTTTCGTAAACCCGCTAAAATAGTCATAATCTTGATAAAATGTAGTATTACAAAAATGCATAACATTTTTTTTTCTTTCTGTGAACATGGTTAGTTTAATTGCTACTACTACGGTCTACGGGGTGCATGCAATTATGTAATCGATTGGTTTCCTTCTAGGATTAAAAAATGGTTATTTGGACTTGAGAACGACATGGAGTTGTATCTAGCTCTAATTAGATACGTCTTGACTTTTTGAACATGACCCAATAGGAATGGGAATATGCTTTCAATTATTCATACGTTCTAATCTATATTTATTGTGGCAATTCATTGTTGGAACAGGAATGTGTTTTAGTTTAATTTTAATGTTGCACGCATTAGTTAATTGTTTGATTATATCGATGATTTTCTAAAAAAAGATTATATCGATAATTATATGATGTGTTAAACTTATTAATTAATGTAATAATTATTAGTGCGATGGCACAATATTTTTACGTAAAAATCAAAATTGATCCGTTATAATTAGCTGTAATTTTCAAATGCGTAGGATATTTTTTTCATTTCTATAAAAAAAATGATATTTTCATAAAATTAATTATTAGAAACATAAATTTTTCACCGTTAAAAATTGTATCAGGTCTTTTAAAAAAAATGAGTCAAAGGATCATTATAATTGACGGGGCCAAAGATTTTAAAGTTTATATAAAAATGTTAATGATGATAATTTTTTTTATAAAAAAAAAACTGAATATTTCCGTTTATCTCCCTAAGTTTCACTCCTATTTACATCTAATCAAACAGTTACAATCCTGAAAAAAGAAAACAGTTTAAATTATTGAAAAAACTGTAAATTTATCAGTTTCTTGATTCTCTGGCTATAGTGAGGAGGTGGTAAACGAAGGACAAGTCTCTGTCAATCTACATAAAAAGTTGACATAAGTTAATCTGTGTTAATTTGACCATATTGATTGAAATTTGCAAAAAAAAAATATGGAATACTTTAATCTTTATTTCCCTTTTTGTGGCCAGTCTTACCCCATGAATAGAGAACCTAACTAACATTGTTTCAAAGAAAGAAAGAAAGAAAGAAATAGATAAAGACAATTAGTCTCTTTCGTATTTTAACAGCGACATAATCGAAGATAAATGCCAATGATTATTCTTTTCTTTCCTAATAATAATAATAAAAGGGGATAGTTACCAATACTATGTTTTAACATATATTTATTATTAATTAAAATTTATTAAAAATTACTTAAAGTTACAAAATCATGAAAGAGACTGATTAAGTTACAAAAATTTCACAAGAAAAAAGTCACTGACAAAAAAAATATAATTTTAAATAAATTTCAATCAACAATATTAAATGTATTTAAAAGAGTGTGTTTCTTGTATTTTTCTTATTACAATATTATAAGGTCAAACTAATGTTCATATTCTTTGGTCTAATATACTCTTTGCTAGTATTTACAAGTCTGGTATGTAGATTATAATAAATTTTAACAACTAATAAAGTATGTTAGAAAGTATATTATTAACTTTATTATATTTTTGGGAATCACATTTTCAGAAATTTTATGTTTTTGGAAATATTATTTTCATAAACATTTGATTGTCATTTGGTATTTTTTAAAAATTAAAATTTATTTAAATAAAAAATTGAAAAATAAAAGTTAAAAAAGAAATGTGAAAGAATGGAGTGGAGATAAGTAGTTATTTAGAAAAAGTAAAATCTATTTTCATGAATTTAATTAAAAATTTGAAAAATAAGGTAAAAAAAAGAAATATGGAATAATAGAGTAGAGATAGGTAACTTTTTTTTTAGAAATTCAAAATACCAGAAATTTACAACTCACCTACATTAGAGATAGGTAACTATTTTCATGAATTTAATTAAAAATTTGAAAAATAAAGTGAAAAAGAAATATGGAATAATGGAGTAGAGATAAGTAATTGTTTTTAAGAAATTGAACATTGATATTAGAAATTTATAAGTCATATATTATTCAATCAACTAAGTTAAATCCTCTTAGAATAAAAATAAATAATTATATTAAAATACCTAATATAATAAATGTGAATATTTTATATTCTTAAAAATCAATATTTAAGAATATCTTTCAAAACTTATACCATGAGAATGTGATATTCTAAGTTCACTTAAAATTGTATTTTAATATGTTGGAAAAAAAAAGTATAAAATTACATTTAGTAATGATATTTTTTCTCTTAGACAACTACTAATTAATTATAACCTATTTGTTGAAAACTACAATAGCCAATATCCTGATCCCGGCAACAATGATTGCTTGCCACATATATCAAGCAAAATGAAATATTACAGTTCAGACAGGCATATGAGAGTGAAAGATGTCAAATCAACAATTTTCTAGCTGTTGGTCCTTGTCCTAGCTTGCAGCATCCTGTTTTCCAGACTCATCAAGGAAACATTAGACATGCTGTGAATATATTTAGAGTGACTTTAAAGAATAATGTGGGATGATTCAAAGGCACCTCAGAGGAGATAAAGTGTTGGAATTATTTTGTTAATTCAAAACACCAATGTTATTGGACATACAGTGTTACCACTAACCTTTTTTTTCAAACTCCATCATGCTAAGGAGACATAGGCTATCTGAATGATCATTTGGTTCTGATTTCTTTCTAAAAGTCGACACCATTAGCCACCTTTCATCCACCCAACACAAAAAAAGGTGTTGACCCTACTTCAACTTGGTTGATTTTTTCGTGCATATTTCTTCTTTGGTCAATAATATCCAAACAATGCATAATAGGTCTAGATATTTCATTCCCTCGCGGATGTCACTGCTTCCTCTTTTTTATCCTAAGCATTTAATTTGTAACATTTCAATTATCCTCACTCCCAAATCCTCTTGATTTTGTTATAATATATCGAAGGTAGGCAATAACCATCTTGCTTAAGTCAAACTCTAATTATTAAATCGACTTAAAATGATAGGTTCGATCAAAATAATAACAATCAAGCCTTGTCTTATTAGGTGGGATTATCTATCATGGACCATTTATCTAATCATGAACTAAAATCTCAATGAAATTGAAAATCTTTCACTAAAGAAAATAATTTCTGAACTGTTCAAACTGATCTCAAGACAACTGAAAGAACATAGTTATCGGCATACAATCGATTTCATCATCCGCCGCATAATCAATTGTGCTACCACAACAAGATTGACAGCCACAAAGGACCCTTATTGAAAGCTTCAACAAGTTTAAGCTTTAATCATTGGAGTACACTCACAAGGTTTTGAATCCAAAAATTTCCCAACAAAGACATAACCACTTAGTTAGCTACCTACTCCCACAAGAAGGGAAGTGTCAGTGGGTCCTCATTTTCAACCAATCCATCCAGCCCCATCTGCAGCATTCCGTTGTAATGAAGGTTGGTTGTGTTTGCATCAAAAACCAATACTTGACCACTGGGCTTATCTTTTTCCGTTTCTGAGCATGAATACTCATTCACAGCATCAAAATGCACAGATCCGGATGGAGATTGCATTGGACAGGTGATGCTAGATTGCGCCATACTCAACTCTGGACTTTGTGACTGAAGTGTTGACAGAAGATAGAGAGCACAACCTGAGTCAAAGGATCCAGGTTTTGCATCTGTAGAGAGCTTTCGGGTGCTCTTTCCACCCGTTGATGGGGCAATGGTGCCATGAATAGGCTGACAAATGGGAGTTCCCGGCATTGCTTCATCACCACTGCCTACTTTAGGGTCATTTTCTTGCCAAAGAGGATGTCCCTTATCTTGCTTATGCTTGTCGATTCTGTATAAAAGTCGAGGAGGATCATAACCAGATTCAGCTCCAGTTTTGGCAGCAGCAGGCCACATGTTTCTCATAATAGGGTTGGCATAAGCCTCAGGGCTACCAAAGTGTAGGATTCTAGGTCCTAAGTTGTAGAAAGGCAGTGCAAAAGTGCATATTAATCACTTGTGGAAGACAAGAAATAATGACAAGAAAAAATAGATTTTAGCAGTAACCATTAGCAATGACAGTGTTAGAATAATTTAGCAGATTTGTTAATATCAGCCCTCATCGGCCCATAGGGTTGATGCTAAAGATACAAAAATAGGCAGTTTTTACTGGCAAAGAAAGGAAATAAATGACTTCTGTATTTCAGATGTAATAAATGTTTTATTTTCCCCTAAAATAATTTCCCTTTTGTATCTTTAACATCTGTCTAAAACCAATAGATTAAGAATAATTCTAACTGTAGAACAACACCAAAAGCACCTATGAAACCGCATCTATGTTCTGTCCAATTCTAAATCTTCTTACAACATTCTCCAACCAATCCTCTTGCTTTGCATGGCAAGTATTGGATGTATTTTATGCTTCCAATGCATTAAATGCATTCACTTTTTCACTAAAGTATTAGGAGGATTTGTAAGAAAATTTGGAGAATAAACATTACTCATCAGTAAATAAAAGATTTTTATTGGAAATCATAGTGGGATAGTACATTGTAACATTAAATGTTACACTTTCTCATAGTACATTTCTACTTTTAATTCCTAAACTAATGCCTTTGAGGAACTAGTTAGCATTTTGTATTTACTCGTCATGCATATAGATTAATAGTCACTTCTTGTTTTATGAAATGTCATGCACTTAGCATTTAATTTTTGAAAGTAGCTCAAAGCATTAAATATTGAAATGGAAGAATTAGATGAATAGCCTAACGGTCACTCTAACTGTAGTATAAAGGTTTCTACTCTTACATCAAAAGTTTCAAGAAATAGAAATCCTCTCTACATATTTTTTTCCCTCTAACAGACTGAACGCACAATTGAATTCCATGGGAAAACCATGTATAACCTAAATGTCAAATTCCGACACTAAGTTTCTTGTAAAAGTCAAGATAGATAATCACTCAGCTTTATCATGACATCAATCCAAATAGTTATGGCTATCACTTAGCTTAGAATTCAATTTACTATAAAAAATTGAAATAAACTTAGCAAAGTTCTAATTCTAATTCACACAGCTTCATATCACTAACAAGCTTAAAACTAAAGGGGGTATTGTTTGGTGACAGGGTTTACTTGTTTCTTTCCAACTGGGGGCTATCCTCCCATACTAATTCAATCACACAATTGAGATCCAGTTTAACAATAATAGACAAAAAAAAAACCAGCTTGACGCAAACCTACCTTTGTAATTGTACATGAACTTCTCAGCAGCCATGAAAAGAGACGGTGGCTGAGGTTTCCTCCGGCGCCTGTTATGCCCGTCAAGCCGTTTCCTACAACTCCTCTTAACCTCATCAAACTCCCCAAGTGAATGAAACCTACACAACAACAACAATTGGCACCACCCCATGTCACAAAACACATCTAACTAACCAAACAACAGAATGGAACAAATTCCAATTCCAAAATCTCCAACACCCACATAACCAAACTCCAATCCATACCTGCTGCATTGTTGGCAGAACCTCTGTTGTTTCCCCCCCACCAACACAACCGGGGTTTTGGAGTGCTTTTCGCAGACCCTATGGCGCCTGTGATAATCTCTGCAATCACTGAGGTCAGAATTGCATCCATCAACAGAACAACACATGTTCTGTGATCCATTCTGAAGGCGGGATCTTTTCGACGAACCAGATGGCGATGACACGGTTTTCGATTCTTTTGTGTCTTTAGCAACATCTGGGGCTATTTTTTCCCCACCAAGCCTCAAATCCACTGAAGCTGCTTCACTCTTCTGGCCTTCACCATTGGCCAGCAGCTCCAACCCACGTGGATCCCAAGCAAACTCTTTCCCATCCCAATCCATAACCAACAGTTGCTCCCCACAAAACTATTTTTTGCTTTATGTCCCTTTTATGATGCCAAACCAAACCTAAACTTGTGTAAGGCACTCACAAAGGAATCAGAACTTGAATTTGAATCCCCTTGGTGTTTGTTTTCACCACAAAGCTGAAGAAGACTTTGACTTGTTGGGAACCAAAACAGGATAAAGGGGTCAATCAATTCAACACACAAGAGGGATATTAGAATTGGGTTCTCAGAGGAAGCCAAAAGAATAAATGCATCAATTTTAAAAGATTGCATAGAAAAAAAAATTGAAAGAAAATAAATAAAAAGAGATGGATATTAGAAGATATTCTGAAAGATTATAGACATGGACGTCACGTCATCCCCTCAAAGCAACTTGGCCCTCAAAGGGGTTGAAAAGAAATTAATGTCAATTCACGAACTTTTGTTGTTTTCTGTAAGTGAACAATAAAAATAAATAATACAAGTCTTTCACATAAAAAAAAAAAAAAACATAAGACAGAAACTTCACCTAACACACGTAGTTATCTAAATCTTAAATCTCTTAAATTCTCATTGCTGCGGATAAGCCTCCAAGAAAATGGGCATAGAAGGTGCAAGACCCATGTTTGATGCTTCTCTTAGAGGGGAGAAAGATCTAGTTGGAGTGAAAAAAAAGTAGGTCACCAACTATAATTCAATGAGCTCTAGATGTGGAGTAAGAGGCAGACGCTGGATCAATGGGAACCAACTACCTTTACTCAACAAAAAATTATGCAAAACACCGATCTTTTTCTTTTTCCTTTTGTTTTTTACCCTGTTGTTTTCTTACCGGAAGTTCCCCTCTGCTTTGATCTTGACTTCCTTTTTTTTTTTTAGGTCATTCTTGGTTAAAGTAATGATAGAAATAGGATATAAATGATAATAAAGGATGCTTCGGTTAATTTGGATGATTTTGAGTTTTAAAATTAGATTCGGTGAATTTTCTAGGATGGATGAGTTCAAACTATATTTTCATGATTTTGAGTTGTTTCAATCTAGTTTAGTATCCATGCTTTTAAAAGGTATAATTTTTTTTAACAATTATATATTAAAACTAAAACTTTTAAATCAATAGATAATATTTTATTTAACATGATGTTATATTTATAAAAATATTACTTAACATGATGTTGATATAATATGTTAAAATGATAGGCTGACTTGTTCTCGTTTTACATATCTTGGATTTTAAACAAGTGGGGTTCAAATATAAATAAATGATTCAGAAAAATATAAATTTGTCCTTTTTTTTAATCAATGGATAAACTTGTGATTGTTCATCCTTGCAAGGACATGAATTTGAGTCATGTTATTAATTTAAAAATTTTATTGGTAGATAATTTATAAATACTTTTATAAGGTGCTCATTGAGTATAAAACCTTATTTTGTTCCTAATGAATTCCTTAAATTTAGCTCACCTAGATTTTTATACATAATTTTTTTTAACAATGGTAGAAATAAAAATGTTAATAATATATTTCTTCATATATTCTTTTAAAAATATTTTATTCTTAATTAAAATTTATTAAAAATATAAATTTAATAAATTCTACTTATAATTTTATATTTTTTAATAAATTTTAATCAATAATTTTAGAGTAAGTTAACACACCTCAAAAGAATGCATCTAGGATGAATAGTGGTTGTGGGCAAATGGAAATGGTAAGGAAAGTGACTGTGACTTTGCACTGTGCATGTAACTTTCCATGTAATTAACAATAGTAACAAATGAAAAAGTATGAACGACAAAAGAGGCAGAGTGACTACGTGTTGTGAGTTGTTGTGACTACCTTTGAGTTGTGTAAGGTAGAATTGGACTTGAACAGACTCTTCACGTTAAGCTTAATTGAACAACAATGTTTCAGTTCATCTGAAATGATTATTGCATATTCTCCACACTTTAGGGATTGGTTAATTGGTATACCTTTTGATTTTGGTGCCGGTTTAAGATGACGAATTCATGTTGATTCCCCACTTTGTTCTTATGTAATCTCTTTACAAGTTTCTTTATCGAAAATAAATATTGCAAATAGAATTAACAAAGAAATTTTATATGCCGAAGACTTTTTCAAAAAAAAAATAAAAAAAGGAAAAGCCTATTCGGAACCATTGGATTTGTTGGTTGGAGACTTGTAGTTATTGGGATAATTATATGATAAATAAATGGTAATTATTCCAAAAAGACAAATGTTATATGTGAAGTGTTATAAAAATCGTTTGATAATTGACCCGGTCAAGGTAGTGGATCAGGAGTTCAACAGATGAGTCAACAATTGGTCCAGTATATATTAAAAATTTAACATTATATATGTATCTATTATATATATATATATATATATATATATATATATATATAACATTATTTGATAAAAAAAAAATATTCATTTATATTCCAAAATCCAAAATAACAATTGATAATGATGAGATATCAAAACAACATGGTAGAGGTATTCATTTTTTTTTACGTACATAGCCTAATCTGAGTTTGTAAACGGTCCAATAGTGAAATTGATCCTGTTAGGCCACCAAATTTCAATTGGACCAGTCCGACCGATCGGACCAAACCGGATTTTATAACACTATATATGCCTCCTCTTGAAATAGAAATAAACAAGTGATAGTTGGAAGGAAAAAGACAAATGTCAAAGTGAGTTGTATACTAAATAATAAATTGAATTTACTGAATATGAAAAAAAAGAGTAAATAAATTTCACCAAGCACTATGTTGTGACTAGTGACCCAGTTGACTTTATTCATCTTTTCTTTTTATTTTAAAAATTAACTTGATTTCATTGTAAAATATTCTCACCTATTAAATCACTCGCTATATATTTTTGTTAAGCTCTCGATTTAGTTTAAAAATAACAATTGAGGCCCTAAATAACACTTGTTTCATTTATAAACAAAAAATAAACTCTAGTTTCATTTATGGATTTAGTGTATATAATATTCTTTATGCATTTTCCCAGGTCTTTGAGATGAACTCGTTTACATTTGGCAATGAATTTTTCATAACTTAAGATAGATTTTAAATATATTGTTAGGTAGATATCCAATTTCATCCCTGAAAGTGTAATTCAGTAACACCAGTCCCTTAAAGATGAAAAAAAATAAAATTTAGTCTCCAAATATGAAAAAATGGTGACATATTATCCCCAATGTTAGTTTTGTTCGATATATTTAAAGTCAGTACTTACCTGGCAACTTAGGACTGAATTGTCATGGGAAAATAGTGTCACATAGGATGCTAACTCAATAAGACCAATTTCTCATTAAAATGTCAATGGACTAATTTGTCATTTTTTGAAATTGGTAATTTTTTTACAGCAACCTCTCTTTCGTCCATCCTCATCTTCCTTTTCTTTCTTTCACCTCCCTTACACCCTAAACAACAAGCTCAACAATGGACACCACCACTACCACACCCTTCAAATACCACCTTTTAGAAGCATCCTCGAAACCTTTCTTCAAGAAGACAACACTCACCTCCTTCCATAAACATGATGAGTCCGAGACCACATCGTTGATCTCCCTTCAACCTCAAAGAATAACATATGGAAGCAATGCCTTCCAAGATTATTTTGATGATGCCAAAGAATCAAGACTCAAGCAAGTTCCGAAGAATCAAGAGTCAAGCAAGTTTCAAGAATCAAGATTCAAGATTCAAGAATAATCAAGATCAAGACTCAAGATTCAAGATTCATGTAAAGAATCAAGACTCAAGATTCAAGAATCAAGAGAAGACTCAACCAAGATAAGTATTAAAAGAGTTTTTCAAAAAATTGAATAGCACAAGAATTTTTCAAAAAGAAAAATCTTTTACCAAAGAGTTTTACTCTCTGGTAATCGATTACCAGAAGGCAGTAATCGATTACAGGTAGCCAACATTCTTTTCAAAATTGATTTACAAAGCTGTAATCGATTACCATAATCATGTAATTGATTACCAATGTTTTTAAAACGTTAGATTTCAAATTCAAGAGTCACAACTTGTGATAAAACTTTTTCAAATCATTTCAAACTTGTGTAATCGATTACACAATACTTGTAATCGATTACCAGAGTTTCTAAACATTTTGATTTTCAAATTTAAACATGAAGAGTCACATCTGTTGATGTGTAATCGATTACACCTTGATGGTAATCGATTACCAGTGACTGATTTCAAAAAATAAATTACCAAAAGTCGCAATTCTTAAAGTGACTTGTTTCTGAAGAGTTTTTCAAAAGTCACAAATTTTAAAGTGACTAGTTTTTTTTCAAAAGAGTCACAACTTTTAAAGTAACTAGTTTTAAAGAAATTGTCAAGAGTCGCAAACTTTAACTTGAGTCATCAAATGATTATAAATATGTGACCATGACATGAATTTAATTGAAGAACTTTCTTATTCATTTCTCTTCATCTTTCTAAAAGTTTTTGTTCAATACTTTCTCTTTCAAGAAAAGTTCATTGACCAAAAACTTGTACTATTCTTTTTCTTCATCCCTTCTCTCTCTTGTCAAAAGATTCAAAGAACTAATTGCCTGAGAATTCTTTTGCTTCTTACCTTCTCCTTCTTGACAAAAGATTTCAAAAGACTAACCGCCTGAGATATCTTTTTCCCTTTCCCTTTAAACAAAAGATTTCAAAGGACTAACCGCCCGAGATATCTTTTGTTTCCCCTTACAAAGATTCAAGGGACTAACCGCCTAAGAATTCTTTGTCTTAACACATTGGAGCATACATCCTTTGTGGTACAAGTAGAGCGTACATCTACTTAGGTTGTGATACTGAGAACAAGAGAGGGTACATCTCTTGTGGATCAGTTCAAGTGGAGCGTACATCCACTTGGTTGTTCAAAGAGAACAAGGGAGGGTACATCCCTTGTGGATCTTTTCATGTAAAGGATTTTACAAGGTTATTGGAAATCTCAAGAATCGGTGGTTGCTTGGGGACTGGATGTAGGCACGGGTTGTGGCCGAACCAGTATAAATCTTGTGTTTGTCTTCTTCTTCCCTACACTCTTTAATTTCCGTTGTATACTTTTTATTTCCGCTTTACTTTTCTCAAGTTATTATTTTGGTTCTTTACCTCCTCATAACTTAGTAGTAAAGCCTAATTGAATCTATTAACATTAAGTAGAATAAATTTTTAATTAGTCAAGACACGTTCATAATTAATTCAACCCCCCCTTCTTAATTATTCCAAGGCCACTTGATCCAACAAGTGGTATCAGAGCAGGTATCTTGAGAAAAGTTTCAGAACTTCAAGATTTATGGCCTCCTCAAATTCTCTGTTTCCCGAGGGAAACTCCATCCATAGGTCACCTATCTTTAATGGTGAGGGTTACCACTATTGGAAAACCCGAATGCAAATCTTTATTGAAGCCATAGATTTAAACATTTGGGAAGCAATAAAAATAGGACCTTATGTACCCACCATAGTAGATGCA
The DNA here is from genome assembly GCF_004193775.1 of Glycine soja. Lineage (NCBI taxonomy): Eukaryota > Viridiplantae > Streptophyta > Magnoliopsida > Fabales > Fabaceae > Glycine > Glycine soja. The sequence continues at coordinate 33,195,405 of NC_041020.1, forward strand.
AGCACAAGCACAACAATAGAAAAACCTAGAGATAAATGGACTGAAGAGGATAGAAGAAGAATCCAATATAATCTTAAAGCCAAAAACATTTTTACTTCTACCCTATGAATAAATGAATATTTTAGAGTGTCTAACTGTTCAAATGCAAAGGTGATGTGGGATACTCTCCAACTTACACATGAAGGCACCACTGATGTGAAAAGATCTAGAGTCAATACCCTTACACATGAATATAAATTATTTAGGATGAACACTAATGAGAACATCCAAAGCATGTAGAAAAGATTCACACACATAGTCAATCACCTTGCCTCCTTAGGAAAAACCTTTCCTAATGAAGATTCAATTAATAAAGTTTTGAGATGCTTAAGTAGGGAATGACAGCCCAAGGTAACTGTCATTTCTGAAAGTAAAGATCTTTCTTCTATGTCTCTTGCCACTCTTTTTGGAAAACTGCAGGAACATGAAATGGAACTTCAACGTCTCAACCAAAATGAAGAGACCGACAAAAGGAAAAGAAGCATAGCACTCAAAGCCTCCTCCTCAATGCAAGAAGAAGAAGAAGAAGAACCTGATGATGAAGAGGACTTCTCACTCTTTGTGAAGAAGTTTCATAAATTCATCAAAAATAGAAGAATGGAGAGACGCCATAACTTCAACAATCGGAAGAGATCTAAAGAAGGTTCCCCAACACTTAAATGCTATAAGTGTAATAGACCCGGTCACATAAAGGCACACTGCCCCACAAATGAATCATGGTCTAAAAAGAATAAGAAGAAAAACCATGAAGAAAGAAGATCCAAGAAGGCGTATATTGCTTGGGATGACAATGACTCATCCGATGGTTCGGAGAAGGAGATCAACCTTTTATCCAAGGACTATGAGAGCGATGAGAACATCTCTCAAGAAGATTAAGCAAAAAGCACAAGTTTGACTTCCATCTTTGAAGATCTAGGCACTTAAATCATGAAAAAGGTAACATCAAAACCATTCTCTTTTAAATTAAGTTGGTTAAAACTTTCCTTCAATTAACTTGTTATATGACGACTAACAAAATTTTATTTGTTTGTCTTGGTTAATTGCTATTGTGAGTATGTGCTTATATGTTTGATTGAGTTATTTTTCCTTTCTCAAAGCATGAAGTTTATTCTTAAAACAAATATTTGATGTTGCCTATGATTCTTGCATAATTTTTAATATGATATGTGAATTACTTGCTTAAGTTTCATTCATAAAGTTTTTCAAAAATCCATTATGTTATATATATTTATTTTTATATAAGAGTTTTCATATATAAAGTACTTTTTTATTTTGAAAAATGTGTTATCAAGCATGAGCATGATAAAGATATTGAGCATATAGGTTTCAGAGAAAATAATGTTTACATGATTGATTGAGTTCTTTGAACTTTCCAAGTTTTTAAATTACCTTTAACAAATCTGAATGTTTGATGATGCCTGTGATCTATATCCTTCAATCCTTGTGTGACTCTTGTTTGATATGTTTGAATTACTTGATTGATTGCTTCAACATTCCACCACCATCCTCATAGATTTAGATTATTACTATATTTTGTTTCTAAAGCCTTGTATTTGGCTATATTTTTATGACATCTGAACACTTAGTATTTCTTTTAATATTTGCTTAAGTATGATTGAACATGATGATTATATTTACTTGCTTTTGGATTGTTTATGGTTATGTGTGTTAAACTAAATTATTTTTTATGATATATATGTCTAGTGTTATGTAATTACATTTGGTATTGTGTTGTATGTATGTTTTAGAATTATTTATGTATAATTTTATGTTACAACAAACTTTGGCCTTTTTGATGTTGCCAAAGGGGGAGAGAAAATTGATATTTTAGAAATCAAGATATTATATTTTCAAAGCTTTAAAATTAAGCATAAATTCAAAAAGAAAGGGGGAGAAAGAGATGAGTGAACGGTAGAACAAAACTTGTATGTATCCTCTTGATTTCAGGATTGTCATCATCAAAAAGGGGAGATTGTGGAAGCAATGCCTTCCAAGATTATTTTGATGATGCCAAAGAATCAAGAGGCAAGCAAGTTTCAAGAATCAAGATTCAAGAATAATCAAGATCAAGATTCAAGATCAAGATTCAAGTAAAGAATCAAGACTCAAGATTCAAGAATCAAGAGAAGACTCAACCAAGATAAGTATTAAAAGAGTTTTCAAAACATTGAATAGCACAAGAATTTTTCAAAAAGAAAAATCTTTTACCAAAGAGTTTTACTCTCTGGTAATCGATTACCAGAAGGCAGTAATCGATTACAGGTAGCCTACATTCTTTTCAAAACTGATTTACAAAGCTGTAATCGAACCAATGTTTTTAAAACGTTAGATTTCAAATTTCAAGAGTCACAACTTGTGATAAAACTTTTTCAAATCATTTCAAACTTGTGTAATCGATTACACAATACTTGTAATCGATTACCAGAGTTTCTAAACATTTTGATTTTCAAATTTAAACATGAAGAATCACATCTATTGATGTGTAATCGATTACACCTTGATGGTAATCGATTACCAGTGACTGATTTCGAAAAATAAATTACCAAAAGTCACAATTCTTAAAATGACTTATTTCTGAAGAGTTTTTCAAAAGTCACAACTTTTAAAGTGACTAGTTTTTTTCAAAAGAGTCACAACTTTTAAAGTAATTAGTTTTAAAGAAATTATCAAGAGTCACAAACTTTAACTTGAGTCATCAAATGATTATAAATATGTGACCATGACATGAATTTAATTGAAGAACTTTCTGATTCATTTCTCTTCATCTTTCTAAAAGTTTTTGTTCAATACTTTTTCTTTCAAGAAAGGTTCATTAACCAAAAACTTGTACTATTCTTTTTCTTCATCCCTTCTCTCTCTTGTCAAAAGATTGAAAGGACTAATCGCCTGAGAATTCTTTTGTTTCTTCCCTTCTCCCTCTTGACAAAAGATTTCAAAGGACTAACCGTCTGAGATATCTTCTGTTTCTTACAAAAGATTTCAAAGGACTAACCGCCCGAGATATCTTTTGTTTCCCCTTACAAAGATTCAAGGGACTAACCGCCTGAGAATTCTTTGTCTTAATACATTGGAGCGTACATCCTTTGTGGTACAAGTAGAGCGTACATCTACTTGGGTTGTGATACTGAGAACAAGAGAGGTTACATGTCTTGTGGATCAGTTCAAGTGGAGCGTACATCCACTTGGTTTTTCAAAGAGAACAAGGGAAGGTACATCCCTTGTGGATCTTTGTTTGTAAATGATTTTACAAGGTTATTGGAAATCTCAAGAATAGGCGGTTGCTTGGGGACTGGATGTAGGCACGGGTTGTGGTCGAACTAGTATAAATCTTGTGTTTGTCTTCTTCTTTCCTACACTCTTTAATTTCCACTGTGTACTTTTTATTTCCGCTTTACTTTTGTCTAAGTTATTGTTTTTGTTCTTTACCTCCTCATAACTTAGTAGTAAAGCCTAATTGAATCTATTAACATTAAGAAGAATAAATTTTTAATTAGTCAAGACACGTTCATAATTAATTCAACCCCCCCTTCTTAATTATTCCGAGGCCACTTGATCCAACATCACACCTTTCTCTCCACCTCCCTCTTCGATGGTAGACCACATCATTGCCTCCCTTTAGCAGTTGAACCTAAGATTTCCTCCAACCTCGTCAATGAATGGAACAAGCAAGCTCGCCCTCTTATTCTTTAGTTCGTCCTCTACTTCTTCTCTATCGCCAAGAATCTCTATGACAACAGTGTTGTGGCGTTGACAATGATGACATTGTTACCAGACATAGATTACTTTGATACCTTTGCCCATATTACTAGGATTTCCTTTATCCGAGTTTTGATAGCTTTAGTTGTCATTCATAAGTTAGTCATTCATCAAATGGATGTGAAAACAACTTTTCTGAATGACGATTTAGAGGAAGAGATATGTATGACTCAACCTGAAGGGTGTCAAGTTCCTAGTCAAGAAAACAAAGTGTTCAAGCTTTTAAAATCCCTATATGGTTTAAAATGTGGAAGCAAAGCTTCCAAGCTTATTTTGATGATGGCAAAGACTCAAGTCAAGAATCAAGATTCAAGCGAGTTTCAAGAATCAAAGAGTCATCTAATCAAGAATCAAGATTCAAGTGAAGATTCAAGAGAAGGCTCAAGATATGCAAGAACCTTAAGAAAAGCATCAAGATAAGTATAAAAAGAATTTTTCAAAGAAAAGATTGAATAGCACAATTTGTCCAAAATAATTTTTCAAAGAAAAATCTTTTACCAGAGTTTTTACTCTTTGGTAATCGATTACCATAAGGCAGTAATCGATTACCAGAAGCCCAAAACAATTTTATAATTGTTTTACAAAATTGTAATTGATTACCATGGGCATGTAATCAATTACCAATGTTTTTGAACGTTGAATTTCAAATCTCAAGAGTCACAACTTGTGACAAAATATTTTCAAAATAGTGTAATCAATTATACAATATTTGTAATCGATTACCAGTGGTTTTTGAACCTTGGATTTCAAACCTCAACATGAAGAGTCACAACTTTTGATAAAATAAACTGTGTAATTGATTACACTATAATGATAATCGATTACTAGTGACTGGTTTTGAAAAATTGCCAAGAGTCACAACTTTTAAAGTGATTGGTTTTGAAAAATTGCCAAGAGTCACAACTTTTAAAGTGACTGGTTTTTTGAAGAAATTGCCAAGAGTCACAACTTTTTAAAGTGACTGGTTTTTAAGAAATTGTCAAAATTCACAACTTTTAACATGGTTTCTTCAACTGCCATCAAATGACTATAAATATGTGACCATGGCACAAATTTCAAAAAGAGATTTTCTCAATATCTTTCTAAGAGTTTTTGTTCAACACTTGCTTTGTCAAGAAAAGTTCATTGGGCAAAAACTTGTGCTATTCTATTTTCTTCCTCTCCTTCGTTCTTACAAAAATCTTTTCAAGAGACCTACTCTTGGTGACTATTTTCAAGAGAAGGTCTTCTTGGTTACAAACACTGAACACAAGGGACCAACGTTCCATTGCAAGAAGCAGGATTTGCTTCTTGGTTGATCACTAGACACAAAAGACCAACGCCTTTTGGGTTCATTGCAAGAAGTGGGTATAACTTCTTGGTTGTTGTCATTGGACACAAGGGACCAATGTTCCTAGGGGTTCATTGCAAGAAGCAGGATTTTCTTCTTGGTTGATCACTAGACACAAAAGACCAACATCTTTTGGGTTCATTGCATGAAGTGGGTATAACTTCTTGGTTGTTATCATTGGACACAAGGGACCAACGTTCCTTGGGGTTCATTGCAAGAAGTGGGAATAACTTCTTGGTTGTAATCACTGAACACAAAGGAGGGAAGCCCTTTATGGTTCATTGCTTGTAAAGGATTTTACAAGGATAGTGGAAATCTTAAGCGGGTTGCTTGGGGACTGGACGTAGGCACAGGTTGTGGCCGAACCGGTATAAATCCGGTTTTGCATGCTCTCTTTCCTTAATCTTTTTTACTTTCTGTTGTACTTATATTTCTTTAAGTTTACTTTTCCTTATTTGTTATTCGAGTAACTTACAATTAAAGAAATAATTGAATCTAGGGAATATCTAAGAAAGGGAAATTTTCAATTAAGAATAGTCAACGAAATCTTAATTCAACCCCCCTTTATAAAATTTCTGAGACCACTTGTCCAACATAAAATAGGCACCAAAACAATAGCATGAAAAGTTTAATGAGACTTTACTTGATGATGGTTTTTCCTTGAGTGATGTTGATAGACGTGTGTACACAAAGTCTGAGAATGGTGATTGTGTCATTATATGCTTATATGTGGATGACATGTTGCATTTAAGAACTAAATCTTTCTTGGCATCTAAATTTGATATGAAAGATACAGGTTGTCAAACCCTAATTTCGTCCAGGGAATATCGTTCGATATGATATTTTGATTCTTGCTAGTCAAATTATGATATTTGGCGGTAGTTACAGTGCGAAACAAGGAATCACTCAGTGTTTTGATCAAGAAAACAAAAGGATACCAAGGAAGGGGGCAAAAGGGTCTTTTTTTTGGATTTTTCTGGACCTTAGGTTTCCCAAGCTAGCATCTGGTTAGCCTGGGCCATGAAATGGCTTCATTCCTAAGCAACCAGCTCGCCTGGGCAAGCTCATTCCTTCAGGGCTAAGTAACTAGCTCGCCTGGGCGAGCTTCCTCTGCCTCAAAATGGGTCTTTATCAGAGGTTTGGTCCCAAAATCCAAACTATAAAAGTATCTAGTCAAGATTTGAAATGACACATGGTCGTGTTTCAACATCTTAAACACTAATTTATCCCTTGCTACCCCCTCTGAGCCAAAACATATTTGTTTTCTAAAAAACAACAAAAAAGAAACAAAAACAAAAACCTTGAGTAGGAACCACCACTAAACCAGCGGGAAGAACAATGCAAACAACACATGCATGAGGTTTACTAAGCTCTAGGTTGGGCAACAATGATGTTAAAAAAAATAAAAATAAAGAGAGAGCAAAAAGCAAATCCTCCAAAGACAAGTGAAGAAAAAAAAGGAGAGCAAAAAAAAGAGACAAAAGATCTCTAGATTTTATAAGGAAGGCACAAAAGTGCAATAAGGATTAATGTATAAGACAAAAGGAGTAGAGCCCAACCCAAAAGTTGAAATGAATAAAAGTACAAGCAACGCTCTCGAAGTTCTTACTCAATATAACCCTTAAACACTCTTTGAGCCTTTATGGTCCTTTCTTTCATAGCCCTCTTACCCCTGACCATGTTACAAGCCCAATAAAGCCCATATGGATCAAGGAATGACTAATTTTGCTTTTTAAGTTTGGATTTTGTAATGGAACCCGCACACGCTTGTAATTGTAAAAAAAAAAAAGAAATGAAAAAAAGGGGAAACCTCAAGGTTTGCACTTGAATAGTTGAGGAGGAAACCTCAACGCCTTCAGTCTTTTACATTTTCAAAGACTTCAATGTCTTCAGTCTTTTACATTTACAAGACTTCAATGTCTTCAGTCTTTTACATTTCCAAAGATTTCAATGTCTTTTGTCTTTTACATTTACAAGACTTCAATGTCTTCTGTCTTTTACTTTTCTTTTACAAGACTTCAATGTCTTCAGTTTTTTACATTTTCAAAGACTTCAATGTCTTTAGTCTTTCACATTTCCTAAGACTTCAACATCTTCTGTCTTTTACATTTACAAGACTTCAATGTCTTCAGTCTTTTACATTTCCAAAGACTTCAACGTCTTCTATCTTTTACATTTACAAGACTTCAACGTGAGATCGGTTAGTTTTGTTTTTTTTTCTTTTCTTCAAGAGTTGAATGTGATCTATGTACCCTTAGGGGTTCCCTTTGTTATTATGTGCATATTCATCTTCTTTATTTATCATCGGTGATCTCGTTTTTTATTCATAAAGTTTAATCCTAACCGATCACTAGTGCCGTAAAGTTGTCTTAAAAAGATTGAAAGCTAATAAACAAAAACCAAAATAAAAAATCAACTCATAACTAACTTCTCTCCATCAAATATCACTTGCGATCGTTTCAAGGTCCAATGCCTTAACGACCTTATTGTTTGTAATAAAAATGAATCTTTCAAAAGCATAAAACCAAATCAACACACAAACTTTCTCACTTTAAAGAACTACGTATGTTTGAACTCCTCATCGCACCTGAGGATACGTAGGAGCAAGGGCAGCCCCCTTGTCGACCCCCCCCCCCAAAAAAAATAAAGAAATATAAAAAGGGGGAAATAAATAATTTTAAAGTCACGTTGTGCACACTCGATTAAAGGTTGTCGTCCCTTGTGATGGGCGCATGAGGTGCTAATACCTTCCCTATGTGTAAACAACTCCTGAGCCCTTATTTTCAAAATTCCAAGACCTTTTTTTGGTTTTTCTAATGTTTTCCTTAAATAAACATTGGTGGCGACTCCCACTCGTTTTCTTTTTTAGAAGATGCCTCTTTTATTTTCCTTCATCATCCCGTCGTGAGGTAGGTTGCGACACAGGTGAAGCAAGTGTAATTCTGGGAATTAAAATCATAAAGACAAAAAATAGTATACTACTAACCCAAGAACATTATGTTGAGAAACTTCTTAGGAAGTTTGACTATTATAACTCTAAGTCAATAAACACTCCTTATGATGCTAATTCTCAATTGAAGAAAAATAGAGGGAAACCAATTGATTAAACTTAATGTGCCCAAATCATTGGGAGCTTATTGCATCTAATGAATTTCTCTAGGCCTGATATTGTATATGCAGTAGGTAGATTGAGTAGATATACTCATAGACCTAATCAGGACCATTAAAATGCAATTTCAAGTCTCCTGAAATATTTGAGAGGTACCATGGATTATGGTATTCAATATAGCAAATTTCCTACTATACTAGAAAAGTACAATGATGCTAACTGGATCTTTGATTCAGATGAGACAAAATCCACAAGTGGTTATGTGTTCACACTTGGTGGCGGTGCGATTGCATGGAGATTAGCCAGGCAAACTATTAAAGCTAAATTAACAATGAAGTTTGAATATGTTGCTCTAGAAATGGCTAGTAGCGAAGCTGAGTGGTCGAAAAACTTCTCGGCTAATATTCCTTTGGGAATGAAATCAACCCTATCAGTTTCTATGCATTGCGGTTCTCAATCAACAATCGTTGTAGCTAAGAACAAAACTTTCAATGGGAAAAATAGACATATACAATTGAGACATAATGTGGTCAGACAGTTGCTAAAGAATGGAACAATTTCAATAGATCATGTGAAGTCAGAAGGAAACTTAGCAGATCCTTTGACAAAAACACTAGGGAGGAATATGATATTAGAAATATCAAGAGGAATAAGACTTAAGCCATTTAAAAATAAACAATGATGGTAACCCAACCTTTGTAATTGGAGATCCCGTGAAGACGAATTAATGAAAAAAAACAAGTCATTTGTTAGTTCAGTTTGCACTAAAATTGATTCAATCAATTTTAATCATAGTCCTTTCTTATAATGTGAGAAAGTGCTTGCAATCTCCTATATGAGTGTCAAGTGAGGCTGCTTGCATGAGATCTTGGCGAGATCTCTATAACACTCATGAACATCAGACACAAGCATGACCTAGTAGTGCAACATAGCGATAATTGCAAGAATTTTGGAGTGTATTGTGATTGGTAAACCACTAGCACGCGCCAAGTGTTTTAGGTTCAATAGCTTTCTAGACCAACTACACTGTGTGTCATGTCTTATCAGTTTAGGCCTGGTTTAATAGTTTGCTACACTAGGTCCGATGCATTATATTCCATATGAACCCAGGAACTCCTTTCTTCTTTTCTTAAAAATGTTTTCTCAAAATATTTTATTTACCCTTTTGTAATATGTGGGGGATTGTTGTAGTTTTGATGGGTATTACAAAAGGCAAAGTCTCACATTTCCTAGGATAGCCTTGGCTCACTAGTTTATATATCAACTTGTGATATGGACTTACAAAGTGGATAAGAAGAGATGAAAAAGTCTTGCGCACATGAGCTTCAGCCATGTGGGCTTATCATAGTGCAAATATTTTTACGTTTTATTTATTTAAATTATTTTTTAGACATTATTTTGAATATCAAAATCTTATCGGAAAACCTTGGTTTTTAATGTTATTGATTTTGATGGGATTAAGTACAAAATTTTAGGATTATGTTTTTAACTATGTTACCGTTTTCAATTACGGGATTTCTAGCATTAATGTACTGACCATTTTATCAATTAAATTTTAATTTTTGTATCAATTATTTTAATTATGTTCTAATTAGCATTTAATTCAAACAAGGTGTCGACGAGTGCTATATATATGGCCCTTTCTAACTGAGTTTTATACACTTGAAAAAAAAACCTCTTTCCTTTCTTCTTTTCATTGTTCCTTCTTTGTTTCTAGGTTCGAATTTTCACCCTTGCAGTTGGATAGCCTTAGCACATTTGAGAAGTTCTTGTTGTATCATGGGAGACTTATGTAGGATACCATACATAAGTCTTATAAAATAGTGCTCATACATGCCTTATGAAGACATTCACTATTAGAAAATACACTTTCAACATCGGTTATTTAGAACATTCTACATCGGTTCTAAAATCGATGTTGAAAGTGACGATGTTGAATGTATGAATGTTAACATCGGTTTTGGAGAACCGATGTTAACATACATATGACAACATCGGTTCTCTAAATAACCGATGTTAAACACAATGAACAACAGCAAAAAAAGTGTACGCATGATGAACGTTGACATCGATTTTCCAGTAAAACCGATGTTAATATGTTAGTTTAACATCGGTTTTCTAGAAAAACCGATGTTAATATATGCCCTTAACATCGGTTTTTCTAGAAAACCGATGTCAACGTTGATGATGCATACACTTATTTGGTGTAGTTCTTTGTGTATAACATCGGTTAATTATAAATAACTGATGTTAATATTTAAATATTCACATCGGTTATTTATAATTAACCGATGTTAATGTACACTAGTTGACATCGATTATCTACAGATAACCGATGTTAAAATACAAACGCTGACATCGATTATACACAAAAAACTGATGTTAATATACAAACGTTAACATCGGTTTTCTATTATAACCGATGTTGGTTATGATATTAACATCGGTTTTTGTTAATAACCGATGTTGTTTTCAAATATTTTTTTTTATATATACTTTCTGTTTTTACAGTAAACCCAAAATTGTACCTGTCAAATGCAATTTCAGGAGGCCCAATTCACAGCAAATAAACATTTTATTCTGCTTTCAAGCAGTTTTAATGATAATAAACATCAAATAATTGATTTATATATTATAAAAAACAATCAACAAATGAATTCAATGTTCATGTTACATAGAAAATGTAAAAAATGTCAAAAATGTTTAAAAATGTCCCTAAATCCTAGGCCTGATCTCTAACTCAGAGATAAAACTTTGCCCACTGGATCCGCAATGCTTTTAATCTCTCAGGCTCCAATGGTCTAGGGTCGTTAAAATACTGCATGATTAAATAAATCATATTAAGTTAATAATGTAATACAAATTATAAATAAATCGATTTTCTTTGAAATAAACTTACCGCTTCCCAATTATTTCTAAAAGTTCCTAAAATGATGGTGGACATCCAGTGCATGACATAGTAGCCGCACTCAGTAGTTCCTTTTTGTCTATAACACTAAATACATAATGAAATTTGGATATTAATTAAACAACTAGTGTACAGACACATAAAGAAATATATATAAGTGGAAGTTTTATGTAAATGACGTACCTTGACGACAATCCACCTAGCAGGAGCCTTTGATTTAGGCTGTGGAGCATCATCAAGACCCTTGATAGCACTGTTCCATATGAGTAACAATTAAAAACTGGTGTTGTACGTTGAGGTATTACAATGCAAATGTATTGAAAAGAACACTAACCTATTAATAATCCCCTTAAGGTAGTTGTCTGGCTTATTATGCAATGAACAAAACCAGACAACTAAGTGTTCCTTGGGCAGGATGACCACCATCCGCCAATGTCCGCTATAGTGGAACCTAAAATGGGTTAGTACATTAGTAAACATTAATTAAATTTTGTTATTTTGTGGCTTACCCATTTAGGTAGGCTCCAAGATACACATCGCGTTGTGAACTCTGCATCTAACTCTTTATGTAACTTTCAGATTCAAACTGCGATTGCCCAGACCTCCGAATGGACTGAGGCTCGAGGAATCCATAGATATCATAATTCCCCGCTCGCATACATGTTTCAGTGAGATGCCTGTTTATGTTAAGTCAAAGTTAAATATTTATGAATTGAAAGGCATAACTTAGGTAAATAAAATCCTTTTATATAAAGACTTACAGAATCCACAACTGTAACACTGATATGCTGAGACATTGACCACCGTGTGCGATTTCGGAAAGGTCTTTGTGCTTTATGTACAGGGGGAAATCTGGATTAACAACCCCGAACACGGTGGCATCCCATCTAACCTGATAAGGCCTCAAGAAAAGCTCTGGGATGGTCAATGTCATCAGATAAAGCGGATCATCGACCTCTGGATCGGGCTTCAGAGGTGGTTTTGGTGGAGACACAGCTACATGTTCATGAAACAAAGTTAAATAGCCAAATTTGAGGCACGCTTAATGAATTAATTTAAAAAGAAGAAACATATAGTAAGGACAATAAGTACCTGGTGTGATAAAGACTTGACCAGATGTGTCAGCCAAGCAAGGAAGGTGTGAAGTGCCTGCCCCACTAAGGAAACCTCATCAGTGGGTACAGGAACTGAAGCATCTGCATCTTTAACCTCGTCCACACTCACCTTTACTTGGCCAGGAAACAAAGGAGTGTTATGAACAAGAGTGGATCCCTCATAAACTCTCCCCACGGCAACCAGGCGGGCAGGATCTGCTTCTATGTACAAGCCGCACCTGTCAGAGTCACCCGTCTCAGGATCGTTTCCTGAGGGATCAACACAACTCCCCTTTGTGCTCACCCGAGGACCGGAGGGACCAGGACCAACCAGAGGCTCAAGAGATCCCTGAGATTGCATCTGTGACTGAAGCTGGTTGAAGGATGCCATGACCTGCCTCGTCACTTTCTCTGTGATGGCCTCCTCTAGCTGGTCCCTGATCTACTGAGTCAGCTGCTGTAATTCGTCAGGAGGCAGGGAGGAAGCGCTGCGGGACGTCTGTGGAGCCAATCCAAAGTATTTCTTGATGGTCACACCGGCTCCAACAACACGGACACGTCCAGGGTGCTCTGGACGTCCAATAGCAGCGGCCAGAACATCCTGACGTCCATGGGGGACCAACGATCCCTGTGTAGCCTGCTCCTCAAACGAATCCTGCACAGAAAACACACAGTGGTACATGGCATTCTCAAAATATTCAAACATAATTGTAATGGTTAGTTGAAAATGACTTACAATCTTCTCAGCGATTTCCTTTGCGGCCTCAGTCGTCATCTCCCCTATCTTCTTGGTGCGGGCCATCTTCCACTTCACGTGGCGTCTGACCAGGGATGGAGGGTCGATGACGCCATCAACGCTTCCTGACTGTGCAGCTTCCTGCAGCTTCTTCTTGGTCTTCTCAGCCAGGAGCTTCTGCTCCAAATAATCATAACCCCCACGAGACAAAACGTGGGGGGCAGTATTCTGCTTCTGGATGGCCTGTGCCTTGATGCACACATCCTGGAAAAATTAAACAATAATGTTTGAAATGGGTAGAATGAAGTATAACAACATCATGTTTAATATGAAAAACAACTTAAATGGCAAAGGAACATACCTCCCAAGAAGGGTCTCTGCGAGTCTGGCAAAACTGGGCCCACTTTTCCTTGCTAATGCCGTATTTGTCACAGACAGTGTCCTCGACACCGTCCTGATCGGCTGCAAGGGCCCATTTCCTCGTGAGGTCTGATTTAAACTGCCTCCATCTCTCCCCCACGGTCTATAGTAACTTCCTTTTCGTCCTACTGTCAGAAGCCTCTGGGTTATCAAATTCCGCCTGACAACATGAAACAAAGTTTATTTGTTACAATAATGAAATTTTTTGGCTATTAATTACACAAAATCAAATAAGAAAAGAGAAATACCTGAATATCCTCCCAAATCAGGTCCTTCTGAGCAGTAGGGACCTCCTTCCAATTCTCGTAGGTGATGTCCACCTTATCATGTGCCACAATCCCCAAATATGTTCTTAATTTCTTTTTATGGGGACTGTCGGCCTTCCCGGTAGCAAGATCAACATGCACCACTGGTCTCTCAACACCAGGTGGTCTAGTGGACAATGATCGTAGACGTGAGGCTTTGCGTGTCCGCTTCACGGCAGACGTTGAAGCCGATGCATCCAAAGTAGGGGGAGGACGAGGAGGAGAAGGAGGAGGAGGAGGAGGAGGAAAAGTAGTGGAGGCAGGTGGAGAACCCATGATCTTTTATACAGTAACATACAAAATTGGATTAATGAAAAGAGGATCAGTCATAAGTTTTTTTTGGAAGGCAAAAGTATAATATTATTAAACAAAACCCCACCACATAAGGAGACAAGACAAATTAACCAAAGGACTCTGAAAGATAGGTAGTTGTGCTTTTTAATTGTGATTTCATCCATGTTTTCTTTGATATTGATTTTCTTAGGACTTCATCCATGTTTTCACAACATTTGATTTTCTTTTTTGCAGAAAAGAAAGAGGGGAACGAGCAACAATTTGAAGGTTGTACATTCAGGAACTAAAGAATTCAAAATAACTAGTAATAAGAGGGATTTGTTTTTGGGATTTTCTGAGCACTAAGAGCGGCTACACAAGAAGCTTGCACTTGAGGAGGGAAGGATATTTGCAGCTAATGAACAATTTTCTTAACTATTTGTCCTTCAGATTTTACTGTTTTTTTTCTTATATGTAAATATAAATAATATAAGGCTATAGCTTATGGACATGGTCATTTTTACCCCTAACAATCTTAGAAGTAAATATAGACCATGTTTTTACGCGATACCCTTATACCATTTATATTTACATATTAGCAAAAAGAAACAGTAAAATCTTAAGGACAAATAGTTAAGAAAGTTGTTCATTACCTGCAAATATCCTTCCCTCCTCAAGTGCAAGCTTCTTGCGTAGCCGCTCTTGGTGCTCAGAAAATCCCAAAAACAAATCCCTCTTATTACTAGCTATTTTGAATTCTTTAGTTCTTGAATGTACAACCTTCAAATTGTTGCTCGTTCCCCTCTTTGAGAATGAGGAGGATTTTCATAGGACTTCATCCAACTGATGTTTGTCGGCAGTTTCATCATCCACCACCCTTTTCTTCTGTGCCTTCTCACGTTTGTTGTTGTTAAACCCATATTTATGCCTTCTTCCCTTCATGTCTTGTTTTATCACAACTTTAGCTGAATCTCCCATGTTCAGCATAGTTGAATCTCCTGTCTTATTCTCTAATGACATACTTTGATGGCCTGTATCTCTTTTCTTCGTATGTTCTACTGCTTCAGCTTCACAATGCATAGAGCAATCATAATTTTCCAGTCATCACCAAAGGCTTCTCCATCAGTGTTGACACTCTCCACCCTCTTTGGTTTATGCTTCTATGTTTTCTTCCGTGCTTCCTCCTTATAATTCTCAGATTTATTGGAGGTCCCACAAGAAGGATTAGCACCAATCCGTGCCTGTTCCTCCTCTACCAGCTCAATATCTTTCATTTCACCTTTGTTTTTGTAAACTACACTGTAATTTACAAAACAAAAGTTGAAAGGAAAGATATTGACCTGATAGACGAGGAAGAAGTACAGATTGGTGGTGATCATTCTAGTGCAACCTCGAAAAAACCTGAGATTTATAACGAGGAGGCACGGAAGAAAACACAGAAGCATAAACCAAAAAGGGTGGAGAGTGTCAATGATGATGCAGAAGCCTTTGGTGATCACTAGAAAATTCTGATTGCTTTATGCATTCTGAAGTTGAAGCACTAGAACATACGAAGAAAACAGATACAGGCCATCAAAGTGTTGCATTGGAGAATGAGACAGGAGATTCAACTATGCTGAAGATGGGAGATTCAGCTAAAGTTGTGATAAAACAAGACATGAAGGGAAGAGAGCATAAATATGGGTTTAACAACAATGAACGTGAGAAGCCAGAGAAGAAAATGGTGGTGGATGATGAAACTGGCGACAAACATCAGCTGCATGAAGTCCTAAGGAGGAAAATTGAAACAAAAAACTGATGCCTCAATCAGAGAAAAATGTAGCTGTCACTTACTAGGTTTGGTGACATCTGTCTTTGCAGAAAATTATATTAGACGATGTTAATCAATTCTCCTTCATCATGATCATTTCGATTAGCATGAACGTCGTCAGCTTCTTCTTCTTCGACAATGTTACCAGTGATTTGAGCGGTCAAAGGACTAACATAGGTGTCCATGTATGAATCATCATCTTCTACATTAACACCAACTGTTTTGCCCTGCAGAACCACGCACCACCTTTCATCACAAGGGTCTTGCACGTAAAATACTTGTCTAGCTTATTCTGCCATGATGAAAGGGTTATTGTGGTAACCAAGTTTCTTTAGATCTACCAGGGTAAATCCTATATCATCGGTGCGCACACCGGTGTTGCTATCAACCCATTTACATTTGAAAACACATACTGTAAATTTCACATAATTAAGCTCCCAAATTTCATCAATGAACCCAAAGTAAGGGATGGAAGCTACACAGGGATTGGCGTCATTGACACTTGCAAAGTGTTGAGATTCAGCCCTTAGGGTGACCCCGCTGTTCTGCATTGTACTTTTGTCATCTTGTGCTTTTGTGTAAAATGAATACCTGTTTATGTCGTATCCTTGCCGGGTTATAACATTTCTTTTAGGCCCATCTGCTAGCTTTCTTAATGTTTCTGAAGCATTCTCATCTGCAAAGATTGTATCTTTAAGCCAATCACAGAAAGTCTTGTTATGCTTTTTCAACACCCAATTCTTTGACATTTTCGAATTATTCTGTTTGACTAAAGCTTCATGCTTAACTATGTATGGCAAAACTTCATTACTGTTGTTCAAGACATACAAGTGAGCTTGTAACAAATCTTCTACACTTGGAGTGATCACCTGCAGTCCTCTTGAACCCTTACCACCCACTCTGTCATCATACCGAGACTTAGGAAGCCCAACAGGTTTAGCCTTCTCTAAGTATTCTGAACAAAATTCAATGGCTTCTTCTGCAATGTACCTCTCAACAATAAATGCTTCTAGACGATATAGATTCTTTCTATACCCTTTTAAGATCTTCATGTATCGCTCAACCGGGTACATCCACCGTAGATAAACAGGACCACAACATTTGATTTCTCTGACCAGGTGCACAATCAAGTGAATCATGATGTCAAAGAAAGCAGGGGGAAAATACATCTCCAACTGGCACAGTATAATTGCGGCCTCATTTTCCAACTCATCAAACATGACTGGATCAATGACTTTGCTACATATAGAATGGAAGAAAAAGCACAAGCGAGTTATTGTTAACCTGACTTTGTTTGGCAAGATGTCTCGTATAGCCACGACTAACAATTGTTGCATGAGCACATGACAATCGTGAGACTTTAACCCTACAAGCTTAAGCTTCTTCAACTGCACAAGGCTCTTAATATTTGAAGAGTATCCTTGTGGAACCTTCACCCGACGAAGACACTGACAAAAACTTATCTTCTCCTTCTTGGACAAAGTATGGCAGGCTGGGGGCAAGTAAATTTTCTTCCCATCAGACCTTGGATGCAACTGTGATCGTATACCCATATCAACTAGATCTTGACGGGTATTCAAGCCATCCTTCGTCTTGCCTTGAATGTTAAGGAGCGTCCCAATCACACTATCACAAACATTTTTCTCCACATGCATAACATCAATACAATGTCTAACGTCAAGATCACACCAGTACGGAAGATCAAAGAAAATGGACTTCTTCTTCCATATGCAACTCTGACTTTTATCCTTCTTTTGGGTCTTCCCAAATACAGTATTCTGGTGTTCAACCCGGTGATATACCTGCTCACCAGTCAACGGTATCGGCGCAATATCATGCTCTTGACTTCCATTAAAAGCTTTTGTCAGTCGTCTGTAAGGATGATTGGGTGTTAGAAAGCGGCGATGCCTACTGTAGACTGTTTTTCTCCCATGTTTAAGTTGTATGTAACTTGTATTTTCTTCACAGATGGGGCATGCATGATGACCCTTAACACTGTAACCGCTGAGATTCCCATATGCTGGAAAGTCATTAATGGTACAAAAAAGCATTGCACGCATTTCAAACGTCTCCTTGCGAAATGCATCAAACACTACAACCCCCTCGTCCTACAACTTTCTCAGATCTTCAACCAACGGACTTAGATAAACATCAATGTCATTTCCTGGCTATCTTGGGCCCGATATCATCATAGATAACATCATGTATTTTCGCTTCATGCACAACCAAGGAGGCAAATTGTAAATTACTAGCAGAACTGACCATGAACTGCGTTGAGTGCTTAAGGTGCCATATGGATTCATTCCATCACTGGCTAGTCCAAGTCTAAGATTTCTTGGCTCATTCCCGAAATCCGGATACAAACCATCAATCTTCTTCCACTGGGAGCAATCAGCCGGATGACAGACCATTCCATCAGAAATCCTTCCATTTGCATGCCATGTAAGGTTTTTTGCGTCGTCCTCGTTAGCAAACAGACGCTTAAACCTTGGAATGATTGGAAGATACCACAAAACCTTCGCTGGGGGCCCTTGTTGGAGTTTTCATTAGAATTGCTTTCCTCTTCATCCTTCACTTTGTACCGTGAAGTCCCACAGATAGGGCATTTGGACATTTCTTGGAATTCATGCCTGCACAGTATGCAATCATTGGGGCAAGCATGAATCTTCTGATACTCCATACCCATCGGACACAATATCTTTTTCGCCTTATAGTAACTTTTAGGCAATGTGTTGTCCTCTGGAAGCAGATTGTGCACTACCTCAAGCAGTGAGGTGAAACTTTTGTCACTCCACCCATACCTGGCCTTCACATTAACCAGACTTAACACAGCAGACAACAGGGTTAAGGAATTCTTGCAGCCTGTATACAAAGGCTTCTTAGAATCACTCTGCAATCCTTCATACACAGGGGCGTGTGCTTGTTGGAAAGACTCTTGTCCAAGGTCACGAATCATGTCCTCTAACCGATCTCCCATTTCTACATCAAACGGTTCAGATTGGGACCCACTCTGCATGTCTGTCACTTCACCATGCCATATCCACGTTGTGTTATTCTTCTTAATCCCATCACACAATAGATGGTCCCGTATGTCATCGAGTAATTGTCGTCTTCCATTCAAACAGTTGATGCAAGGACAATAATATTTTCCTTCTTCATTCGGTCGACCTCTTTCTGAAGCAAATTGCAAGAACTGTTCGATGCCATCCTCATATTCTGGGCTCATGCGACTTTCATTCATCCAACTTCGATCCATCTAAGCAATTCCATGCATGAAAATCTCACTTTTTATTTATAGGTGTGGCCTTATCCCATTTAGGAAAACTGTCTTTTATGTTAGCTTCAATCATCAAGGTTACCATTATTTACAAAAATTTGACTAAATTTTGGCAGCATTTCGCATTGGTCTCCAAGTACATGACATGACATCGGTCAAATGAATTTCCCGATAATCAAGTATGCACTCGAAGAACAACTTGAAATGCATTGAACCGAAATTTAATCAAATTAATGAAAATAATAATAACCTTCACGAATGAATCTAACATAAAAATACCAGTCTCCCCAAACTGTCCAAACGGACAATTCAAGACTAAATACAATGACTAATGCAAACTGTCCGCAAGAGTCATTGCATTCAGTCTCAAACGGGAATCTAAGGTTCACTCAGCATGAACAACAGTTGTTTATATAGCAAATTACACCGATCACATACAAGAACATACAAAAGGTAAAATTCAATTACAGGCAAATATAGACATCAACAGTTGTTTATGTATCTACTTTAAAATGTTGGGTTTGAAGGGTGCTTATGCTTTATTATTGTCGTTGGGTATATGTCTGTGTGTGTGTGTGTGTGTGTGTGTGTGTGTGTGTGTGTGTGTGTGTGTGTGTGTGTGTGTGTGTGGTTGGAGCTGTGTGTGTGTGTGTGTGTCTGTTTGTGGTTTTGTGTGTGTGTGTGTGTGTGGTTATGTATGTGTATGTGTCTGTGGCTATGTGTGTGTGTGTGTGTGTGTGGTTATGTATGTATATGTGTCTGTGGGTGTGTGTGTGTGTGTGGCTGTGTGTGGGTCTGTGGGTGGGTGTGTGTGTGTGGGTCTGTGGCTGTGTGTGTGTGTGGGGGTCTGTGTGTGTGTGTGTGTGTGTATGTGTGTGTGGTTATGTGTGTGTCTGTGGCTGTGTGTGTGGTTATGTATGTGTATGTGTCTGTGGGTGTGTGCCTGTGTGTGTGGCTGTGTGTGTGTGTGTGGGTCTGTGGGTCTGTGGCTGTGTGTGTGTGTGTGTGTGTGTGTGTGGCTGTGTGTGTGTGTCTTATTTCTGTAATTAGGATTTCTTAATTATCTGCTAATTAGGATTTCTTAATTATCATTTCTTGTTTTTATTAGATTAGGATTTCTTAATTTTTCTGCTATTTTTTTCTTGTCTTATTTCTGTAATTACCCATACGGATTTGTGAAACCCCTACACTATGTATTGTACCTTTTACATGATTGCAAATTATCCATTCAAGAAAAGAAGTGGATAATTTTGATGTAGAAGAAAAGAAATTACTTCGACTTCCCTTCACCATTTGGGTAAGCCTTTCTCTGCAGTTTTAGTTTTCCTCCTAGATTGATCTTTATTATTATTTAGCCCCAATGCCTGGATAGGACTAGTAAGCAAGGCAAGGCAAAGAATGTGACTAACTGAGGGAGGCATAATAGAATTGGAAAGGGGGGGGGGGGGGGAGACAAACAACAAAACCATCAGAAAGATGGTTGAATATTCTAAGGTGCTGATAGCTGAACAATACAGAGTAGGATCAGAAACATATTATGCACCCTGTCTTGGGAGTTTTTTTTTGTCTCCAATCATGGGAGATGAGATGCCATTAGAATTAGTCGTATTGGATTTAGCAAGAAGATTGTAAATATATTGGCTCTAAGTGACAAGTAGAGAACCATCAGAAAGATGCTTTACTTCAATGCCTAAAAAGTAATCAAGATGGTCAAGCTGTTTTAGGGCCAAGACTGATTTCAATTGAGTGATCAATTGTTGAATTAAAATAGGAGAGTTCCCTGTAAAAATAATATCATCAAAGTAGACCAAAATATTGAGCAGTAACAATGATTGCTATAATTATTAATAGTGTTTCTAATATTGTCACTTGCAGTTTATTCAGCATATTTGTGGAGCTTCTGCAGGGTTGCAGGGAAAAAGATGGCAGTGGTGGTGGTTTGCTCTTACTTACTCGATTTGGAAGCATAGGAACAACATTATTTTCTCCAATACGACATTATTTTCCCTACGCTGTATCAAATCTCTAACCAACAACAGCAACCTATCAGCCTCTTGGGAAGTCATAAGGAGGAACGATGGGAATGGAACTTTAAATGGAGGGGAAACTTATTTGATAATGAATCTACAATGGCTGCTGAATTCCTAGAGGAAACAGTAGGGCTAGCAGTACAGCAACAAGGAACAGACTGATGGGTTTGGAAGCAAGACTCGAGTGGAATCTATTCGACCAGAACTGCATATAAGTTTCTGCTGGGGGAAATAAGGGGGGAATCAGAGGATGGGAGTATCTCGCTTCTGTGGAGACTTAAAATACCACCTAAGGCAAAGGTATTTACATGGAGGCTCATCAAAGACCGTTTACCAACGAACATGAATTTAAGAGGAAGACAAGTGGAGATAGCTGATCCATTGTGCCCGTTCTGGAACAATTTGGATGAAGATGCAGCGCACCTTTTCTTCAACTGCAGTAAGGTACTTCCCTTGTGGTGGGAGACAGTCTCATGGGTCAAATCAGTGGGTGCTTTCCCAAAAGAACCGAAAGACCACTTCATGCATCATAGCAGATCGAATGCTACACGAACAATGGCTGTTGAATTCCTAGAGGAAACAGTAGGGCTAGCAGTACAGCAACAAGGAGCAGACTGATGGGTTTGGAAGCAAGACTCGAGTGGAATCTATTCGACCAGAACTGCATATAAGTTTCTGCTGGGGGAAATAAGGGGGGAATCAGAGGATGGGAGTTTCTCGCTTCTGTGGAGACTTAAAACACCACCTAAGGCAAAGGTATTTACATGGAGGCTCATCAAAGACTGTTTACCAACGAACATGAATTTAAGAGGAAGACAAGTGCAGATAGCTGATCCATTGTGCCCGTTCTGGAACAATTTGGATGAAGATGCAGCGCACCTTTTCTTCAACTGCAGCAAGGTACTTCCCTTGTGGTGGGAGACAGTCTCATGGGTCAAATCAGTGGGTGTTTTCCCAAAAGAACCGAAAGACCACTTCATGCATCATAGCAGATCGAATGCTACACGAACAAGGCTTTTTGTATCACTAGAGGGTAGATTTTTATTGGGGCTTTAGCAGATGTATTAGCCATAATATGGTTCCTAATTAAACTGTATTAGTTTTTTTCTAAGGAACCATATCTATGGGATCTTATCTATGTACAAAGTACCTCTGGTACTTCATCACTATTTACATAATGAAATATTTATATATGTTTGCCGATAAAAAAAAACCATGTAGATGATAGCAACATACTAACAGCAGTACCAGATATCACACAGATTACAACATCAGACAATAATTCCAACCAAGAGGAAATCATGACTACAAATAGCAGAGGCAATAACAGACCAAAACGCAACACACACAGGCCCAAGTACCTTAGTGACTTCGTATAAGGACCAGGGGAGCTACAAGCCCGATAGCAGATTCTAGAATTCCTTCTACTTTGCGCTTAAAGCTTTTTCCACGTTTTACTTGATACCTGTGTGGTTATGCAATTTCAAAATTCTGTTATAACAACTTAGCAAAATATCTTGTATGAAATGGCTATAAAAAGGGGTAATGATGAAATAAAAAGATATCAGAATTATTCCCTGCAATTTAGCTTTTCTTTTATTCCAGTTAGCTATCAACTGGTCCGACCTTAGCTTTTCTTTTATTCCAGTTAGCTATCAACATACTAATAGGAAAGAACAAAATACTAAACATTTATTTAATTAAATCTAATAAAAAATTTACTTCAATCACATTATTTAACAAAATACTTGCAAGGTAGGGGTGTCTTCTAAGAGCTGGAGTGTTTGGCAGCCTATTATAAGGAAGTTTGAAGCCAAGCTTGCAAAATGGAAACAAAGAAGTCTATCTATGGGGAGCAGAATCACTCTCATTAATTTAGTTTTATCAACAAAGTGTACCATAATTCTATTTATCAACAACATTTTTTGATTAAGGTAGCAGTGCATGGTTATTGTATTCTATTTAGATTGGCACGTGATTCGTAGGACCTATGGTTCTGCTAGTCTGCTGGTTTCTACCTTGTATATTTAGTACCTCTGGTACTCACAGTTATTAATGCAAATTATAATTTTGCTGATAAAAAAAAAAGATAATACAAGAGAGAGAGAAGGGCAGTGGTAGTCACAACATATATATAGAGAAGGGCAGCAGATAAAATTACAAAAACATTCAACACTAACAATGAAAAAGTTCTGAGAGTTTAAATCACAGTAAATACTTCAAAGATATCAATCCAATGAAAGAAAGGTCATGTAGAGAGGCATGAACATATTAGTCCAATGAAAGAAAGGTCATGTAGACAGCCATAGCATAAGTTACAAATATACCAGTAATGCATACAACAACAATTTCAAATTAGTTTTCGAATCAAAGATATAAATACCTGACTTTGAGGCTTCAAAGATATAATCAAAGCGCTTCCACAGCAACGCCAATTAGCAGTAGTAAATGATAGCCCTAAAAAAACCATACAGAAATTAGCCACAGTGTATTTAAAGTCTTTTATCAACAATATGACTCTCACTTCATGGTGATACATTGACTCTCAAAAGACATTATACTGAGAGTGTATTTAAAGCCTTTTTCAGTCATTCTATCAAATAGCTCATGGACAATTTTTTAAGAATACATATCATACATTGACTCTTTAACATAGTTGGGGAAGGCATCACAGGCCTAATAAGGGAAGCAGTCCGGAAGAATTTTTATAGTAGCTACAGGGTTGGAATGAAAAATGAACCCACAAACATTCTGCAGTATGCAGATGATACTGTTTTTGTGGGTGAGGCTACATGGGACAATGTCTTGGTGTTGAAGGCCATGCTAAGAGGTTATGAAATGGTCTCGGGCTTGAAGATTAACTATGCTAAGAGTCAGTTTGGTGTTATAGGGGGTGTTGTTACTTGGACCAATGAAGTAGCTAAAACCTTGAATTGTAGACAATTGGAAACCCCATTCACCTACTTGGGTATTCCAATTGGGGCTAAACCTTCCAGCAGTGTTGTGTGGGAGCCTTTAATCAAAAAATGTGAGTCTAAACTATCTAAGTGGGCCCAGAAAAACATATCAATGGGAGGAAAGATAACTCTAATCAATTCTGTTCTCAATGTTGTACTCCTTCTTCAAGATTCCACAAAGGGTAGTAAATAAACTAGTAGCCTTGCAAAGGAACTTTCTATGGGGGGGACCAAGACCATAGGAAAATTTCTTGGGTAAAATGGGAGACTGTATGCCTGCCCAAGTCTGAGGGGGGTCTAGGGATTAAAGATATCTCTAAATTTAATATAGCTTTGCTAGGAAAGTGGATATGGGCCTTAGCTTCTGATCTGCAACAACCTTGGGCCAAGATTATCAATTCCAAGTATGGAGGCTGGTCTGATTTTCAGTCAACTCGTGTTCAAGGGGGGCATTCATACTGGTGGAGGGACCTAAGAAAGCTTTATCACCAGTCTGATCAAAGCATTTTTCAACAATGCATGAGCTGGAAGGTTGGATGTGGGGATAAAGTCAGCTTTTGGAAAGATAAGTGGTTAGGGGAAGGTCCTACTCTTCAACAGAAATACAATCAATTGTTTCTCATTAATAGACAGCAACCCGACCTTATTTCAATGATGGGAAATTTCTCTCAAGATAACTGGAGATGGGACTTGAAATGGAGGAGGAATCTGTTTGATCATGAAAGTGATCTAGCTGTCAATTTTATGGAAGAAATCAGCTCTATACATATTCAGAGGCATGTTAAGGACATCATGACTTAGAAAGCTGATCCTAGTGGTGTTTATTCCACAAAGTCAGCCTACAAATTAATGATAACCCCCTCTACTCCAGCCTCTGAACTGAGATCCTCAACATTACTATGGAAATTGAAAATTCCCCCAAAAGCTGCAGTTTTCACTTGGAGGCTTCTTAAAGACAGGCTCCCTACTAGAGCTAATCTCATAAGAGGAAATGTGATCATCCAGGACACTGTTTGTCCCCTCTGTGGCCTAGAACAGGAGGAGGTGAGCCATCTATTTTTTAACTGTAAGAGGATAGTAGGCCTGTGGTGGGAGTCGATGACATAGGTACAAGCTCAGGGAACTCTCCCAGCTTCTCCAGTGGATCATTTTCCTGTGGTGGGTTTTTGGAGGGCAGCACCAGAGGTGCTTTGTAACATCTTTTTCTAGTAGCTCTTGTACTGTTTTTGACTATATTAATACATATATATAATTTTCCTTCCAAAAAAAAAACATATCATACTTTTATCCAGTCAAATTAAAGCAATAACTAATTAATTTAATTAAACAGGGACCAATTTAGATGTGAATCATTAAAGGTAGATGATGGCATTCAAAGAATGATAGCAAACCTTTCTATTTCTATTTTTTACACATTTATAACTCAAACATATAAAATAAAAAATATATAACAAACTAACAAAGATAAAGACAAAAAAAAGGAAATATACACTCACCTCAGTTGGTGCTGCTGCCCATCATTTCACTCTCACAACAAATAGGAATCATGTACCTGCATGGAAGAAATAATCACACAACACACAATGATCAGAATAAGCAAATGCATATAATTAAGCATGATACAATATCAATATTGATGGAAGTAACAATGACTTGTCAAAAATTTGGATGAAATTCAATGTGTAAATCAAAGCTTTGTCCCTGAAACCCTCTGTGTAAATCAAAGCTTTGTCCCTGAAACCCTCTATGTCAATTTGACAGCCTCGTCTCTCCCTTCCTGAAAACCTACTAAAAACTGCCTAACCCCCCTGCTGTTACTCCATAATTTATTTTGCAATAACTGCTTAAGGCAGTTACATATGGTCCTAAATCACTACAGATTCAATTACGATTAACCCTTTGTGCCTAACTAGGGTTTCGAAACATCACAACAGAGACAAACCATTGAACAATGGATTTTCATCATTAACATACAACAGAGACATACCTTCGATGGAAGCGCACGAACTCCACAAACACGAACTCGACAATGTGGTTGTAGTGACGGAAGCGCAGCCCAGTTTGCGACAAACACGAACTTAGGCAGAAGGAGAAACATGCCCTGAGAGTACCCTTTCCAGGACTCTTTCCTTTCCTACTTTTCTTCGACCTGCGAAAGTGAGCAAATGTTAAAACGACGAACGCCTAATGTTAAAACGAAAGGAAGTACCTCAATGGATAAGACGATCTCCACAAACACGATCTCCACAATGTGGTTGCAGTCACGGAAGCACAGGCGACTTTGACACAAGGAGAAAGAAGAAGAACGATAGGGTTCAAGCGTAAGGAGAAAGAAGAAGAATGATAAGGTTCAAGCGCGCGGGTTGTGCAATTTCAGAAGTTTAATATATAATGATAACAACATCGGTTTTTTAAAAATAATCGATGTTAACATCAACTACATAACATCGGTTATAATAAAACCGATGTTAGCATCGAATCGATAACATCGGTTTTTACAAAACCGATGTTAACAAAGGCATACTAACATCGGTTTTTCCCAAACCGATGTTAACTAAGTCTACTTATTTACAAAAATGTCACTGCG